>NC_081314.1:42022938-43222938 GCF_026419965.1 Kogia breviceps
CCACAGTGACAAATGCCGTCCACGCACAATTTTAGCGCTTTATTCTTAAATGTGAACGGAAACCCAAGAATCACCTGACATTCAAAGAAAGCTACTGATGAAAAAAAGAGAGCTCAAGTAAATAGAAAAAAAGAACACAGACTAATGCAGAGAGATATAAGAATGTTCAAAGAAACTATAATGAATATACTTCATGAGATAAAAGAAGATATGGCATCAATTAAATAAGAACAGGATGAAAGAGAGAGCAATAACAGCATAGAACTAGTAGAAAAAATTTTAGCCATTAAAAAGTATAATGGTTAAAAAATTTTTAAGTCAATAAAGATGTTGGATGTTAAAGCTGAGGAAATATTCCAGACAATAGGGGAAAAAATGGACAATAGGAGTGAAAGATAGAAAATTAAGATTCTGTCCAGTCTGACATTTATTCAACTGAAAGAGTTTTAGAGAGAGAATAGATAAAATGGAGGAAAGGTAAACAAACAAACAAAAACCCAATACAAGAAAATTTCCAGATTTAAAGAACATGAGTCTCCAGATCAATAGTGCCTACCAAGTACCCAGGACAATGAAAGAATAAAGTCCTGCACGAAGTAACATTATAATGACATTTCACAAGTGAAAAGATAAGGAAAAGCATCCTAAAATATTCCAGAGACTTCGTAGAGTGTACACAAGAAGGATCAAGAATAAGGATTGCCTAGGGGTTTTCAACAGCAAAATTGAGAGCCAGAAGACCATGGAACAAGACTTCAAAATTCCAAGAGAAAGATGGTGGACAAACTACCAGCCAGGGATGAGGAAATAATAGCATTTTGGCTTTCCTGTCTCCCAAACACGATTCCTCAGAAGCTACTGGAAAATGGGCTCCACCAAAGTGAGAGGATAAAGCCACAAAGAGGAAGCCATGGATCCAACTCATTCAAGGGCAGAAGGGAATTTCTAGGATGACAGAGTGAGAGGTGCTATGATGACAGTCATGCATCAGACATAGAGAGCACCAATGTAGGCTGTGGCAGGAGGATGGGGGTAGTGTTCTAGATGGGATGTTGCCTGGGGTTAGAAAAAGGAACTGAATTTCTCACAAGCTCAACCAACACAGAAAACTGTATTGAGAGACACTTGCACAAATTACAGGAAGCGTTAGCTATAGTGCCAAATAAAACTAAGCTAATGAAGCAATTGTCAACTAAAGGAAAATGAAAAGGTATAGAAGATGGGAGATGTAATCATTGAAACTACTCTGCTCAACAGTGGACACTAAGTATGCAGTCATTGAAATGAACACACAGAATATGAATTTAACCCTAACTGAGATGTAAATATATTGGGAAGATAGCAAATGAGCAGGAGCTAAAACTGTCGCCTCCACAAGAAATCAATGGGTAACGTCTAAAAAAAACTGGGCCAAGAAAATAATACGTACATATTATTGAGAAATGTAGAGGTTAATATCAGAAAAAAACAGCTACATATGTTGGAAGTGGTTATCACCTCTGGGGTGCAGCCAAAGTCAAAAGACTGCTGCTTTTTGTTACAAGCCTTTTGGCATCGATTCTTTAAACACTCTGCATGTGTTACTTTGACAAAGCTAGAGATTAGAACAATAACCACACACATACACACAAAGGAGATAAAAATGCCAGCGGTATTGAGTTGTCAACATTAACTATGATATCATGGCTGTCCAAGTCCAGGCATAGTCCTGGGGATTTAGAAATACACAATACTAGTTTTCCTACCCCAGATTCCATGATCAGAAGCCAACCCATTTCTCATTGCATCCTTCCCAAAACATGCCAGCACCAGAGACCCACCCACCATTTCCTAAACTAGCTGTGCTGAGCCAGACTCCCTCCCTCGGTGGCCTCCAAAGCAGGCTGTGCCAGATAACCCTTTGTAGGATGAAAAGAAAACATAATTTCCACTTACTTTATATCTTTTTTTTTAAGAAGATGTTGGGGGTAGGAGTTTATTAATTAATTTATTTATTTTTGCTCTGTTGGGTCTTCGTTTCTGTGCGAGGGCTCTCTCTAGTTGTGGCAAGCAGGGGCCGCTCTTCATCGCGGTGTGCGGGCCTCTCACTATCACCGCCTCTCTTGTTGTGGAGCACAGGCTCCAAACGTGCAGGTTCAGTAGCTGTGGCTCACGGGCCTAGTTGCTCCGCGGCATGTGGGATCCTCCCAGACCAGGGCTCGAACCCTTGTTCCCTGCATTGGCAGGCAGATTCTCAACCACTGCACCACCAGGGAAGCCCCTTTTATGATTTTTAAAGTTTCTATTTGCTGTATATGTTTTACTTTTTCTATTTTTAAACTATCCACTGGTATAATTTCAGACATTAAAAAATAGCAAAAATAGTACAAAAGACTCCTATATACCCCTCACCCAGATTCCCTGTTAGCATCTTACATTACCATTGTGTAAGTATCAAAATCTGGAAATTTACACTGACACAATAATATTGTATAATCTATGGATCTTATTCATATTTCTCCAATCATCCCACCAATATCCTTTTCTGGCCCAAATCCAACTCAAAATCACATGTTGCAGTTCACTGTGATGTGTCTTGGGCTACTTTAAGCTGGATCAGTTGCTCATTCTTTCTTTGTCTTTCGTAATTTTGACACTTTAGAATACTATTAGCCAGTTATTTTGTAGAATGTCCCTCAGTTGGAGTTTTTCAGACGTTTATTAGTGGTTAAATTCAGGTTAGGCATTTTTGGCAAGAGTACCACAGAAAAGATGTTGTGTCCTTTTTAGTGTATTACATCAGGGGGTGCATACTGTCTATTTTTCCCATTAGTGATGATGTTAACTTTGCTCTCTTGGTTAAGGTGGTAACTACCAGGTTTCTCCATTGTAAAGTTACTGTTTTTCCTTTAGTATATAACTTTTCCTTTAGTATGTATTAGGTATGTGTGTGTATTCATATATCACTCCAATGAGTATCTTTGGGGGAGACACTTAGAAATTATGCAAATATCTTATTTCTCATCACAGTTTGCCTACTTGATTTTAGTATTCTTCAATGATTCTTGCCTGAAACTAGTACTGTGGTGTTTGCTATATGGTGGTTTTTCTATTTCCATCATACTTTCTACATTTTTTAGTTGGCATTCTACTGTAAGGAAGAGATTTCCCTTCTCCCCATTGATGTATTCAGTTATTTAATAATTTTATTCAGTTATTTATATCAGTATGAACTTGTGGATTCTGATTTTTTTCCAGTGATTTATGATTCATTACTATCATTATTTTGTTGCTACAGTTATCCCGAACGTGGCCATTTCAAACATCTTTGACAGGTCTTTTGTGTTCTTTTGGCATGTCTCCATCTTTTTTTTTTTTTAAGGACTTTTTTTGCTTCCCAGCACAAGGTGTTCCAAGCTCACCTGTGCTTTCCCCAGCCCTGTAATCAGCCATTTCTCTAAGGAGCCTTGGTTCCTATTAATTGAAGCCAAAATGTGGGTGCCATTATATATATTTTATAACGTATTAGCTTGGTAGTACAGGTACTTACTTTATATATTAACCAATGTATCTTTGTTTAATTGATTGGAAAGCATAATAAATGTTTTTGAAAAGTAGTGCTCTTTGTTTAAAAAACACTGCTCATTGCTTCCATAGCCTGGGAAGCCGTGGTGGGATTAACAGTTCTCCCTTTTCACCTGTACGTCATGATGCCTCTTTCTCTATTTAGCACTTACCTTTTCCTGCCTTATGTCGTAGACAGTAGTTCACTCAATCGTCTGTGTCTATCCTTCAACTTCCTATATTGAAGGAGGTTCATATGTAATAGTTGAATGGCAGTGAGAGCCAAGCAGGGAAGAGAGACTGTCCATAGTGTTGCCGTGTCCCAGAGGAGCACCAGGTAGTCACACACACACTGGGCAGTCACCCATATAAAGGGCATGCTCTCAGAAAACAGAGAAAGCTTTCTGTGGTTCCCAAAGGAGCCCTGTAGTTAGCATTTAACTTCATAAATGTAACTGTGATGCTCTATCAGGGCGTCCGGGTCCACCTTGCTGGATACAAGTCTGTCATTTATAACTTGCTGAAGTGTTCTCTGTGGTTAAAAGCAGAGGAAAGGGACTTCCCTGGTGGTGCAGTGGTTAAGAATCCTCCTGCCAATGCAGGGGACATGGGTTCGAGCCCTGGTCCGAGAAGATCCCACATGCTGCAGAGCAACTAAGCCCCTGCTCCACAACTACTGAGCCTGTGCTCTAGAGCCCACGTGCAACAACTGCTGAAGCCCGCGTTCCTAGAGCCCGTGCTCCGCAACAAGAGAAGCCACCACAATGAGAAGTCCGCGCACCGAAATAAAGAGTAGCCCCTGCTCTCCGCAACTAGAGAAAGCCTGTGCGCAGCAACGAAGACCCAATGCAGCCAAAAATAAATAAATAAATATATTTTTTAAAAAACAGAGGAGAGCCAGATTGCTTACTTTCAAATCCTGACCCCGACACTTACTAGCTGGGTAACCTTGAGTAATTTACTCCCCTTTGTTGTGCCTCAGTTTCCTCATGTGCAAAACAAGATGATAACAACAGACCTATGCTATAATAAGATTGTTGTGCAGATTAAATGAGTTAATATGCATAAAGTGTTGAGAACAAAACCAAGTACATTATACCTGCTAAATTAGTGTAAATTAATTGTTATTAATACTCCAGAAGACAGAAGACCTTTATGTCTATGTGAGGGAGCCTCATAAAATGTGGCATGGAAATATATAAAAGTTCAGGGCATAACAAGGGCTCTGTGTCTAATTAATGACCAGTCCCCAAGAGGGACAACTCATTCCACCTTTTCAGTCACTGACCCCCCTCACTGCTCTTTGTCTCACAGCCAGGCATGCATTTCCCCTGAAGCACAGGAAGTGTGCTGTGTGTGGATAAGGTGGCTATGGGTGGCTGAGGGGAGTCGGACAAAAGCCACAGAGTAGACAGAAGACTGTTTCCTTTCATGGCAGTTTTACTCAAAGATTTATAAAGAAAAATATTATTGCTTTAAAGCAAATGCTTTATTGTGGTATAGAATAGAGATTTGCATAAATTTCTATGCTAAAGCCAAGCCTTCTAATAACATATGCTTTTGTGTCCACTTTAGTGGGTCACATGATAGGAATGTTTAAGAAGCACCATCTTACTGTGAAACACCTTGATAAATTTTCCCTCAGCATAAAATTCTAATGGAGAAAATAGGGAGAAACAGCCATCTTTGGGTTGGGGGGTGGAAAAGAACCGCAGAAATGGGAAAGGCCCCCCCACAAAAAAAGAGATTAAGAGTCCTAGATACAAGCAGACAACTGTGGAACAGTGAAGTAGGTACTAGGAAAAGAAGGTGGGTGTCCCTGTGGACAGGGCAGCCTCCTCTGCAATGGCTCTTGCAGTGAATGTTGCCCAGCCACTACTGGGCCTGCCTTACATTTGAACATAACAGAGCAGAAGGTGCCTCATTTTAAAATATTAACAGAGTGAGTAGCTCCTCTTTTTACCAAGTAGTTCACTGCTGAAAAGCTGAGAAAATCATTCCACTCCACCATGTCAAGTTTAAAGTTGCCTTTTGTTTAGTTACCAGATACCTGGCAAATACAGATAAGCGCTGCAGAGCCAAAATGGATTTGGGGCTGCCAGTGAGTTGCATCTGCTGTAGGGTAGAGGTTTTAATATCATTAAGATTAAGACAGTATCTCCTTCCAGACGCCTCCCATGGTAGAACCAGGAAGTAAAGCCAGCTCTACACTTTCAAAGAAGCAATAAAGATTGCCTCCTGTTACAGCATGAAACTGGATTTGCCAGTAGAAAATCTCATTAGGGTAAATATTTTTTACTCTTATCAGTCCTCTGCCAAGTTGGCTTGCTTTATTCTTTCCTCCAGAAGATAGAATTCCTTTCAAAATAAAGCCTGTCCCAAGAAGCTGATACACACTTGTATAAATAAAAAGCTCCAGATAGTATAATAGAATAAGAAGCTACATGTCAACTTTCCACAACTGTCTGTCTAACCAATGAGGATGACAGTCACACAATTTAAAAGATCAGAAATTCGAGGCTTGAGTCAGGTAATCTACAATGCAATGACAGATGCTCCCAAATATAAAAACAACCACTGATAATGGCTACAGAAATATTAGGCACCATGTAGAATGGGTGGATTTGGGTTAAATTTATTTTTTAGTATATCAGTGAACGTTTAGAAAATTGTTCTTTATCGAGTGTTTTGCATAATACATTTCCTTTTGATACGTCTATATAATTTTTGTACTCAGCAAAATCAAAAGAGTGGGCATAAAATATACAAATATGGATGAAAAAGGGAAGAAGATATTCTGCTTCATTTTGTTTGAGCAGGGGGCTGGTTTTAGAGGAAATGTGCAAACCTGGCTTCATCAAGTTTTTAACCTCTTTGAGCTTCAGTTGCTTCAAATGTAAAATGGAAATGTAATAATACTGCTGCATAGGACTGCAGAAAAACTCGAATGCAATAATGTTGGTAAAATGCCCAGCATGGAGCCCAGCACATAGTAGGCACTCAATAGAGTTAGGTCTCTCCTTGGGCCCTCTGTTGTTGGTGTGCCCAGCAAGACCCTGTCTGAGCATAGTGAAAATTGTTGGTTGTCTGCCCAGCAGACATCCCTCCTCGGGTATCCACATTTTCATGTGGGTGATGACCCTTCCCCAGACTGCCAATTGACCCAGAGGAAGGCTGCTTCCTTCCCTTTTGCTGGACCTCGTTCCAAGGTGGGCTGTGGGTTGTGTTAAACCTATCAGCCCATCTTTTCCTTAGCTAGAGTCACTGTTTCGTGTGACCAAAGCAGCCTAATTAGAGCGAATCTCAGGGGTCTTGGAATACTGAGGCAAAAGGGCCCTGCTCAGTATGCATAAAAAACCACATGGCCATAAATACTACTGAGAGCCACCCTAATGCGACAAGGGAAACCAGCCTGGGGATAGCAGAGCAGAGAGTTAGAAAAAAGCTGATCCTCAACAACTTGGTTGTCTTTTATAATTTAAGGACTTTCAACTGAGTTTTCAATAACTTACTCCATAAAAAAGCCCTGAAACCTAATTGATACACCAAGAAGTTTGAAACATCCTCATTTCTCAGTGAGGAAAGCTACAACCCACAGCTCAAGAGGATTGCAAAATAAAAAGCTAATAATTCTCAAATCTTCTGACCTTTTATATATTATAGCTGACTGAAGGGTATCTGTAACTTCTATCATATCTTTCTATGTGTTGCTGATATGTTTTATTGTCATGTACCAGAATTAACTTCTACCATAATTGTTTCTGATACATAAGAATCACTTCACTTAGCTATTCTAAAGTTAGAATAAATTGGTTCTATCAAATAAATCTACATAGGATGGGAATAAAACACAGACCTACTAGAGCATGGACTTGAGGATATGGGGAGGGGGAAGGGTAAGCTGTGACGATGTGAGAAAGTGGCAGGGACATATACACACTACCAACTGTAAATTAGATAGCTAGTGGGAAGCTGCCGCATAGCACAGGGAGTTCACCTCTGTGCTTTGTGACCACCTAGAGGGGTGGGATAGGAAGGGTGGGAGGGAGGGTGACGCAAGAGGGAAGAGATATGGGAACATATGTATATGTATAACTGATTCACTTTGTTGTAAAGGAGAAACGAACACACTATTGTAAAACAGTTATACTCAAATAAAGATGTTAAAAAATAAATAAATATGGTTTTAAAAAATAAATAAATGAATAAATCTACAAGGCAGATTAATTTCCTTGTTTATTTCTGCATACATTTTGTAGATCATTCATCCTGGTACATTCACTGGAAAAAAATCAGATGTTCACGGGAATGTCATCTATGGAAAGGATGAGCAGCTGGTAACAACTGCTTTGAGAATTTCCTAGGACATTGCTGTAGCCTGAATGTTCGTGTCCCTGCAAAATCCATATGTTTAAAATGTAACCCCCAAAATGATGCTATTAAGAGGTGGGGGCTTGGTGACTAGTTCATGAGGGTGGAGCCCTCATGAAAGGGATTAGTGCCATTATAAAAGAGACCCCAGACAGCTCCCTCACCCCTTCCACCATGTGACAACAAAGCGTGAACCAGGTAGAGAGCTCTCACCAGATAACAAATCTGCCAGAGTCTTGATCTTGGACTTCCCAGGCTCCAGACTGTGAGAAATGAATGTTTGCTGTTTAAGCCATCTATGGTATTTTTGTATTTTTGTTACATGTCGATGGTATATTTGTTACTGCAGCCCAAATGGACTAAGACAGCCATATTCTATGATAAAATTTGTGGGACTTAATTAACAAGAGCAAAACATTAAGAATTTTAGAAAAAAAAGAATCTTTTTCCAAATTTTAATTTTTAAAATTTATGTCAGAGGGATATAAATTAAATGTGGGATATCCCACATTTGAATATGGGGAATGCTCATATTCAAATTGCTAAACAGCCTTTTTTATTTTTTATTTTTTTTGCGGTACGCGGGCCTGTCACTGCTGTGTCCTCTCACGTTGCGGAGCACAGGCTCTGGACACGCAGGCTCAGCGGCCATGGCTCACGGGCCCAGCCGCTCCGCGGCATGTGGGATCTTCCCGGACTGGGGCACGAACCTTTGTCCCCTGCATCGGCAGGCGGATTCTCAACCACTGCGCCACCAGGGAAGCCCCTAAACAGCCTTTTTTAAAGGTTGACTAATAAGATTGTCAAAGGAAATCCCAGATGTCAAAGGAAACAAACCATTGATGATATAACTTTTAGCTTCACAAGTGAATATATAAGTCAGGTATCTAGGAAATATGCTCAAGTCTGGAGTTTTATAGTTCATTTAGATTTGTTTCTTTAAATTTGTTTGTTGCCTTGCTCCAGACAAAATTTAAGGCAACGGGTTTACTTATTCTCATTTTGAATGTTTTTAAATGAATTGGAATGCATTCCCCTGTTCACAAATCCTATAGAATTTGACCTATGCAGGAAGAGCACTGTACTCTCTGCTCCTCATAAATGCTGGCTCCCTTTCATCAGGACAGAAATCACCTCTTTAATTACCATTTAGTATTAACCAACAGAATTACAAACTGATAGTTTGGAATCACCAGGTTTTAGCAGGAAATAGTGGGCACCATGTTTAGATTATGTTGAGGGAAGAGGTGCAAATTTATTTTTTAACATCTTTATTGGAGAATAATTGCTTTACAATGGTGTGTTAGTTTCTGCTTTATAACAAAGTAAATCAGCTATACATATACATATATCCCCGTATCCCCTCCCTCTGCATCTCCCTCCCACCCTCCGTATCCCGCCCCTCTAGGCGGTCACAAAGCACCTAGCTGATCTCCCTGTGCTATACGGCTGCTTCCCGCTAGCTATCTATTTTACATTTGGCACTGTGTATATATGTCCATGCCACTCTCTCACTTTGTCCCAACTTACACTTCCTCTTCCCCGTGTCCTCAAATCCATTCTCTACATCTGTATCTTTATTACTGTCCTGCCCCTAGGTTCTTCAGAATCTTTTTTTTTTTTTAGATTCCATATATATGTGTTAGTGTACGGTATTTGTTTTTCTTTCTGACTTACTTCACTCTGTATGACAGACTCTAGGTCCATCCACCTCACTACAGATAACTCAACTTCATTTTTTTTATGGCTGAGTAACATTCCATTGTATATATGTGCCACATCTTCTTTATCCATTGATCTGTCAATGGACACTTAGGTTGCTTCCATGTCCTGGCTATTGTAAATAGTGGTACAATGAACATTGTGGTACATGACTCTTTTTGAATTATGGTTTTCTCTGGGTATATGCCCAGTAGTGGGATTGCTGGGTCGTATGGTAGTTCTATTTTTATGTTTTTAAGTAATCTCCACACTGTTCTCCATAGTGGCTGTATCACTTTACATTCCCAGCAACAGTGCAAGAGGGTTCCCTTTTCTCCACACCCTCTCCAACATTTATTGTTTGTAGACATTTTCATGATGGCCATTCTGACTGGTGTGAGGTGATACCTCATTGTAGTTTTGATTTGCATTTCTCTAATGATTAGTGAAGTTGAGCATCCTTTCATGTGTTTGTTGGCAATCTGTATATCTTCTTCGGAGAAATGTGTTTAGGTCTTCTGCCCATTCTTGGATTGGGTTGTTTGGTTTTTTTTGATATTGAGCTGCATGAGCTGCTTGTATATTTTGGTAATTAATCCTTTGTTAGTTGCTTCATTTGCAAATATTTTCTCCCATTCTGCGGATTGTCTTTTCATCTTGTTTATGGTTTCCTTTGCCGTGCAAAAGGTTTTAAGTTTCATTAGGTCCCATTAGTTTATTTTTGTTTTTATTTCCATTTCTCTAAGAGGTGGGTCAAAAAGGATCTTGCTGTGATTTATGCCATAGAGTGTTCTGCCTATGTTTTCCTCTAAGAGTTTCATAGTGTCTGGCCTTACATTTAGGTCTTTAACCCATTTTGAGTTTATTTTTGTGTGTGGTGTTAGGGAGTGTTCTAATTTCATTCTTTTACATGTAGCTGTCCAGTTTCCCCAGCACCACTTATTGAAGAGCCTGCCTTTTCTCCATTGTATATTCTTTCCTCCTTTATCAAACATAATGTGACCATATGTGCGTGGGTTTACATCTGCACTTTCTATCCTGTTCCATTGATCTGTATTTCTGTTTTTGTGCCAGTACCATGCTGTCTTAATACTGTAGGTCTGTAGTAGATTCTGAAGTCCAGGAGCCTGATTCCTCCAGCTCTGTTTTTCTTTCTCAAGATTCCTTTGGCCATTCAGGGTCTTTTGTGTTTCCATACAAATTGTGAAATTTTTTGTTCTAGTTCTGTGAAAAATGCCATTGGTAGTTGGATAGGGATTGCATTGAATCTGTAGATTGCTTTGGGTAGTAGAGTCATTTTCACAATGTTGATTCTTCCAATCCAGGAACATGGTATATCTCTCCATCTGTTTGTATCATCTTTAATTTCTTTCATCAGTGTCTTATAGTTTTCTGCATACAGGTCTTTTGTCTCCTTAGGCAGGCTTATTCCTAGGTATTTTATTCTTTTTGTTACAGTGGTAAGTGGGAGTGTTTCCTTCATTTCTCTTTCAGATTTTTCATCATTAGTGTATAGGAATGCAAGAGATTTCTGTGCATTAATTTTGTATTCTGCTACTTTACCAAATTCATTGATTCATTCTAGTACTTTTCTGGTAGCATCTTTAGGATTCTCTGTGTATAGTATCATGTCATCTGCAAACAGTGACAGTTTTACTTCTTCTTTTCTGATTTGTATTCCTTTCATTTCTTTCTCTTCTCTGATTGCTGTGGCTAAAACTTCCAAAACTATGTGGAGTAAGAATGGTGAGAGTGGGCAACCTTGTCTTGTTCCTGATCTTAGTGGAAATGATTTCAGTGTTTCACCATTGAGAATGATGTTGGCTGTGGGTTTGTCATATATGGCCTTTATTATGTTGAGGTAAGTTCCCTCTATGCCTACTTTCTGGAGGATTTTTTATCATAAATGGGTGTTGAATCTTGTTGATAGCTTTTTCTGCATCTATTGAGATGATCATATGGTTTTTCTCCTTCAGTTTGTTAATATGGTGTATCACATTGATTGATTTGTGTATCTTGAAGAATCCTGGCATTCCTGGGATAAACCCCACTTGATCACGGTGTTTGATCCTTTTAATGTGCTGTTGGATTCTGTTTTCTAGTATTTTGTTGAAGATTATTGCATCTGTGTTCATCAGTGATATTGGCCTGTAGTTTTCTTTTTTGTGACATCTTTGTCTGGTTTTGGTATCAGGGTGATGGTGGCCTCGTAGACTGAGTTTGGGAGTGTTCCTCCCTCTGCTATATTTTGGAAGAATTTGAGAAGGATAAGTGTTAGCTCTTCTCTAAATGTTTGATAGAATTCGCCTGTGAAGCCATCTGGTCCTGGGCTTTTGTTTGTTGGAAGATTTTTAATCACAGTTTCAATTTCAGTGCTTGTGATTGGTCTGTTTATATTTTCTATTTTTTCCTGGTTCAGTCTTGAAGGTTGTGCCTTTCTAAGAATGTGTCCATTTCTTCCAGGTTGTCCATTTTATTGGCATAGAGTTGCTTGTAGTAATCTCTCATGCTCCTTTGTATTTCTGCAGTATCAGTTGTTACTTCTCCTTTTTCATTTCTAATTCTATTGATTTGAGTCTTCTTTTTTTCTTGATGAGTCTGACTAATGGTTTATCAATTTTGTCTGTCTTCTCCAAGAACCAGCTTTTAGTCTTATTGATCTTTGCTAGCATTTCCTTCATTTCTTTTTCATTTATTTCTGATCTGATCTATTATTATTTCTTTCCTTCTGTTAACTTTGGGGGTTTTTTGTTCTTCTTTCTCTAATTGCTTTAGGTGTAAGTTTAGGTTGTTTGAGATGTTTCTTGTTTTTTTTTGGGGGGGAGGGGTACGTGGGCCTCTCACCACTGCAGCACCTCCCGTTGCGGAGCACAGGTTCCGGACACGCAGACTCAGTGGCTACGGCCCACAGGCCAAGCCGCTCCGCAGCACGTGGGATCCTCCCAGACTGGGGCACGAACCCGCGTCCCCTGCATCGGCAGGTGGACTGTCAACAACTGCACCACCAGGGAAACCCTCTTGTTTCTTGAGGTAGGATTGTATTGCTGTAAACTTCACTATTAGAACTGCTTTTGCTGCATCCCATAGGTTTTGGGTCGTCGTGCTTCCATTGTCATTTGTTTCTAGATATTTTTTGATTTCCTCTTTGATTTCTTCAGTGATCTCTTGGTTATTTAGTAGTGTATTGTTTAGCCTCCATGTGTTTGTATTTTTTACAGTTTTTTTCCTGTAATTGATATCTAGTCTTATAGTGCTGTGGTCGGAAAAGGTACTTCATACAATTTCAATTTTCTTAAATTTACCAAGGCTTGATTTGTGACCCAAGATATGATCTATCCTGGAGAATGTTCCATGAGCACTTGAGAAGAGAGTGTATTCTGTTGTTTTTGTCCTATAAATATCAATTAAGTCCATTTTGTTTAATGTATCATTTAAAGCTTATGTTTCCTTACTTATTTTCATTTTGGATGATCTGTCCATTGGTGAAAATGGGGTGTTTTTAATTTCCCCTACTATTATTGTGTTACTGTTAATTTCCCCTTTTATGGCTGTTAGCACTTGCCTTATGTATTGAGGTGCTCCTATGTTGGATGCGTAAATATTTACAATTGTTATATCTTCTTCTTGGATTGATCCCTTGATCATTATATAGTGTCCATCTTTGTCTCTTGTAATAATCTTTATTTTAAAGTCCATTTTGTCTGATATGAGAATTGCTAATCTAGCTTTCTTGTGATTTCCATTTGCACGGACTATCTTTTTCCATCCCCTCACTTTCAGTCTGTATGTGTCCCTAGGTCTGAAGTGGGTCTCCTGTAGACAGCATATATACGGGTCTGGTTTTTTTAACCATTCAGCCAGTCTATGTCTGTTGGTTGGAGCATTTAATCCATTTACATCTAAGTTAATTATGAATATGTATGTTCCTATTAACATTTTCATAATTGTTTTGGGTTTGTTATTGTAGGTCATTTCCTTCTCTTGTGTTTCCTGCCTAGAGAAGTTCCTTTAGTATTTGTTGTACATCTGGTTTGGTGGTGCTGAATTCTCATAGCTTTTGCTTGTCTGCAAAGGTTTTAATTTCTCCCTCGAATCTCAGTGAGATCCCTGCTGGGTAGACTAATCTTGATTGTAGGTGTTTCCCTCTAATCACTTTAAATATGTCCTGCCACTCCCTTCTGGCTTGCAGAGTTTCTGCTGAAAGATCAGCTGTTAACCTTATGGGATTCCCTTGTATGTTATTTGTTGCTTTTCCCTTGCTGCTTTTAATATTTTTTCCTTGTATTTAATTTTTGATAGTTTAATTATTATGTGTCTTGGCATGTTTCTCCTTGGATTTATCCTGTATTAACTATTTATACTTGATTAACTATTTCCTTTCCCATATTAGGGAAGTTTTCAACTATAATCTCTTCAAATATTTTCTCAGTCCCTTTCTTTTTCTCTTCTTCTTCTGGGACCCCTATAATTTGAATGTTGGTGAGTTTAATGTTGTCCCAGAGGACTGTCCTCAATTCTTTTCATTCTTTTTTCTTTATTCCGCTCTGTGGTAGTTATTTCCACTATTTTATCTTCCAGGTTACTTATCCATCCTTCTGCCTCAGTTATTCTGCTATTGATTCCTTCTAGAGAGTTTTTAATTTTATTTATTGTGTTGTTCATCATTGTTTGTTTGCTCTTTAGTTGTTCTAGGTCCTTGCTAAACTTTTCTTGTATTTTCTTCATTCTCTTTGCAAGATTTTGGATCATCTTTACTATCATTACTCTGATTCTTTTTCAGGTAGACTGCCTATTTCCTCTTCATTTGTTTGGTCTGGTGGGTTTTTACCTTGCTCCTCATCTGCTGTGTGTTTCTCTGTCTTCTCATTTTGCTTAACTTACTGTGTTTGGGGTCTCCTTTTCACAGGCTGCAGGTTCGTAGTTCCTGTTGTTTTTCATGTCTTCCCCCAGTGGGTAAGGTTGGTTCAGTGGGTTGTGTAGGCTTCCTGGTGGAGGGTACTGGTGCCTGTTTTCTGATGGATGAGGCTGGATCTTGTCTTTCTGGTGGGCAAGACCACGTCTGGTGCTGTGTTTAGGGTTGTCTGTGAACTTAGTGTTATTTTAGGCAGCCTCTCTGCTAATGGGTGGGGTTGTGTTCCTGTCTTGCTAGTTGTTTGGCATGGGGTGTCCAGCACTGGAGTTTGCTGGTCGTTGAGTGGAGCTGGGTCTTAGCATTGAGATGGAGATCTCTGGAAGAGCTTTCAACAATTGATATTACGAGGGGCCGGGAGTTCTCTGTGGACCAATGTCCTCAACTCGGCTCTCCCACCGCAGAGGCTTAGGCCTCACACCCAGCCGGTGCACCAAGACCCTATTAGCCACATGGCCGGGTACGTGGGGGGTTTCTTGCCTTTTGGGAAGTCTGAGGTCTTCTGCCAGCACTCAGTAGGTGTTCTGTAGGAGTTGTTCCACATGTAGATGTATTTTTGATGTATTTGTGTGGAGGAAGGTGATCTCCACGTCTTACTCCTCCTCCATCTTGAAGGTCCTCTCTCCAAACTCCGGAATTCCACACTCCAGAGGCCCTCCTTTCAACGTGCTGCCTCTCCGCTTCTGCCTAAATGACAAATCTTTATTTACTTTGCCACTCTGTTCTGATAGCATGTTACAAGTGGAGTGGGCACTGAGGAGTGTAGCTGGACCCCCAAAATCCCAGCATTCCCTTCGGGACTCCACCAACATGGTGGCACCCATATTGCAGTCCTTTATCTCAGGGAGGTGGTTTGGTGCCCCAGTTCCTTCAGGAGTCTTGCCCCTACAGCTGCGTGAGGCCCACTCTCAAGAGGTGCAATTTTATGATCCATATTCTACATTATTTCTTGGAGTGTCAGCAGGTGAGAAGCTGGGAAGACTTGATGTAGTGTTAAGAGGATTACAGAGAAATAATGCAGATAGAGAAGTATTGAAAGATAAGAAAGCTACGTCATTGCCTGAAGCAAGTCACTTGGCCATTCTTATCTAAAAATGCAAAATGAACATTTGCTCTCTTGCCAGGATTAAAGAGCACATGTCTGGTGCAGGAAGAAATAATATTAAAAATATACAGCATCGTGTAGCCTCCCCCTCTGTAGTGGGGAGCTGAACAAGGAATGAGCAAAATCCCCAAGACAGCCTGTGTTTGTCTGTTGGGAAAAAAAAAAAAACCACAGCATTCAGATCCTTACTGCAGGGAGCTGTCCTTATTTACAAGTTCTGCAAATGAGATTTTTAGGTTCTGGAGTTTTATTCAGTTTGAGACAAGGTGAAAGATGGAGGGGGAGGGTGGCATCACAGGGGAAGGTAGGAAAATGTCACAGAACTCAAACAAGTCCAAATAAATTGTCTCTCAACCCTCACCTCCACCCACTGATTCTTTTAAGGTAGGGATTGAGCTAAAGACTGCCAAACCTTTTTTAACCAGTCCTACACAGGTGGCCTAGTACCTCACTTCAGAACTTAGGGGTACTTACCAACTACTGCTTTTGTTCAGGACCTTTGGTCTTTAGGTAAAAGTGAGGCTAAAAATGTCCCACTTCAATAACCTTTTCTATGTTTCAGAAAAAGTTTCGGACATCACATCTGGGCAATTTCAAACAAAGGCTCAGTTCAAACTGTCAGGGTCAGGGAAAACCAGTGTGTCAGAGCAGAGAGGCTGAGGACCCTGTGCCCTTAGAGAGGGTGTTCTGGGAAGCTTCAGGGTGAGGATGGTGTATTGTCCTTGGAGACACACAGCTCTATTCCGGGGTGAGAATTTGGAACAAGGTTTAATTTCTCCAGATAGGAGAGGTTTTACTGACTTGGCTTGGTGTGTGTAATCCTTTCTAGTCTCTTGAATGTGGTCTGTTCTGATAGAGAATCATTTTGGCCATTGCTCTGATCCAGAAAGCTTATTCCTAGCAAACTATCTTGTGAAGACCACTCTGTTTCTAAGCTTCAACAGGTCACAAACAGACTCAAACCCGTTTTTTGGTTCTTTTTTCAAAGAATCATCAGATTTGCGGTCTTTCTTCAAGGAAGCAAAAAGATAGCTCACATTTCCCAAGTCATTCATATACATCATGAACTATAAGTCATTGGTGTATGAAATGCAAAGGGATGGAGAGACCCACACACAAGGCATCGTACATTCACAAATACACAATGAGGTCAGTTAAGTAAATGCCCTGTTATTTTTTTGTCCCCAACCCACCTTCGCCTTCCCGGATGACCACTTCTAGCTTCAAAGCTAGAAGTGGCCTTACCGACTATCTGCTGAGAAGCTGCCCAAGTGACTACCTTTTTGAGTCTCAGGTTCCTCATCAATAAAATAAGGATTAAGGGCTTCCCTGGTGGCGCAGCAGTTGAGAATCCGCCTGCCGATGCAGGGGACGCGGGTTCGTGCCCTGGTCTGGGAAGATCCCACATGCCGCGGAGCGGCTGGGCCGGTGAGCCATGGCTACTGAGCCTGCGCGTCCGGAGCCTGTGCTCCGCAACGGGAGAGGCCACAACAGTGAGAGGCCCGCGTACCGCAAAAAATAAATAAATAAATAAATAAATAAAAATAAAAAATAAAAAAAAATAAAAAATAAGGATTAAGATATTACCCACCTAAACAGTTATTATAAAGATTACCTATATGCTCAATTAATATCAGGCTGTTCATTTGTGTTGAAGAAACTGAGATTCAGCAAGGTTGAAGAACATGTCCAAGTTCATGACAGTGAGGGGACAAAAACCAGAGTCTCCCGTGTGGTCTGGAAGGCAAATGGAGCCAGGCTGTCTTCAGACAGTCAGCAAACCTTTAAGGGTAAACATGGCATGACTCCATTTATGGTTATGAGTTTCCATTCCAGTGAGAAAAGGTGGTCCTCTATCTCCAGATAGAGGAGCACTGAGAGAGGATTCTCCACAGCCATGATGGTAAATGACTGGTGAATATCCAACAGGAATCCTCTAAGCCACAAAGAGGCACAATTAAAAACCACCACCACCACAAGCTTCCGAAGTTAAAGTAAATAAACAGCTGAAGTTAGATAAATAGCAAACAAACAGCTGGTCTGGAGTAAAAATTGTGCCCGTGTCTAGACCTGTTTTTATTAGTGTTTATGACTCCTCTGTTGAAACCCAGCCTCTGCATTCTACCAGTGCCCCAGCCTCCACATGGTCCCCTCCCCGTAAAAAAGATCAACCATTTTTGGCCTTTAAAAATGTACATTGCGTTTAGTTAAACCTAATATTTGTGAATTAACCTATAACATGTTAGTGTTTTAAAGTGGTGCTTTGCTGTGTTAGGGAATCTTCTTTCTTTTTTCTTTTTTAAATTATGAAAGTATGATAACACATTTACAGGGGACTTGAAAAATATAGAACAAAGTTACATACAGTTCCACTACATATTACAATTATTATTTTGTGTATTTACTCTCAGCATTTTGTAAGCATATCTGAAATACTTATAATTGTTAACAATATTCAAGCTTTTAATTAATTCCTTAAAACAATGAACTCCTAGCCTGTTTCCTTATATAGAGTAAGAGGAAACTACACTGAATTATCTCTAAGGTTCCTTTTGTTTTCATCATTTTGTGTCCATATAGCCAGATTAACTTGAGTACATTTGATATGATAAAAACACTAATTTCTGCATATTTGTATCTTTAGTCCCTATGATTTATTGTTCATGGAGTATAACCACTTGCGTACAACTTTCAAAGTTCTAGGGAACACTTCACATGAAAAAGGCTTAATGTGAGCAGCCATTTTTTTGCATGAGGGCCAATTGAAAAAATAAACATGTTTATCAACAAATTTCTTTCACTCAAAATAGTTTTAGTAAGTCCTTTCACATAAAATACATATTTTTAAACACAGATGACCTATGTTACTAAAAAGAATATCAACTTTTTTTTTTTTTTTTGGTAACTAAAATGTTAGAATCTGAGCTTATTTGAGAAGAAATAACCAGGGCCACATCCTGCTTACTTGTTACTCAGTTTGTGTTAGTCTTTCAGATTCACAAATTGGTCTACACACATCATCTCATGTCAAGCTTTGAAAGAATTACACAGGATCAATACAGACTCACTTTACAGATGGGAAATTGGGATACTCAGAGAAACAAAGTAGACTTGCAGCTTTTATAAAGGCCAGCTTTCTGACAAGAGTCCAGGGAATAAGAGAGAGTGCTGCCTGTGACCTGTGGGTTATATAATAATGATGATTTCAACCTGGAGAGAAGTGCACAGGAAGGATTTAACCAAGTTTTCTCATAGTTTAGAAGTGTTTCTCAAACAGTGAGATTTGAGAGCAAACGAACATAATACAAAGGCCCAGGCTCATTGAAGTAGACTAGAATTTGGACCTCTGCATTTTCTTCAAATTCCTCTAATTCATACTAAAGTGTGTATGTGTTTGTGTGTGTGTGTGTACATGCATGCATGCATGTCACAGTGACTGTTTGCATATGTACTAAAGCAAATAAAGGTTAAAGTATAGCATGAAGCACTAAGATTAGATGACAGAGCGGAAGAGGAAATGTGGGAGGAAGTTGATACTCACTGACATGGCTTACTTGGGGATGGTATAAAGCAGTGGTTCTCAACCTTTAGTCTGTACTAAAATTGCTCGGAGAGCTGCTTAAAACACAGAATGCTGGGCCCTACCCACGTCCAGAATTTGTAATTCAGTACATCTGGAGTAAGACCCTAGGATATGCATTTCTACCGGGTTCCAGGGGTTGCTGCTGGTGGTCCAGGGGCCACACTTTAGGACCAGCCGTGTAGACAAGCACAGCGGCCCTGAACCCTGGTTGCACACTGGAATCATCTGGGATGAGACTGATGCCCAGCCTCACTCACCCCCAGAGATTCTGATATAATAGAACTTCCGAGGAGCCTGGATAGTGTAGTTTTCAAAGCTCCCCAGGTGTTTTAATGTGCAGTCAGGGTTGAGAACCACTTGTGCCAAGGCTTCCTGGAAAAGCAGGCAAGTCTGGGCTCCAGGAGCCACATATTCCGTCCTGAGTTGCCGGATTTAATCAGTTTGTTTGTCTGCATGTCCTTTCCCAGGGGCAGGTGAAAGCAATGCACTAAATGATCTTCCTAAGGGCCTTTTCCCCACTCAGTGTCAAGGCTTTGACTAGGATGCTTTAAAAACGCATTTCCGTGTACAAGTAAAACAAACATTTAGACTCAGTTGATTTTATTCTTAACAATGCTGCCCTCTAGTGTCCTTTTGGTAGAATTATGTTAACCCACCTCAGCTATCAATACAGTTATTTCCTGTTATGTTAGATAGCTAAAAACTTGGGGGATTTCTCTCTGACATTAAAAAAAAAGAAGTGGGAATTCCCTGGCGGTCCAGCGGTTAGGGCTCCACGCTTCCACTGCAGGGGGTACAGGTTCAATCCCTGGTCGGGGAACTAAGACTATGCATGCCCGTTTGGGAAAAAAAAAAATTGAATATGCATTAAACTCAGTTTTACTTTGTGGCAACGTGAATCTCTAACTGTGGCCTCTACATTCTCTGTATTCCTCCCTGCATTCCGTACTGCAGCCTCCTCCTCCCAGACTCCTTTCTGCATGCCACCAGCCCTTTCCTGCAGAGTCAGTAGCCAAAGAAATCACGGAGCAAAGAAATTACCCCTCAACTAAAGTACCTGGGGCATAAGGGCATCTTGCATAGGCTCTTCCACGCTCAGAACTGTTCCTTCTCACCTTTTCTTCACTTCCCATCTCTTTTTCACTTGATTGATAGTTTATTGAGAATTGAATTAATCAAACAGGGGCTCCCCTGTCTTCCTATGATGAGTTCTCCAAACCTCCTGAGGTCCCACCATCTTGCCAGAAGTGTCCTTCCCACCCCAGGGAGTGTTGTTCTCCTCCATCTCCCTGTGTCAAGTGTCTCCCCCTCCATACTCCCCAACGCTCTAGTCCACATCCTCAGTAACTCCCCTACCTAGATCACTCCCAGTGGCATACAGGCGTACTCTTACATCTTCCAATTTTAAAATAAAACTCTCCTTTGACTCTAAGTGCCCCTTCAGCTGCTGCCCTCTTTCTCTGCTCCATTCATTTCCTAACTTGAGTGTACCCAGGTTGTCTCTAACGCCTTCCTTTCCCCGTGTCCATTCTGCCATTGGCTCCAGCCTGGCCTTGGACCCAATGCAGCACAGACACTGACAGCACTCTTTTCATGGTCTGCAGTGACCTCCTTGTCACACAGCCAGATCCTGTGGACGCTGTTGTGTGCCCTTCTGACTCGAATGCTCGTGTGTTCATCCTCGGGCACAGCTCCTTCTGCAGGCACTCCCTATTCTTGATTCTGAGCTGTCCCCCCGTCTGGCTTCCTTCCTGCCCCTCTGGCTGCAGTGACCTCTCCCCGGCTCCTGTTCTGGCTCTTAGAACCTCTGCTCTTCTCTGGGCAGACTTCCCTTTTATAGTCTCTTCCACTTGCATGGATTTAAATACAGTTGAAGACTGGTAATTAATAAATAGCTCGCTTCCAGTCCAGGTTGTTCACCGTGTCATTATCTAGTTATCTCCACTCGACATCTCCCCTCAGTGTCTCACAGTCATCTCCATTTTTGGCATGTCCAAGGAGAGACCCTGGCTCTTCCTCCCAAACCTGTTCCTCGCTCAGTCTCCAGCATCTTGGTGAATGGCCAGTTATCTGGGGGATCGCCTTGATTCCTCCTCGTCCTTACTTGCCACGTTCAGTCCATCTGCAAGTCTAGGGGATACTACCCCCCAAACAGATTTTGATCCATTCGTGCCTCTGTCTTTGCTACCACCTCCCGATTCCAAGCCCCCTCAATTCCTGCCTGGAGTACTGCAATACCTTCCTAAAGATCTTCCTGCTTCCTCCAGCCACCACCCTCGCCCCCCACAGCATGGTCAGATAGTGTTCTGAAATGTTCACTGCATCATCATTTCCTTACCTAAAAATGTTAGTGACTTCCCATCAAGCCCTGAATAACAGACAAATAACACGGTTTGCCCTCTGCCAACTTCATCTTGTAGCCCTGTCCTCCTTCCTGACTCAGCTTCCATGACTTCCTGATTGCGGGAACTCACCGAGCTCTGTCCAGCCTCAGGGCCTTTGCACATGCTGCTCCAGTGGCCTAGAATCTTCCTCTACTGTTCTTCACCTGACTGGTCCCTATTTATTTTTTATGCCTAAACATTACTCCTCAGGGAGACCTTCCTTGACCAACTAAATTCGGTCTTCCCTCTTATTCCCTATCTCAGCCCCCTATTGGTTTTCTTCATAACATGTCACATTTTGTAATTACCTACTTGTTTACATCTCCATATTCCCCACTCAATTCAAAACTCAAGGAGCTTTGTATCTGTTTTACTCACAGATGAACCCAGTGCCTGGCAGATATTAAGCTCTTAATACGATGTGTGAAATAAGGGAATGAAGGTACAGGAGGAGTACCACCTCCACTCCACCTTACCTGCTCTTGCCAAGGCCTCAGTAACTGCCGCATGGCCAAGCCACTGGCCAGTCCTGTGCTCATCTTACGTGATTACAGAATGGAGACAGGAGGCTCTTGGTCTCATTTTATTCTGTTATCCTCCTCAGTGTTTACCAACGTGTTTGATTTGCCACAATATCCCCAACCCCCAGCGTAGCAGACGCCTCATAAATCCTGTTGACTGGATGAACATCTCAGCTCTGGATGAAACAGGATGTGAAAGGAAAGGGAACTAGCACAACGATGGAGATCTCCAAAGAGAGAATACTTTGGGGCAGAGATTTAAATAATGGCTTTAGACTTTCAGAAATTTTAGCACAGGTACTCATTTCCATTTGTATAATAAAAGGAAAGAAAATGTTTCATATAATTTTTTGTATCTCATTTGCTTTATAAAGGGAGAACTATCTTCATAGATTTAGTGCTGAGTAATAAACTGATACTTAGGAGTCTTTCTCCAAGAAAGAAAAATATTTTCCTTATAAGCCAAGTTCTACCTCTGTTGGGACTCTGGTGAGTAAAAGCACTCCCATCTTCCAAAAAAAGAAACCAATGGCAATTTAAAATGGTTTACGTAAGTCAAACAAGCAAGCAAGCTAAGAACCTAACCCTCGCTGTCTCGTTCCAAATCCTGTCCCTGCTCAATTAAGACTAGTGCTAGTCTTAATTAAGGACTTAAGGACTAGTGCCTAGTGCTTGCTGGTGAGGAATAAAACAAGAACACATCTACTCAACTCGAGTTTGAGAAAGGATTTGATTCTTCTGAAGGACACGTAACCTACCAGATATTAGTGGGGCAAGAAAAGCCCATGGCCTGCAACCCCTTGAAAATGTCAAATAACCTAGCATCCTGGGTATTTGGCTGACCTGCTTTGTAGAAGAAATCCAACCGTGTCTGTGACTTATCACTCAATTGAACTTGAGGTTCTCCATGCTCCCTGGTTCTGCATCACATCGGCTGGTGCCAAGAAGATTAGCTCAGCTCCAACCCTCTGGGAAGGGGTTCATTTTCCTGCTTAGGAAATACGATGTCAAGCTGAAAGAGGCTGATGAGCAAGCGGGGCAGGGCCACAGGCAGGCCCCGGTAAAATGCACGACATGGGTGTCTTAGAATGAACTTTGGTCCAAAGTGGTCAAGGACAGAATATGCCAGTGCAGGCTGGGAGCCACTGTGGCTTTGGCTGTTTGTTCAGCATTTAATATGTTTATCTTTCTGCCAAACACATTGTTGTTGAGTCATCTCTATTAAACAGCCACCCTGAGTGAGTCTTAGCTCTGCAGATCCCACACACAGAGGCAGGCGTTCTATCCCCAATGACCCTCCATTCTACAAAGTCAAAACAAGTGCTTTCTCTCACTTCTCACTTTAGTGAGCCCTTAAGGTCCCCACGTTCTGAAAAAGGTGAATCATGTGTTCTTTTATCCAGCCAGGAACCCTGAAGCGATAAAAGTAAAGGAAGAACTTAAAGTGGTCATTCTGTTTTTAATATCATTTCATGTTGTTGCTGCAATCTGAAAATGGAATGTCAGTTTACCCAAAAGTATCAGCCACCTCCAAACTATCAATATTTTATGTTATCAGCAGTGTCAAAGTAATTATATTAATCCAACAAATAATTGCATTAAATATCTAAGCTTTGGGCAGGAAAAGAAAAAAAAAGACTTTATAACTTTGAAAAGTATATGTAGTGCTAACTATTTGGCTTTCCATAGAAATCGTTCGAGCCATGACACATGTAATAAACCAAGGAATGGCAATGTACTGGGGAACCTCCCGCTGGAGTGCCATGGAGATCATGGTAATTTCATTTCTATTTTTAAATGGCCATTGAGTACCTATTATGGTTTGTTAGATATCATGCATAAGTTGTAAGATCTTTTGCAAACTTTCTTCACAATCACAATGGCACTAGAATTCTATGATCAATTCCATCAGTAATAGAGATGGATATGGGGGGTGGATCTCTTCAGCTCAGAATACAACAGGGAGGGTGCAAGTATCTAACAGGAACTGTGCTTTAGCATGTTCTCTGGTAGTAAGAGAGTAAATTTCTCAGCTAACGAGACATATGAACACAATATTGCAGGTTTTTTTAAAATGTATTAAATAATGGTACTGTTCATAACATGCTAATTACAGATCATTTTTATATTATATATTAGTTAAGTTTTATTTCTGTAGGAACCTAGAAATAGTCAAACTACATTTTCTTTGTAATAGTCCATAATTCATACTTTGACTAATTTTCCCTGGACCTTACTCATTCCAAAACCTCTCAAAGAATAATAAGGATTTCCTGCATTGGTATTTCTCCGTGAAACTGATGATCATAACTTTGCCTACTATTTGGCAATCTACATTTTTCTTGGTTTGTATTGATTTCACCAAAATGAAATTTTTTCATGCATACAGCCTCATTTCTCATCAGCTATAAATTCAGTTGCACTTTTATTTCTCCCTAGGAAGCCTACTCTGTAGCAAGACAATTCAACATGATCCCACCAGTCTGTGAACAAGCTGAGTACCATCTTTTCCAGAGAGAGAAAGTGGAGGTTCAGCTACCAGAGCTCTACCATAAAATAGGTAATCTTCACAATCAAATTTACTGATTATTTTTAACAACAGGATGATCAGTGATCCAGAAAAAAAAATGTTACTGAAATGCTTTCCTAAATGTTCCTAATTAACCTAGGGGTTGTCAGCACTATGCATTCCAGAGACTGGAAGAATCAAAAGTGCCTGTATGTAACCTCCAGAGTATCACTCATGAAAGCCAAGCAGAGCTGTAAATTGTGACTGGTGTACAAGCTGTACTCAGTAGGTGTTCAAAAAATGTATATAGAGGGCTTCCCTGGTGGCGCAGTGGTTGAGAATCCGCCTGCCGATGCAGGGGACACGGGTTCGTGCCCCGGTCCGGGAAGATCCCACATGCCGCGGAGCGGCTGGGCCCGTGAACCATGGCCGCTGAGCCGGTGCGTCCGGAGCCTGTGCTCCGCAACAGGAGAGGCCACAACAGTGAGAGGCCCGCATACCACAAAAAAAAAAAAAAAAAAAAAAAAATGTATATAGAATGAAGGGGAGAAGCAATGAATAAACGTATTTTTCATAGGGTAGTTGCTCTAGCCAAGAATGCATCTCTGAGTAGATTATGACTGCCTTTCCCAAAAATTATGGATTTATACATCTGTAGCTCCTACTTTGCCTAGAACTGAGTCAGAATGGGAATTCAAGAACGGCTGACAAGCCAGGGACACATGTTTTTGTAGGTAGACATAATGACAAAGAGAGGGAAAAAATATATACACAACATGTACATGAGAATTTTGGATATCTGAAAAACTTAAGTAAGCCACATTTTCAGGCGTACTTATTAAAACAGCTTCCAGAGATAATTTTCTTCATAAGAAATGGGGGTTTACACGAGTGGGAAAATGCTGGGTAAGAAAAAAAGGATTAAAAAGTTCAACAACAGCAATAACAATGGTTGTTATTGCTATCACTGCGTGTTTACCGTGCAGGGGGCATTGTGCTCCTGCTTTCCACCAGGCACTATTAAGGCACTTGAGTGAACAAGCAAAGAGCTGGATTTCTGTGCAAGCAAAAGTGTTTATCTCTGAGTGTAAAAAGAAACATACATTTTGGTCAATCCGAAAACTATGGATAAGCCACATTTTCAGGCTTGATTATATGGCCTGTTCCCCATAACCAACAGTGCACGTTTGATAGGTTTATAAAAATGAAGCACGATTTGTAGATGCCTAAACTGTAATGGAAAGATTTATGCTGATATTAGCTCATGTATCTGGCTAGTTTTCCCCACAACTAACCAAGTCCTTTCTAAACACCCCGACACTTTTGATCCCAGTTTGCAGAAGTAACTTTTTAAGATTTTTTTCTTCTGTAGGCGTCGGAGCAATGACATGGTCTCCACTGGCCTGTGGCATCATCTCAGGAAAATATGGAAATGGGGTGCCTGAAAGTTCCAGGGCTTCACTGAAGGTACTTTCCTCCACCTCTAGGAAAGAGTCTGGGGATAGGAGCAAGGGAAAAAAGGAGATTGAACAGAACAGCTCTGCAGCAGCCTGTGGCTCCCTGGCTCAGGCTGAGTGTGGCCTTGGGCTGGCTGGTGTTCCCTGGCCAGCTCCCCAAGCCCTCTGGAGGTCTATACTTCTGGTCAGGCATCAGTGCAGAAAGTTCTCCTCCTCTGGGGACCGGGGGAGATGCCCAATGACATGGTTGGATTTGTAGACTCAAATTCCTACACTTATTCTTATATTCAAGAAGGCATTTCATTCCTCCTTCGAAACTTAGGAAACGTAAAATCCCTCTTCTATGTAAGAGGATCTAATTTTACTTTTCTTGACAAAACAAAATTTAAGCCATAGAGGTTTAATCCACATGTGGCAAACCGGTTGTAGTTGAATAGGTTTGAGGTCGGTTGACGTTTTTTAATATGTGAGGATGGGGAGTAAGGAGGGAGGGTTTGGGAAGCAGATACAGAGCCAAGCCTCTGTCACGGGGGCTCAGGGATGGTATTTGCAGAGATCAACTCTGGCTGCTCAGTCTTGCAGCTTAATTTCTTCTCTGAAGCATAAAGATATTTAAGATCATTGACATAAAGTTACCTCCATTCAGAAGATCTTGATGATTAATTTACTGGAGAGTACTCCAAAATCTCTCCTTGTTAATAACAACATGTCTGTTTTTAAAAACTGGAGAGAATGTGTAATAACATTAGAATCACAAATTACTCTGTAATGTCTAGGGAGAGAACATAGGCATTTTCAAAATTCACACATGCCAAAGGCCCCAAAGAGGAAGCAGAAGTCTGACACAGCCTCTTGTCTCCATCAGCACAAAGTCAGCACAAGGACAACTCAAGTTAAGCCCAAACCAGCAACCCTTTAATCAGTGTGGCTGGAACCACCATGCGCTTCCCTCATCAGGACCTTCTCCAGACTCTAGGTCTATCACTTTTCTTTCTGCTGTACCAGTTGACCTATTAGCTTGTTTGTTCTCTAAGATAATACAACCTAAGTATTTCCTAAAACATGGTGACATGGTCCTGCTTCTAGTTTTGCATTATTACACTAATTATCCTAGAATATTATATATGGTCTTGTTTCTGAAAAATGGAAGGTTTTGAATAAGTCAGCAAAGAAAAACAAAAAGCTTCTTAGGAAAGAAGGGATAAAAGGTGATAGAAGTGATAAAAGAAGGGATAAAAGGATGGCAAGAAAAGAGTGAAGAAAGAAAAGCCTTGAAAATTGTGATTTTGCTGAGCACCTACTGTGTGCCAAGCACCGGGCTAAGTGTTTTTATTCATCTCCTTTTTTCCTCGCAAAGATAAATGGATACAGATGGCTTTTAGCCAGTTGAAGCCAAGCATGTTGTCTTACATTCTTTCAGAGACTTTCTGAAAACCTCAAAGTGTTTCCATATATACCAGGTGTTTGTTCCAGACTATCCTTATAAGAGGGTAAACCTTTTCCAGATGCAGACACTGAGCACAAAGAGATTAGATAACAATCCAAGAGCATAACCTCATAATAGAAAAAGTTAATAGTAGAACCCAGGTCTCCTGGCTCTCAGTGCATCTCCCTAAAGGCATTTTTGTTTCCCTTCAAACTCAGGTTTTTAAAGGAGGAAGAAGTAGCTACTACAGTGTATTTGGAGTATATGATTGGCTGATCTCCATCACTGTTTGAGAAAAGCTTACAAACAGCTGAAAAGCTTTTTAAAATGCACTAATGAAAGGAGGAAAAAGAAAAGGAGATGCAAAATATTTGAAGGTGACTAAGCCCAAAAGCAACCCCCAAAATATTTCTGTTGTTGACTTTTCAGCATCTATTGAAACATCCTTAGCAATAAATAAGGACTCTCAACAGGTGAAAGGCAGCCAGTCATAAAGCATGCTTCTTTAGAGCTCCGCAGACCCTCAGGCTTCTTAATTCATCGGTCCAAGTGCTTTCTGGACTAATATATGTACACTTAGAAAAGCCACTTGAGTAGAGTAACTAAAGCAAAAAATGCTACTACTACTAATTATATATATATATATGTATATATATTTCAACCTTAAGATTGAATGAGAATTCTAATAGTAAAAATATTTTTTAAAAAATAAAGACCTAGGCAAATAGATAAATAAGATGGCAACTTTCACCTTCCCCCAAAATAGAATAAATGGTTGGTATTTCATACTGGCTGTTTTAAGTTACACTGATGAAATAAGGATGCTAATACTTTGTTTCTGCTATAAATATTGAACTAGAGTGCTCACTTTGACAGCACATGTACTAAAGTTGGAACAATACAGAGAAGATTAGCATGGCCCCTGCGCAAGGATGACACACAAATTCGTGCAGTGTTCCATATTTTTTTGTAGTGAGGTGGATGGACCTGGAGTCTGTCATACAGAGTGAAGTAAGTCAGAAGGAGAAAAACAAATACCGTATGCCAGCACATGTATATGGACTCTAAGAAAAAAAAAAATGTCATGAAGAAACTAGGGGTAGGACAGGAATAAAACACAGACCTACTAGAGCATGGACTTGAGGACATGGGGAGGGGGAAGGGTAAGCTGTGACGAAGTGAGAGAGTGGCATGGACATATGTACACTACCGAATGTAAAATAGAGAGCTAGTGGGAAGCAGCCGCATAGCACAGAGAGATCAGCTGGGTGCTTTGTGACCACCTAGAGGGGTGGGATAGGGAGGGTGGGAGGGGAGTCCAAGAGGGAAGAGATATGGGAACATATGTATATGTATAACTGATTCACTTTGTTGTAAAGCAGAAACTAACACACCATTGTAAAGCAATTAAGGTGTTAAAAAAATATTGAACTAGATTTGAAGGATAAACTGAGTGTGAAAAAATACCTATCTTTTAGATAGTACTGCCCAGGGGGTTTTCTGGGAGGCTGCATCTGGCCCACCACTGTTATAAAGACTTCTAAATCAGTGTCATCAGTACTGACTCACCTCTGAGCTAAACACCTCTACTTCTTCGTGTCTATCAGACATCTCCATGTGGCTGTCCCATGGGCATCTGTCATGCCTAATGGAATCTGTCCTCACACCCCACAATGTACTCTTCCTTCTCGTTTAACAGTGCCTCCACCCATCCATCTGGTCATCCCAGTCCGAAGCCAGGGCATTATCTCAGCTGCCTCTTCTCCTCCCTCAATCTTATCCAGCGGGGCACCAACTCCTCCAGTCCACATCCTGACGCTCTGTGGTCCATTCCTTGTACCGCCCTTGTTCAGATCTTCATCATTGCTTACTTGGTTTGCTGCATTAACCTCCCATCTGGACTCTCTGATTTCTCCCCCTCCCTTTTTCAGCTACCCACCAATTTTCTATTATCTATCTCAATTATGTGACCAATTATCTTTCTAAAAGATTAATCTGACTATATCATAACCTGGCTTAAAATCCTTTAATGACTTCCCAATCACTGATTATAGGACAAAACCTAAAACCCAGAGAAAGCATTCAAGGAAATACTCTTGAACCCGTTTTTCGTCTTATCTCTCCCCAAATCATATTACTTCATTTTTCACCCAAATGCACTGTACTCTTTTTTGCCTCCCAAAAATGTCCTTCTTTACATCCTGCTGTGGAAGCTCTCCTCATCTCTAAAGACAAATCTTGGTTGTCTTCACTCTGTGAAACCTGTCCTCACGTTATAAAACTCAGTTATTGGTACTTTCTTCTATCATTCCATTAACACTTCTTACAGAGTCTTAGAATCCTCTGGCTGCAAGCAATAGAATGCAATTCATCCTAATTTAATCAAAGAAGGGAACGCATAGACAGACACTCCCTGGGAAGGATGGAGTGGGATGGCCTCAGAGGTGACTCCATCCATAGATTTCCACATCGTCAGGACTCTCCATCTCCTCTATTTCTCCCTGCATGTGAGTGTCATTTTCTTCTCCTACAAGTGAGTCTTCTCCATGAGGCCAGGAGCAGGAATGCTGGTGACTGCAGGCTTACATCCTTAAAGTCATGTAACCTGAGAGAAAAGAGACTTTTTCTTTATCAGCTTCAGTCCAGAGAAGACTGGCCAAGCTTGGGTCATGTGCCAACCTGTTAAACCAATGACAGTGGCCCAAAGGATAAGGTGCTGTGACCAGCTCACGTCATGCACCTACGGTGACCTATTTCCCATAAAGAGGCAGTACAAACAAGGCTTCTGAGGAAATCATTGAGGGGGCAATCCAGCTAGAAACAACATTTCTCAAGTTATCAGACAATGATTTGTGAGTACCTATAGGACAGAAACTGAAACTCACGTTAACTCATCACAGAGCCTGGCACATGCTAGGTACTCAATGAATGGTTCTTGAATGAGTGCAATGAGCCATAACTGAGGATCAACAAAGTCTGATCAAGAGACCAGGTGAGCAGCTTTTAAATAGACATTTTAAATAGAAATGAAAAGTACAATAAAATTTATGTACAGCTCTTCCCTACTGTTGGGAAAATACCTTATAGAAAAATCATTAAAATATGGACCCTTTTGTCAAAGGTAAACAGGAAACATGCAAACTTACGTAGATCAAAGTGGGTGGAGAGGGGCAGTCCAAGTACTCCAGGTGTTCACATGAAGAAACTAAGGATATTGCACATTATGGTACAATTTCAGAAGGAAATTTTTTAGCTCCAGCATTCTACCTAGAGATTTTCACCTCAGTAGTGAAGACTTTGCTGCTCTTTTGAGCCAAAGACTTCGATTTTAGATAGAAATAGTCAATGATCTTGAATGCTAAATTATTCTAGACAAGGCCCAGTAATGAAATGTGACTGATTCTGTCCATGTCTTTATAGTTGCTACCTGAGTTCTAATCTAGGATTAACTAACAGGCAACTGGGGGATTTGGGGCTGATCTCACAGACTATTCCCACCCTGTTATGGCTACTGTAATATGGGTGTCACAGCAATAGGAGATGGCAAAGAAACAGGCTTTAGGAAAATTTAAAGAATTTTGTGACATGTATAAAAGTAATAGCCCACTAATCTGTGGAGAAAAGCTCATTCAATTGTTCCTTTGGCAAATATTTACCGAGTGTGTACTCAGTGCCGGGTCCTGTGCTGAGGGCTGAGGATACAGGGACAGTCTCAATGTAACTCAGGGACTTGTTGGAGACACACATGAGAAGGGGTGAATTATTAAACTATGTGGAATCCACAAGCACTGTGGAAGCACGCAGGGCTGCCAGCTGAGTTGTACTTCTTTAAGGAGGAGGTGTCTGTGCTCAATCTGAAAAATTGAAGATATCTATCTTTACCCTGTGGAGCCCTGGTTTCTCAGATCCCTTCCTAACCACCATATTGACTGAGCCCCTCCTTTGGGCCAACCACTGTGTCAAGACTAGAGATGGTGAGATGAACGAGAAGCCATCCCTGCCTTCCACTTAGAAAGAACAATCAACATGTAATCAAACCACTGCAGGAATAGGATTAGGCAAGTGGAATGGAAGATGAAATTTCATCTTCTGATTCATGGATTACTGCCCACAGCCAACAAGCTGGGTTTATTATTGCATACAACCACACCCATCAACAACCTTCTTACCAACAACACTGGTTCACTTCCATATGTAATTAATATTTTAGTTAAGCCTCATCTCCTCCCTATGCTAACATTTTCCCACTTGTAAAGCAGTTAAAGTTATGTATTTCAGAAACACATTTGTTTCCTTTGGTATGAGGAAAGCAGTAGAAATACTATGCATCTACTTTTAAAAAACCCTAACCTTCTTGTTTTCCAGTGATTAGAGTGAGATTTATGTTGAGGGTGGGAAGAAGGGTACTCAATAAATGAATGTTTAGTATTTGTTACTTTTAGAAATCTTCCTAAAGATTGATGAATCAATCAATCTTTATGTGTGTGGTATATGTTGAAACCTCAGGAACTCTCCTAGTTCTAATAAAAAGCAATTGTTCAAGAAGCATTTGGCTATTGGTTTTCATCCATGTTTTTCTTTCTTTTTCATTTGAATAACATTCAGAGATACTCATCCTCTGAAAAATGTTATGAAACTAAAGTGAGGATTGGTGATGTTTTTCCGCTTGAGGACAGTAGAAGTAAGTTCAGGGGCTCTCTGATGTACCCAGCATGCTGCCAGGGAAAGCTGCTGGGCCCTCATCACAGTGTTCATTGCTCCTGACTGTCCACCTCATCACCACTGGCACCAGCCATCATCTCTGGAGAGATGCTCAAAGCCACACTTCCTCCTGGAAGAAGCTAAGGTCTCCAGAGCCGAGACTAGGAAAACTCTTGGCCATCTCTCTAAGCAAACTTCATGTGAGGAGCCAGACCATAAGCCTCTGAGATCTAGGAGGAGAACAGAACTGGGGCTGCTTGTTCTTTTTTCTTTTCATATCTGCAAAATCATTCCAAAAATCATAACAAAACATAATGCGGTTTTTTTCTTTGGAAATACTGTCTTAGAATGATGAAAAAAATACTTAAAAAAACCAAAAGCCAGCAGCCTATTGAAATCATATGGGTGGAGATTTTGTGATGATTGCCCAGCTTTCCACTGACTTTGGGAAGGTAAAGGTTTGTGGTGGTAATTATGTCACAAACGCATGCAATGGATAAAGTCCACGTTGCCACACAGGGAGATGGTTTTTATTATTGTCACTAAAACAGACTAACCGATTCTTACAAATATTCTTTTCCTTTGGGTGTTGCTGCATAGTGCTAGCTGTGTACGTAAGAGTCTATTGTTCCTCGTTTCATAGTTAAGAGCAGAACCTTCTGAAAAATAGGGCATTGAGAAATTCTAAAATATTCTTTTCCTTATATTCAGGAAATCAGGCTCACTTCACAGTCTATATCAGGGTCAGTTTCTTCTCAGAGGTTTTAAAGATTAGTTTCTCATTTACCTTTTTAAGTTCCCTTGCCTTTTTAAGTTTCAAACGTTATACAAAAGGTAATACACGTTTGGGAAAGTGTTTATCCACTTTAAAACTTTAAAATGGGACGTCTCTGGTGGTCCAGTGGTTAAGACTCTGCGCTTCCACTGCAGGGGGCATGGGTTCCATCCCTGGTCGGGGAAGTTCCAAATGCCTCGCGGTGTGACTTTAAAATGTACTTTGTACCTATCAATTACACCATTCACATCTGCTTCTAGGAAGGAGCAGAGAAAGCTAACAATAAAACACTATTATTAGAATACTGAAGAGACTAGGAGTAAATTGAAGGCAAGAGGGAGAAAGATAGTTACAGCAGGAAATGTAAGATAATGACTTCTTCCTTTGAGAAGAAAGCTTGGCACCCAACTTCCTTGACAAAAAGGAAACACAATAGACCCTGGTGAAATGTAAATGCCTTTTTTCCCCTACATTCTCAGGGCTATTACAGTAAGAAACATCATGTCCAGATGGGATCTAATTGATTATATGTTAGGATTTTAACAACTTTTGTGCATGTCGATGGATCTGAATGGTGAGTTTTAGTCAAATCAATCTGTCTTGAACCAGTAAACAAGGAAGGGGACCGTAGGGAACATTTCCTTGCATGAAGACATAGGCATCCTTGTCACCATCAAACAGAAAGGTCAGAGCCAAGAAGATTCAGAAATTCACCACGAGGCTCTTATATTTTATTGAATTAACAATTTTTGCATCAAACCCTTACCAGACATTAATATTTAAATGTTCTTCCTATCTCTAGTGCTACCAGTGGTTGAAGGAAAGGATTGTGAGTGAAGAAGGGAGAAAACAGCAAAACAAGCTGAAAGACCTTTCCCCGATTGCGGAGCGTCTGGGATGCACGCTACCTCAGCTAGCCGTGGGTGAGAAAGTCACTTGGGAGGGGAAGCCCTGCTGGATCACGGAAAATGAAATCGTTCTCTATTGTTGATCCACATCTCTTGCATGATAACATACCTACTGCAGAGGCAGATGATCTCTGAAGCATAGACTCCTGGTTAATACTATCTAAAACGATAGTATTAGATAGGTTTTTCAGAGTTCCCTAGAGTAGTTCCACATGCTGAGACACTTTTCTTACTGCCTTCTCCTTTCCCTTATAACACAGTTTAAAACAAGAACACGTCAGTGAAAACGCACACATCCTCACAGTGTCAAGGGTGAGCACCCCTGAGCTGTGTAGTGACATCCATTGCTTCTGGCTCAGTCTTCCATCCCCGTCGAAGGTAAGACGGGGTTGGTGAGAGGCTGAGGAGCAGGGCTGCGACCGTGGACAAGGCTACTGCCGCATGGAAGGCCTATCCCATGAGAGCAGCGTCACGGTGAAACTTCCAGAGCCACGAAAATGGCTCTTCCGACATTGTGGAGTCAATGAAAGGTCAGGGTCACGGGTAACAACTGAAAGCCACGTTGCACCAGAACCGTCCTGTAGAAATATAATGTGCACCATGCGTTTAATTTTTAAATTTCCAGTGGCCATATTAAAATAGTAAAATGGAAATAGGTGAAATTAATTTTTAAATGGATTTTATTTAACCCAATATAGCCAACATATTATCATTTTAACATGTAATAAATATAAAAAGTTACTGAGATATGTCACACTCTATTTTTCATACTAAGTCTTCAAAATCCAGAGTATATTTTATACCTACAGCACATGTCAATTTAGGCTAAACACATCTCCCGGGTTCAAAAGCCCCAAGTGGCTAGAGACTAAGGATTAGACAGAAAAGCATTTAAACTTGCAGTTCCCTTGCTGGAGAGTATCTGCCAGGCTCTGTGATAAGCTCTTTAACGCTCATCTTCTTGTCTTCTTAATCGTGGGTCCCATGAGGTGTATACTAATCGTAGCCCTATCTTACAGATGTTAATGGAGTTTTGCTACTATTATCTCCACTTTACAAATGAAGAAGAGGCTGAAGAGAAAAGAATTCATGTGGTAGCTATGAGAAAAGAATAAAATGGGTATAGAGTCTAGAAGAAACTCCTAAGGATTAAGAAATAGCAGGAATTGGGACAAATCAGATACAGTGAGCCAACGAGATAAAAAAGCTCAAGATAAGTTCTATGCAAATAAAATAAAAGAATATTTATTAGATGCTTGACTCTTCTGAGGCTGGAAGGCAGGAAGATGGTAGCTGCAGTTAATAGTCACAGAAAGATGGAAATGGGAGACGGTTTTAGGAGGGAAATACCAGTTACCTAAGTATATGTGTAACTATTGCTGTAATCCTTTCGTCAAAAAAAGAAAAAAACAAAGATTATATTTAATGTGATTGGTTAGCATCGCTATGGCTTTAATGAGCCCAGTGAAAGGTATTAGCTGTCGACGATCAGCAAGTTATTAAACCTGATTATCAATTTTCTCATCTGTAAAATGGGTATAGTATATATATATGTATATGGGTATAATATATAAAATGGGTATAGTATATATAGAGAGATAGATAGATAGTATATATCTTACAAACTTGTTGAGCAAAAGGAAATTATGTATGTAAAGAAAAGAGTAGGTGCTCAGTAACTGGTGAAGATGAGGATGAAGATGATGATGTTTTTGCAAAGAATTAGACACCCTCTGCTGAAACTCTGTCCACTCCTAGCCATCATATATGGTCAGAGGCACAAGCACAAAGAGAAACACCTATTCTTAAACCATAGCCATAAATACAATCTTTAGGTGGTAACATGAAAGCAAGTATTGAATCTAGCTCTGAAAGAGATAGAAGAACACTGTCTTTCTAAAGAGAAAATCTTTACAACATTTAGACTTTCACTGGATGTCAGATGTACATGACTCTTTACAGAGTCTGAGTTTAAATTAAAACATGCTTTGTTTTTCCTTTTCCTCCCTCTGTGCCCCCAGATGTCTTTCTCGCCTGTCATTTTGTTCTTTTCTTTGTAAACAGGTAGTTTTGTTTTTAACCACAGAACTCTCAAACCAAGAGGGAAATTATTTCCAGGCATATTACCTTTGATCTGCTAGAAGCATGCTGGGGGAGGGGAGATCCTCTGGCAGGAAACAAACTACTTGAACCCAACTGTGGGCTAGTGCCCCTGTCTCATGCCTGCACAGGAGCCAGCATTCACACCTTGCTCATAGACACTCTGGATGCGCCTGTGGGGGACACTTGAGTAGATGCTAATTACCTGGAGTCATCTACGTTACCTCTGGCATTGGCCAGCTCTGCCCAGTGGGTTCTCCTACATGGCCCAGCAGCCCATGGGGGGAATCATCTGTTGCTGGCATCAGGTAGTTTATGGGCAGTAATTTTCTCAGTGCCCTGCTTTAGCCTCAGAACTTCCACTAGTGCCAAAAAAGAGTTCTAAGTGCAAAGTAGGAAAGAAGGCAGCCAGAAAAAGAAAATAGAAAGAAAAAGCCCAGGATCACTTGGCTTGTTGCCTTCATAGAGCATTATTTTTCCGACTTGGAAGGATTTAGTGATTGCCTTAAAAGGTCTGAGTGTGGTAACAGCTTAACAGTATCAGTTGACAGCATGGCCTGACCAAATGGGGGCAGAAGAAGAGGTGTTCAGGGATGTCCATCAATCATCCATGTCTCCGTTTATTCAACAAACATCTAATGAGCACCTACTATGTGCAGGTGCTGGGCTGGGTGCTGAGCATCCAACTGCAAATAACACACATCTCACAGTCTGGTGGGCAAGTCAAGAAATTAACAAATAATTGTAATACAGTGTGAGAGTAAAATAATTGAGAAGGGCAGGGCGGGCTGGGGTGGGGAGTGGGTGGGGAGTGGGTTTGGAAGTAAAATGTAGGAGCTCCCAACCCGGCCTGGGACTCGGAGAAGGACTTTAGGAGAAGGGCGGTGCCCATGAGGAATCCCAGATGATGAGTAGATATTAGTGAGGCAAAGGAAGGGAGGAGGCAAAGGGACATTCTAGACCCAGGGGACCGCTTGAGCCAAGAGCTTGGGGAGGAGAAACACAGCATGATATTTGGGGATGGAGAGGATTTACAAATAGTGCTGCTGGAGCGCAAGTTCAAGGCAGGGAGTGAGGAGACCGGAAGCTGGAGTGGAGGGCTTTCTAGTAAGGTTTGTCAGGGTGAGAAGTGAGAGCTTCACCTCATAGGACCAGGATCCCGTCAGGCACACGTTGAAGAATGTTTAGCAGGCAAGTGACTTGAACAGATTTGTATCTGGAGAAGCTACTGCTGGATGTGTGCGGGGTATGCAGGGACAATCCAAATAAGATGTAGGAAAACCAGTTGTGCAGGAGAGACGGTGAGGGCCTGAGGGAGGGAAGTGGACAGTTGAACCAGAGCAGTGATTCTCCAAGTGTGTTCCCATATCCACACACTGGAATACTATTCAGCAATAAAATAAATGATATACTGACCCATGCTATAACATGGATGAACCGCACAGACATTACGCTAAGTGAAAGAAGTCAGACACAAAAGACGTACTCCATGATTCCATTTAGGTGAAATGTCCAGAAATAATAAATCCACAGGGGCACAAAGTAGATGAGTGGTTTCCTTGGGTTGGGGGCAGAAATGGGATTAACTGTAAATGGGTGTGAAGGATCTTATTGGGATGATGGGAATGTTCTAAAACTGGATTTTAAATGGTGATGATTGCACACATGATAAATTCATGAAAAATTATTGAATTGTACACCTAAAATGGGTACATTTTACCTCAATAAAGTTGTTTAAAAAAAAAAAGAGTACCTGTACCGGCAGCATCAGCATCACCTGGGAACTTGTCAGAAATGCAGATCCTCAGGCCCCACTCCAGACTTTCTGGGTCAGAAACTCGAGCTGAAGCACTAGCACTGAGTAATCAATGTTTCACAGGCCCTCCGGGTGACTGAGGCATGCTAAAATTTGAGAACTACTGGATTAGAGAAATATTTAGGAAGGACAATCAACTAGATGACAATTAAAAGGGAATGGGGGACCAGAAAAAGACAGTGCCCAAGGATAACTCCCAAGTTTCTGGTTTGGGAGGCCAAGTTGCTGGTGATGCCACCAAATGAGATTGGTAACCCAAGAGGGACAGGCTTAGTTAAGTAGCAAGAAGTTCGCAGTGTCTGTGGGGCGTGTGGCAGGGACATCCAGCAGACACTGCATCCCTGGGCCTAGAACAATATCTGGTTGCAGGCAGCTACAAACTGAAAAGTCTATGTGAACCACAGGGAGTTTCCTGGGGACCCTGGCTTCTGACATGGTGAGAAGGGGACTGGGATGTGAGGGGGATGCAGGGAGTCTCAACTGGCCTTTTACAAGTTTAAGAAGAGGAGAAGGGTAGGGTGGCAGCTACACAGGTATGAAGGGCCTGGGGAGGCTTATTTTAGAATGGGAGAAATTTGATTATGCCTTCTTGATAAAGAGAAAGAGGATAGTAAGAAATCAAACATCCAGGAGAGCAAGAGAGGGAGAGAAATAATGGATGAATCAAATCCAAGAAAAGGCAAAAGGAATGGGACCAGGGCAGAGTTTGGCTTTGAACAAACAGCACCCCATAGCCTCTGAAGCTGGAGTATGTGTGTGTGTACTTGTGTCCATAGGTGAGTGGGAAATTAAGGAATATGCTACCTGAGGGAACTCAATTTTCTACATAAAGTAGGTGGCTAGGTCATCTGCTGAGAGGGAGGAGGCCTGGGTTGAAGAGGGTTTAAGGGTAGAGGTTGCTAGAGGCAGAGGAGGGGTGAGGGGTTTGAAGGCTGGTGAGAGAGACGGTCTCCCCAGAATGAACCTCATGTCAGGAAGAAAGGCAGGTCCAGAGAGGGCTGACAGGTCAGTGGAGACAAAGGACCCAGGTACCCAGAGTCTACAAGGACTCTGCGTAACAGATGAGGGGAAAGTGAGAGCATGAATGAGATGGAAAAGACAGATGGAAACAGGAATCCAGACGTTCACCCATGAGCAGTGTCAGGTGTCTTCAGGAACAAGACAGTGTTCCTGGGCTGGGCAGCTAGACTGGATGCCCCAGTTGTGGGGCAGAGGAGCCCTAAGCCCCACAGTTCACGTGCACGGATTCTACTGAGTCCTCTACACAACAGGGGTTGCAGCTGAGGTTTTTAATCCTGGAGCATGCTGTCCATCCTCCCCCAAAGTTAATGTTTTGGTTGCGACAATGGAAGCTACAAATGGTGTTTGCAAACTCATCAACAGTCAGAAGTGCTTTGACTTCCTGACCCACTGCTCTCTCTTCCCAGCGTGGTGCCTGAGAAACGAGGGTGTGAGTTCCGTGCTCCTGGGATCATCCACTCCTGAACAACTCATTGAAAACCTCGGTGCCATTCAGGCAAGTACTGCAGCCCTTTCCAACCAACTCCAGGGAATTTCCTGGTGCCTTTGAAGATGCCCCCAGGCAGTGTCCCGTCTCCCCACCTCTGTCCTTCATTGTGTCACAGCTGAGTTTCATGAAAGCCCCTAATATAGGGAATAGGCTACTTATTCCTAGATAGGGGAAGAAGGGAAATGGGGACAAAGGCAAAAGAAGCAACAGAACTTTCACAGTATGTGGATCCAGGGATGTCCTCTTCTGATTAACAGGCAGTCTCCTCCAGGCTCATTTCTCAGGATGGCTTGTGGGACAGTGTATTCTGTGACCCACGCAATGTTACACCTGACAACTGGGTTCCCAGGTCGAACCACACAAGCCTGCCTAATGACCAGCTTGAAATGTAGTAAGCATAGGACAATATCCACACATCATGTATTTACTTGTTTTTCCCACAACTATGTATTGCCTATCTGCAGTGTGCCAAGCCCCTCCTTTTGCTCTCCTAGCATCCTGGGTCCCTCTCCTGTCACAGCACTTACAGTAACGTAGTATAATCGCCTGTCTCCCTTGAAGTCAGAGACTTGTGTCTTTCTTGCTTCTCCACTGATTCTCCAGTTCCCAAACTCTATGGCCCTTAGTCAACACTCAAGAAATACCTATTGAATGAATGCATGTTTGCCACTTTTAAGACAAACAGGCTCAGAATTCCAGGATGACATCTCCCTAACAGCAGTTTCAGGAGCGCCCAGCCCCATTCCCTCCCCTGCAGTGACTGCTAGGCCTGGAGGGAGCCTGCAGCTGTACCTGGGAAGCGCGTAAGGCAGCAGGAGGGGAAGTGCGAGAGAGGTGTTCCTGGGAGTTCTGAGGAGAGGGTGGAGGCTGGTGGCTGTGGTGACCATCCCCTGCCCCCAAAGGTCACATCTCAGTCCTGAGCCTGCCCCACTCTCAGCCCAGCCAGAGGCCGCAGGAATGAGCCCATCCACAGCTCTTGCCGTAGCTGTATCACCTGCCCAAACAGAAGTGCCTCACAGCTTCTCCCCGTCTGTCCCCGAAACCAGCACTTAACCCTGTTACCTCTCCCAGAAGGAAGTAGATGGAGGTGGGGACAAGCTTGATTAAACTTAAAACTTTAAAAAATCCTTTTGAAGAATAGCCTCGAATATGCTGAGAGATAAACGGTGCAGACCTCCTTCTCTGCCGTCACCTTTCTTAGGGCTGTGCAGCTGGGTAATCATCTCTGCCTCTCAGCTTCTGAGAACTCCTCCCGGATTGTGGGGTTCTCTGTCCCTGCCTGGGGAATGCTCCCTCTTAAAAAAGCCTCCCCACCTTCTCTTATTTTCACTTGTGCTCTGGGAACAGATAAAGGCTCCACAATGACGAGGAGGAAACGGGAACAGTCTATACACAAAAGAACTGAAATGCAACCCAGTGATTTCTGTTCCACTAATACTTATCGAGTACTTCTGTGTCTGGCACCATGCTAGGCAGAGAGTGTTCCGAGATAAGCACAGGACGGTGCCCTCAAGAGCTCATGGGCTGCCTGAGAAAGAGGGAATTAAGATTCACTCTATCCCGTGGTTCATTCAGGAGATCTTTGAGAGCTTACTCTGTACCCAGCACTGGGGACACCACAGGAAACCAGAAAGATATTACCCAACCTTCAAAGAGCTTACGCAGAGGCACATAATAAAGAAACATATAAAATAATTTCAAGTGAGAAGGTTTACTAAGTAAATAAAGATGGTATTGTAATAGAGACTAACTGGGAAATGAGTGAGCCCACTTTAGATGATGTCCTTGCCAAAAGCTCCTCTGGGATATGTGTATTCGGAAGCCTGGAAGCGGAGGACACAGCACGTGAAAAGCCGTGGAAGGAGCAGACACACAGAAGAGCAGTGCAAAGGCCCTGAGACGCAGACGCACTTGGCTTTTTCCAGGAAGCACCAGCCTAAGGCGAATGTGGTCCACATGCAGTGAGCATAAAGGATGGTGGGCGCAGGCAGGGGACAGGTCACACGGAACACTAGAGAGGTCAGAATTTTGTTCTACTCACAGCCAATCCTTTGGAGGGTTTTAAGAGGAGGGACATGCTGTTATTTTAATTTTTAAAGATTGCTTTGGCTGTTGTGTGAAAAGCCAGAATGAAGAAAGGCAAGGACAGGTTGTCTGGGTGACAGGTGATGGTGGCTTGGACTCGCGAGGATGGTGGCCATGAAGGTCAAGGAGTCCGTAGGTTTTGGAAAGAGAGGCATGACTTGCAGATGGCTTGGCAAGAAAAGGGAGCAGCCAAGGATTCCTGTCTTGCTAATACACAGTGATCACTGCCATTCCAAGGGGGAACTCATACTGCCTGGGATGGTAAAAAAAGAAAAAAGGTAGCTCCAGGGCTGTGGGAATACTCCAGGTAGCCAAGGATAACATTTCCGAGGAAAACGGAGGCAGTCATCTTCCCAAAGCACTTCCTCCCTAGCAAGGCTCTGGCTGGTAGCAGGATGGGGCTTTCATGCTCAAAGGGTAACAGAAAAGGGATGTTGTCCAAGCAGGGAGGCTGCTACCAGGAGGGTTTACCTTCCCTTTTCCCTTTCTACTCCACCTCCCGTGAGCCCAGCACCAAAGATTCCACCCTTGGCAAGCTGTAACTGGGCCCCTTGATGTGGTGAGAGTAGATTGTGTGGCTGGGGGCTCCCTGCAGCAGTTGGTGGGACTGGATAGAAACAGTGCAGTGCCAGCAGCTATATGGAAAAGAAGTTTCTAATGGGCAAAGGCAGGCAGCTGCTCCAAGGAATGAAGTGCCTAAGGTGAGCATAAACTGGAGGGGCATCTATAAATCAGAGCCTCAAGAGATGAGAGACTGGAGAGAAGCCACAGCTGCAGGCAGCCCACCACCTGCACAGGTCCCCATCCTCCAGCCTTAAAGCCCTTCTGAGGCTCCCCACCATCCACTCAGAAAAGTCCAGCCTCCTCAGCAGTCGGGCCTTCCCATCCACGGCTCATCTCCCCTCCCCCACCTTCCCTGGAATCCCAATCCCCAGAATAGTGGTCCTCCTCCTGCAATGTCCACCACCCTAGGCTGGCCAAATCCTGCTCCATCCCCAAGGTCCATCTTGACAGTGACCCAGTCCTGGGAGAGCTTCCCTAATGCCTGCCCAGCCGGCAACGCTGGCCAGACCTCCCCTCACCCGCCAATTACTGCAGTCAGGATACTACTACACCTGCAATTTGCTAGCTCATGGGATGTTTGTGTGACCTGCAGGGACGAAAATGTTTTAAAACAGTTGCCAACATTAAAAAATTGGGCAACTTCACATAAAATTCTTAATGTATGGCTTCTCTTGAACATTTAGGTCTTGTAACACTACATATTTTTTTCATGTTTTATTCAAGTACTTTTATGGTTTCATTTTTCTAATGTTTAGATCTCTTTTCTTATTGGTGTAGTGAATGAAGAATTTTTTTTTCCTCACATGGCTAACCCACTATATTCTAGACACAAAACTTCCAACCAACTTCTAGACTTGAATCTCAGTGTTGCACTCTCACATTTAAATAGCACAGTAGCTTAGATCCTCTGATGGTCCAAGGCTAGTGGGAAACCAAATCTGCTTTAGCTTCATTCGGAGAGGAAAATGTTACCAGGCCAGTGAGGAAGGAGCTCTGCTACCCTGCCAAACCCTGAGGCTTCTGGGGAGAGCATGTGAGTGGAGACAAGGTCACCCTGGCCAACATGACTGCAGCAGAGGGAGGGTGAGGTGGAAACCTCAGAATCAGTCATCATGAATGTATTTCACCACAGACTCCACACAGGCCCAGACTATTCCTGCAAGAAGCCTGCCTCTGTCCCTTGTCTTAAGGTGTCATGTGTGCCCTTGGCCCACTTCTTGCAATAAATGCTAGCTGGCCCTAGATGATCTCATCCTTCCCCAGGGCTTCAATGAGCATGACCGTGCAAATGACTTGCAAATTCTCAACTCCAGTCCTTCTACTACCACTAAGCTAAACAGCTGCACTTCTGGCTGCCTGCAAGTCACTTCTACATGGGATCCCAAAGGCACCTTCACTTCAACATATCCTACCCCAAACTTAGGCTCCAAACTTCTCCTATGGTCTCTCAATAATTAATTACCTACACCAGTATCTTCCTAGTCACCCAGTCTTGAGATCACCATCAGCCTCCAAAATGTCTCTCCGAGGCACTCTCCTTTTCTCCTCTACCACCACTGTCTAGTTAAGGCTCTTAGTGTCTGGCTAGGACTGCAATAAATTTCTAACATGTGTCCCCTTTCAATCTCCTTCCAACTCTTCCTTCAGAATACCTCCAGGTGTCTGACGGGGTCACTCCCAGCTGAGAAGTCCTGAGAGGTTCCCCACCACCTACAGCATAAAGTCCCAACTCCAAAAAATGGCATTCAAGGCCTTCCGTTGTTTACCTCAACTTCCCTTTTCACTATTCCCTCCATCCCCACCCCTCCCCCACTCACTCTACACTTGTATCACCCGATTCACAGACTTTTCACTTCTTCATGCCATTCCATCTACCTGGGATGCCTGTTAACCTGTGGTCATCCTTCACCAGGGCTCTGTCCACCAGCTGGGCTGAATCTCTCTTAGTCTCTAGACCAGTGCTATCCACTACGGTCGCCTCTGGCCACCTGAGGCTATTAAAGCTAATCCAAATGGAGATGCGCTCCAAGTGTAAAATGTACCCTGGATTTCAAAGATTTAGTACTTAAAAACATGTAAAGCATCTAATAATATTCTGTACTGACTACATGTTCAAATGATGTTTCAAATATAATGGAGTAAAACATGTATTAATTTCACCTGCTTCTTTCCACTTTCATTACTGTGGCCACTAGAAAATCTAAAATTACATATATGGCTCTCATTTTATTTCTGTTGGATAGAGCTGCTCTAGATATTCTATATTTCTATGAGCCTTCATTTACTCAGTCAACCAGTAATTATGAGCTCCTACTATGGGCCAAGTTCTCTTACAGGCTCTGGGGATGCAGTGTGAACAAAACAAGGCCCCTGACCTTAGGGAGCTTCCTGTCTGCTGGGGAGGTAGCATTCTGGTGGTGGTTTATAAAAGTATCCAATTCTAGATGACTGTGCTTAATATTGAGCACAAAGAACAAGTACCAAGGACTAATCACATTCTTTGTTCTTCTCATGCTCTCAGGTTCTCCCAAAGATGACATCACACGTGGTAAATGAGATCGATAACATATTGCGCAACAAGCCCTACAGCAAAAAGGACTATAGATCATAAGGCAGTGCATGAGCCGCAGGAGCTGCATGGGTAAAGCAGCAGTCTATACAGGTACAGAATGGTGTTACTAGCCAGTGTTCTGAATCACTTAGCAGCCCACTGCTCAACCTCTAGTGTCCCCGGATTCTGAGGTGTCTGCTGTCGCTACCACTATGCACCTGAATTATGAACACATCTGAAAACTCACAAACAGGAAAATCCATTCTATTTTCTTATCTGGGACTACAGTCACCTATTCTTACATTGCTCTGTACATCTCATGTTTATGCAAAGGAAAGCATGTGGTGGGGGAAAGACATATTACCTTCAGGCATTTAGTAACTTAAAGAAGGTTCTACAGATGTATTTTTTCAAATGAACAACATCCACAGATGCAATGTGGATTGCATCAGGAGTAGGCTCTGTTCACTCAGAAGTCTTGCTTGAAAAATCAGCTGAAACAATTTTACATTTTTTTTTCTATTTTCACATTCCTGTTAGCAAGAGTTGTTTTCACTTGTCATTCAACAGAAGTGAAATGCCTAGGTATTTGCTTTCGTTACCTTTTAAATATTTAGTGTTGCTTGGCCTCAAAAATGGCCCTGTATAGCAATTCCTTCAAGGTGGCCTATTAGGATTCTAATAATGTTATGTCCATTTACATGGAGAGATGGTAAAAGGATGAAGACCCTGGTCTTTAACCAGAGACAGTCTGATTAATTTATGAAAGGGAGAATTACACTACTATGGAAGCCTAGCTTTGAATAAAATGTATCTGCAATGAAGTCTTCCTTTTTACCTACATTTTCCTAAAACCTGCTTTATACTTTTGACTGCTTGTAGGCACAGCTTCTGCAAGTTTAAATATTTGAGCTTTAAAAATAAATATACACATGCTCAGTTTTGTAAGTAAATCTGTAAAATACCCAGAAAGGCAAATGTTTGCTGTTTAATTACCACTGGGATTTTACATGCTTGGTGTTTTTGAGAAGTTATTAACATGAAAGTGAATCATGGGCTTCGAGAAAAATGCTGTCACTACTCAGCATATGCTGGGTGAAGTAACTTGCCCAAAGAAAAGTAAATGTTAAAGAACTTCCTAATTCTATAATCACACTATGTGCATTAAACTATATGCATGAAAGTTCTTTGCATGGATTAATGGGGCCTAGCCTTGTGGCACTCTGAAGCTGAGGTATATCCCGCCCTACCACTACTGGCTACCTACTCATGAATATCACTTGAGAAAAACTGACGGTATACTGCGTGTACCTGTAAGGAGGGAGAAAACTTTTTTCCCCACTTTTAAGGTGTATGTAGACGGGGGAGGGTCCTCTATCTCTATTAGGACACCTGAGCATGTACAAAATTCTAATTTAATTTTCTGGCCAACAGGACCCCATGTAGAAACCACTGAGACTTACAGAAGAAATGTACTATCAGCTTAAAATGCTACTTTCTGCCATCATTTCCAGATATGTATTTCATGATTAAGTTCTCAATCTTAAAATGTTAGTGTGAAGTACCAACAAATTTTCTTTTTGATTACTATTACCTGTATTCTAATAGGGAAACAGTGCGTTTTTTATCCAAGAGTATCAGATTAATGATGGAAATGGATCATTTTTCAGTTGTTCATTGTGCATTCAATCAATCCAGTGAACTACTGTATGCATAAATGAGCTGAAGTTGTCTAATTGGAACTGCAGTTTATTTGCTTAGAGTAATAAAAGTATTTGTGCATTTAATCTCATAATTAGTTTTTATCTGATCTATCATTATAAGGCTATATATATCATTATAGGAGATACATATATATATACACACACACACACACCCATCTTCATAAAACAGGCAGTAAGAATCACTTAAATAAAAATAATGTTGGCAGGTAAGCTGCACTGAGTGATACCTAACAGAAACAGCTTTACATTTAAATTGCAACCCAAACTTTTTTTCTCTTGTTAATGGAGAAAATGATTAGCCACTGAAGATATTTCTCCTTGGGTTTTAGAAATGTTCTGTACTAAGGTTAAAGCTTCTCAAACTCATTTAAAAGAACCTGCAAATTAAAATCAAATACCAACATTGCTTGGCCGTGGGAACATCTAGTTTTATATACAAATCATCTGCCATGGTAAATATACTAGATAAATACATTTCACAGTTCTTTCCTTAAGAAAAATTTCCATGCACTCTCATTTTCTTTTCTTTTCTGGAAAGATTTCCTTGGCAGAGAACATACCATTCCAAAGGGTAACCTGGGTGGCAGCCAGCCACATACTGAAACCTCAGCCAAGGGAAATGAAAACTAGAAGCCCTGTGCCTGGCTTCCCACTTTAAGAACTGCCACTTCATCTTTATCTGTAGTGTGCACCAAGGGTCACCCGGATAGATGTCAGGGCTTCAAGGGGCCTTCGCCATCTTTGAGACCACCCCACTCCCTGCAAATGAGGAACCCAGGCCTGAAGAGATTAAAGGACTCGCCCAAACTCATACTGCAAGTTGATGGCAGCACCAGGCCTAGAGCCCAAGTATTTTGTGTTCCAGTCCAGTGCTCTTTTAGGGATGATTTTTTTTAGCTTTCAAGCTTTATGAAAAAGTAAGTTTGTGTGATTTTTTAAGTTAAAAAAACTTGGATATGAATCCAAATTCAGGATCAGTTAAGAAGAAGGAAAGGTCAAAGAAATGCAATGAAAACTCATGAAGGCCAATGAGAAGTTCATCTCTAACCACCTCCATGAAAATCAAACCAACAACCCAAAAGACCCTCCTAATCTTCAATGAATCCCCCTACTTGGGAGTCCAAGGAGGTGGGAGATAACCCCTTACAGCCCTTACAAGCATTTGATCACTAACTACAAAAATGGGCATTTATATGCGTGGGAAATTAAAATGGTTAACGTGAAATAATGTAATAAAGATGATATACTTAATCACACGGTTCTTATAAAGAAGTCTAGGGAAAATATAAATTTTACAAAGCTAAACTTAATGATACTCAATAAGCAAGACCTTTTGGGACTTCCCTGGCGGTCCAGCCATTAGGACTCTGTGCTTTCACTGCTGAGGGCGCGGTTTCAATCCCTGGTCAGGGAACTAAGATCCCACAAGCCGTGTGGTGTGACCAAAAAAAGAAAAAACTTAGCAAGACCTTTCATAAGAATTTTGGGTATAAATCCAACCTCCACATTTGTTAACTTCAAACTTGCTTCAAATTATTCTATCCAAATTAGAATAATATACCATATAGGTCAACCAGTAGATTTTTACTGGCTAAGAATAATTTCAACCCAAGTATTATAAATGAACTTCTAACTTATCACAAAGGGTGTAAAAACAGGAATTAAATCATTTTGAATCCCAATTACAGCAAAACCCCTTTTATTCTACTGGTGTTGGATAAGAGGTGTTTTTAAGATAAAAATTCTCCAGCAGGCTTTTACTAACTAAGCCAGATCCAGCACATCATAATTCTTCACGCTACACAGTCTTTCTAGGTGACACGGAGAGTGCTGAGGAAAAGGTTCCACAGCTCCTAAGAGTAAAGCACTGGTACTGTAAATCCTTAGTGAAAACTGCAGAACCATCAGAATATGTCTTCTAAACTTATATGCCAGAATTTATCTCACAGTATAGAAAGTTAGAAACTATTATCAGGATTAAAAACAAAAAGTGCCATAGGAAAATTTCAGGACCAAAACCAAATTTTGCTTCCTCACTTTTCTACAAATTATTCAGTTTATTAACTCAAGAGGCACTCTATTAAGAATATCACACTGATTCCCCTATTTTGCCACCCCATCTCAGGTATACTGTATTTTAAGAATTTTTTTCCCATTTATACAGGCACCGCCATCTAGTGGCAATTTTTTACCTGCAAGTTAAAAATTACAGGTAAAAAATTACTTGACCCAGCTCTGGTAACAAACAGTAGACACTGATGGTTTGTCAAATAGTCATTTTGTCAAATAAGCAAGCACAATTAGTACAAATGCCACGCCACCAAACTACCGACCAGTTATTAATCAACAGAAAAAAAAGTTAAAACATAATAAAAATAAACTTCTTATGTGCTACACTAACTACTGTGCAGGGTCTTTCTTCTGACTTCCCCATTAACCCCATATTACCCAGTGGTGGCACATGGATCACAATGTACCAGAGAAAAGTAAAGAACTGCAGACTTCTAAAAGCAATGGTGAAATCTAATCCTCAGTTGAAGATAATGATGATCTGGGTCACCGGGCAAACGTACTCCTGGCCTGTCTTCCTTCCAGGTTCTTAGATGTGACTTCCCAAAACATCCAACAGCATGGAACTGGAAGATGGACTCCTGGTGAATATCTTTCTATAGTTATAAACAGTGAATATTATTTGCAACATTCACCTTAAATTTAGAAATGGAAACCAAACATTAAAGTTAACATTAGCAATTGGGAATATATTTCCTTTAAGATATTGTTTGTAGAAAAGTACTGGATGTGGTCAAAAGCTGACAGGAATTATCACCTGTGAGTCCATAACCTTTTAAGTGATGTAGGTTCAAGAAGAGCTTCCCGAACTTGTTCAAATCATGGCACATAGAAAAAAATAATTACCTGTAAACACACTGGTTAAAAAATGCAAGAGACTGCTCTTGGCTGGACCCACAAGGTCTAAAGAGATCAATATTTTGTTTACACTTGATAGGAACCTGTGGACTAAAGGGTCAAATTTACAGAAGTCCTCATGGAAAAATGCTGACCAGCACCAAAACCACTGTAATTTCTTGGAGAGTTCTTCGAATTCCAGAACTAAGATCACAAAAATTACTCTGGTCTTTTACACATCAATATTCAGGAAAAACCAGGTTCTCTTATTGAACATTCCTCCAGTGATGTGAGACCCTGGTCAAGAGAAAACAATGATTCCATTCTCTTAATAGGTCAAACCAACATGGTAGGGTCAAGCTAACCTCCCTGGACACCCAGGACCAAAGCTATAGAGCTGAACAGTGTGTACTTTAATAACCACATAGGACAGCTCTCATATGCCTAGGCACTATTTTTAGATTATTACCTTGGCTGCCTTTCTTCCTTAAAAAAAAAAAAGAACAACTTTTCCACAAGTTTCTCTTTTCCAACTTGGAGAAACTAATGTTTCAACTTTGAGTTATTTCAAATCACAAATTCAGAGACTTGCAAACATGAGGCTTCTGTTCAATCCCCCAGAGGGAGAGGACTCATTCTGATATTTATGGTTCAAAAAAAAGTTGTAATACTGTGCTTGGAACACACAGAACCAATTATTAACTTCTTGCTACTATTATAAATAATAACAGCTCAGTCCAGGTTACTGTGACCTCTGACAAGTCAAGGAAACAAGTTATTTTCTCCCCTTGTGATTATAACATATTGCAACACTTTTTGCCTTTTAATAAATGTCCTGGTACTCTGAGTTTCCCTTTCAATTCATTTAATTTCAACAATCTGTCAAAAAAAAAGAGCCAATAAACAAATATTGAATTACATTTTGTTGGGTTTTTCAAACCCTCAAACTCCAGACTTACAAAAACAGCTTGTGTGTCCTTCACCCTGACCACCCTGCTACTTTTCCATATACCACAGGCCACCCATAGACACAAAGCCAGGGCGGTGGAGGGAAGCTGACGTGCTCTACTTGGAGCCAGTAGACAGGAGGGCGATGAGGCCCGAGGAAGCACTTATGGACAAAATGTAGTTCCTGTAAGAATTTAATGTTAAGGAAAAATCAAGCCCAAATTGGTTTTCAACAAAACACAAAGAACCCATCTGTTTGGAATGTACTGTTTCTCTCCTGAGGCTGACTAATGACAATAATGTGCAGTCCCAATGTCTGCAAATGCAATTAACAGGAGGGGAGATTATAAAGAATGAAGAACATTCACAGGAAATGTGTTCCAATTTTAAAAAGAAAACACTTGAGACAGAAACCTAGAACACATGATCACAAATAAAATATGTGAATTCCATTTAACCTGAAGGAAACAAACTGATCAAAGAACATGGGGAGGAAGAAGGGACTTGATTTCCCCAACCCCCCAACCCCCCCCACATCAAAAGCAAAGGAAAAATAAGTCTTCCCTGTCTATCAGTGTTTTGGCTACAGCTAGCCTCTAAAAGCAAGGAGGTTCTGAAAGTCTGCAGCTACTCTCAGCCTCAGGGCTAGAGTGTTTGGGGCAAACCACTCCAGTATTCCCAGGAGATACAAGTTGGAGGGGGTCTGATATTTTATTACATCAAAATCCCCAACAGTTAAAAGTTTGGCTGCACATTCCTGGATAATAACTTAAATAAATTACCTTAACAAGAGAAGACTGATTCTTGCCCAAAAGCTCAATTTAAGAGCAGCTTGAAACACCGTTAAGCTATTAGGAAACGTGCCAATTTAACTCCACTGCCTATCCACCCAACCTCAAAGCCCCAAAGTACCAGCAGACAGGGCTCGTGCCAGGAGGTAGCAAAGGCAAGTTTGCTTTGTCTCCTTAGAACTTTTTTTAACTAGGCAGGAATACATCATCATATACATAAGACTGCTTTGTAATACTTGTTATTTATCATGAAGTCTTAATTCATAAACTTAAAAGAACTTCAAATCAAACCAAAAGCCCGTTTTAAATGTCCAGAAACTTGCCTAAGGTCACGGTGCTTTTTAAGGGACTGACTCCCTGTGTAGTTTTTTGTTACCAGAAAATACTCAGACAAATCAAAACTAAAACGAACTGTTTCTAGACTTCTAAAAAAGATAATCAGCCTTTAAAAGGATACACTGTGGGGTTGAAGTTCTTCAATATAAAGAAGGAAGCAACAATGACCAAGACCAGAAACAGGGTGTTATTATAGAAGATGGAAAATGTTGTAGCTTCATAATCAGCAACTTCATTTTTCTTCCACAAGATTCTGTGGACACAAAACAAGTCATTTAAGTTTTTAAATAGGTACTAAAAATTGTAAATACCACATGGCTCTAGCTCATAGTAAGTTTTTCCTTAAGTGTTCTGGGCAGAATCTGTTTTTAATATTAAATTCAATCAGCATTGTCCCCTTTTTCCTACTGAAAAAGATATTTCACTTTACTGATGCTCAGGAATTCCTTGGTGGTCCTGTGGTTAGGACTTGGTGCTTTCACTGCTGGGGTCCAGATTCAATCCCTGGTCAGGGAACTAAGATGGCACAAGCAGCAAAATGCAGCCAAAAAAAAAAAAAAAAAACACTTTATCTATGCTCAAGAAACAGTTGCTAGGTATGTTACCTTTTTTCCCAGGCAGTTAGAGCTTTGCAGGAAGGGACTGATTAACTGAAATTAGCTTGGTTTCATCAGCAACTGAAATAGGCATCTTTCTCTAGGTACTCACCAAAAACAAACTTGATGATTAGCAGCCTGACAGGGCTTTCTCAGCTGTTTGAGGCTTGAGACTCTCTACAGTTTACAGATGTCAGCCTTCAATATGCTGCCTTAAGACAAGCCCATGGACAAAGCTAGCTGTGGCATCACAGAAGCAGACTTGTCTGTGACTCTCTTTAGCCATCTTTATTTAATTCAAACTAAGAATCTGCTTGATCATTAGGAGTTTTTAACTTCTGTGAAACCCATTTACTTTTTATTGAACCTTCTTTACGCATTATATCATATTAATTTACTAGTACTTTATCAAACTTTTCTTTTACCTCTTCACACAGGCAACTGGAAGTTCCAGGGTACCTGTGAATAAGGGAGCCTTTATTTCCCTCAGTTAATTAACTTTGTAAAGCAATTTACAAAGTTAAAAGAGTAGGTAGGTTGTGACCCATTAGTGGGACATGAAATCTCAACTGAGTGGATCTGATGTTCAGGAAAAATTACTGAGTGAGTTGAGACCAGCACGTTAAAAAAAAGGAAAAAATAGAAAAGCATCAAGTGCATCACATACAGTAAGGTAATAATTACTGTTCTGTGAAACATTTACATGTGTGTATGTAAAAGTATATTTGGTCAAAGAGTAAAATATATTTATATTCTTTTACTGTAGGTCATTATCAAAAAGGTTGTAACTCGTTGCCATAGATGTTTTCTCCCCCAGAAAGATACATAACCCTGGGGCCAAATAGTACCTGCAACTAATCCTAAGGACAGCACTATGGCTAACGTCAGTAGTAACTGCGATGTTTTAGTCACCAAATGTTCTAATCTAAAGTCAACAAGCATGGCTGTAAAGGAGCTAAATGGAGGTATTAGCATCTTATCTTCATCAGAAGAAATTTGTGGTCTCTAATACATATGCCATATTTCCTTGATTCTGTAGATACCATCAACTTAATAAATCTTCAATTTGCTGTAAACTTTGGAAGAAGTGAAGGACATTACATTAAATGCAGCTATCAACTATAAAACAACTTCTGATTTCAGAGAAGTTTAAATGTAAATTTTAAAAATATACGTGACTTGGAATTAATACATTATACCATTCTAACAATGATCAAAAACACCAGCCCAGAAATATCCATAGTCCCAACATGGTTTAATGCTACGAAACACTCAGAACAATTGCCTCTGTTTTTAAGACTCTGGCACAAGACCCAGTGAAGACAGGTTCCTTAAGTAGGCCACTAGCATACCTTTACTGCTGGTGATTAAATTATCACACCTCTACCGCAGCACTTTGCCCTAACTCCCCATCATGCCCTGAATCAGAACCATCTTCAAGATATTTTTGATGAAAGAGTGGCTCAATCCTTTAGGTTATCCCAGCTCACAAAGACCGTGTGTTACATCAGGGTATACACGGTCAGGACTGTCTGACAGCTCTCAACTTTTTCTAGTGCAGCCTGGTTTATTTTGAAAAAGTTTAGGACCCCCAATTGCCCTCATCAGCAATGGTTCCACAAAAGCTTCACTGGTAGGAAATGTAGTTTGGGAGAATACTTCTCAAGCAGTCATTTTTCTAAGGAACACTTCCTAAAACAGGAGAAAAGTTGAGACCAAACTCAACAACTATTACAATCCGATAATGCTAAATGATGGCCTGTCAGTAAGTCAAGGAGAAATAACATTCATATCTTGGGACAAACGTTAATAAATCTGATTCTCCTCTGCTAATTTCCTTGGATAGGTAGAAAAGTAGGTTCAAACGTGGCATGTAGTCCATATTCCAAACGATTTTAGATAGAGCTTTGAAGATACCCATCTGGGCAGAAAGATGCCGATAAGCCTTCTCTTAAATCTCTTGGAAGTAACTAATCCTTTGAGGAAGAAAAATACTGGATCTTAAAGGGAGTCTTGGATCCAGTTATCAGCATCAATAATGAGTACAGACTTGGGTACAACTGTATCCAGCGTGGCCTTTGTGAGAGAATTACAAACAGTACAAATTTCTACTGGTGACAAGAAAGAAAATTTTATAATCTTCTGACACTCTGCATTTTATATATCAATAAAACCTCCATTTCATCCTACTCTGAAATACCTGGTCCAGGCAACGGCAAAGAGGTTGATCCACTAGTAGAGACTACCTGAATACCACACTGACAAAGATTCTGAGACACATCCCAGGATCAAGAACAAGTGCCAGACCAAATCAGGCAAGTCTGTAGTGGGCAGAAGAGACTCATCTGCCATCTGATACAAGTAATCACCTAAAACCTGTAAGACCTGTAAGAGCTTGTAACAAGCATTTTGAGATTTGGGTAACTATGATGTACACTCCAGTTTAAGAACCACTGTTCTAATAAATATTATAATTCGATGAAAAGGTTAAAAGAAAGTGGTCTAGATTCTCTAATATCTATCCCTATGCAAAAAATTTGCAATTAAAAAGCTATGCAGGGGCTTCCTTGGTGGTGCAGTGGTTGAAAATCGCCTGCCGATGCAGGGGACACAGGTTCGTGCCCCAGTCCGGGAAGATCCCACATGCCGCAGATCGGCTAGGCCCGTGAGCCATGGCCGCTGAGCCTGTGCTCTGCAACGGGAGAGGCCACAACGGTGAGAGGCCCGCATACCACCAAAAAAAAAGAAAAGAAAAAAGAAAAAAAAAAATAGCTATGCAAAGGGAGGAGTTGAGTAGCAGAAACTTTAAAGAGAAAAGGCAATTGGGCTTCCCTGGTGGCGCAGTGGTTGAGAATCCGCCTGCCGATGCAGGGGACACGGGTTCGTGCCCCGGTCTGGGAAGATCCCACATGCCGCGGAGCGGCTGGGCCCGTGAGCCATGGCCGCTGAGCCTGAGCGTCCGGAGCCTGTGCTCCACAACGGGAGAGGCCACAACGGTGAGGCCCGCATACCACAAAAAAAAAAAAAAAAAAAAAAAAAAAAGAGAAAAGGCAAAGTAACTAACTTGTCACATCTCTCCTCTTAGGTAACATATGCAATAGATTTTTGCCTAGCAATCCATTTGTATTCCAGTATGGCCCAGCATCCATTAGGAAATGCTTCTTTTTGTTTTGTAATATGTGGTCCCAGAGGTTGTCATGAATCAGCATGATAGTCACAAGAGCTGTACATACATGTTGAGCAATATTTGGAGATATTAATCAAGTTTAAGGTGGAAATTTATTTCTTTGAAAGTATAATGAATTCTTGTTAATATTTTAAAACAAAAATAACTTTGCAATTCTGAAAAGAAAAAAAAAAAGCTATGCAGAGCCAGAGGTCTTTAAAGCTGCTCCCTAAAAAACAGGCCTTCACTGTCATGATTTTAATATTGTGCCTTCAGTTTTATGAAGAATCCATAGGACATAATCATTTCAATAATGTTTTGGGGCCTGTCCAAAACCACTGTAGAAGACACTGTTCATTAAGTTACTCAGTGTCCCTTAAATAAGGATCCACTTGATAAAGTCCTTCCAAGATTCAGTGCCAGGAAAGTTTCTTTTCAGAAGGACTTGCATGCTGCTTCTCATCCTACAATGAAAGCTGGACGACTTTGGATGCTTCCTCTGACACTTGGGAGCTCAGAGCTGAGTTTAGTGCCCAACTGCTGTAACTAATGCCGAGGTCCTTGTTCATCCACCTTTTCTTACTTTTAAACGGTTTCTGATCTTTTTAAATTGTATTGCTTTGTTTCACATGCAATTTAAAATTGCAAGTCCCCACAAAGTCTTTCTGGAGAAAAGTGGGATAAAAATTCCATTTCATAAAGCACCTCGTAGATACTAAAATTTAAGATCCATGAAAACAGCCTCGACTCATGACTCTATTAAACCATCTGGCAACTCTTAAGCACAACTTTACTCAATCATTCAGAGACTTCAACTCAGATGTCAGACTACTCAGATGTCTACTCAGATGTTTATTAGCCTTCTAACAGCAGCTGGCAGGAAAAACTGGAGGTGGGACTAACAAATGTGGCACAGAATAAGGCAGCAGGAGACAAACCTAATTCTTTTCTTCTTCCCAAACAATGCAGATAACCAAGAACCAGATGTCCCCAGGGAAGCTCAGAAGCAGAAATACCACCACCTAAAAATGCTAACACACAACACAGTATAAACTCTTCAGACCCAGAGGGGTTAGGTGATAGCCTCAAGGTCACACAGCTACCAAGTGGCAGAGCCAGCACTGGACACAGCTCTGCAGGCTCCTAAATCCCAGCAGAGCAGTTGAATACAAGCTCTCAAGTCAGACTGGCTGCATTCTTATCCTGGTTTTACCACACACTAATCTATGGCCTTGGGCAAGGTACCCGAGCTTTCTGTACCTCAGATTCCTCAGGTGTAAAGTGGGGAAAACAACAGTATCTACCTCATGGAGCTCTTTGGAGGAATAAATGAACTGTGTACAGCACAAAGAAAAGTATCTGGTAGTAATAAAAACTCAAAAAGTCAGTTATTATTCTCATTACCATGACTTCTAATACCAACGTTTTCCTCAGATAATTCTAATATCCACATGCTCTAAGCAGAAACCAAAAACTTATTTTCTACAAATAACCCCCTTTTTGATTACCACAAACACTTCAAATAGGGAGCCAAACCTTTCATCTTTTTCCTTCCGAGACATCTTTCTGTTATCAGCTTCAGAAAGTTTTCGAGTCACTTCTTTGGAAACAGCATCCTCCCTCTTCTGTGCTACTCTGGAAGGAAAAGAAAAAAAGTTTCCACATGCTCCAGGAGTGAACATCACACTCTCTCAGAAACACTCTGTACTCATATCTTGTATTGGCAACTGTATACTTTACATTTCAAGAAAATAAGCTGGACAGAAAGTTCCAAGTTTATAACACTGTGCTAGCCAAAAGAGAGGGAGTTCAAGAAACTTCCAAGATGTGGTTTATTAGTGATGTGTTTTGATTTCTGCTTAAAAGGGAGAATTTTCCTAAGTTAGGAATTTAATATGGAAATAAAAGTCAAATGCTATTAACACAATTTAGTTATGAATCATTATATCTCCACTTTTTTTTTCTTGCTCCACTTTGTTTTAACTCATAATTTAACTGTTCCACAAATAAATTTGTTAAGGCATTAGCAAATGATACATGATTTCAATTCCAATAAATAACAGGAGAGAAAACTAAGCTTAACAAAGAGAGAATTAATAGCTGTAATATCTTAAAAGTAAAGCTTTTAACTTTACTCGAAAGGGGAATTTCACTAAAAAGAAATAATACCACATGGTCAAGAGTGACCACAGCACTTTTAGTTAAACAAACTACTGGTTTGAGAGTTGCACCAAGAGATAATATGGAATCAGCCAGAAAAGGCTGGAAGTGTTATTCAAGAAATCAGATCAGAATCTTTAGTGATGAGTCAGATAAAGAAAAAAATGACATAATCCTAAAAAATCTATGAGGTGAGTTTTATCAGATGGGGTTGCTAGTGAAAGAGAGGATAAAATTTAACCTGTGATGAAATACAAAAAGCCTCCCAAAGATTAGACATTTAAATTCAACATGATTTATTTTTCATAATATGAGAAAAACTGATTAGCCATAAACATAGAAAAAGTAATAACTGATCACAAGCAAAATATAACAATTACAAAGTCCCACTAAGAAAACATTCAACACATACTGAGATGTATTGAAAGCAACAGGATGTGCACCATAGAGATAGATATCTGTTCAATCTATGTTCAATTACTCAATCCCTCATTACTATGCATATTAAGTTCTGGTCAGTGGACCAAAGGAAACTGTGGGAAAATCAGGATGGACTCTTGAAAAGCCCAAGATCATTCAAGGCAATAGTTCTCAACCTTTCTCCAACCACATGAGCTTCTGGGCTACAAATTAAGCACAAATTCAGGCTGGTTTTACCTATATCTTCATCTCTATCTCTCACTCAAGAACCAAGTTAGAAGTGACATTATTAAAAAGAAAACCTTTAGTCAGCTTCAACTGATGTATTTTTCCACAAATTGATAACTGGAGAGAGGAAAAATCAGTTTGTCTAAAAAAAAACAGGTAAAAGGAAATAAGTTCTGAAACATAAAGAAAAAAGGCAGCTAAGAGAGCAGGTAGCTGCTTTAAGAGATACTTAAAGACACTATAATGTCCAACTTTCCCTGGCTCATTTTATTATGTAAAAGTTCAGTTCCACAGGGCAGAGACTCTCATCTCTTAATCTCTAGCAAATCCCAGGCACTTATTAAGTGTTTCCTGAACTTCACATAAGACTGTTTTTTTCTAGGAAAGGCCAAATGATAAGAAATGGACATGGTTTACAGCAGAAACCTTTCTTAGCGGAACAGAGGGTAAAAAAAATACACACACCACCACCACCCCCAACTGTAAGAGTGCTAGGACACAGGAATAAACTATTTTCAGAGGAGTTGGCTCTAAGCATCTCTTGGACAAATAGTCAATCATCTGTCCACATGACAAATCTTCCTGAAGACACTGAACCAGATAACTAGTTAATTTCTCTTCTATGTCTACAATTCTATACTCCCCTAACAGAGACAATAACAACCACACTGTAGGTTTATTACAACTCAAGAAGCCCTACCCTCCATCTCAGAGCTCTTAGAAAACAAACCTCACTCAGTGCTGAATGCTCTAAATCAAAACAGAGGTAAATCCAGGGGCCCAGCTCTCAGCCAATTGAGATAAAAAAAAATCTTTGCAAACATTTTTAAAATCATGCCACCTTAAAAAAAAAATTCCCATGGGATCTCTCACCCCCAACCTCTCCAACACTGCACACAAACATTTATTACGTGCCAGACACCATGGTTTACGTCGCACGTATCATATTTAATCCTCACCATCCCACGAGGTACCATTAGTACTCCCATTTTACAGCTCAAGAATCTGAAGTCTAGAAAGATGAAATGCATGCCCAAGGCTCTGCATTTAAGAGCAGGAGAGCTGGGACTGGAATCCAGACTGTTGACTCTGAAGCCATTCTTTCTACCACCAACACCTACCCACACTCAGAATCTTGCTGGCTCTTTAAGCCTTAACAATCTTGCCAATCTGTAGGAGTTTTGATGTCAGTAGCAATATTTAATATTACACCAAAACTATGACTAAAAAATAATTCCATTCAGAGTGTATTAAGTCAGTAGGTCACTGAAATTTTACTGAACTAAATTAAATGTACCATTAACTATTGTAAGGGAAATAAACAAAAGACATGGCCGTTGCCCTCAAGAAGCTGAAAGGAGAAATGAGGGGAAAGAACATGATTTTTGACTCCAAAAAGGCAAATAAAAATGATATGCAAAACAAGTGAAAAAACACTAGGTCCCAAAGGGACTGAGTTCCAAGGGGACCACAAAGGATGGGTCATGCAAAAGGCCCACTTCTGAGGGCTTCGCTATCCACAGATGGCCATGCCTCACAAGAAAGACAGCCCAGGACAGCAGACGCCGAGATGGGCTGAATCCTGGAATGGCAGTTAGTGAAGAGGGGCTGTCAAGCAGGGAGACAACAAAGATGACCTGGATTTAGCCGTTCTAGCAACAGCCACGCACAACCTGGACTCCTAAGGGTCGAGAACGACAGTGGAGAGGCTGCTGAGGCCAGTTTCAGCTGCTGAGGCCAGTTTCAGCTGCTGAGGCCAGTTTCAGCTGCTGAGGCCATTTCCGGCCTCCTTACAATAAATCCCTGTTAACTGAGATCATCTCAATGTGTTTCTACTCCTCATCACTAGAAAGCTTAACACAGGAACAATAAGGACAGTTAAGAGTTCTCTGGAAAAGATTCCTAAGTCTTGAAACACCAGACATGTAAGAGTGGAAAGAAAGGGAGATGATTCTAAATGAGGGAGGGGACAAGTCACATTGAAAGGATGACACAAAAGCTGAGTCAGAAGATCTAAGGCCCAATCCTAAAAGACAAGGCCCCACTGGTAGGAGGCAGAAGGCTTGCATTCTGGGGCTTGGAAGCATCTGGATTTAATAGGTAGGAGGCAGAAGACTTGCATTCTGGGGCCTGGAAGCATCTGGATTTAATACATTTAGAAAAGAGAAGGCCATGAAGAGTTGTTAGGAGTGTGACACGATAAAATGAAGGTAGAAATAGAGGAAATATAGTAACCTTTTACATTTTCATATTCTCATAAGAAAAATGCAATTAGCATTAAAAATGTCAGTGTTGAATATAAGAAAAAAAGACCACTTCTTTCACATCCAAAAATTCTACATGGTGAGCCCAGAACAATTCTTTCTAGAAAGAATTCCATTTGACTTCTAAAATGTTACTTTACTTGGTAAGTTTGTTTTTCTGAACCCCATGATTAAGGATGGTACTTAAGTGTTTTAATTCCACCATCAATACCCACTTCCATAGTAGTGTCAGAAGCACTGTCTCTGCTTTTCAGTTAGTTGCTACTCCTTCATACCATTAATGTGCTTCCCCCTCCAAATATACATACATATATATATCTCAAAATAGTGCTTACTGAAACCCCCACACACAAAAATGGTCTTTAAGACCTCCTACTATATAAAAATGCAACAATATATACTTTCTCTTGAGAAATATACTTACTTGTGCTTGAGAACAAATTTCACATTTTTGTATGCAAAGGCTACCAAATAAGTGCTTACTAGGGTCATCACACTATACAGAACAGCAGACTGAATAAGATCCATGTGCCATATTCGCCAATATAGCCCTGAATTAAGATAAAAGGGGGAGGGGGGATACAAAAAGAAACAAAGTATTACCTGCCAGTTACAAAAGCCTGATGAATAAATTATAGCTAAACCTGGTAAAATACAGCCCTGATTAGGGAATCCAGTATACAGTATAAGGGGAACTTCAGAAGTGTGATATCCAGTGAAAGGTTAGTCTCAAGTTTCCCTAGTTGATAACACTTGAAAAACATAACCTTTCTATAAGTAGTCCATTATAAGATTTCTGCTTCTAAAATGAAAACAAACCCTGGCTCAACAAAATCACAATTCAGACTTCAAATTTCATTCTGAAGGGTACTATCACGCTAACTACAGGCCATTCCAAAACGCCATGTGCAGCCCCAAACTAGAGTTTACACGCTGACGTGGCTGTTATCTGAAATCAAGGCAGTGCTCAGTGCAGCCAGTGAACCAAAAGGCTCCACACCACGTTAACTGCACGCTGGGTTTTATAAAGCCGAAAGAGAAAATACATCTGGATTTGACTGTCCAACAACAGTGCAGCAATGTGAGAGGAAATTCACATTCGGGAATCCTGAGCTCTAAAAACAACCTTGGCCAAGACTATATAGTTTTTCCATCCAAGTAAGAATTCTAGAATTGCCCTAAATAGGCTTATTAAAAGGGTTACTACACATTGTAGAGGGCGGGCCCTTGGCACTGGTCCAACTTCTCTCGTCAAACTAGGAAAATAATGTTCTGCGTGAAGCAGTTCTCGTAAAGCTACACTTCTAATTCAGTGCGGGTGTTAATGTCTCTCATCTGAATTCATTAGTTTCTCCAAAATAATAAGTTTAAGATCTCGTAACAGCAAACGATAGTTGTAGAGGAAATAAGCAAATAGCAGGCTATATGCCTAAATGTTACCATCACAAGATCTTAACCCGAGCGTTAGTTTTAATACTGATTCGGGGCCGCCATCCCGGAACGAATAACTCACAATCCGCAGGAATGAGGCCCGGGAACGAGCTAGCGTACTTTTAAAACGCGCCACAGGTGACTCTCCTGGGATGCCGCCCACCACTACCCTGGACCAGATCACGGAGGCCCACAGAGGGTACGTGCTGCCCCCGAGCCCAGAGCGAGCTGGGGAGAGCGCGGGCCCCGGCTCACGCCTCGCCGGTCCGCCCGGCCCTGCCACGTCCCCGCCCAGGCCGACCCGCCGAAGGCCTCCCCGCCCGCCTCTCTCCAAGCGCTCACAGATGGGGATGGCGGACACGATGAAGGCGTTCCCGAAGAAGAGCGCCGAGGACTTGGCCGAGAGGTTGCGGCTGAAATCCTGCAGGAGCAGGTCCTCCTCGGACTGCTGCTTGGAGCCGCCTTTGGGAGCCATGGTGGAACCGCAGCTGCGAGACAAGAGGGCCGAGCCGGGCAGATGTCCCTAGCACCACCCCTGCGGCCACCGTATCCGCTAACGACCCGTCAGCGCCGCGCGCGTAAGAGGGACCCGGCGTTGTTCGGCGTGCGGCAAGCGTCCACAGGATTGGCCAGTCTGGCGCCGCTACGTAGGTTTCTCGGCATGATTGGGCGAGCGGGCCAGACTTCCGGATTCCTGGCAAACCACGAGACGCGTCAGTTTCTAGGAGAAAGCCGGGACTTGTAGTTTAGTGGGTGCTTTTTTTTTTTTTTTTTTTTTAATTAACAAAACGTTATTGACATTACACTTCACAGATGCTGGTAGCCTCATGCTTTGCAAGCCGTCGAAATTCCAAAATAAGGAGCTCTGAGTCATATGGTCATTCATTCAACTGGCGCATGGTTAGCCGGCTCTCTGGGTACCCAGCCCTGGGGCGTTGGAAGAGGAAGAGGAGAAAGATAAGTATAGGTAGGTAGTATGTGTTGAGCCCCTTCTTTACACAGCCATTATTTCATTAAATATCCTCAAGAATCCTATGATATGCCCATTTTGAGGGTGAGAGACCAGCAATGCTGGTCTCCAGGGAGTGGGATCTTTTCAACAAAGTAACAGCCTACCTTTGTACAATAAAGGTACTCTTGCTTATAAGGAAGTCATGGTCTCATTGCTGAAGATAATATTTAACGTGTCCAATACATTTATAAATTACTACACTTTTATTACTTTAAAGATTTACTTGAAATAATGTGGCCTCCAAAGCCATGCTAGGTAAAACAATGCTAAGTAAAGACAATATGTTGGCTGGACAGGCCTCTGAAGTTCAGAAAATTGAATATGCTGATTAAAACAACTAAATACCATTAACTCGAGTTATCACTTTTTCTTCAAAAATTAATGCTCAACCACTTCACTCTCAGCAAAAGCTTCTTTCATCTACTGACATCAGGCAAATCTTCAACAACCAACTTAACAGACCTGTTAATAGAGATCTTTCTTTCTCACCTTCTCCAGTTGTAATTGACCTTCACAGCTTCCGTTCTAATGGAGCTTTCTGTCTTCAAGCTTTTTCAACCTATTCTCTTTTTTAAAAAAAATTATTTATATTTTTAAAATTTTTGGCTGCATTGGGTCTTTGTTGCTGCGCACAGGCTTTTCTCTGGTTGCGGCAAAAGCGGGGTCTACTCTTGGTTGTGGTGCGCGGGCTTCTCATTGCGTTGGCTTCTCTTACTGCGGAGCACGGGCTCTAGGCGTGCGGGCTTCAGTTGGGGCTCACGGGCTTAGGTGCTCTGCGGCATGTGGGATCTTCCCGGGACCAGGGCTCGAACCCGTGTCCCCTGCATTGGCAGGTAGATTCTTAACTACTGCACCACCAGAGAAGTCCTCAACTTATCCTCTGTATAGATACCACAATGAGTTTTCCTGAAATATAAATCCTTTCATCATCTACAGCAAGTATTCCCAAATGCCAGAAGTTGTCACCAATCACGGCAAAATAAGAAGAAAAAATGGGCCATGTAGTGAATTTTTCAGAAAACAAACTATTCATTTTAAAATATCTACATTTATGTCTTCTTTTTTTAATGTTTAAACGCTCTTTCTTTTATTATGTGGTGGTGGTGATAGTGAAGAAACTCGTATTTTTCTCTTCCAAAATATTCCTTTCTGTTTTTCCTACCTTAATAAGTCACATCCTTTTTCACCCATTTGCTAGGGCTAAAATGTTAAGTTTCAAAACTTAATTCCTTCCTTTTGCTCTCCATTTGTGACCAATTCATCAGCAAAACCTTTTGGATCTGTCTCTTTAACTAGATTTCTTGCTTGCTATTTATAAATCAATGACATAAAAAGAAGATAACAGGTAAATCAGAAACTGTAAGATCAAAATCAACAAGCTAGTTACAAGTAAAAGAGGAAGAAAATAAGAAATAATAATGATGAGGTTAAAATAATTACACCTGAGAAAATATCTAAACAATTAGAAAAAGATAAAAGTTTGAAATGCTAGTAGACAAAAATTAATGCACTTTATAAACCAAGAATAGAAACTAAAGGTAATAAATTTAAATAGAAGAGAATCTAAAATAGTAGGAATTTATAATTTATGGGGTAAGTATAAGAACTATGATAAGCAATGATGCTTATGACAGAGGTTTTTTCATTATGTTAACATGAAAATCATGAAGGTAGTAGCACACCTGAAGTACTGGAGCAGTGTGGTTCTTTTGTTTTTTTATTTTTGGCTGTGTTGGGTCTTCATTGCTCTGCGCAGGCTTTCTCTAGTTGTGGCGAGCAGGGGCTACCCTTCATTGATGTGTGCAGCCTTCTCATTGCGGTGGCTTCTCTTGTTGCGGAGCATGGGCTCTAGGCACACGGGCTTCAGTAGTTGTGGCTCGCGACTGTAGAGCACAGGCTCAGTAGTTGTGGTGCACGGGCTTAGTTGTTCCGCGGCATGTGGGATCTTCCCAGACCAGGGCTCGAACCCATGTCTCCTGCATTGGCAGGTGGATTCTTAACACTATGCCCAGGAGCAGTGTCTTTTTATACCAAATGCTATCTAGTACCTTTGGAAGAATAGCAAGGTCTAAGGATCATCTATATATGGCATATATGTCTATGGCACATTGGACAAGCAGAGATAACAATCTGCTAAAAAACAAAAAGAAGGGTGGGCAATAGATTCTATCCAAACAAAGATCTGCAATATATTTTGCCTATTTCAATATAATTCAATTCTATGAAGGAGACAGATAGATGGACTTGATTCCGTACCAGCCGGCTTCTAATCTGTGAATTTCAAGCTTAACATTTTCATTATATCACTTCACATTATCAGAATGAAAAAAAGAAAGAAGAAAAAGAGAAAAAATTTAAAGCAGTAATATTTATTGCTGGCAGGGATATGGATCACAAATTTCTCTCATCCACTGCTATTGGCTTTGTGGAAGAAAATCTGGCAAGTTAAAAATTAATATATCTTTCTGTGGCAGACACTGCAAGTTACCTAGCCAATAAAGAAAACTACTGCTAGCTTTACACTGGGACATCATGACGATTAACAAATGGATCATCTAGTACTACTCTAGGGACTGTGGGGTGGGGAAGCTCTCTGTTAAAAAGCCCATTTGCTATGCAACTCTCATTATGGAAATAATTTTTGAAAGAAGAGATGAAATACTTATATTAGTCTCTAGGTACAATATTTTTAAGTCCCACCTCGGAGGCAATTTACTCAGCCAAACTACATATTTCAGGCACTGCTCTGTGATTAATTCATTGCTTCATGAATTCATTCAGCAAGTATTTTTTAAAAGCTACTATGTGAAAGGCACTGTGCTAGACCTTTGGAAGTATCCAAATAACAGCCATGATAATTATGATTCTGATAACCAACATTTGAGTCTTTCTGTTTTATGTCCAGCTCTATGCTGGACATACCCTTCACATACATCATTTAATTTAATCCTTACAGCAACACTATGAGATGTGTGTTATTATTATCCCCATTTGTCAGATGAAGAAACTGAGGCACAGATTAGTACAGTAACTCACCTAAGATCCCACAACTAGTAAGTGGTAGAGTCAAGCTATGTACTGCAGGCAATATGACTCCAGAACGTATGCTCTTAACCGCAATTGAGTTCTGGTCTCTTCTGTACCAGTGGCATCTCAGATTCTAAGTGCTTGCCCCCAAAAGTTCTATTTTGGACAAGCAGCCAAGGGTAGTTTCTTATGTACCAGTTGCCTTGCAGAGTCATGTCACACACAGCAGCTCTGGCCAGCACATCCTTGGACAGATAGGATTCTGCATCTTATCCATAGGGAATCCTCAGTGAGCAAGCCTGGGCTCTCCATAGTGGATTCTCTGTCTCAGTGGATTTGAACATAAAATCCTGGAAAGCGACACAATTAATAGAGGTGTACCGAAACAGGACAGACTGAGAAGAGGTGGAAAGCACAAACCATAACTCACCAGCAGCCGTATATTAGAGAAAGGGTGATTGGAGAAATGCTCAAGGCTTCCTCATTTCCCTCTGTAAGCCCCAAAGAGACCCCCATCACCTGCAATAAAGAAGAAATACTCCAAAAATGAAAACAAAACAGATGTGAAGTACAGTAAAAATAATATAAACAGATATAAAAATAATATAAAATAATATAAACAGATAAATAATATAAACAAATGAAAACATAGATGAATGATTTTGCTCAATGTAATTTATCAATTTATATATCACCCATCCCCCAATATGTTTAAGGCAAAAGTAACAAGATCAAATGCATACAAGATTCAAGCAAGTACCCTGTGACACAATAAGAATTACATATTTGGTCTCTGCCCCGCTTCCTAACAGAGCTCCTAAAATCCTTGGAATTACCTGAGTAATGGGGGTGAGAAAAGCACCTCTGGTTTTTCTTCATAAACCCCTTTCAGCTGTCTCTGAGTTTGTGCTAACGAGCTGGCCCTGGGAGAATGGGGGCTGATTGCTGGAGGAACCAACCATGTGAGGGTTGGAACTTTCAGCCCCATTCCACCTGCCACTACCCTAGGGTGAGGAAAAAGATAAGGGCCTGGAGATCTACTTAATCACCAGTGGCCAATGATTTAATCAGTCATACCTGAGTAATGAGCCTCCATAAAACCCTTAAACAACGGGGTTCAGAGAGCCTCTGGGTTGGTGCTGGGAGGGCGGGGTGCCTGGAGAGCACAGGGTATCTTCATGCACCTTCCCACATAATTCGCCCCCATGCATCTCTTCCATTTGGCTGTTCCTGAGTTGTAAACTTTGTCATAAACCAGTAATCATAAGTAAAGCACTTTCCTGAGTTCTCTGATCCATTCTCACAAATTATCAAACCTGAGGAGGGAATTGTGGGAACCCTCGATGTATAGTCATTTAGTCAGAAGCACAAGCAACAACCTAGGACTTGAGATTGGCATCTGAAGTGGGGGGGCAGACTTGTGGGACTAAGCCCTTAACCTACGAGGTTTGCACTGACTCCGGGTAGTTCATGTCAGAATTGAGTTAAATTGTAGGACACCCAGTCGGTGTCCACCAAAAATTAGAGGCTAGCTTAGGGTGGAGAAACCCACACCTTCGGTGTCAGAAATGTTGGGAGTAGTGTAGAAGGAAATAGGTTTTTTTCCTTTTATAACCCCAGTGAGTGAATTGTGCCAGGTGTAGAACATAAGACATAAGGGATCTTGTAAAGCAACCATACTCCAATAAAAAATTTTTTTAAAAAGACAGTGGCGGGATCAATATAACTGAAAAGCTCACTTTGCCAAAGGCCGTCAAACTGAGATAGAATCAACAACCAATGTGATGTAGGCCAAATACAACATGTTTGGGGTTGAATCTGCACCATAAACTCCCCGATTTTTGGAGACTTAACTGTATACAAAAAAGAAAAAAATTAAGGTGTTACGATGTGTTTTTTCCCATACCTCTAAGCAATTAACTCAATTCCCTGAAACTGACCAGGTGTCCCACAAATTGAACTCAATTCTGGCACTATATACCTGACCTGTCAGATCCCACAGATTAAGGGCTCAGTCCCTCAAAACTGCCCCCCAAGTCAGTCACCAATTGCAAGTCCAGGTTGTCACCCGCACTTCTGACTGACTGGCTATAAATTGGAGGTTCCCGCGACCCCCCTCCTAGGGTTGAATTAATTTGCTAGAGCAGCTCACAGAACTCAGGAAATCAGCTTACTCCCTAGTTTATCTTTTTTTTTTTTTTTTTTTTTTTTTTTTTACAAAAGATCTTAAAGGATAAGAATTGAACAGCCAGATAAAGAGACACAGAGATCGAAGTCTAGCACACAGGAACTTCTATCCCAATAGACTCTGGGACCCAGCACGTGAAAGCATTCTGGTTCACCAACTGGAAGCTTTTCCAACCTTCCTTTTGGGTTTTTATGGAGGCGCCATTGTACAGGCATAGTTGATTAAATCATTGGCCACTGGTGATTGATTCAACTTCCAGCCCCTCTTCACTCCCCAGAGGTCAGGGGGGTGGAAATGAAAAGTCCAACCCTCTAATCAGGTTTGGTTCCCCTGGCAACCAGCCCCCATCCTTACATTACCAAGGGGCTTTCCAAAAGTAATTCATTAACATAACAAAGGACACCCTTATTACTCTCAACACTTTAGGAAATCAGCGTGGGTTTTAGGAGCTGCCTGCAGGAACAATGGACAAAGACCAAATATATATTTCTCATTAAAGTCACAATGTCACAGGTGTAATGAAAAAAGCCTTACCATTCAGAAACAAAGGTGCCCTTTTGTAGAGAATGCTGGGGAATGTTGGCCCTTAGACTTGTTCAGTCCCCTTCCCCAACCCACCAAACACACACCTTGACATTGACAGATGTTTTCCAGCTGTTTTGTTTTGTTTTGTTTTTAATATAAAGATAAGGTCTTGAGAATTCTAAATTCGCACTTTACTGCGGAATTGATTTTGAAACCAGTTGAGACATTAACATACTTGAGGGACAAGAATTTGTCTTAGAGCTTGAAGCTTATATTTTCCAAGATAAATATTTTCCTTTTTTAGGAAATACTGATTAGCCTGTGTAAGTTGGAGACTATTTCTGAAGCAGACAGAAAATCCTGTTTCTTTTGTGCCTAAGGGAATTTATAGAGTCACTCGCTTCTTTAAGAAAATGATACACATCTGCAGAAAATATATTATCTTAATATCCACTGATAGAGGCCATAATACTTTAACTCTCAAAACTCCCCCTGGAATCTTCTAAATGTGAGACTTATCACACATGCATCACCCATGCAGCACTGCAGGGCACAATGAAAATTAAGATTTGCACTGGAAATCAGTTTCTTTAGTTACACATTTAACCTAAGCACTATGGCAACAGAATATAAGATAAAGTAGGTCATGAATTTCAATTGGAATGGCTTAGATGATAGAAAAGCTCAGTTGTAATTTGTTGCTCATTTTTTAGGAGTCTTTACTTAAAAATTCTTCTATTTCACACACCCCTGCCAATGTAATCTAACAACAACCTCGTAGATAAAAATCATAAGACCAAATTCTTGAATGGGACTCATTCAATCTCAGTAGTTATTTGATTTGCCAGTTAACTGGTCGTGTCCATCTCCATACTCATAAATAGATGAGGAAGGGAATTCCAGGTAAAAGGAATAGCTTTATGAGTGCACAGTCATATGCAAGTGTACAGTATACAACTTGAGATCATTTGGAGGATGATCAAAACCAGACACGATAAGAGGATTTAAAAAAAGGATATGTTTCTGTCACTGTAACCCTAATGGAATCATAGGTGGTCTCCTAGGAACCTAGCTGGACACCTACACCAGATATGTAGGCTATTTTTATCCAAGAAATTAAATGAAATTAAGTTCTAATCTCTTTTATAGTATTTTCTGATTCCATCTTTCTTTGCTTCTGGGGTAAATATGTCCCTTGGTCTTACTGACCCATATTTTAAAATTCTAACTCCTCTAGGACCTTTCTGTACTAAATACTCTTCCTGCTTTTCCATCTCTTCCATGCATAGAGCTGATAGGTCTCTACAGTACGAAAGATCTGTCTGTTTAATCTGCCAGAATAATACCTGTGTGATCTTGGGCAAATTACTTACCTTCTCTAATCCTCACTTTCCTCCCAAGGTTGCCGTGTGCATTAAATGAAACAATATGAAGCCCTAGCTGGAACAGAGTAAGCTCTCAGTGGCAGTAGTTATTCTTCCTCTTCTCTTCTGTCTTGACGTGTTGCTTCCTACTCTCTGTATAATGTGCTCAGCAGTTTTCTCACCTCCTGCACACACACACACACACACACACACACACACACAATCACACGTGCACTCTGGCAAGCACACACTTTCCCTCAACTCTTTCATTACTTCCCACGCATTCCTAACCACACTGCAACCTGAATTTTACTTCTGCCTCTCTTCCATATCTGCTCCAGTAACAGTCTACTAAATTGCCAAAGCCAAACAATTTTCCTCAGCTTTTAACCACCTCACCTATCTTCAGCATTTAGTACCATTGGACATCTCATCTTCTCGAAAGTTTCTCTTCTCTAGTCTCCAATCAGCTGCCCTGACTACCCTGACCCTCCCTGCTTCTTGGGTAGGTTTGCCCACTCAGGCCGCTATGAGTGAGTCAAGGGGTATAATCATAGTGGCTCCGATCAGAGGCCTCAAAAAGTAGAACCACGCTGGCAATAATTTTGGCAAAATGGAGATAACTTTTCCAGATAAGTCTTAAACTCAGTGTTGCTCCCTAATCTACAAAAACTGAGGAGATGTTTAAACTGCTTCATACCCCAGCAACACAGAACAAAGTGAAGGGAAACCAGCAAATGTGCCCAGAGCTTTACAGTAAGCACATCAGAGAGTATCCTTCCTCGTCTTTTCCTACACAGATCTATGCGTTAGCTGGCAGGAGCAGAAATATCTAAAACTACATGCACTACTACTGAACTGCGTGTATTTAAAGTCTGAGCTGCAATCAGTTACAGATAGTTGAGATTCTTGTACAATTATCTTTAAATTCCTTGATCCAAAGAGGTCTTCATTTTGCTGTATATCAGTTGTGAATCTCATACAGATGAATGTCAAGAAATAGTGCAAAATCAGATAATTAATAAGGAAAGGAACTAAAGCAAGGAACTGAAACTTTTCCCTTATCACCTTTTGCAAGGGTTTCACAGATTCTCAGCTAAGAAGTCATTAGAGTTAATGCAGAAATCATGATGTATATTACCTCAGTGTGTCGTATACATATTGGTTAACAGCACTGGTCCTAGAATAAGATTGCCTGTGTTCAAATCCCACTTTCACCACTTATTGGTTGTGTGAAGGTGAAGTTATCACATATCTCTTTCTAAGACTTTGTTTTGCTAATCTATTAATCAGGGGAAATGATGATACATTTTTCAGAGGGACTTTGAAAAGATTAAATGACAAAAATGTATGTAAAGTGTTTAGCTTGTATTCAAAATATGTTATGTAAATCTTTCGCTTTCTTTTGCTACATTTTCTGCTTTAGCTCCTCTCTTTCCGAGAAATTCTGCTTTAATTATTTGTAAATATACAAGCGTGTATGTGTGTGTGTGTGTGTGTGTGTGTGTGTGTGTGTGTGTGTTATATAGCTAAATTGGAAGATAAAGAGGGGGAAACTTGGCCTCAAGAAGACAGTCATCCCTGGTGGAAGATTACAAGGCCTGTCTCCACCCAGAATAGAAATTGACCGCAATCCACTTCTTCCTTAAACAGAGGCAGAGGGGACTTCAGCCCCTGACCTGGAGAAAGGAGGAAAGGTGTGGGGGCATCCTACATCAAAGGGGTGGGAGAGAGGGCAAGTTGCCTTCTCAAACCTATTCTCCACCAGAGTAACATTTTACTGTTTTATTATGATTATAAAAGAATTCTGATTCTGAAAGCTGGAAAACACAAACACACATTAAAGAAGAAACCAAAAATGAACCCTGATCTCACAGGTCAGAGATAACTTCTATTAATATTTTGAAGCAATTTCTTTAGTCATTACCTATGCATCTATTTGCACATCTATAATTAACATAATTGAGATCAGTGATATATATAGTTTTGTCTACCTTTCCAATTGTTCCATTATGAGCATTTTTCAATGTTACTGAAATATCTTCAAAACATTCTTTCCAATGACTACAGAATTGTCCTTTGGATGAATGTACTACAATTTATGTATTTATTTTAATAACTTATTTTCCAATGACAAAGTAATTGCATGTCCATTTATAAACTTAGAAAATATAGTATATAAATCACCTATAATCTTATCGCTCAGATATAACCACTGTTAATATTTTGATAAATTTCTTTCTAGTAGTTTTCTGTAACTAGCTGTTATTACATACTTAACTAATTGAGGTAATATATTACAAGTATTTTCCCATGTCATTAAAAAATGCTCTGGAAATTTTTAGTGCCTATAAATAATAAATGATATATATCTGATCTCTTACTGGTAAGGAGGAAAGAAATTTCCAGCCAACAAGGACAGAAAATGTCCACAAATAGAGGGAAAAAGATTGTCTAGGGCCATGCCCTCTAAGTCAAGAGTTTCTCTAGAAAGAGTCCAGACTTCCTTGGCATGCAAAGACTGAATAGTTGCTTCCAAAAACCAAGTTGCCAAATCCAGCGTAGGGTAACTATTTGAGTCAGAACTCCTTCGGTTATAAGCGACAGAGCCCTTTCTCAAACAAGCTTAAGAAAAAGTCAACAACAGAAACAAACAAACAAACAAATAATAGGGATAGGGGAAAAAGGAAGGGAGGAAGGAAGGGGAGAAGTTTATTAACTGAGGAAAATAAAAAGTTCTGTCACGGCTGAATTCAAAGGCTCAAACAATGTCTTTAGAACGTATTTGGCACCTCTCATCTCTCTTCACCTGTGCGGGTATCATTCTCTCCAATATGGACAATATGGACACTTTCCTGAAAGAAAGCTATCCATATGACTCTCTGGCTTATATCTTTATAGCTCTTGATCCCAGAGGAGGAGATAGCAGTTTTCCTGATGGCTTCTGAAGAAAACTATCAGTGGGGCTCATGGTTGCCTAAGCTGAATGACTCACTGGGTCAGAGAGATGGAGTATCCATTGGCAAAGCTGGTGTCTGGGAACCACTCTTAGTGGGATGCAGGAGGGCCAGTTCTACTGAACTGCATGGTAGGAGGAGTAGGATTCTCTCAACAAGAAGGAAATGCCAGCAGAGTCATGTCCAAGCTAGTAAGAGGTCGATGGTCACATCATCACAGGCAGCAGGATCAGGAGAGGACAGAGAGGAGGAGGCTGGGGGTGACTCGGGGCCTGACCGACCAGGTGCCCTCCACACATTCAGGAGCAGGAGGTGAGTCCCTCAACGGCGATGGGACACATGAATGCACTCCCATTTATTTAACCATTCGCATACTGTTAACCATTTAGGTTGTTCCAGCTTCTTTTTCCATCAGTTACTCTGCTAAGAAATACTTTCTTTTTACATTTACTTTACAATAACATTTATTCACCTACGACTGTAAAATAAACATATGTTCATGATAAAATGCAGAAGGCTAAATAAATACCTATATTTTCTACTACCCGGGGGGCAACCAAATTATGTGTGTTGTGTGTATATACACATGCACATGCAAACATACATATACACAATTGATGGCATACTTCAAACAGAATTTTCATTCATGATTTTTAGTTAACACTGAATTAGAAACATTTTATGTTATTAAATATTCTTTGATATCAGAATTCTGATAGTATATGATATTTCATCGTATAAATTATCAAAAAATTTTAGCCACTTCTTGGTTTGGGGACACTTAGGTCATACCTATTTTTTCACTATTATAAGTAAACCTATATTTGGTATAAATATGTGTCTGCATCTCTGATTATTTCTTTGGCGTAGAGTCCTAGAAGTGGAGACACGGGGCTAAAGTATGTGAACACCCTTATGAGTACAGTCACACAGACTGGCCTAGGGTCGGCTATATCAAGTTTAAAGGAGAGGGGAAACGAGGGCATTCTATGTGGCCCAAGGCAATCAGAATGGGGATGGTGGGATGCCGAGAAGAACTAAGTTGAACGTGAGGGCTGTAACTCTGACCTCATGGGGAAGAAAACAAGGTTCGTTTACGTTGCCGTTTCACAAGATCAAATCTTAACATAGACGCGTTGGGGGTTTCACATTTTAACTTACACAGCTGTTCCTAGTGGACCGACCCACAGAAAAACAAGCCCTGCTTTACCCCTGACCTCCACTTCACTTCTACTCTGAGTTGAGCCCATCTGCTTCCAGACCCTCAAGCTGTCCCAGAGAGAATGATCTTCACCCAGGAATGCGGGTAGAACAAACTGGAGAAGCTTATTTGCCAGAAATGGGCCACACAAGAGTGTTTTTCACAAAACAGTCAGAGGCAGGGGCTCCACTTCCCAGAGGACTCTACGAACTCTGCTCTGTGCAAAGCGAGGGGGAACAGGGTGGGGGAGGAACAGAGAATTTTCCAGCATCCTGGAGCAGCCTGGCAGGGCTGGCAGTTAGGGGCGGGAGTCCTGACAGCCAACTGCAACCGCGAAAGGAGCGTGGAGGTGAAGGAGGAGGTGGAGAAGGACCACTTCATGGACCAGGGTGAGTAGCAGTAATTTTATTTTTAGGGGCCGCCTTGAATACAGATTTTTGGAGAAAAGAACTATGGCCAGGGAGACTTTCTGGGATGCTTTCTGCAAGGTGCCGTGTATTTGGTCTGGTTCTTTAAAAAACACCCACAGCAAAGATATGAGTTCATCTTTAAGGCTGCCAGACAGTCATGTTTCTTTTGAGTGTGACTCTGTACAGATGCTGGGCCACACGAAACCTGGGAAGAAACTTTAAAAAGCAACCAAAATATGAACCACCATATCCTCCTTATAGGCACTCACCACGTTTTATACAGGGTCTGTAAAATTTATTCACTCTACTCTTTTCCTCTCTGATCCTCCACCCACGTTTGATACTTTTCTATTTTATGGTGGGATTGACATGCCATGTGGTTGTGGAAGAGGTATTCTGAGGTAAGTTCTGGTCTTCTCTGCTCTGTAATTTTCTTTCCTCATCTTACCACATTCTCCTAACTGATCACAGCTTATTACTATTGCAAGGGCCTTGCTTTACTTGCCCTTGTGTACTCCGTAGCCTGGATCCAGAGCTTTACACCTCGTGTTGTAAAATGCATACTCGCTAAGTTATAGTGAAGGCAAGGAGTAACTCTTCCATGATTAAAGAAATCTGCTTTGTCTTCATTTATTCATCAAATCAAACATGGATTAAGGATTTAATAGAGAAAAACCTCATTTCTTCACTCTATTATACAAACTGCTTTTCTATTCTCCTTCAAGAATGTGACTTTTCATCTGTGGATGATTTTAAAATGGGCTCTAAGCAAAGCACATCCTGGAATGAAGAAGAAAGCAGTTTCTTTTTGATAAAGACCTGGCTTCTATTGTCAAAGGGCAGAAGAGGTCAGGCAGTATCTTCCCTTTCTAAAGAGCAAGGCACCATTTTTGTATCGAGCTGTTTAAAATTCTTTCATCAAGAAGTGCTTTGGCCTGATAATTAAGGTATGTGTTTGGCTTAGTTTATCTTTTCTGAGGATGAAAGGAGAAAAGAACTGTGGTTTGGGAAGGGAGGAGGCCTTCTTAGGACACTAGCCACAAGACAGAAAAAGGTCTCAGAACCAAGATAGGCCAGAACGGCCTCATCAAAGGAACAGGGGGGGGCAAAGGAAAACCGACAGGGGTTTTAGGAGTTAACCACGCGTGGGCACTCCACTACACCACGCTGAGAAGCCAGATGAAGCAGAAGGAAGGGAAGAGAAGAGTTTGTGGTCTTCAAGTAATTCTTAGTCCCCTTTCACCACATCGGCTTCTGGCCTGGAAACTAGCTTGCAGACATTTTCTCTGCTGGTCTCTCAGGCACGTGTCACCAGTGAGCAAGGGAGGCATGGTTGTAGAGGGGAGAGCATCGAGTGACCAACCCTCCAGGTTTGCCCGGGACACTCTAGGTTTTGTGCTGACAGTCTTGCATCCCGGGAAACCCTTCAGTTCCTTGCAAAACTGGACACTTGGTTATCCTACTCACCAACCAGGAGTCGTCTCATGGAAAAATCAGGTATTCACGGATTCACGAAAACTTATTTTTTCACAATTTCAAAATGTTCAGATTGCATGTCCACAAATACTGTGTCACTCAGTCATAAAACCAGAGAGAGAAGTGGATTAGACCGAATGTGGGAAGTGGGGAGATTTGTGGAACAGATTTGTAAACAACTCACTGAGAATGTAGTGGAGGGAGATGCTAATGTTTTTAAGAAGCAAACAATTGTAAAAATGTAGAGGATTTAATTTTTACTCATTTGAAATATGTAGAAATGCTGTTGATTTTCTCTTTATTATTAATATGTTTTATATCAATATAAGAGTTTTGTTTGTTCTTTGTTTTGGATTCAGAGAATGTTACTCTTCACAAGGGATGTCATTGGTTACCTTCCAACCATGCCCCCGCCCCCTGCCCCAGTGCTACCTAGGGTCTTAGCTGTTTAACTTTGAATCCACCCAACAACGGGGTTTGAAGAACGTAAACCTCATGCTTAGGGAAGTACTGTTTTCACATTGCTTAACGTTCTGCTGAAAACCATCTGCCTTACGTACCGCTGACGCTACAAGTCAGGGTTGCTAACCTAAAGCAGGCACTCAACCTTGTGAGTCCTCTCCATGCTCCAAATGCTGATCTCGCCACCCACACCCGCCCCCCTTCTTTTTCCTGTTACTGATTCACAAAGAGCCCGGGCTTCATTAGAAGGCTTCCATCCTGCCAGCAGAACCTCAACCCTGACCCCGTCCACATTTCTTTCTCTCCCTTTCTCCTGCCGTAGTCAATGAATTGCTTTATTTCTAAGTCACAGCCTCTACTTTGCTGACTCCATCCTCATCTGCCTCCCAGGAACTCCCACGTCAATCACCATCACCTCTGCTTCCATATCTTCAGCTGCCCCTTCTCTGTGGCTCCATCCTTCAGCGTTTCACATGCTGAATTTACTCCCATCTTTAAAAGAAATTATTTTCCTATCCCAATTGTTCTCAGCGCTAGCTACTCATTAGAATCACCTGGGAAGCTTTAAAAACTTTACGGTGCCCAGGCTGCACCTCCGAACAATTAAGTCAGAATTGGCAGGGTGGGACCCAGGTGTCAGCATTTATTTTTGAAAGCTCCCCAGGTGATTCCAGTGTGCGGCCAGGATTAAGAAACGCTGATCCAACCTACCTATCCCTCCAGCCACCCCCAGCTGTCCTCACTCACTGTCAAACTCGACTTGCTACTCCTTTCCCTGACCTCTCATTCATGCCTCTACCAGTGTGACCCTTCACACCCCCTTCACCCGCCAAGGCATCAAGGTCACTGAAGGACTTCTCATTGCTAAATCCCACACTCTGACCCGCAGCCTTGACCCTCACTTCTTGAAGCGTTCCTTTCCCCTGGTTCCCACACTGCCCTCTCCTATCTTTCTCCTTATCCCCCTTGCCTTCCAATTTCCTGGGCTCCCTCTCCTCAGATTCCTTCCTTATCCCTTTCTCTGCCCACTCTTTTTGGGCGGTCTCATCCACTCTCTTGGCTTTTATTGCCACCCAATGTCGAGGACTCCCAAAGGGCCTACCCAGCTTTCTGGACACCCCTATCCTACCTCCTGCTGCCTCCTACACAGCTCCACCCCGAGCTGTCAGGAGCACCCTCCAATTAAATGCCAACACTGACCGCTTCATCTCACCCCGTACTCCCAAACATGTTCTTTCTTCATTGTTTCCTATGTCGATTTACATCCAGTTGCCCCAGTCATGTGGGCATTGCCCTTGCTCTTGGAAACCTCTCATGCAGTCGTTCAATTCCAGTTTGTGCTACCTCCTAAGTCATTTTAATCCGGCTGTCTTTTAAAATGCTACTCCTAGGAGGGCTCCTCTGATGCCTAGACTAGGTTTGGCTCCCTGGTATGTGCTTTGAGAGCCCGTGATCCTTGCCCTTGCATAACACTCAGCAAAACCTATAGGAACTGCTTAATGCCTGACTTCCACTGAGAACAGGAAGGTGCTAGGGACTCAGAACAACACAGTCTTTACCCACCAGCATCTTAGAGTCTAGAGAAGAAAACGGACCATTGTAATAGACACAGAAAAATGCACAAGTATGTGTAGGGCTCTCAACAGTCTGTATAAGGATTGCTTGACTATTCATAGATGGCTTGAGGGGTCCAGCTGAAGAAGGGTTGTGGAGCAGGTGGGGCCCCTTCCTGTTTCAGTCCAGCACCTCTCTGATAAGTAGGTCTACTGAATTGATTCCAAGTGAATTCTTTTGGAAAGAATAGAATAAATTGCATGTATCTTCATTTAGAAATGCTGACTCTAATGGTTAAGAATATTGTATTGTCTATTTGAAAGTTGCTGAGAGAGTAGATCTTAAAATTTCTTATCACAAGAAAAAAATTGTTATGTGGGGTGATGGATGTTAACTAAACTTATTGTGGTCATCATTTCCCAATATATATAAATTATGTTGTACACCTAGAATCAATACACTGTTATATGTCAATTATATTTCAATTAAAGAAAAAAGAAAGGGAAGAAAAAACAGAGATTCTGACTGACTCTGAAGCTCTTAGACCTAAGTATGGTCTGAAAATCTAAGCATTTTAATTCTCTAAACTATTCTGAAATAAACAATCTTACTAAAAAGGCTTGGTACACCTTTGCAAAATCTATTATTTATTTATAAATACGATGAGCATATTAAATATTTGAAAATGTATTATAAGTTATTGTATGGTACCCCCAATTCAACCTACTTTCCCTTCCTAAAAAGAATCATGCAGCTGTTAGTTCATTTAAGGAAGCCTATCCTCCAGTTCTCTTGCACCATATGCACTAAGGAGGCGTGATTAATGTGTGGTGATAACTGTAGATAAAAGATCAAATTTGGTCATCTTGCAGCTGATTGAAATTTTGTGACCTTTCAGGTGTTTGTTTTCAAAGAGAGCAATGCCAAAAAATATAAAAATAAAGTTCTAAATTCTGTTTTTCTTACGCTTTTTATTAAACTACAGTTTCTGAAATCTAAAATAAGTTCCAATTACCAGTTCTCTACGAGAGCCCTGTTTTCCACAGGGCTCCTATGTGGCTTTTAGGAATTTCCAGGGTTAATAATTTGTCTTTGCGCCAAACCCCTGGCTTCATTTTCCTTTGCCCATCTGCACATTTTGCATGCATACAGGCTGTTGGTGTGCATATGTATCCAAGCCTTTGCATGTGGAATGAGTATGCTTTCAAAAAGCAGGCCCATAAAAGTTCTAAAGCAGGCAGTGAGTTACTTGGAGGCGGTCCAGCCGCACGCTGCAGATGGCGCTACTGCGATGGGGTAGGGGGAGTTCGCAGCTCGCATCAAATCTCCCCAACGAACCTCTGCGCTCTCCAGCGGGAGGTGCCGGGGTCCGTGCGCTTACTCTTTGTGAGGTGCTTCCGCACGGCACTAAGTATGAAATTAATGGAGGAAAATGCAAGGCTCTTTTTAATGAATGCAGAACAACGTCTGCACGCCTTTGTTTGCAACTTGGAGGAAAAAAATGGTCTAAAGGCTGAAACCAGTGTCAGTATTTGATGATAATGCGATAGTTACAGTGATCATCAAACTCTCTAACTTGCTATAAAAGAGGAAACCACAATGGGCTGGTTATGATCTTGTGGGTGTCTCAATATCTTTTTCACTTAGTTCCACAGAAAGCCAATTGTCTAGTGAAAGTAATGGTTTATATAGATTTAAGTCATGTTACTGCCTGAGGAGGCTGCTAGATGGGAAATGAGAGCAGAGAGAGTATATTTGATCTAGGAAAGGATATTTAAAACATGAGGTCAGAATAGCTGGGGAGTGTTTGGAATGTCTAATTCTGAATTCAGGGTGTTTTACACCTAAGTTTGTACTAAGTTAAAGTTTGCGATAAAGGTTGTGATCAAGAACACAATAAACAGCACCAGCCCCTGACTGGTTTTGACCCTGAGCTCCAACCACAAAGCCCTTGTATCTGGGGATAGTGGCTGACAGCTCAGCTCAGGCCTGAAAGCTAGAGGAAAGGGACAGAAGTGATTTACTTTTGAAGATTCTTATTCCATTATTTTGCTCTCCACAGTGCCTGGCACAGCTCTTCATACATAGTTGGCACCCCAAATATTTGTTGAGCTGAAATGATTGGCTACCAATTGAACAAGCACAATAAGGGCAGGGTGTGCAGGACAGGACAAGACTGAGCTGAGCTTGTGCAGTTGTGAGAGAATTGCGTTAAAGAGTTTGGAGGGGAGGGGGTCTTCCCTGGCAGTCTAGTGGTTAAGACTCAGGGCTCCACTGCAGGGCGGGGGCAGGGGGAGGGGGTTGGAACTAAGATCCCACGTGCCCTGAGGTGTGGCCAAAAGGGAAAAAAAAAAAGAGTTCAGGAGGACCTCTGAGGGAGGGAAAGAGGAAGGGGAAGTGGCTGATGTGCCTTATCATAAATCTTTTGATGGGCTGAAAACACAAATGCCTTGATTCTCAGACAATGCAAAGCAATGAAAATCAAACACTATGTAAACCATTTACAAGGAAAGGTGGAGTTTTCTTAGGAAGGACAATTTGGGGGTTATCATGTTTTCCATTTATACAGAAATTCATTCCTGGAATAGCTATTCTGCTTAGCAGGTGTCCCTCTGGTCCCTCATTAGGCATGGCCAGTGGGTGGGCCATGAAGTGGCTGTACCCTGAGTGCCTTCCTCAACATGTGGCTTCCTCAAGTGAGTTTTTCAAAGCACTATGTTGACTGGACAATGGTTAAACCTATGGTGAAATAACTTCAGAGGAAGCACATTGAACACAAGAGACCATCTAGTCACCCTCACTCTGAAACATCAGCAGTCAGACAGTCAGATTGGTAGAAACGGTAATCAAAAGATAATACATATACACTGTTCTTTGACAACCATTTTGGAGAGTCATCTGTTATTTAAAAATGAAGGCTAATGGAAACGTTTATATTAAACCTATTTCTAAGTTATTAGTACCAGCTTTTAGGGGCTGTTAGAGGCTGACTACTATTCAGAGGGCAGCAAGAGCTGAGAGAGTAGATGAGGTTGTCCAGGCGAGGGTGTAGACAGAGGAGCTGAGGGCCTGGGAGAGACAAGGTGAGAATGTAGATTTTGGAGAAGTGCAAAGTGGAGAGCCTCACAGGAGACAGGAGAACCAGCCAGAGATGATGGGAGGAAAACCAGGAGAGATCGCCGGGTGATGTAGACACCGAGAGAGTGTTTCCAGAAAGAAGGAGTGACTGTTAATAAATTATATTAATGAGCTTTGTAGATTTACTCCATGATAGAATTCTTGCTTGCTACTCAAGCTTCAGAGAGTTCTGCACCTCCCTAGATATTTCTGGGGTTAGCGATCCAGAAACATATGTAACCTACCCAGGTACTTTATAAATATATAAGTTTTGAATAAGTTTCCCATGGTCATGCCTCCTGAACCAAATACTGAAGCACATGAGCTGACAGAGGGGCAAAATATTTGACGTCAGGTTGCTCTGGAAAACTGTGAGTGAGGACAGCCATGGGTGTCTCCTCCCAGCCTCTCCTTTGAGCACTAAGGAATCACAATTAGAATGTCTTCATGTGAAGCCTCTTCACCCCTCAGTAATTTTTACTATCTAAATAAAGATGTTTTCCAAGACCTTTATACCTTTTTCAAAATAAAGATTATTAGGAGTATTTCTGCTCTAAAAGTAGGACTCATTAGAGAACATTCTCATTACATAAAATACAAGAAATTAGAGAAAATCACCCATTATACAGGGATCTAGTCTCTGTTAACATTTTTAAGCAGGTTTTTTCTCCATCTTTTTTTCTACACCTTTAAAATTTTCTTTTTGATGGTTCTGAATAATTTTTATACTCTTATGTGTTGTTTTTTCTCCGTTTGATGTAGTACAGTTTCCCACTTTAAAGTCCTCCTGGGCTTCCCTGGTGGCGCAGTGGTTGAGAGTCCGCCTGCCGATGCAGGGGACACGGGTTCGTGCCCCGGTCCGCGAAGATCCCACGTCCCGCGGAGCGGGTGGGCCCGTGAGCCATGGCCGCTGAGCCTGCGCGTCCGGAGCCTGTGCTTCCCAACGGGAGAGGCCACAACGGTGAGAGGCCCGCATATCACAAAAAAAATAAAAAAAATAATAAAAAATAAAGTCCTCCTAAAGATTATTTATAATAGTTACATTACATAATTTAATTAATGAGGCCCCTGCGGTTAAACATTTGTATGACTTTCTAATTTTTATTATTATTAAAAACTCTGCCTCTAACACATTTATTCTTAATGCTTTTACAATTTTTCACAACATTTGTTATGTGTGGTAGAACAGAATATTTAATTTAACAGATTGAGCAATGTAGGTGTTCTCGAGGCTACTGATTGAATTTGCTAAATTGCGTTCTAAGTTGGGTCCCAGTAGTCTTTCTTGTAAGTACAGGCTGTAGAGTCGGATCTTGGTTGAATCTTGACTCCAGGGGCTGCAGTGAGACCCTTAGAGATGCTCACCAATGGCAAGGGTGCCACCAGCACAAGCCCCCAAGTAACTCAAAATAAATTCAATACCCAGCTGAAAATATTTTGTGAGGAAGGCTAAGGAATAGATATTTCCCTGTGATGACTACTTTAATGCTTTTATTTTTTTGACTATCAAACTTCAAACTCTATGTTTTCCCTCTTTTTTCGTGCCCCTATTTTGCCAGACCCCTTGGCACATGTTGTTTCACTTTGTAGAGTGATGGGGCCCCAGAGAACCACCCTTTGTGCCTGTGAGAACTCAGCAAGCTCAGCAGGTCTCTCCAAACCTTATCTTTAAACTGAGGATAACAATATCTATTTTATTACCTTGTTTTAATAGTTAAATCAAGTTTGCTTGCTTCGTATAGTATCTGTCATGTATTGATAGTAAGCACTTAATAAATGATAGCTGCTGTTGTTATTTTTGAGGAGATGTGATGGTTTACCTTCTTAAACACCAGCAAAGTATGATAATACTTACCATTAAAATTTTTTAATCATGTAATAATTTTAAAAAATGGAGTCTCAATCTAGTTTATTTTTCTTTGCTTACTAATGAGGTTAAACCTTTTTTCCGTGTGTGTTAATAGGTTATATTTTCATTTAGAATTGTGTGATTGTGTGTATGGGTCCAAATCTCAGTGCTTCCACTCACTTGCTGTTACAAGGCCTTTGGTGGCAAGCAACAGAAGACCCAGGCTCAGTGTGACTAAATAAGAAATGTACATGATAGAGCCCCAAATAGAGCCTCTGGCAGGCCGGGTGGGGTGGGGGGCGGAGTATGATTAGGATTCCAGCCTTTTTCCCTGTGAAGACTTGGCTCTGCCCCACCTCCAATGATCACGACATGTCTATAGCATCTCCAGGTATCACATCCACACACAACCCTAAAAGTGTAGTTGAATTTTCTTCTGTTTTCTCATTGGGAAAGAACTTTGTAATCTAAAAAAACAGTGAGAAATTAGTACATAAAAAGATCAATACATTTAAATTCACAAGCATTGTTAATTTCTTTAGGATATGTATTGCATTAGGTATTGCTTGTTTGGTTTTGCATTACTCAGAGAAATGCAAATTAAAATCACAACAAAGCACCACTACACATCTATTAGATTTGCTAAAATATGAAACAAACCCAGAGACAAACAACAATAAACTGGCAATACCAAGGGCCAGCAAAGATGTGGAACATCTCATTAAGTTTTCATATAAGCCTGGTAGGAATACAAAATGGTAGAGTGAAAAAGGCAAAGAAGGCACTGTCTGTTTATAAGAGTGAGAAATTATTTCCCACAAGCCCGTGAGAAGATTTCTCCCTGTCATTTTATTAGCCAGAATTTGGCACTTGTCCACTCCTAAACCTAATCACTTGGCAAGAGGAATGGGTCCACACCTTCAATAACTAAGACTATTCAGGACCCATCTCCTGGGCCAAGGGCAGGGCTGTAAAAGAAATCAAGGTGTAAATATGAGCCAGGGGCTGGGAGGGAACACATGACCTATAGGCAGAAACAGCACATGACCCTTGAGGTGAGTGACTAGGCAAGAGCCTTCACACCTCCGACTCTCAGGTTCTTCCTGGACCAACTGGGGATGGCCACCTTAACTGAATGTTTTCAAGCTATCCAGCACAGACTTGACCTGGGCTAGGTGCTCAGAAAATGTATTTCTGCTGATTTCAATTTATCTGAATGAGCATTTTATATAATACAGTTGGCTCTTGAGCAACACAGGGGGAGAGGAGGGTTAATCGGCATGTAATTTATAGTCAGCCCTCCATATTGGCGTTTCCTCTGCATCCCCAGATTCAACCAACCTCAGACTGTGTAGCACTATAATAGTTACCACTGAAAAATATCTGCATCTAAGTGGACCCCTGCAGTGCAAGCCGGCATTTGTTCAAGGGTCAACTGTAATATGTTGTCTTTCATATTGATGCAAGATTTTTTTCTAAGTATATTGAGGATATATTAACTGGGAGAGTAAGACATCTATGGAAATTTGTAATGACTGTGTGGTCAAGCTTATTTAATCTCTTCTTTTAAAAAATTTCTTCTAACACTTTCAAACTTAGAAAGTACTTCCAAACCCTTTTGCACTTCTCTTCACTGATAGCTAACACAAAGTCGTAATTTTACTTTGTCTTTTTTTCATGTGATTTGTTACATTTTGCTCTCTTTAATCCAGATTGGATTTGTTATGGTCTAGCTGTCAAATGAGGATCTGCATTGATTTCTTTCCTAAAACTATAACCAATTGTTTCACTATCACTTATTAAATAATGCTCTCCCACATTGATCGTGATACCTTTGTTACAACTAATTATATTCTTATACAATTTGAAGCTAGAGACCAGGAAAATCTCTCCTTGTGAAAACCAAAGGAGCAGAGAAGACACAGCCCAATAGCCACTCCCTGCACACACTACAACCAAACCTGTAAGTTTAAGAATTGGCAGTTGCATAAAAATTCAATTTTTCTACCTGGTCAACCGCTCTTCCTCTCAAACCTTCATTAAGACATTTGGTTGACTTTCTGTAGTTTCCCTTATATCAAATCCTCACAATGCTGATTAAGTTCATTATAGGTATAGTTATTTTTCCTGAATGTTTGACATGTTGGAAATAACCTAATAGATAAAGATATGTAAATTCAATGGAATGTTATATCCTAACCAAAAATGAACAAAAATGAAGACAATAAAGAAGAAGAGGAGGAGGAGGGGGAAAATGTTTACTAAAATATATATAAATGAATTCTATGAGCAACTTAATTATAAGTAGGCGTATTGGTCAGTGTTTGATTAGATGACAGAAGGGCTACAGGAATTAGGGCAGCTGTGGAGAAGTCAGAGCCTGAATCCTAATATTTGTCTTTGCTAGAACTCTGTCTGTCTCTGTCTCTGTCCCTCCCAGTCTTTCTCCCCCGCACCCTGCCCCACACCTCTCTCTCTCTCTCTCTCTCTCTCTCCCTCCCTCCCTCCCTCCTCCCATTTCTCATTGTTACTTTTTCCTATTTAACTTAATTCTCTTGCACCACACTTAGGCTTTCTCCTTGGGGGTGGCAGACACGATGCAGGCAATGACTACCAGAGTCTACAACTCTGTGAGCCAGTTTGAAAATTTTAAATCCTGGGAAGGACTCTGACAGGTATGGATTGACTCACAGGCTCACCTTAGGCCAGTCGGCGCGATCATAGGAATGTCTACCTTGATGGTCAGAATTGGAACAAGACTGTCCCTGGCATCAGGGAGAAGGGCTAGTGTGACTGGCAGTCTCATCAAGATCGTTTGATTCGAATGGAGAAGCAGCAGCTCCCCAAAGAGAATGTGGGTGTGTTGGGGGAGGGGGTAAGAGCAGAGGGGAAGATCCAGGGAGAAGCAGCCAAGGTGCTGAGTAGACAGATAAACAACAGCTGCAGTCTTTGAATTGGCATGCAAGGTCATTTGTGACTCTCCCCTGACCTGGCCACAGTGTTCTTTTTCCTCCTTTTTCCTCACTCCATGCTCCTCATCCTGTGTTAAGGACCTTGAACTAATTAGAGCACTGCATCTCCTGGGCTCCACTTTGCACATGCTGTTCCTTCTCCATCTGAGCTCTCCTACCCCTCCTGTCTCCACCTGGCTAATTCCAGCTCACTCTTCAACTCATTGCAGCTGTCACCTGCTCTAGGAAGTCCACCAGGATTCCACACTTCCCCCATCAGAGTTCGAATCCCGTTAAGTGCTGGTCAGGCTTACGTCTAGCATAGCAGATATCACATCAACTTGTGATACACTCCAACTAGTTTAAGCAGAAAGGGATTTATTACAGGGTAGAAGCTTACAGAATTTCAGAGAGGCTAGGGAGCCAAGCTTGGGTGTTACCCAGACTGTGAGCAGCACAGCCAAGAGAAATATCCAACATCCTATAGCAATCCCACAGCCAGCCGCTGCCTGCCACTGGGCCTCTCCGGTGCTATAGAGACAGGACTTGAGAACCCTTCCAACGACGGTCACCGAAGAACCAAGCACCTCCACCACCCTTCCTGCCTGAAGGAGGTCATGGCCACCACTTCACAGTGTTTTCTTTCACCCTCCACGTCTCTGGTTGGCAGAAGCCTGGTCACAGAGAGAAAGGAAACTGGGAAATGTAGTCTTTACCACAATAAACAGAGGGTTGGAGTAGCGTTGAATGAGCCAGTCTTCAGTATCTTCCACAAAAACTCTGTTGTTAAAGGCATACAAATTTATGTTCTTTATACTATCTTGGTGAATAGTTTCATAATCTGTATAAAATCTTTGTGCCCAGAAATATTTTAAATTTAGCATCCACTTTACCTGATATTAATTAGTATTGCTAAGCCAGCTTTCTTCTGGGTACTAATTTCCTGGTATTGTATATCTTTTTTTCCCATCCCTTTATTTGCAATCTTTCTATGTTATTTTGTTTGTAGTGTATAACTTGCAAGTAGTGTGGATAACTGGATTTTTTTAAAAGCCAATCTAAGAGTCCCATCGTTTAATAGGCGAGTTAAAAATATTCATTTTTCACTGTGATTAGGAATCAAACAACTTATCTCTGACATTTTATAGTTTCTAATTTATAAAGACTGTTCTTTTTTTCCCCTTCTGTTCTTCTTTTGGATTGTCAGGTTTTCCTAATTCCTTTTCACTTTCTTCAACAAGTTCGGAAATTACACATTCTAAGTCTAATTGTTTAGTGGTTTTAACAAACTTAGGTTTACATTTTCCTAACGAAGTCAATAGCTAATCCATATCTCCAGCCTCCTCCTGGACAAGACATTAGAACAGTGTAACTTCCCTCCTGACTCACCACTTTCCCCAAAGTCCCATGTTATCATTGTCTAGATTTCTCAAGATGTTTTTATCTGTGCTTGGAAAGAAGAAAGAAGTTTCTCTGTGTGATCACTCTACCATCTTGATCTAGATGTTACAACAGCCATTGGATGGATCTCTTCCTTTCTTCTAGTTCCTCCTGACTCACAGCCTTTCACCTGCATCCTTGACTTCCCGTTTCAACCATATTGTATGAAGACCCACAGCTCCCTCCCTCCGTACCTCACCACTGCACCATCCTGCAGGCCTTCAACCTGGGAGAGGCAGGCAGGTGCTCAAGCACCGAAGAATATGTGCTCTGAGCATGAAAAACATAAAACCACTCCAGTGTCTCAAGCTCCCTCACCTATTCTTGACTTTCTCTTTTTCAGCATATGACCTTGCCTCCTACTTCACAGGAAATAGAAGTCATCAAGTAATAACTCTCAAAAAATTATTAATATTTATAGAGGCAATGAATGAATACATTTGTCATACGGGATATTTACGAAATGGCCACAGTAGCTGAGATGTTGTTAAGAATACCAAGATAGGGCTTCCCTGGTGGTGCAGTGGTTAAGAATCTGCCTGCCAATGCAGGGGACATGGTTCTATCTCTGGTCTGTGAAGATACCACATGCCACGGAGCAACTAAGGCCATGCGCCACAACTACCGAGCCTGAGTGCCACAACTACTGAAGCCCACACACCTAGAGCCCGTGCTCCGCAACAAGAAAAGCCATTACAATGAGAAGTCCACTCACCGCAATGAAGAGTAGCTCCCGCTCACCACAACTAGAGAAAGCCTGCACTCAGCAAAGGAAACCCAACACAGCCAAAAATAAATAAATAAAATAAATTTTTTTAAAAAAGAATATCAAGATATTGTAAGCACTCAGAAGTGTAACTTTCTACTCATATTTGAAGATCATGTCATGAATCCATACCACAAATATCTGAGTCCAACAATTGCCCTATTGTAGGCGCTGGGGATAGAGAGTGAATAAAATAGACAAGGACCCCACCCTCATCCAGAGGAAGGCAGGAAATAAGTAGTCAAATAAAATAATTTCAAATGGTGGCAGAGGCTTCAAAGAAGATAAAATGGAGTAATGGGTAGGAAGCAGCATGTTTGAGGAAAAACGAGAAGGCTGGTGTGGAGAAGCATAAATAAAAAGGGGAATGAAGTCTGAGGTGAGGAAAAGAGGGTGGGAGCCAGACCATGACATCACGTGTAGCTTCCATCCTAAGTGCATTAGTGTGCTGTTGACTCTTTTATTTTTTTATTTATTTATTTATTTTTTTTTAACATCTTTATTGGAGTATAATTGTTTTACAATAGTGTGTTAGTTTTCCCTCTACAACAAACTAAATCAGTTATACATACACACATGCCCCCACATCTCCTCCCTCTTGCATCACCCTCTGTTGACTCTTTTAAACTGAAGTAAAACATACATTGTAAGGTGCACAGAAAGTGCACCACTTGATGACAACACGCACACAACTCAGGAAACAACCACCCAGTTCAAGATATAGAACATTTCCAAACCTCAGATGCTTCCCTCATGCCACTTCTCTGTCTAGCCGTCCCTCCACACCAGTCCCCAGCAAAGGTAAAGACCAAGTAACCACCAGCTGGCCTTCTATCACTACAGATTAGTTTTTCTTATTCTTCAACTTATAAATCAAATCATACAGTACAAACTTTTGTCTATCTTCATTTGTCTGTTTGAGAGATTCATCTTTGTTGTTGCATGTGCCAGGAGTCTACTCTTCTTTTTTTTTTTTTTGCTGCGCCATGCAGCTTGTGGGATCTTAGTTCCCAACCAGGGATGGAACCCATGCCCCCTGCCCCCTGCAGTGGAAGCAAGGGGTCCTAACCACTGGACCGCCAGGGAAGTCCCAGGAGTCTACTCTTTTCTATTACTTGTTACACTTTGTTATATAAATGCATCATAGTTTATCTATTGTACTGTTGATGGACATTTAGATAGTTGCCAATTTTTGTCTATTATAGGTAAAGCCACTATAAATATTCTTGAACATCTTATAGTGGACATAGGCACTCATTTATCCTGGGTGTATATATATACCCAGGAGTGGAATTGCCAGGTCATGGGGTGAGCATATGTTTAGCTTTTTTAGCTATCACGAAACAATTTTCCAAACTCATTACATATTCCCTTCCACTAGCAGTGTCTAGAGTCCTAGTTCCTCTATATTCTCAGCAATACTTGGTATTGTCAATCTTTTTAACTTTTAAAATTGTAGCCATTCTGGCAGTGTGCAGTAGTCTCTCATTGTAGCTTTAATTTTACTCTCCCCGATGGTTAATGATGCCAACACCTTTTCATGTTCCAACTGTCTATTTGGATTTTGACTTTTGATAGGTTTAGAGCAGGAGATTGACCCAATGAGTAGCTTTTAAAATATCTCCCATTGCAAAACAGTTATACTCCAATAAAGATGTTAAAAAAAATAAAATAAAATATCTCTCTGGGGAATTCCCTGGCGCTCCAGTGGTTAGGACTCCGAGGTTTCACTGCTGAGGGTGTGGGTTCAATCCCTGGTCGGGGAACACAGATGCCACAGCAAAATCAAAAAAACTTAAAAAATAAACTCTCTCTCTGGTTGTTCTGTGGAGGGCTGACTCTAGGGAGCCCGGTGGAGACAGGGGATTTTTTTTTTTTTTGGTCCAAATTATTTAATTTATTTATTTATTTAATATCTTTATTGGAGTATAATTGCTTTACAATGGCATGTTAGTTTCTGCTTTATAACAAAGTGAATCAGCTATACATATACATATATCCCCATATCTCTTCCCTCTTGCGTCTCCCTCCCTCCCACTCTCCCTAACCCACGCCTCTAGGTGGTCACAAAGCACCGAGCTGATCTCCCTGTGCTATGCGGCTGCTTCCCACTAGCTATCTGTTTTACATTTGGTAGTGTATATACGCCCATGCCACTCTCTCACTTTGTCACAGCCTACCCTTCCCCCTCCCCATGTCCTCAAGTCCATTCTCTAGTAGGTCTGTGCCTTTATTCCCATCTTACCCCTAGGTTCTTCATGACCTTTTTTTTTTTTCTTAGATTCTTTTAAAAGCTGATTATGTAGTCTGGGAAGGAGATGTAGGTAGCTGAGACTAGCAGTGGCAAAGAAGTTAGAGAGAAGTGGAAAGATTCAAGATATATTTTGGAGGAGGCCTGCCAAATATACCCATAGGCTGGACGTGGGAGAGAAAAGGAGGAATCAACGATGATCTGAACAGCTGAATGGCCAGCAGTGCATTTTCCACAGGGTGGAAATCTGTGGGGGGAGCTGGTTCCTTGAGTGTTAGAACGAAAGTTGTAGGAGATGAAAGAAGAGACTGAATCACACCATAGCAAACTGTGCTACTTCCCGAATAAAAGAAAAATTCTGGACACAAACTGTGCTCAAAGAAACATTCTGGGCACTGAGAGAACTGCAGTGGACTTTGATTGGCTTCCCTGCCTTGCAAATGAGCTCTGTAGCGCTGGGCAGTGAGTTTGCCAGCAAAACTTCTATAACTTCATTTATCACTGATGTCCTTGAGATTTTATTTTTCCTTCCAAGAATAAGTACATCTCCACAAGATGAAATGAAAAATCCAGAAATTTAAAAATAGATTAGTTTGGAAATTACTGGTGTTTTTCTTCTCGTGTAAGGTCACTCTGCCCTTTCAGGTCAGTGCTGGGGAAGTGACACATTTCTTTCCGTCTCACACTTCTGCTTATTTTCGTGCAATAAAAAAGCAAATCCTCAACATTTCAAATGCTTCGTGCATGTGGCAAATATTTTTATTGTCATTTAAAACTTTAATTTGAAGTTATATTATGTAAAAGGTAGGGTGTCAGACCACTAGTTTACCAGGCCACTTCTCTGTGGAAAATTCTGTACTGCAGAAATAATAAGCCGACTCTCCAAGTCTCCATGACATTAGGCTGCCTGCTGCTTCGATTTGTGGGTGCTTTTCAGTTCTTAAACCGGTAACAATACTACATAAAAGAGGGACCTCACGATTAATAACGGCTTACTACAGACAGTCCCTGTACTAAACACCAACCCTATGAGATACGCACTATTATTATCTCCATTTAACACATGAGAAAACTGACTTCAGCCATTTGCCCATGATAGTTTGGTTGGTAAGCAAGATCAGAACCCAGGTTTATGTGAATCTAAAACAAACTCTTTTGATGGCTCCCAAGCTGGGAGAGTGTAGAGTGGAAGTTAAGCGTGTATCTGTCAGAGACAGTCATCCTGGCTTCATATCACAGCTCTTCCACTTACTGGCTGTGGGTTCCTGGGCAGTCTCTGCTGGGGACCATCATGGTACCTATCTCATTGGGTAAGGTAAGAATTAAATAGTTAACATATACAGTATACAACACTTAGAACTGTGCTTAGACTATGCTTTGAGAGTGGTAGTAATTACTTTTTTAAAAACCTAGCTTTGGGCTTCCCTGGTGGCGCAGTGGTTGAGAATCCGCCTGCCAATGCAGGGGACACGGGTTCGAGCCCTGGTCCGGGAAGATCCCACATGCCACGGAGCAACTGGACCCGTGTGCCAAGAGAGGTCACAACAGTGAGAGGCCTGCACACCACGATGAAGAGTGGCCCCCACTCGCCCCAACTAGAGAAAGCCCTCGCACAGAAATGAAGACCCAACACAGCCAAAAAAAAAAAAAAACCTAACTTTATTAAGATATAATTCACATACTACAATTCAAACATTTAAAGTGTACAGTTCAGTGGTTTTTAGTGTATCAGAGAGTTGTATGACCATCTTCATGATCAATCTTAGAGCATTCCTACCCAGAAAGAAACCCAGTCCCCATTAGCAAGCACTCACCACCCTTACCCTTCCTCCAGCCGTAGGCAACCACTAGTCTACTTTCTGTCCTTATAGATTCATAAGAATCTATTGAATATACATTGCCTATTCTGGACATCACATGTAAATGGAATTATGTAATATGTGACCTTTTGTTTCTGGCTTCTTTCTCTCAGCATAATGTTTTAAGGTTCATACCTGTTGTAGCAGGTATCAATACTTCATTTCTTTTTATTGCCAAATAATATTGCATTGTATAGATATCTCATATTATTTACCCATTCATCAGTTGATGGGCATTTGGGTTGTTTCCACTTTTTGGCTAATACGAATAATGATGTTATGAATACTTGTGGACAAATTTCTATGTAGACATATATTTTCATTTCTCTTGGGTATATAACTAGGAGTGGAATGGTAGCTATTACTTGGCACTGCTCCCCTCCCTCTCTCTATATATATATATCTCTGAAAATGCAGACAGATAATTCTCATAGATAAACACATACCTTAGTGTTTTTGCTGTAAGTGACCTAATGAGGTAAGTATCCTTCCTATTTCACACCACAAATGAAGAAACCGAGACTCTGGGAGATTTGCCTTATTGTTTCTTGGTCTGCAGCTTTGCCCATGATATATACCCTTGTAAGCATGCCCTCCCCTCTGCCCCTTGTCAATCTTTTGGTTTTGAGCTAAGACTCTACTTCTTGCCAGGAAACTTTGCTCAGACCCCACGGGTGGGTCAGGTGCTCTGCTCTGTGCCTCCATGATGTCCTGAGCATTGCTTTACCATAAGCGTCGTCACTTTCTACTACACTTATCACAACTACCAGATGGTAGGACCCTAGGGAAGGAATACTGTCTTCCTCAACTGTGTCTTTCATACCAAGCACAAGCCTGGCATGTAGTGGTTGCTGAACAGACACCAGTGGAAGTTAAGAAAAAAGAGAGGAAGGAATCTGGTCCAGATACATGATAGAAAGTAAAATCTTTTCTGTCACATCATGCAACCGAGTTTGAAATGCCAAAATAGAAAAACCAGGGAGTGATTATTCGAATCAGGAAAAAAAAAACCCTTCACTTTATTAAATCACTGAGCACAACCTTCTTATAAATAGTGAGACCTCCTGGGAGAATGTTGCCTAAAAGATGGTGTGTGTGCCATAGGGCAGTGGTCCCCAACCTTTTTGGCACCAGGGACCGGTTTCAGGGAAGACAGTTTTTCCACAGATGAGGGAGGGGGAGATGGTTCAAGCATTAAGGCAAGCGCTGGGGCGCTATGGGGAGTGCTGGGGAGTGGTGTGGAGTGCTGGGGAGTCCTGTGGAGTGCTGGGGAGCCGTGGGGAGTGCTGGGGAGCCGTGGGGAGTGCTGGGGAGCTATGGGGAGTGCTGGGGAGCCGTGGGGAGTGCTGGGGAGCCGTGGGGAGCCATGGGGAGTGCTGGGGAGCAATGGGGAGCAGCAGATGAAGCTTTGCTTGCTGGCCTGCCACTCACCTCCTGCTGTGCAGCCTGGCTCCTAACTGAGGGTCGTGGACCGGTACCAGGTCCTGGCCCAGGTGTTGGGGACCTCTGCCATAGGGATACCCAGGATGGTTTTACCGGTGCGTGAGGACATTTTTTTGCTCAATAGCTAATTATTTATCTCAATCTATATTAGAAATAAATGTAACTAGTATATCAAACCTTTTATATCGTTGTTCAGGAGCAAGCTAAGTCTTTTTAAAAAAATTAGTACTATTCAAAATGTGTATTGACAGTGGTGAAGATGAAACACAGACAGCAAACATTGTGTAGTTGGTACAAAAGAATTCAAGTTTAAGGACACTATTTAAGGAAATTTAAAATATAATAAAATGTACAAAGTACACTTTATAAAGCTAAGCTTTCTCCAGCTTGACTGGGAACATGGATCACCTGCAATTTTCCTAAAATTCAGATTTTGATTCAAATAGGTGTTCTGGACTCTGAAAGTTTGCATCTCCCAAAACTCATATGTTGGAATCTAATCCTCAGGGTGATGGTATTTGGAGGTGAGGCCTTTTAAGAGGTAATTAGGTAGTGAGGGTGGAGTGCTCATGAATGGGATTAGTGTCCTTATATAAGAAGAGGCCAGAAAGCTAGCTCACTCTCTTCCCACCATGTGAGGACACAGCAAGGAGACCGCCCTCTGTAAACAAGGAAGAGGGCACGCACCCAGAACCTGACCAAGCTGGCACACTCCTCTCTGACTTGCGGCCTCCAGAACTGTGAGAAATAAGTATTTGTTGTTTAAGCCACCCGTCTGTGCTAAATTGTTATAGCAGCCGGAACAGGCTAAGCCAGTAAGTCTGGGGAAGGAACTGAGATCCTGTATTTCCAACAAGCACTCAGAGGATGCTGGCTCTGCTGATCGCAGGCCACACTCAGAGCAGCAAGGTCATAAAGCATAAATGAAAGTGTAAAGTTTTGATAATAGCAATACTACTACCTGCTGTCTTTTCAGTTCTACTAGGTACTGGGCACTCTTGTAGGTGCTCGATAGATGTTAAACTTATCAATGCTCACAAAAATCCTACAAGGTAGTGATTAACATCTCCAATTTACAAATGAAAATTGAAAAATCAGAATTGGCTTGGCTTCTAGTCACAACATTTTTTTCCTCCACAAAGTAAGATACACAGGCAGAATGGAAATGATAGTATCGTCTTTATTTTCATTATTACTATAAAACAGAAGAAATCAAGCTACAGGAGCCTGCACCACTGCCATGGCTTTGACCAGTGAAGGTTCTCAGTGTCTGTTCTATTCACATGTCCTTTCTCTGGCCTCATTGTGAGTCAGAAAGTAATCTGGTCCAGGGATCAAAGCCTGAAAAGTTTTCCCATTTCCTTCCCCACATTCAAAACAAAACAGCTCTGGGCAAGGGACGCATTTCTGTCCCATGGTTATTTGATGAAGGAAAATAACTACTAAAACCTGATTTGGAATAAAAAAACATTCCTAAAATAAATATTAACCACCTATGGTAAAAAAAAAAAAAAATACACACACATGGACACACACACACGTACAGATACACATGACAGTTTCAGCTTCTAGCAGAGGAGTTGTGCTGTTGTCTCTGGCTGATATAATTCATTCCCACATGGGTGTTTTGTGAGTTAACTACTTCACATTTATGGGGTTCTTTTTTCGTAAAGATCCCAAACTGCCTCATTAAAAATAAATCCAAGAAAAAAATAAAAGCTAGGTTTCCTTTCAGAGGATCCTAGGGCCCTTTGTAGCTGCCTGGGAGGAGATTTTCTATTGCTCTGCACAGAACACCAAGGTGCCTTAGGTGTCTTCCTTATCATAAAAGCCTTCACCAGGTAAATTTACCCTCTACTTGGCTAAATAGCCAAGATTTCTAGAGATTTCAAAAACCTGAGGGTTTCGGGCTCAGTCTAGCCTGTTCAATTGGGCCTTTTTTTGTTGTGTTGTTTACTGTCTGTATAAGTCAGATGCCCGGCTTCACTTAAAAAAATCAGAAGGGCTTCCCTGGTGGCGCAGTGGTTGAGAGTCTGCCTGCCAATGCAGGGGACACGGGTTCGTGCCCCGGTCTGGGAAGATCCCACATGCTGCGGAGCGGCTAGGCCCGTGAGCCATGGCTGCTGAGCCTGCGCGTCCGGAGCCTGTGCTCCACAACAGGAGAGGCCACAACAGTGAGAGGCCCGTGTACCGCAAAAAAAAAAAAAAAAATCAGAAGACCTCGCAACACTGGACCCGGATTTCTACAATAGCTTTAGCTACTTGTAGGGGTGGAATGGCCGTCCCTCTTGACTGTACCAGCAACTATCACTCATGTCTACTACCTGCCTGGCCCTGTAGGCTTCTGAGTTTGGAATTCCTAATTTATAAGCAGGATATATAAACAGCCAACATTTGCTCATCATTATCCTGGGGAAAATCTGGCCAAGTATGTTGGAACACTGACAAACAGCTTCCTTTTAACAAAGCAAAAGCAGCTGGTTGACACAAAGAATTATTCACTGAGTTTATAGAAACTGGGTGCGCCCTGATTTAAGTGCTATATTGCTCAGATACACAAGCAACAAATCCCTTGTGTTCCTGCCTGTAGAGCAGCTGGTCATCAGTTGGTATACTCCTGGCTCATTTCCTGAGAGGCTCACTTAAAGTGCTGGAAGGGAGTTTAGAGGTGGCCCAGTAATTTCCCTGTCTAGTATGCAGGTTAGCAGGAGGTGAACTTCCTGAGGGTCATAACGGTCCATAGAATGGATGTACGGTATACGGTAGAAAGAGGTGACACCCAGAGAACTCAACTACTTTTATTTTTTTTAAAAAAAGCAAATACCTTCTTGTGCTCAATTTAGAGGGTGGAGAACATTATAAGTCATCTGATCTTTTACTCATTCCATAAATATTTATTAAGCACCAACTTTGTGCCATGCACTGTGCTAAACTGGGGACGTGGTGATGAAGGAGACTGAGTCCCCTGGCCTGGAGAAGTTCAGTCTGGAGGTGGTTATCCAAATATTTATACCCTGATAGCAACGGAAGAGGTGACTGGTGTCATCTTACAGGTAGAGCAAAGACCTGTCCATTCGGGTTCCCAAAGAGATCCCACAATACTCCCATCTGTTTGCTTTCAAACAGATATATTTTGCCTCGAGAAAGATTTTCCAAAGGTCCTACTGTTCTTCACCCCAAGACACCTCCACCAACATAAATACCCTGAGTAAGGGTGACACCTCAAAATCCTCCAGGGCCTGGCAGCTAAAAGATGAGTGAGAGGTGCCAGCTGCTGGTGGGCAGGAACACTGGCCCAGTGTTGCCAGAACCTCAGGGTTTGTGAGAAGCCAGAAATTGGGATTTTTAAAAAATGTGACATCTTCTTTTGTGAGAGTTAGGGTTCAAAAATATTTTTAAACCCAGTGTAGATCATCAAAAATGGCAGATTTCATCAAAAGGCAGATTTCAGTTAAGGGTCCCCAGATTGTGATCTCAGTTCCAGGAGACCCAATGCCCCACCCTCTCACTGTATTTAACGCAAATCTTACCAAGAACTGGCAACCTGGAATCTGCCTTTTCCAGGAAGTCCCAATGGGCCTTTTATGTTTTTGAAGATCCAACACATGGAGATATTGACTTCCTGCATCTCCCTCTCTCTCCTTCTCTTTCTTTGTCACTTTTGCTGTCTATCCAAAAATATTCTTATTATAAGTGTGGAACTTGAACACATTTGTCAATTCAAGTTATTCTTTAAGAGTAACCTTTGGACGATATGTGTATATGATCAAAATGTAATTGTGGGGCTTCCCTGGTGGCGCAGTGGTTGAGAGTCCGCCTGCCGATGGATGCAGGGGATGCGGGTTCGTGCCCCTGTCGGGGAAGATCCCACATGCCCTGGAGCGGCTGGGCCCGTGAGCCATGGCCTCTGAGCCTGCGCGTCCGGAGCCTGTGCTCCGCAACGGGAGAGGCCACAACAGTGAGAGGCCCGCGTACCGGAAAAAAAAAAAAAGTAATTGGGTTCTTCTGACACTCAAGCTTAACTGTCACATTCACGTCATTCTGGCTTGGAATCAGATCCTTTCCTGGGCACTTTTACTTTTGGACTGGTCTTGAGCTAAAAGTCCCTGAGTGGCTTACCTTTCAAGGCCTGCAAAGATTTCATTCTCTACCGTTCACAGGTGTTCTATCTGCCCTACCTGGATTGTATAAACTAATTACATGAAAGATTTTGTTTTGATTTTCCATCTCCCTGTTCTCAGAGCTGCTCTCTTTTTATCCAAATTCGGCTGAAGAGAAACAAGATAGAATTGAGAATATAAAGCCTCCCTGGTTTTGTTTTTATTTAGAGAAGGTATTTTCATTCTTTAATTATTTTACTGCAGTTTCTCACCTCATTAGGACCTAAGTTATGCACAATAAGTAGAATTAATTTTAATTAGTAGCCCTGAATTGCGAACTTTCCTTAGCAAATCCCAGAAAAGGCTTCAGCTTTGATAATGCTTCAGATTCCCTGCCTTTCTAGAACAGTATTTGAAAAAACAAAGACAGATATATAAAACAGTTTCCCTAACACAATATAGTTATTTAAAACATTCTAATCACCTTGGGATGCTTTGACTAATGTTGGGTCTTTTTTTCCTAATCTCCTTCTAGTTGCCATCAAAAGAATCTGTTGAGTATTGCTAACGCTGATTCCTCTCTAGAACTACCTGTCCCTCGGGAATTTAAAAATGATGGTTTGATCATCATGACTTCAAGCTGAGGCCTTAGTAGTTAGTAATGCCTAAATGTGATCCAATTTTCTGAGAATGAGGAAAGTGACAATTTATGGAAACCAGGACAATAATAATAGCTGGCCTTTTAAAATTGCTTGCTACATGCCAGCATTGTTCAAATCACTCTGCCTCTGTCTGTCAGCTCATTGAACCCCTATTATCATCCCATTCTTCTAGGTGGCATAGCTGAGGCATGGAGAAGCGGTGTAACTTGCCCAAGGTCACAGAAGTGGGAGCAGAGCACAGATTTGAATCTACACACTCTGCACAGAGCCTGAAGCCTTAACCACTTGACAGCCCCACCTGCTGGGACTGAGGAAAACCAAAGCAGAGGTATGGTTAAAGCTGATGCTTTTTTCCTTGTTTTTTTCCCTTAGTTTGCCTGGGGTAGCCTTAGTTATTCCATTTGTCCCAAATTCTTCATTTGTAAATTTCAACAGTCTATTTCCCAGGATGTTGTGGCGACTCATTATTTAAATGTATTCATAGATCCTTGGAAGGTGACTAATTATTTAAATGTATTCATAGTTCCTTGGAAGAAAGGCTACATAAATATTACAGAACCACTTAAAAAATAGATGAAATATCTTCACCTGAATATATGATGGTCACGTTTCTCATTCTGAATAAATGAACGGGTGCTGACTTTCTGAGTCCCGAGCACGCAGTTGCTCTGGACCCCTCTGTGTCATCTCACAATAGGGGCGCGTACGACTCTTCAGACTAGAACGAGGCCCCCGAGGCCTGAGGAAACCACCTCCCAGGCAGTGGCTAGGCCTCAGTGAGCCTTATTCTTCAAACCTTCCACTATGCTAAGTGCCAAAAGAGAAATATGATGAAGCAGCAAGAGAATGGATAAATGATGATGTACTCATACTGTGGAATACTACTCAGCAAGACAAAACGAACTAAATATTTGTACAACATGGGTGAACTTCCCAAGCATTTACGTTGAAAGAAGACAGACGAAAAGTAATACATGTTGTATCATTTTATTCGTATAAAGTTTAAAAACAGGCAAAACCCAGCGTGGTGGGTGGGGTATGTATAGGCCAGGAAACTTAGAGTGGAGAGAGTGTTTTATGTCTTGGTCTGGGTGTGGTTAACCATGCGTGCAGACATGTGTGACAATCCTAAGGCCATACACTTGTGATGAATGAACTTCATACATATTATACCTCAATAAAAAATGAAAGGAAAGGAAAAGTACGTTCGTAGAAGACTGTGCAGCTGCAAATGCATGGAGGGGATCCACAGCCAGAGCTGAAGGCTGGGACCAGCTTGCAAAGGGGCTTGGATATCAAGCTAAGGGGTTCACCCTTTATGTAGTCAGCCCAGGGCCCTCATGAAGGAGCCAGGGGATCAGATGGGAGTGTTGAAATCTCACCCAGGATCATTCGGCGGAGAGGGAGGCCCGGAGCGGGGGCCAAGCAGAAAGCTGGGAGATGAGATAACTGTAAATAGTCCTCATCTGAGAAAACTAGAATTGTATTTCTACCCCCCTGATGAATCCACATGTTGGGTGATACACATGTCCACTCATGAGGCTGGGGAAGCAGGTGGTAGCCACGTGGACCCACCGTACCACCCAGGCACGCGGACCGTGTTTAAACAGTCTGTCTGTGGCTGCACCGCTTCAAGCCCAGAAAGCCTTGGGGCTCCCCAGGGCAGGCTTTCCCAGCTCCCCACCCTGCTGGGCTTCTCCTACGTCCCCGCTCCCCACTCCTACCTGGTTGCAGTTTTCTTCTTCTCTTCACAGCATTTGCATGGAGGAGGAAGGAGCAGGCCCTGCTGGCCACACTGACCTAAATAAAATGCAAGGGTCACCAGGTCATCTCCATGGGGATTGTATATGATTTGCACTTTCTCACTCAGGCATGCTATCAAAATTTAAGACATTTTCCATATTAAAATTAAATACTGCTGACTTAAAGATAAGCAGTTTTGAATAACTGGATTGAACATAGATGATTTTTTAAGGCAGGTCCTTTGTTTATATTTGTTTTGAGCTCTTTCTACTTATTCAATGAACATTTCTAACAAAAAACTGAAGTTTATCTGTTTATGTGCTTTAAATACATATACATTGAGCGTGGTGCTGTGTCAGTAATCTGGGCTCTTTTCTGACGTAAGCTTTTTCAGGTATGGTCATGTATTTTTCATCAGACACACTAAAGTACCCACTTACAGGGCCATTAAGTAAATAAGATATTTGGATTTAAAACAAATGCATTTCTGCAAATGTAATACTCTAATTTAAAAAATTAATGTCTGTGTGTGTGTGCACACGCGTGCGAGCTTGTGCATGTGTAATATACAAGTACTAATTTACAAATGAACCTTATGGTACTCTCAAAATGAAGTTGTCTGCATTTGTTTGTGTGATTACTCTTTCCTCTTTCATATGGCTACCTTAGTTTCCAGATAATACATTTTTATGAGTGAGAGAGAAAGAGGAAACCATAGTACCTCCTGAGTCAGGAGGAACGGCTCAAAAGCTCACCAGGCCAGTCAGGAGCAGAGACACTAATAGATCTAGGGCCTCAACTAGTGTTTTAGCAATTCCCACATGACTTCAGAGTCTAGTATCCTCTAATCTCACATTTATATCTCCCCAAGATTCATGTGAAAGCCCCTTTCATCAGTTTTAAGTATGCACTGTAGTTCAAAAGCAACTCAGGCTTCCAAAGAAAACCACAATCCAAAGACGAAATCTGAATTTTTTCAGGATTTAAGTGGGCATTTATCTCAGTCTTACGATTCTTATACACTCATTTCCCAAATAATCTCGTCTGAAACAACACATCTGAAATGTTATACCTCCTGCAAGAATGTACAGTACAATGATTCCCTGTTCCAGGACATTATATGCTTTAGTGAGTCTTTAACAGACTTTGGATATTTTGTTTTCCTACTGAGGTGTCAACTGAACTCATAATTGCATTTAGGGTCACCGTGGCTTCCTTCTGACTGATCTAGTACATACTTAAAGACTTCCTGATGTCCAGATCTGAGAACATCATCACCCATGGGGTCATCGTGAAAGTAGTTAACAGTTGTCTTTGAAATCTGCAAACAGTTCTCAGAATGGCTAATGTGATGTTTGCACACACACACACCCCTTCCCCAACTCAAACTATTAATTTGGTTGTGCTGGAACTCTTTGGACTCATCTGTACATCCATTTATTCTGGAACAAGTTCATTTCTTGCCACGAGAATTTGAGCTATTTTGTATTATAGCTTTTGGACTTCATTGCTGCCAACTGGGATAATTGTATCCATGAGAGGTTTTTTTCTTCTCTCTCTCATGTTTGAAGTTTTCTGTTGTTGTCATTGTTGATTCCTGAAGATATGGTGAGGTTTCTTTTTCTTTATATCATCCCAGCTAAACTGTTTGGTGTTTCACAAATAAATAACACATAGCACATAGTCATTCATTCAGGAAAAGAAAGTTAAGTCCCGCTGAATTTCCTGGAGCCAAAGAACACCCCTTTATCTTTTCTCTCAGGGGGTGTTTAGGATATAAAATTAGAGCAAACCGGAGGACATGTTAGCATGCATCAATGTGCTTTGGTTGCCAAGTACAAGAGGTGAAATGAGTCTCTGATAAATATCTTAGAGGGTACACGCTCGTACTGGACAACCCCAAAATGACTGCCTTGTACTGGGAAGAACATAGTGCTCCCTTCAGTAATTTAGAGGCTTCAGTCTTTGTTTGTGGCAGCCTGTACGCACTGGGCAGCTCAGTTGGCTGGAGCATTAAGTACCCACTGCTCCACAGGAGAGAACAGGCCCAGAGTTCTCCGGGGCCTGGCACGGACCCAAGGGGACGGAGCGCAGAGATGGGCCCTGACCAAGGTGGTCTGGATGCCACTGGGAGCCATCTGGCCGGTAGGGCCTTTCTGAAGTTGAGGGACACCAGACCCACTTCCATTTTTTTTCAGGGTCCTGGTGTATTATAAAATAAATGCTGAAAAAGGAATTGAAATTGTGGCATATTTTAAATATTTGCAACAATTACAACTACAAATTGAACATCTTTGTTTCCCATTGCTGTATTTCTGGGGTTGTTTTACCTCATTGGAGCTTATAGCCAAAGTCTACATTTGAGGCCCTCAGGGAATGGTAGGCTCTGGCCTTCCTGGGACACCACTGCCTATAGTTCATGCCCAACTCGGACCAGAGAGCCTGACAGGCAAGGCCCACACTGTCCTTAGAGCTTCTTTCTTACCCTATCCTCTGTGCTGTCTGTCCCCCTGAGTAAGTATATGTCAAATACATGAACTGAATGTTCTTTAAACATAAGCAAGAACTTTTAAATCTCATTCCTCTTCTGAAATGCCTCCTGATTTGGCTCCCAACTGTGCATCTTACCCATCTTTGAAGTTCTAGCCAAGCTCCATATTTTTTTTTAAGATTTTTTTGATGTGGACCATTTTTAAAGTCTTTATTGAATTTGTTACAATATTGCTTCTCTTTTATGTTTTTGGGGGTTTTTTGGCTACGAGGCATGTGGGATCTTAGCTCCCTGACCAGAGATCGAACTCCACACCCCCTGCATTGCAAGGTGAATTCTCAACCACTGGACCGCCGGGGAAGTCCCAAGCTCCATGTTTTTTTATGAAGTCTACCCGTCCCAGTCACTGTACCGTATTTCCTGGATATGCTCAGAAGTCCTCCCGCACTTTTACCGTCAGAACCATTTACAACAGTTTGACGCTCCCACACCTCCATCCCCAACTCCCAGCCCAGCCTGGAGAATTCAAGCTCTTTGCAGTCAGGAAACATGTCTTATTCTTCTTTTGTATCTATAGTGTAAGGCCTAAGATTTCATGGGCTACCTTGACATCTTCCGAGCCCCACAGGGCCCCAGAAGCCTAACCATAAGTTCTCCTCCTTTTGCCAGATGTCCCCCACCCAGTGGGTAAGACACCCCACTTGGGTAGTTCCCCTATTAACCCCACCAGCTTCATTCCCCCTGGTCCTCAACCTGATGGATATTACTTCCCTGTCAGCCGTGCAGTTGTTCAAACTAGCCAATCACATCCTCCCACCGGAACCAGGGGTCACCCTACCCTCTGGTTAATAGGAAGCCTACCTCCTCCCACCCCTGCTAGTTTACTCAACTCCCAAGAGAAACCCCCATGTGGCCCTACATGGTGTGTGATGTCTTCCCACAGGCTGTGAGTATATGTGACTAATAATCTGCTGTCCATCTCATGCTTCCGGGGCCAGGTGTGGTATATTTGGCCATCTTATAGTACTTCGGGTGAGGAATCCCTCCTTCAATGCTGGGGTGAATGGGAGGTGATCAGAGCAGTATCCTAAACAGAGCTGGCACTCAACAACTTTGTGTTGATTCCATGATCTTCCTTCTGTGAAGTTCCTAGCCCCAGTTAGGAGACTGGAAATTAAATAAATGTTCACTGTAGATGAAGACAGATTTATTCTCCTACAAAGAATCCATAGCCATTAGAATCATACAGCAATGGCTTCCATTCACTTAAATATATTTCAAACAATCTTTTCTCTACTACTCACCATGTCCTTGACCAATAAAAGTAAAGTTGCCTTAGGGCAAATCTGTACTTAATTTCTATACTACTGATCTGGCATCTACATTGTAATTCCTAATTGCTAATAGAAATAAACTATAACATTGTCCACTTATGAAAACAAGATGCTAAATATCAGTTGATATAATCAAGAGACTAAAATAACTGAAAGCATATGAGAGCTCCGACTTTTCCCACAAAAGAATTTACTTAATCTGCGCCATTGCTTTCATTTATCTCACTTCTTTGTAAGCAAAAATGGCAACACTGAAGGCACTGAAAATCAAATAGCATCTTCCTCCAGGAATGCTACTGCAGTGAGCATTAAGCTTATTAGTGCTTCAGAGAGGGTTTCATTGGTTATTCTGCTATTTTATCACTGGGTTTCCAAAGGTTCAACAACAACAACAAAAAGACACATGTTTTTACTTCCGAGGGCTCCTGCTTATCCTAAAGCAGCAGGTAACAAATGCACAACAGCCAGCAGCTCTCCTATCCAGTTTCCAACTCACACTCATTCTTACATGGCTCACCCCCCCCCATGAGGAGGGCTCTGCCAGACCTCTCCTCTGGCTAGTGCTGGTGACTCAGGGACAAAGGCTCTGAGAGGGATCAGGAAGGACAATGAAACCTCAGGTCCACGCTGGTACCACTCCTCCACCACACTGGGCATGTCATGACTCGCTTTCTAGCCTCAGCTTGCCAAGAGGAAAACTCCAGGGGGCAAAAGCTATCGGAAAAATGGTCATTAAACAATTCCAGAAAGCTTCAAACCATAAGCCAAGTACAGGGCCCTTCTCTAATGCCTGTCCCTGGCACGTGCCTAAAATTCTGCTGCTCTCAGCCTCTTCACTGCTCCTTGTCCAGCACGGATGGCATGGGTGAAACACTCAGTATACGGTGATGCTCATGTGCTGATCACGTGATAACGATAAGGCTATTGCCAGAGGCAAGGGTATGCGCTCAGGGTGGGGAAGCAGACAAGGAAGAGAGATTGCCCAAGAACCCCGATGGCTCACTACTGGTGTCTAACACTTCTCTGGCACGTGGAAGAGAGAGCCAACCGGGCCAGGCGTGCGTGTACTCGGCAGTTCTGCAGGCTCCACACGCGGATGTCTTAGCTGCGCACCACGCATGCGTCAGTTCCAGAGCGGGGCTCTCCATGCTTAGGCAGCTCCTGGCCTCTGCCTCCAAAGGAGGATGGGCTTTGCTTCCCACAGCAACTGGAAAAGGCGGAAGTACAAAATAAAAGACTTTTTTCCCTCCTTTACAGAGAGGGAAGGCAGGGTGCCAAGCTCCTAAGAAAAAGCAGAAATGATTCCTCTTGAAATGAGAATTCTGTGTCAAATGGAGAGAGAGCTCTGGGGAAAGCAACTGGTTTGCAGTTTTTTGTGCCCAGAGTTTATCTGCTTTGCTGCTCATTGCTGCCAGCTTAATCAGCCAAAAAAAAAGTCCCCACATGTGACCTGTAGATATGGAGACCTTTCTCAGTAGTCAATATACAAACTTTCCAGATTTATTTAAAATTTTTCAGAAAAAAAAAATCAAAAGAGAAAAATTTTTTTCCATAATCCAGGTATCCAATACTAATACACTAATGTGTATATTCCAGTAGCTACATGGGTACATATATGTATGTTTTAAAAGCAGAACATACCATATAGTTGTGTGATCTTTGTAAATTTTTTAAAAATTGCATCATGCTTATATTTCCATGCTAAGAAATACATATATCTACTTCATAATTTTTAAGGCTGCAAGTGGATGGATATGCCAATCAATCCTCTATTATTAGATAGTGTGGAAATGTTCCATTTTTCTGGATCATAAAATCAAGATGCCCTCTCTGTATAATTGGGTTCTAGAGCTGGCAGATCAGACCAACTTTTTGGAGCCTCCACATTCCTGCTAAACCTCACCTCCACCCTTTTCTAACTGCTACTCTGATTCCTTCTAACAATTTTCATCATAATCCATACAGATATTACACAGAAATTCGATATTCCTTTCACTGTGGTAAGAAAGCACACCTAGGAGTCAGGGAGCATGGATCCTAGTCTGACATCTGGCATTGGGTAAAGAAAGTTCAGCACAACCATTATGGACTGAATTATTCACACACACACACACACACATACACACACACACACACACACACACACACACACACACACACCCGTGCCTGTTCACATGTTGAAGCCCTAACCCCCAGTACCGCCAGCTGTATTTAGATATAGGGACATCGAAGAGGTGATTATGTTAAAATGAGGCTTTGCAGGTGGTTCCCTCTCTGTGGACACACAGGGAGACCCCAGAGGAAAGGCCACATGAGGCCATAGCAACAAGCTGCTTGTCTGCAAGCCAAGGAGAGAGGCTTCAAAAGAAACCAAACTTGCCCACACCTTGATTTTGGACTTCCAGCCTCCAGAACTGTGATAAGTTTCTGTTGTTTAAGCCACCAAGTCCGTGGTGTTCTATTATGGCAGCCCTAGCAAACGAATGCAGCAAACTTTGAGTAAATGATTTGAATCCATGAGCCTGAGTGCCCTTGCAATAAACTAGGGGGTGAGATTCCGAGATCTGCATGATTCCTAAACCTAAATATGTCATTTATTTTAAATGAGACTGGTATTAAAGAGAACACTGAGCTTCACTAGCACACACCCCTGGAAGTCCAGACGACAGTCAGAGACTTCAGGGCTGTTGATTTAGTGGAGTCACCATGTTTTCAAGGGCCCAGATCTTTTTCTGTTTCTTTGTTCCGCACACCACAAGTGTGGGCTTTGTCCTAAGCCTAAGTCTCTTTATGGTTCCCAGGTAGATGGCTGTCCACAGCAATAAGGGCAAAAACCTTCCTTATTCACAACTAGAAGTGGGGAGAGAAGGCCAGTACCCTTCTACTCATATTTCATCGGCCCAAATGGCTTAGACCTCTCCATTCCCAACTTAATCACTCACTCAGAATTACAGGTCCTGTGAAAGGCTTGGATTGATCATCTGGCTGGAAAGGATGTGGAGAGTCTACTGTAATGTCCTCTAAAGCTCGGAGTAAATCATTTAATTTCTGGTTGGCTTTGATTTCTGTGTAATCAGTATGCATACTCAGGAAAGTGACACCATAATCTGCAAATATATTTCAAGCATAATAACATTTTTGTGAATACTAAATTTAACAATTAATGTATGAATATAACTATATAGTTCAGAGACACTTAACTAAATATTTAATGAGTTTTGATATCACTGTTTTCTTTGTGCATTTAGAAGCCAATACATTTTTTCAGGTTTAAAATATTCAGACCCCTGAAAAGCTCTCAGACTCTAGGCATCGTGCACAACAAATAAAAAGGCCCCAGAGTCAAGACTAGAATGTGAAGGTAATTAAGAAAATCAAAAATGTGATAAAAGATTGCGTTCTTTGCCTGAAGGAAAACTGTTTATGGGCGAAACAAAATCCCTCAGGAAGGGGGAAGCAAAAATAGAAAAAAATTGCAGTGTGTATCCAGCACCATCCAGGGAAATAAATTTTGACCACTAAAATCAAAGATGTGGGCAGGTACTACTAGAATCCCCTTTTCTTTACTAATATGTCCTTGCAGCAATGTGTCCAGCAAAAAACAAAAACAAAAACAAAAAACAAAGCCAACAACAAGGGCAGTAACAACAGGAAAAACCAAAAGAACTGTAATTCCTCTCTCTCTTGCAAACTGGGATCTTTGTTTGACATAATACAGGCCAATGAGAAACAAGTGAAAGTCTACTGAAGATTTCTGGAAAAGTCTGCTTTCCTATTATAGATGTCTCCCTTCCTCTTTGTTACTTTTCTTTTTCTTCTCCCCACCTGGAATGCAGATCTATGGCTGGAGGTGGAGCAGCCATCCTGTGACCATAAAGTGACCATGAATAGAAAAGCCCCACACCAAGGTTATGGTAAAATAAAAAGGCAGAAAGCACCTGAAGGTTGATGGTATCACAGAGCTGCTGCACAAGTCCTGAACTGCTCACCTCTGGACACAAGAGAAAGAAAAACACCTAGCTGATAGAGGTATCTAACTGGTTTCTATTGCATGCAGCTGAATAGGATCCCTATTTAATGCAGAAAGCCTCAATGATATGGCAGCATTTTAGTTGGGCCTAAGGATGAATAGGATTTAAACATGAATTAAGATGGAGAAAGGCACTGCAGCCTGAGGAAACAGCAGCAAAAAAGTGCCCAACTAATAGCATTTTATCTTATGGGAGTGAAGGAGGAGGTCTACATCGTTTATTCCTGTGCAAACATGAGGGAGAAAATGAGGCTCAAAGGCTAGACTGAGAACAGATTTTAAAACGGCTCTTCCCAATAGACATATAATGCAAGCTATATATATAACTTAACATTTTCTGGTAACCACACTGAAAAAGTAAAAAGAAATAGGTGAAATTAATTTTAATAATACATTTTATTTAACCTACATATACAACATGACATTTCAACGTGTATCAATATAAAAAATTATTAATGATATATTTTATATTCTTCATTTGAAGTCTCCAAAATGTGGTGTTCTGAAGACCTCATTTGAGGTTTTCAGAACCTCTCAGTTAATTCTGGCCACAGTTCAAGTGCTCACTAGTGACGTGTGACTAGCGGCTACCATAATGGACAGTGAAGTCTTAGAGAGTCTTGAATCTCGTATTTAAAAATTTGAACTCTGGGAATTCCCCAGTGGTCCAGTGGTTAGGACTCCGCACTCTCACTGCCGAGGGCCCGGGTTCGATCCCTGGTCAGGGACCTAAGATCCCACAAGCCTCGTGGTGTGGCCAAAAAATAAAACAAAAGTTTGAACTCTAACTACAGAAGTATAAATAGCCATAATTTAATTTCTGAGAAAACCTCTAATATAGCCCAAACATTATTGTATTTTATTTCTTGTTTTTTAAATAAATGTATTATTTTTTAAAATTTATTGTTGGCCACATCGGGTCTTCATTGATGCACGCGGGCTCTTTCTAGTTGCAACTTCTCATTGCGGTGGCTTCTCTTGTTGTGGAGCACGGGCTCTATAGGTGCGCAGGCTTCAGTAGGTGTGGCTCGCAGGCTCTAGAGCACAGGCTCAGTAGCTGTGGTGCACGGGCTTAGCTGCTCCGCAGCATGTGGGATCTTCCCAGACCAGAGATCGAACCCGGTCCCCTGCATTGGCAGGCAGATTCTTAGCCACTGCATCACCAGAGAACTCCCTGTATTTTATTTCAAAATGTTATGGCTTATGATTTTTGGAGGCAAAACCTACAAACATAGTAAATTTTCAAGCTTCTGTAGAACAGTAACACCAGAGTAACACCAAAGTAGCTGGAACCAAAGGTCAGGGATGTCTGCTGAGTCTCCTTAGCATTAGAATGCTTCTTTCACAAGAACATTTTTTGGGGTATTTTTAAGAAAAAAACAGAAGCCAATAAGAAAGAAAATAAAGTCAGTTACCCCAGATAACTATGGTCAACATGTTAGCAAATTGACTTCTTGAACTTTTTTATGTATGAACTTTTTAATGTATGAATACTTTTACACAGTTGAGATTTTATACTTTTTATACTATTCTATATTCTTAACATTATTTCATAAGCACTTTTTCTGTTAAAAATTCTTCAAAAACATCATTCTCAATGGCTACCTTATACTATTTCTTCATATGAATAAACTATAATATTTTTGAACATTACCTTAATATAGACACTTAGGTTATTCCAAACTTTTTGCTGCTGTAAATAATTTGTGCCAATCATCTTTATACAGAGAACTATTCTCACACCTCGGTTTATTATTTCCTTAGGACAGATTCTTAGAGGTAAAATTACTGGAATAAAAATCATGAACTCTTCTTCATCTCTTGATATCGATCTGCCAGACTACTTCCCAGGAAGATATGAAGCAATTTACACTCTCACTGAAATTGTGTGAGCATATATATCCCTCCACACCGTAACCCACATTCTGTATTAACCTTAAAAAAAGGCAGTGGAGGGAGAGAATAAATGTGGGGAACGGTGTCAATGTGCTTTAATTTCAATTAGTTGATTACTAGTTAGAATGAACTTTTTTTTCTTTTGCTGTACACAGGGCCTCTCCCTGTCGTGGCCCCTCCCGCCGCGGAGCACAGGCTCCGGACGCGCAGGCTCAGCAGCCATGGCTCACGGGCCCAGCCGCTCCGCGGCACGTGGGATCCTCCCGGACCGGGGCACGAACCCGTGTGCCCTGCATCGGCAGGTGGACTCTCAACCACTGCGCCACAAGGGAAGCCCTAGAATGAACATTTTTTTCCTTTTTTATTTAGCAGCTAGTGTTTCTCATCAATTTTATGTACTGTTTATCTATTAACAATATGCATACTTTGTCATGCTTTTTTTTTTAAACATCTTTATTGGAGTATAATTGCTTTACAATGGTGTGTTACTTTCTGCTTTATAACAAAGTCTTTGTCACGCTTTTAAAAAAACATTTTCCAGTTTGATTACCTTCTAAATTGCTCTTTTTAAAAAAAGTCAGGTTTATTGTGATATATTTTACATGTAATAAAATTCACCCTTTTAATGTAAATTTCTATGGATTTTTACAAACACATACAGTTGGGTAACCAGCATCACATTCAATTTATAGAATATTTCCATCACCTCAAAAAAACTTCCCCATGTCCTTCTGCAGTCAACCCTTCTCCCTTCTGCTGCCTGTAGACCCTGGCAACTACCCATCTCTCTTCTGTCCCTATAATTTTGCCTTTTCCAGAATGTCATATAAAGAAATCATATAGCATATAGCCTTTTAAGTCTGGCTTCTTTCAATTAGTATAAGGCATTTGAGACATTCATCCATGTTATTGTATATGTGGCTGAGTAATATGTATGGAATCCCATATTTTGTTTATCCAAATACCAGTTGAAGGACATTTAGGTTATTTTCAGTTTTTGTCAATAATGAATATAGCCACTATAAACACTCACATACAAGTGTTTGAACGTAAATTTTCATTTCTCTCAGGTAAATACCTCAAAGTGGGGTCACTGGGCTATAAGGTGAGTGAATATTTAACTTTATAAGAAAACCACCAAACTATTTTCCAGAATGGATCTACCATTTTATATTCCTACCAAAACTTCATGAAAATTTCCTTTGCTCCACATCTTCGCTGGTCCACAGTATTGCCAGTTTTGTTTTGTTTTTTGGCTATGCCCCGAGGCTTGCAGAATCTTAGTTCCCCAATCAGGGATCGAACCCAGGCCCTCGCAGTGAGAACGTGGAATCCTAACCACTGGACTGCCAGGGAATTCCCTGTTTTGGGGTTCTGTTTTTCAGCCATTGTAATAGATGTGTAGTGGTATTTCATTGTGATTATAATTTGCATTTCCCTGAGAAATGCAAAAACAAATAAATAATGCTTAATGCAATAAATATCCTAAAGAAGTTAACTTTGTGAATTCAAATGTAGTGAACTTTTCATTTGTTATTTATCCACTGTTTTTTAGATTAGAAAGTTCTTTCCCAATGAGAAATCAGAAGAAAATTCAGCTATATTTTTAGTTTTTTTAAAAAAATTATTTTCTCTAAATTATCTACATTTTTAATCCATATTTAGTTAGTTGTATGATGGTGACAAGTTATCTATATTCACTTTTTTAAAAAAAGGCTAGTCAGCTTTCTCTATAACCTTTATTGACTAATCCATTCATCCTATTTATTTGTGAAGCCTCCTTTATTAAATAATAGGGTCTATTCCTCAGAAATCAAATCTATTCCATTTTTCTATCTGTCCCTCCATTCAACAATTGCTTATTAAGCACTTACTCTGTTCTAGGCTCCATGGTAGGTTCTGGGAATACAATAGTGAACTAAAAATAAAGCCCCCTGATTTCTTGGTGCTTACATTCTAGCCAGGGGAGATAGGTAATAATTAAAGACATGAATAATTGTATAATATTTTGGGTGGTAATAAACGCTAAGAAGGAAAGTAAACCAAGGTAAAGGGCAGAAAATGACAAGCAAGTGTCATTTGGGGCAGTTTGGTCAGATCACTCTCTCTGAGAAAGCTATTTCTGACCAGCATGTATCAAGCTTGTGCAATATATCAATGCTCTTCTAGAGGATGAGCCTTCCAGGCAGAGCCACCCCCAAATGCAAAGACTTTGTGTCTGGAATGAGCTTGACATGTTGGGGAAGAAGCAGGGGGGCCACTGTGGATGAAGCTAAGTGATGGGGATGGAGCATGTAGATGAGGTGAGGAGGGCACGTAGAGGCACAAATCACAAAGATCCTTGTAGACGATGTACGTTCTAAAGCAGATCAAAGTTATTGGAAGATTTTGAGCAGAGGGGTGATGTGACCTGACTGACATTTAAAAAATAACGTTCTGGCTACTTTGTGAACAATAGTTTCATACATTTAATTTAAATAAAAATCTATTGAAAGAAAAATTAGTAAGTAATAGCAGAGTCATACTTGAATATAGCCCAAAACGATAAAGGTCGTATTTTAATGCCCACCATGTGGGAAACATTGGCTTAACTGATTATTGCTAGTATCTAGGCAACAATTCCTACAAGATTCTCTCATGACAAGCCATTTTCCTGAACTTTCCTGTTAATTCTCAGAGTTCTCCCACTGATTCTTCAACAGGGATTTCTCTCCTCCCTGGTATTCAAGCCCAGTTACAGAGCTTCACGGTTTTCAAAGTTATTGTACATCGATGATTACAGCAGAGCTCAGAGGAACTCACCTTGTAAAGGTCTGGAATCCTGAAGCCAACCAGAGCTATCTGAGCCTCCATCAATGATCCATCCGTGATCCAACTGTGTGCTGAGAACAAAGTACCAGAGACAGAAGGACGAATAACCACAGATAAACTATCTCAAAGGCACGCCCAGGCACAACCTCCTCCCTCACAGAGCCTGTTCCTCTGGATTGGCATTATCAGTGAGCAGTTTGGAGAGCTGTGGTGTGATTCCAGATATGCCTAGAGAATCTCCATGAACTGTCTTGTGATCCAAAAAACAGAGTTTGAAAGATGCTTTCCTACCCAATGGAATAAACTGGGCAAAACTACCTATTTATTTTGGAAAATGTAATATATACACATGATAAAAAAAAATATTCAAATAATATGAGAGTATACAGTGAAAAGTTTCAAGTGGGAAGTATGTACACGTGGCTATGAATGAGTTAGCATATGCATGGAATGTTTCTGGAAAGATGCCCAAGAAATTATTCACAGTGGTTGCCTCTGCAGAGGGGAACTACAGGGGTCCAAAGTGAGGAAAATTAGAAGAGCTTACTTTTCATAGACTCTTGTACTTTCTAAATTTTTATTGGATTTTTTACTATGTGTATATATTAATTTTCAATTAAATTAACTCAAAATGATACAAATATGGCATTTGTTTCTATCACTCATGTGAGGGATCCTGGAAGTTCACAGTGCAGAGGCATTCAGCCAGGTACCTCAATTCTAGCCAGAAAGACAGTCCACCTGAATCTCAGCTTCCTAGCTGCTGCTGAGCCAGGAGGCCCTGAGCTCCCTCCTGGAAACAGAACTCTAGCCTTGCCTGAGATAGGACGGGAAAGTTCAGTTTGAATCCCAGCTATGAAACCCACTGTGGGACATACGGCAAATTAATTAACTACTCTGAGCCTCACTTCCTTCATTTGTGAAATGGGGGAAATAATACCTGCTGGTGGTTTTTTTCTTTTTCAAATTGAAGTAGAGTTGATTTACAATGTTGTGTTAGTTTCAGGTGTACAGCACAGTGATTCATATATATATATATATTCTTTGTCAGATTCTTTTCCCTTATAGTTTATCAAAAAATATTGAGTAGAGTTCCCTGTGCTATACAGTAGGTCCTTGTTGGTTGTCTATTTTATATACAGTAGTGTGTATTTGTCAGTCCCAAACTCCTAATTTATCCCTCCCTTCCTTCCCCTTTGGTAACCATAAATTTGTTTTTCTATGTCTGTGGGTCTATTTCTGTTTTGTAAATAAGTTCATTTGTATCTTTTTTGTAGATTCCACATATAAGTGATACGTGTGTCTTTCTCCGTCTGACTTACTTCACTTAGTATGATGATCTCTAGGTCCATCCATGTGGCTGCAAATGGCATTATTCCATTCTTTTTTATGGCTGAGTAATATTCCATTGTACATATATACCACATCTTCTTTATCTGTTCTTCCGTTGATGGACATTTACTGCTGGTGATCTTTTAATGATAGAGAGGGCTTTTTTGTGTGCAAAAGAACACTCCCAATTACTTGGATTTTAACTAATATTCACTATGTTGAAAGTTTTCATTTTTAAGCCATTAAACACTATTTGCAAATAGTACTTTTATATTTTTCTGCTGCTATATATTAGATCATATATATATATTTTTAAGAAATTTATTTGTTTATTTTTGTCTGCGTTGGGTCTTCCTTGCTGCATGCGGGCTTTCTCTAGCTGCAGCGAGCGGGGGCTACTCTTTGTTGCAATGCACAGGCTTCTTATTGTGGTGGCTTCTCTTGTTGTGGAGCACGGGCTCTAGGCGTGTGGGCTTCAGTAGTCATGGCACACGGGCTCAGTAGTTGTGACACATGGGCTTAGTTGCTCCGCGGCATGTGGGATCTTCCTGGACCAGGGCTCGAACCCGTGGCCGCTGCATTGGCAGGCAGATTCCACTGTGCCACCAGGGAAGTCCCAGTACATATCTTTTTAAAAATCAAATGAACTCATTCTTTGATTAATGTTTAGTTCATTCATAAATTTAATAAATGAGAATTTCTTAAACAGTCAATACCTCCTACATAGTTAATGAGATTCCTTTAGACATTTCAAATATGAGTTTACTACATTTTATTCTCTCAAACACTTAACAGTACAGATTTATAAATCTCACAAGCAAAATCTTTCTCAGAGTTTAAACAATTCTTTATCTAATAGATCAGACTTAAACATTTAATCATCACATTCTCCTAAGCTTATGAAATATCTTTTAAAAAATCATATATAGAAAACAGCCCAAGGATTTTTTTTTTAAAACTTGCTACTAAACAATTTACACAAAAGTATCACTAACTCAAAGATTTAAAAAACTTTAAATACTTTTCTGGGGTTTTACTCACTACCACTGTAGTTCAGCTGAGATACTCAATTGAAAATGAATCAGAATTTGAACCCACGTCCTGGGTTTTTATTGTATCCCGCTTTGTTTCATAATTTTAGATGTCTGTTGACTCCCATCCTGTGGCATTTTATTGACTATATGATGATTAAATATGTTAATTTATTTAATACACATTCTTACTGAATATTCAGAACACCGGGAGTATTCCGTTATTCATCACAATTTACAGTTAGAAAGGAAGTGGAAGAAGACTGTGAATAGCCTCCCAATATTGTCCTCCCATTCCTTATAACAAAACCTAATTTTTCTCTGGCCACCCTACACACAGCTAACAGATTACATTTGTCAGCTTCCCTTGGAACTGGGTGTGGCCATGTGACTAAGTTCTGGCCAATCAGATGGAAGCAGAAAAAAGGTGCAACAGTATAATGTATAGGAAGCCTCCTTAAAAGGAAGGGGTACACCCTTCAGTTTCCCTGTCACCTTCCTGCTGCTTCAAATGAGGAGCTCCAGCAACCATCAAGTGCCACAGCCCAAGGATGACAGTCACACAAAGCTGGAAGGAGTTCTGTTCCCTGGTGACCACAGAGCACCATGCTACTCCTGGACTGTCTTCCTAAAGATTTCTTTTAAATGAAAAAAATAAGGTTCTATCTTGTTTAAACTGTTATTTTTCAGGACTCTGCTACTCATAGCCGGACTTAATCCAATTGCCCCACCTTCCTCAATAACCGAACCCTGCATTATGAGCTGGAAAACCAAGACTGTTACATATATTAGATACATGGACCCAGTGTTAATAAAATACATATTTTTCATTGTTGCCACATTAGGGTTGTAGGTTTTTAAATTTTTCTTTCATAATATCTTACAGATGCTAATTCATCTTTCATAAGATTAAATTGTTAATTTAAAAAATATTTAAAACGTCTCCAGAAGAAAATAAGTAGCCTGAATCAATGCTGCCCTATTCCAGGGTCTGTGTAAGATGTGGGCCCCTCTGGGGTGCATGAAGCAAGCCCTGGGCTCTCAGCCGAGTTAATTGGAGTCTTGGGGGTGCGAGCTTGTCCCTCCTCACCTACGGGCCCTCCTATAGCCTTTGGCTCTACCTCTCCCACACCTCACACTGCCAGATTGGCTCTCCTCATCCATTGTTCCTAAAGAAGCTTGGCGGAAATATAACAAGAGGTTGGAGCTTTTCTTTTATTTAGCACTTCAAATATTTGAAGTTGTATGGGATGACTCAATTCCAGGAAACTTCAGACATCCTGTGACACTTGTTCAGTGCAGTGTTAAAAAAAGACCTACTCCAGGGTCTTACGGAAAGATGTGAGCAATCCAGCTTGTGGGAGGCAAGGACAAAATGTAACTTCAGAGGAGCGTCTCTTTCGTTGCCTTGTGGTTTGCAACGCTGGGCTTCACTGCTCCACACCCACAGTGCTCTCCTGAGCCCAACCCTGTGTGCTTGGCTCCAGAAAAGCCGGCTACTGACTTTCCCATAGCAACTGGCTTGCACGCTCTTCCAAATGCTATTTATGAACGTGTGTGTTTAATCATAAACTCTTTCAAATCCTTCGCGGGAAATATTTACTAAATGCTCATTAAAGCCTTGATACAAACACTATCTCCTTTACTTCTCTTATCTATCCTTCAAAGTAGGCTTCGTGAGACCCATTTTACAGAGGAGAAAACTGAAACTCAGAGGTTAAGAAACTTGCTCAGGGTCTCAAAGTAAGTACTTACTGGAGTTGTGCATTAATCTCAAATTCAGGCCATTTTCCCTACTGCCTCGCTCAGCCGTGCCAGAAAGGAACTGAATTTTTTTTTTTTCGGTACGCGCTGTCCCTGTTGTGGCCTCTCCCGTTGCGGAGCACAGGCTCCGGACGTGCAGGCTCAGCGGCCATGGCTCACGGGCCCAGCTGCTCCGCGGCATGTGGGATCTTCCCGGACCAGGGCACGAACCCGTGTCCCCTGCATTGGCAGGCGGACTCTCAACTACTGCGCCACCAGGGAAGCCCTGAATTATTTTTTCTTTTTTTTTTTTTTTCTTTTGGCTACGTTCGGTCTTTGTTGCTTCTCCTGGGCTTTCTCTAGTTGCGGCGAGCCAGGGATACTCTTCGTTGTGGTGCACGGACTTCTCATTGCCGTGGCTTCTCTTGTTGCAGAGCACGGGTTCTAGGCGCGCGGGCTTAGTAGTTGTGGCTCGAGGGCTCTAGAGCACAGGCTCAGTAGCTGTGGCGCACGGGCTTAGTTGCTCTGTGGCATGTGGGATCTTCCCAGACAAGGGCTCCAACCCATGTCCCCTGCATTGGCAGGTGGATTCTTAACCACTGTGCCACCGGGGAAGTCCCAGGAACTGAATTTTTAATGTCATTTGTTACCAGTAAAATAGAAAAATCACAGGCTTTGGAATAAGACACACCTGGGTTTAATTCCACTTGGTTGTTTCTGAGCTGTGTGACCGTGGGCAATGTATTTAAACTTGGTTCTTTCATCTGTAAAATGGAATAATAACAGTACCTACCTAGTGGGACTGTCAGAATGCAAAAAAGAGCTTGCACATGCGATATACTGGATGAATAGTAGCAACGATGACTTTTTTATTGTTGTTGTTTTTTTAAAAAAATTGAAGTAGGGCTTCCCTGGTGGCGCAGTAGTTGAGAGTCCGCCTGCCAATGCAGGGGGCGCGGGTTCGTGCCCCAGTCTAGGAAGATCCCACGTGCCGCGGAACGGCTGGGCCCGTGAGCCATGGCTGCTGAGCCTGTGCGTCCGGAGCCTGTGCTCCGCAACCGGAGGGGCCACAACAGTGAGAGGCCCGCTTACCGCAAAAAAAAAAAAAAAAAAAAAAAAAAAAAAAATTGAAGTAGAGGTGATTTACAATGTTATGTTAATTTCTGCTATACAGCAAAGTGATGCAGTTATATATGTATATATATATATAAAATATGCATTCTTTTTCATATTCTTTTCCATTATGGTTTATCACAGGGTATTGAATATAGTTCCCTGTGCTATACAGTAGGATCTTGTTGTTTATCCAATGATGGCTATTTAAAATTAATTTATTCTTCAAGATGATGGCTGAGTACCTAGACTATGTCAGGCATAGGAGTTTCAATTGCTTTTAAAATGGCGTTAGAGAAATAGCAATTCATTTATTCTACAAATGTTTATTAACACCTACTCTATGCCAAGACTGTTCTGGGGACCGGGGGTCCTGGAGCTTACAGTCTATCGAGGGGGTGCAGGAGGAGCAGTAAATCTAATAAGCAAGTTAATTATATAGTATGTTGAAATATAAGTGCTGTGGGGAAAAACGTTGACAAGAGGAGGAACACGTTGCAGTGTTACACAGAGAGGTCTTGGCAGGCCTCAGCGAGAAAGCAAGATTACAACAAAACTTTGAAGGAGGTGAGTGAGTCAGCCAAGCAGACATCTGAGGGAAAAAAAAGAAAAAGAAGTGGATTTACCGTAAAGCTAGTGAAGCTGAAATTTCAAGATCCCTAACTTGCAGGGCCCCTTTAGGGACTTGCATCTAATTTTATTTTTGTGGTTTTTTAACAAAGGTCTACAAAGTTGCATATATTTCAGTATTTAATCCTGTGGAAAATTATTTCCAACAGAAGAACCAGTTAGAAGAAAGCCTGTGAGGTGTCCATCTGCCTTGCTCAAGTAATAGCAAGCAGACCCCTGTGGCAGGGGCAGGATGAACGGACGAAGTGGGAAGAAGGCGATAGATTATGTAGGGCCTCGGAGGCCACTGTAAGGACTCTGATTTCTACGGGAAGCCGTTGGGGGTTTTGAGCAGAGTTGTGACGTTATCTGATATACACTGTAAAGCATTGTTTTGCTTGGTATTCTGAGCAGAAACATGGGAATGGTTGGGAGCCCATGGCAGAAATCCAGGGGAGAAAGTTGATGGTGGCTTGGACCAGTATGGCAGCAATGATAGCAGAGAAGTACTGGATTCTGAATATACTTTGAAGGTCAAGTCAACAGGATTTCCTGATCGAGTTACTGTGGGCTGTGAAGAAGAATGAGGCAGAGGCACTACTCTTTAAAGTAGTGAAACAGCAGGAGATGACCAATAAAGTGAACCTAGAGAAGGGAAGAGGACCAAGTTTTGGGGCAGGAGGCATACCAACTTTTCAACAAAAGAGTTTGGAAACTCTGGCCTAATACTTGATTGAGGTAATTCTTTCAGACAAAGGCTGAGATTTAATTCACTCAACATGCCCTTGTAATTTAATTGTCCTGATTGTTTAATTAAATTAAATAAAACTAAGGTGTGTGTGAGGCTTTTTCTTCCCTCTCCCACTCTGTGAAATTCAACTAAGAAGATGTATTATATTAGGTCAAAGAAAAAGGCATCGAAACTGGAGTTTACAGTTAAGGGTTCTAGTCCCAGTCTGCGGATAATGGGACCATGGGCAAGTCACTTAAACCCCCAGTCATTGATCTCCACATCTGTGAGATGAGAGGATTGGAACAAATGTCCCTTCCCCTTCCATAGTTATTCTTTTTTGAGATGAGTCTGTAATTGGTAAGATTTCTTGTTTTGTTTGTTTTGTTCTTGATATAGTATGAGAAGGCTAATTTTGAGCAGAAGTGACTCGAAGCATGCTTTATTTATCTCCCTCACACCCATCTTGGTCTGCAAGAGAAGGACATAGCTTGAACCAAATGCTTCCATCAAAACGGAGTTAGACATGACATTGTAAATCAACTATACCCCAATATAAAATAAAAATTAAATTAAAAAATGAACTGAGTTAGAACACAATCCCTGCTCTCTCTGCAGGATTCATCTGGGAATATACAATGCAGTTCCTGCTGAGAAAGGGATGTTTCATTGGCCTGGCAACCTGGGGTTCTTCTGCAGGTATTTAATCAGATTTTTGCCAGTAAGGAGTTTACAGGGCTGAAGCCAGAAGCAGCAGCTCTTACGTGCGTTGGATCATGAAGCCCCTTGAGAATCTGATGCAACAGCTGCTCTATCAGGTCAACAGGAAAGATAACATTGCCACCAAATATTAGAAATGGAAACCTCATCCTTTTATAAATGAAGAGGTTGAAGATAGAAGTTAAGAGATTTGCCCTAGGCCTTGCTGTTGGTAAGTAGTGACTACAGACCAAAAATCTAGGTCTTGACTCTTGGCCAATGTTCTTTCCATTATATGATGATGCCTTGGCAAATTTTGTATTTCTCTTATTTTCCTACAAAGCTAGTTTTTAAAAATATTGGGGGGCATGCCATGTTTTGTTCTTAACAGCATTAACAGCATTACTGAGATATAATTCACATACCATAATAGTCAACCATTTAAAGGTACAACTCAATGGTCTTTAGTACAGTCACAGAGTTGTGCAACTATCACCACTACCTAATTTTAGAACATTTTATCACCCCAAAAGGAAACCCCATACCTATTATCAGTCATTCCTATTCCCCCATCCCAGCCCTAGGCAGCCACTAACCTACTTTCTATCTCCATGGATTTGTCTATTCTGGGCATTTCATGTAAGTGAAATTATACAGTATATGAGGTTTTGTGACTAGCTTCTTTCACTTAGAATTAATGTTTACAAGGTCCATCCATTCTATAGCATGTATCAATACTTCCCTCCTTTTTAGGGCCAAATAATATTCCATTGTATGGAATGTTTTGTTTACCCATTCATCAGTGGATGGACATTTGGGTTTTTTCCACTTTTTGACCATTGTGAATAATGGTGCTATGAACACTGGTACAAAAACGTGTACAAGTTTTTGTTTGGACATATGTTTTTGTTTCTCTTGATCTATACCTAGGAGAATCACTTGGTCATGTGATGTCTGTGTTTAACATTTTGAGGAACTGCCAAACTGTTTTCTAAAGTGGTTACATCATTTTACATTCTTAACAGCAATGTATACAGGTTCCAATTTCTCCATATTCAAGCCAACACCTGTTATCTTTTTAAATCGTAGTCATTCTAGTAAGTGTGAAGTGGTGATATATGTGGTTAGTGGCTAACCACATTGGACAAAGTAGAACCAAATAGTCAGGTACTAAAATGTAATTCAAAGCCAGGTCATAAATTCTACCCTAATTTTTTTCCCTGCAGCAAACACTTAATGAGCCTTTACTATGTGACATTTACTATACTAAGCACTGTCTTAGATGATCTCATTTAATTCTCATGATACTACCAGCAATAGGTACTATTACTGGCCCATTTTATAAATGAGGAAACTGGCTTAAAAATGCTAAGTTGGCTTGACTTTGTGACCAGTAAGTGGCAAGTCCAGGATTTAAGTCTAGGTATATTTATCCCCTGAAATGAAGTCTTTAATCACTACACTATACTGCTAAATATTTTATTCAGTAGATTTGCCTTCCAAAATGAATCTTATCACTCATTACTTTTCAAAGTTTTACCCTCACCATGCCTCTCTCTCGCTCCCAGGGATACCTGAATAGTTGTTCTCAAACTTAGGTATTAGAATGACCAACTTCAATATGCTTTATTAGCCTTTTGGGTGTTTCTGATATAAACCAAAATTTGAGAACCACTGAGTCTGTTAGAATTAAGTGCAGCTGCAATTAAAAGAAACAGTGCCATAACCAACTTAGAAGTTTATTTTTCTTATCCATTAAGAAGCCCAGAGATGGTCAGTCAGTCTAGGGTGGGTATCAAGCTCTGCAGTGCTGGGAACCAGGCTCCATCTCTTTGCTTTGTGTGACTTCCATTTTCCCAAAGTCATCTCATTGTCCAACTTGCTGTTGGAGCTTCATTTATTATGTTTGCATTCCAGCTAGCAAGATGGTAGAAGGGGAGAGGAATACATACATTCCCTTTAAGGATTGTCCAGGAATATGCACACACCACTTCCGCTTAATCCCATTGGCCAGAATTGAGATGTACGGCCACACTCTGCTACAAGGGAGGCTGAGAAAAGCAGCCTTTATTTTGAGTGGCCATGTAGTCAGAGAACTATTAGGAGTTCTTTTATGATGGAGGAATTAGGAAGAGTAAGTATTTGGGACAATTAATCTCTGTCACACCCAGCAAAGAGAAAAATTTACCTAATTCCACCTCTACTTTTGACATGAGACCTAAGAGATTCTTTCTATGAGAAATTTTAGATCCCATAATGAAGGTGGCTAAGGCAGTGGTTCTCAAACTTTGCTGCACATAGGAATCACCTGGAGATCTTAAAGACTACTGACGCCTGGCTTCCACAGCGGCCCCCCATGGTGATTCTAAGGTGCAGCGAAGTGTGGGAACAAGACTCCTAAATCTTTGATCGTCAAACTAAGATCCACTGCATGTGGATTTGCTTCGTTCTATTTTTTTCCTCTGAATTGAAACCCCAGCAGTTGGACTGATACATATTACTGGTAACAGGGTTAGGTATGATCGGGGTAAATCCACTACCAGCCCTGCAAAAGACAATTCAGAGGGCATGTCCTCTTGACAATAGCCAGTGCCATTTTCACATACAGAGGAAAACACATTTTTATTGTAGCTATATTTAAACACACGTATTATTTCTGTGTGGCATGAAAGTAACTATTCTGGTCTCGTGTGTGTGTGTGTGTGTGTGTGTGTGTGTGTGTGTGTGTGTGTGTGGCAGGGCTCAGATATGACGGTGCATCATCCTTGACCATTTATATTTCAAACACAAGAACTCATTCAAATCAAATTCAGATGACCCTCTCTATTTGGCGGTATGTTTGTCATCTAGAAGCTCAAAACAGCACTTCAGAGATCCAAACAGCCTGAGCTAGTGGCATCTCAAACCATTACTAGCTGTCAGATATTTTATCCATTCAAGCAGTTAGGTGGGCAAAGGTTATGTTTCTTTGAATTGTTAATGTGGAAGCCTGTTTTCTAAGTTGAGGTGTGAAAGGAGGAGAAGAGGAGTAAAATGGAAAATTTTCAAAGAAGAAATCTAGACAGGTCATTTCATCCACCTCTTCCCCTTCAGAAAGAATGACACTAAAACATTCCAAGCAGATGAGAATCTATACTATTTTTATAGCTCTTAAATGACAGGATTGCACAACCCCATTCTCCCTGTACCACATTTCATTGTAATAATTGTAATTGTAATTGAAATAATTTGCAGCTAGGAAATTTTTCTTTGCATCGAAGCCAAAGGCTCTAACCAGGTTAATCCTATTTCCTCCTTGCTGGTCTTCAGATGGGCAACAGCATCCTTTGTGAAATTTTCTCACATACTTGGAAACTGTAATTAAATACATCTTCAGGTTTCTCTTTTCCGATCTAATAACCTCTCTTCACACCTACGTATTACATTGCTTTCAAACTTGGGGGATTAAACTTGTGGTTCTTAAACTTGTGAGATTCTCAAATTTGTCTGCACATTGGAATCACCTGGAGAGCTTCAAAAAAAACTACTGGTGCCTGTGTCCCACCTCCAGAGATTGTGATTTAACTGTCTGGGGTATGTTCTGAATTTTGGACTTTTAAAAAGATTTCCAAGTGATTTGAAATTGCGGACAAGTTTTCGAACCCCTGTCTGAACCTGCTACCGGCCTATCACACTCCCCTCCTTCCTCCTTGCTACTAGAACCTAATTAACAGCCCCAGATTAGGGATCATAATTGACCTGGAAAAGTGGTTCCCATCCCTGAGTACCGTTAGAATTATCTGTAGAGCTTTGACATTAGAAATGCCTGGACCCCACCAACAAATTAAATCAGAACATGTAGGGGGTGGCACCGGGGAACTTATACTGTTAAAAATGCTCTCCAGGTTAGTTCTAATGCACCACCAGGGTTGGGAGCCATTGGTGAGAAGTCAGTGGTTCTCAAAGTGTTTTCTTAAGACCAGCAGTATCAGCATCACCTGAGAACTTTGTTTTTTTAATTAATTTTTATTGGAGTATAGTTGCTTTACAATGTTGTTAGTTTCTGCTGTACAGCAAAGTGAATCAGCTATGTGTATACATACATCCCCTCTTTTGGGGATTTCCTTCCCATTTAGGGAACCACAGATCACTGAGTTCCTTGTGCTATACAGTAGGTTCTCATTATTTATTTTATACATAGCAGTGTATATATGTCAATCCCAATCTCCCAATTCATCCCACCCCTCCCTTCCCCGCCTTGGTATCCATACATTTGTACCTGAGAACTCTAAATAATACAAATCCTCAGGTTCTAATCAGGCCTACTGAATCTGAATCTCTGGGGGTGGTTTTTTCGTTTTTTGTGGTTTTTTTTTTTTTTTTTTGCTGTACGCGGGCCTCTCACTGTTGTGGCCTCTCCCATTGCAGAGCACAGGCTCCGGACGCGCTGGCTCAGCCGCCATGGCTCACGGGCCCAGCCGCTCCGCGGCATGTGGGATCTTCCCAGACTGGGGCATGAACCCGTGTCCCCTGCATCGCCAGATGGACTCTTAACCACTGTGCCACCAGGAGCCCTCTGGAGGTCTTTTAACAAGCCCTCCAAGTGATTCCGGCGCCTGCTAAACTTTGAGAAGCACTAGTCTACGCCCATTACAGTGAGCCTGGTCCCTGATTTCCCAGCCTCCCTTACAACAAAAGGTGGTCATGTGACCCAGTTCTGGCCAATGAGACCTGGTAGAGATCTGGGAAGACGCGGTTTCTGGGAAGGCTTTTACTTTCTTGTAACGGGAGAAGGGATAAGGCTCGCAGTGCACTTCTGCTTCTTCCTCCATCGCCATCTTGAAGGTAGGAGTCCCCTCAAAAATAGCTGTCATCTCGGGGCCATGAGACAAGCAAACCCAAGAGAATCTCAGAGATCTTGACCCTGATTATAGCATGCTGCTGACCAATACCATCAGTAACCTACCTCCATACTTCTAGTTATGGGGAAAATAAATCCCTACTTATTTAAGCCACTGTTAGTAGGATTTTATGTTGGTTGCAGCAGAACATTATCCTTACTGATAGAGAATCAGATCTCCCAGTACTTTCTACACTGAGAAAACTCAGAATTGGATCCAATATTTATAGTTGGAGTTAATGCTAACTTTAAGGGAATGTCACCTTCTAATTGTGGTATACTAAATATTGCAAGAGTGGACTCCAAACCTGGCTACATATCAGTACTACATGAGGAAGCTTATTTTAAATGATTCCTGAACCTCACCCCAGATGTTCTGAATTAGAATCGCCCAGATTTGTACTGGGAAACTGCAACTTAACAAGGTAACTTTTGCTCCCTGCTGGCCCCAGTCTAGGTGTGGCTGAGACTAGCATGAGGCTAGTTAGGAGCCTAAGGGCAAATTTTAAAGAGACACTCACTCTCAGTGTCATGCAGCTGTGGATCCTACACTTGCAAGCCCCTGAGAGTGAGTGCCTCCTTAAATTTTGTGCCCTAGGCATGTCATTTGGCCTCACCCTGATTCAGATTAGGTACATTTAACAGATGATGCCTGTCTTTAAGAGGAAACCCCAAATAATCCTTTATAAAAAACAATTAGCTAAATCAACTAAATTATCTAATTTTTCAGTGGTGGTTCTAGCATCATAAAGACAGACACATTTATTTATAAATTATGCCACATACAGTTTAATTTCAGTTTGGGGTCTGCATCTTGGTGTCAGGTGACATCGGTTCCCTTCTGAGTTGAAAAATAACTACAGCACTGATTGTCTCAGTCCCTGTTCACTCACATGAAAACAGATATGTGATCTTGTGAGAGAAGAATTTAATTAGGTGAGTCAAAGGGTGTCAGATAGCATGCTAGTGGCAGAATCCAGGACTGAGGTCCTCCTGTAGCTACAAAGCAGTCAAGTATCCATTACTCGAATTAAAAGTGGAAACTAGTAGGTGTTTGTAAAAATATGTGTTGAGCTTGGCTATTCCTGTTTCCCGAAAGCATTTTAGGACACATATAGGCTGCAGTCTCCCAGAAATAGAAGTGTGGGTAACTTAACCCAAAGTTGCGGTTCCTGTGTGCAGCCTGTGTTGGATGGTGCGTCAGCAGAATGCATGGTGACGAGTCTGAGTGGCCTGACATTCAGGAGCTTCCTAAGGATGCCTCGTTAGGGTCGGCAGGGAGGTAGGGGAGCTGGCCAGGCAGACTAAGGGAAGTCGCACATGACTTTGGTCGAGGCAGAGCCAAAGGTCCAGACTAAAGCTTAGATGCACGTGTTTCACTCCACGTTTCATGGCTCTGGCTTTTGATTTCATAGATATAGTACTGATGGCAACAGCTGGAGGCTTGTAGCAGGACAGCCTTAACCAAGTGAACTATAAAAGGGCCCTCTTGTCACACTGCCCTCCTGCTGCAGAGGTGGCCTTAGATTACCTGTCATCTTGGTGTGGCTGGTGGGCACCCCAGCACCGATCAGGCAAATATTTAACAAGCAGTTGCTACCTGTTAAAAATAATGACCACACTTTCCTGTCTGATGTAGGCTAGAGACTCTGACTGACCTCTCTGTGTGTGATTGTCTCAGATTTACGGCAGCAAGATTAGATGTCCTCTCTCGCTGTGGAAGGGGATTAGTTACAAATTCTACCTGTGAACCACGAATTGAGTAACTGTTGTCTCGAGGCTACTTCCCTATTTCCTTTTCTGACAGTCTTGAAGCAGGCAAGGTAGCACTCAGCAGCCACTGGCAAACCGAGACCGGATTAAATCAAAACTTAAATGTGTCAGAGGGTTTGGAGGGAGCCCAAAAAAGTGTTTGCTAGCCAGGATGACTGAGAAACCACACGTGGTGCCAGAGGGCAGCCAGCCCAGCCAGCGTACCCAGGCAGATCTGCAGCACTCGCTGGAGTCTGTGCTGTGAGGGCCCAGCTGGCTGTTTGCAAAGTCACCCTCCTTCAAACACAAAGCCAAGGTGTTTTGTTGAGATGCATCCAGAAGTATGAAGGGAAGAAATGGCATGATGTCTGGGATTTGTTTTATTTAATTTATTTATTTATTTATTTGCGGTATGAGGGCCTCTCACTGTCATGGCCTCTCCGGTTGTGGAGCACAGGCTCTGGACGCGCAGGCTCAGCGGCCATGGCTCACGGGCCCAGCCGCTCTGCGGCATGTGGAATCTTCCCGGACCGGGGCACGAACCCGTGTCCCCTGCATCGGCAGGCGGATTCTCAACCACTGCGCCACCAGGGAAGCCCTGGGATTTGTTTTAAAAGTATATAAGAACTCCAGCAAAGAATAAAGAAGAAAAATAATAAAAGGGTCTTGATAGAGCAACTGTGGCAAAATCATGATGGTGGTTGAGTCTGGAGTCTGGGTAAATAGGAATTTATTATTCTATTCTTTCTGAGTTTGTATATTTGAACAGTTTCATAGTTAAAAATCTGTTTAAAAGGTTAAACTGTCATTGTAAAGATTGTAAACGTTGCAGTAAGTTGATGTATTTTTTGTATACTACTCATTTCTTTTGGGTGACATCAAGCAATAAGGGGCCAGAACTATGTGGAATTTGATCTGGAATGTCCTTGCTACTCAGCCCCGTCTGCCTTCTGCTTGGGCTCAGGACCTTTATTTTTCAGTGAAAAGATGGCAGGACTGGGGCTCAAGAAATGTGGGTGCAAATTTGATCTGTTCATTAACCGTGAGACCTTAGATAAGTCACTTGCCTGTCCCACTGCTGCTTTCCTTCCTCTGTGAACTGAGGCTGATCCTGTGATAACACCACCCTCGCAGGTTCTTGGAAGATCACATGAAATAAGGTACGCTGTGAAGTGTTAGGGTAGTGTTAGTAACAGCAGCAGCATGACCTTGGGCCAGGTGGCCAAGTGCTCTGGCCTCGGAGTCCTTATTTATGAGAGGTGAGGTCACATCAGCATTCCTAGAGCCCTGTGAGAACTGCCCCAGAGGAGTGTTAAAATTCAGATTCTGGGCCCCACCATAACTTCCTGAATCAGGATTTCCAGAGGTGAAGCCCAGGAAATGTATGCAGCCGATTCTGCATTGCAGCCTATTGGGGGTGGGGGGGCAGGCACTGAGTTAAATAATAGAGGTTCTTTCCTGCTCTAACAGCCGAAATGGCTGTTTGGAGGATTGGGAGTCTTTTGTGCCCACTTATTTTGATGGTTAGCTGCAGGTCACAGATTTGGGGTATTTCATGGTGAAAAACAGAGAACCATAATAAATGAGGAGGAGGGAGTCTGAACTAGTCTGGTTGACCAAGGCCCTTATAGCCAGAGGTAGACACACAAATTAAGAGTGGAGAGTAGCGTCAACAGCTGTTCTGCCCTTGCAGCTGCTGTGTAAAAATGCCCAGTGAGAGGGCCTCAGCCAGCCACTACAAGAGCCTAGGGTGGGAGAGCGAACTGTCTCCAGTGAGAGCACCCATAGTTTCTGCTGTCTAGGGGACCCCGGGTGGCCCGCCCAGACAGCAGGGCCACGTGTGGGAGGGTGACCTTGCAGTCCTGTCTCCAGGCGTGCGCCTCCGTCACCATCACCGCTGGCTGGAGAGGGGGACTGGCTGCCCACCATGCCCGCGTCCGTCTCTTCGGCGCCCCTCCACTTTCGCCTGAGGCACATTCCAACACTGGTTCGTGTTTGCTCACCAGTCACTCTCCCCCCATTCTGAGTTCTCTCAGAATTCTTGCTTGTCTCATCTGAAAAGCAGTCCAAGTCAGTGTTTGTTGACTGTCTGATGTGTTCAAGGTCTTGTGCTACTGACCTCAGATGAGGCAAACAAGAGGAAAAGGGAGCCCTTGCCCTTAAAGCACCGGACTGATGTGGGGAGGGAGGAGAGACTGAGACAAGCACACAGATAACCCCGATGCAAAGGTCCTGGCCAGCACCACAGGAATCCTGTGACTTGTGGAAGGATTTTAAGGAGGTTAGTCACATACAAAAGACTTGATAGAGAAAGCACGGGGACTTCCCTGGTGGTCAAGTGGTTAAGACTCTGTGCTTCCACTGCAGGGGGTGTGGGTTCGATCCCTGGTCGGGGAACTAGGATCCCGCATGATGCTTGACGTGGCCAAAAAAAAAGAGGAAGAAGAAAGTGTGGTATTAGAGATGCATCTTGAATGGTAAGTAGGTCTTCCAGAGGCAGAAAAGGATGGGCAGAGTATTAGGGGAAGAGCAGGAACAAAAGCATGGAGGTAGGAAAGCGGTGTGTGTGTGTGTGTGTGTGTGTGTGTGTGTGTGTGTGTGTGTGTGTGTGTGTGTGTGTGTGTGTGTGTGTGTACACGTGGAGAAAAACACGCAAAGACATTTCAGCTGGATCCTGGTCTGAATAGGAGACCATTGGGACACATTTGTAGGCTGGGGCCATTCAGAAGAGGCACTTACTTCAGCTTGCTAAGTAAGAAGGTTTTTGAGAAAAAAACCTGATGTGATCCAAGCAGTACGTTGGGAACATTGAGTTAGTGGCCAGTGTGCAGACTGGAGAGACAGACAGACCAAGCTGCCTACTGTAGAGAGGACAAGAGAGTGGTGACCCTCAGGATGGGCCACATGGGGCCACCACATGGTGGTACCCAGAGTCCAGGAAACTCTGGAGTCAGGCTGAGGAGGAGATGTTATGAGGTGTTATTTTAAAAACTCTAGTTAGTCTGAGGTGAGCCACCCTCTGTTCTGACCTATATTTGAGGTCTGGAGAGGCCAACATTTTCCTGTCATACACAAGAAACACAAAATCAAGTTTCCTCCCCAAGGGAGCCGCCAAAGTCATCTTTCCCTAATATCCACAGCCATTCCCACAGCCACTCCACAGGGATCTGCAAGAAAAAAAAACAAGCAGTTGAAATGGAGGCCAGAGTACCCTGTCTTTGTGCCTCAGAACTTCTAAACAGCCGTGAGGGTAGATGATTTCACTTGCGTGTAACAGCCTCCCTCCTCCACCCGTGCCCTCAGTTCTGTCCCCTCCCTGCCCACAGCTCCTGCGAGGTCTCCCTCTCCCATGGCTCCATCCCTCCACCATCCATCCCATGCGTCTTCTGCTCCAAACCTCAACAGCTGCTGGAGCCTCCCGACTGCCTCTTTGCCCTCTTGCCCCCTCCCTGGCCCTGCCCTTTGAGCCACAGGCAGACAGACACCTGGATTGGTCCTTTTCACAGTGAAGTAACACTATGTCACTATCTTGCTTCAACCCTCCAAGGAGACCACTCTGGCCTCCTTGCTGCTTTCACACCCGCCACGCGTGTGCCAGACTCAGGCTTGGCCCTTGCTCTCCCCTCTGCCTGGGATATTCTCCCTCAGATACTGGTATGGCCCACTCCCTCGCTTTAGGCTTTTATCTGAATGCCACCTCCTCAGAGAGGACTTTTTGGGCTGCCCTGTCACTCTCTTCCCCACGGACCCTGCTTCACTGTTCTTTGTAATGGAGACGGCGTCAGTATCTGCGTGGTGTCCATCTGCGCCAGCAGCAGGATGTGAGCTCCATGAGGATGGGGTCTCTGTTTGGCCCACCTCAGTTTGCTCAGGGCCTGGATAAGGGCCAGGTTCTCAAATATTTGTAGAATGAATGAATGTGGAGATCTGTCTAGAAAACACTTTCCTTTGGCTCTGCTTCTGTTTCTTGGCCCTCATTCACTTTGGTCCTTGAAGGTTTTGACTTACCTGAGCACCATGGCCTGGCCCCTTGACCAGCATGGAGCTAAATGTTTCTCCTCCTCCATCTCAGACCGCTCCCAATACTTTCACAGGCTCCCTAAATATAAATACGCCCCAAGATTCACTGCTTACTGTCCTCTCACTCCCTCTGGCTTTTCTCCATCTTCATCTCTTATCTCTGTGCAGATGATACCTTACTGCTCACTTTCAGGCTAGATCTCTATAAACACCAGTTCTTCCAATGCCCAGTAGACAGGACGGCCCCTCATATTTCATATATTCAATACTTAAAATTTTCCTCCCCCTCCTCACTTTTCTGCGCGATATGTGTTACTAGCATCACTGTTTCCTTGGCTTCCAAGTTAAGAAGTCTTAGAGTCCTTTTTTTCATTCCTCCTTCAGACTCTCTTTCCTGTTAGTCACCAGTCCTATTGAATCTGCCTTTGAAGTGGCTCTATGTCTCTTCAGCTATTTCCATTCTCACAGCAGCCACTCTGTTATGACCTTTGCTTGACTGGCCAGAACCAGCTTGACCTCTTTGGTGATTCCCTTCCTGCTGCAGGCCTCTGTTTAGGACCCCCTTCCCTTATATCTCTGCTTCGAGGAGTTGCCCCCAGCTCTGATCCACCAGCCTCACCTCACTGCGTCTCCAGCCCAGCTGTGGCTCCCTGCTTGCCCCTGCACTGCCCAAGGCTCCCAACCCTGCTCTTAAGTAAAAGTCTAAAAGCCACGTAGGCCAGGCCCACTCCCTTTGCCGCCTAGGCCCAGCTCCTAGCACCTCGGTCCACTCAAGAGGCCCCAGCTCCCATCTCCCCAGGCAATGAGGTTTGAAGTCACTTCTTCACCAGCACCTCACACCCCCCTCCAGTTTCCTCCCCTCATTCTGTCAGATGTGACGTCAAATAACAGAATCATTTTTGGAAGAGTAGATTTAAGGGCTTGGCCACCCTGCTAAAAAATGAATAGCTGTCTATTTCCTATATAATGAAGACCGAATACCTCATCTTACAACTCAAATTTGAGTATGATCTACCTTTTAGCCATAAAATTCCTAAAATAGGCCTAAGACTCAAGTGCTTAGAGGGGCTGGGAAGGTAATAGAAATGAACAATATGTATACTACAATAGGGAGTGGTGGAGACTGGCACACTGGAGAGCACGTGTGCTTTTTAAAGAGAAGAACCAGTTGTTGCCATGAAGAAATTTGGGCCTGGTAGTGCCAGATGTTCTCATTATTCAACAGAAGCTAGAAATCTGAATTTTTATGTAAAATTTCCTGGGTTTTTAAACGTTGGCTTAAAAAAATATTTGGTACAGTGCAAATCATGTCTGCAGGCTGGATCCAGCTGCAGAGATACAGACTGGAATTCTGCCCTCTGTACCAAGCAAACCAGCCAAAAGCTCTGAGCCTACACCTGTGAAAATAGTAATAATAGCAATAAGCAAGTGTTAGTATGGTGTTAAAGATCTATGAGCTCCCAACTAAGACCTCCTCCTTGGTGTAATCAGAAAGAAAGAGAATTCAAGTGGTAATAACTTTCTCACTATGTGAGCCAGTGGCATTTGCTGCCTGGTCCGTGTACAACCTAAAACCATCCCGTAGCGCCAGTGGCAATGGCCCCATTTGTGTCCCAACCTGGCATAAGGTACACAAACCATGCTTGTTGTAGTAAATAAGTGGCATTTCCAGAGGCTTTGAGACAAAATTCTTTAAAGAGTCTGTGTTCCAAATGTTTGTTTATAAGGGTTTTGTTTTTCTTGCAACATGGAGCACACTTTCCCCAGAAATGGGGATATAAATAGGACCACAGAAGCAACACTGCAGATGGATTACTTTACATTTGCAATGAAAAAGAGTAGCCAAGAAGGCTGTTACAAATATATGGTGTGACACATCAACCCCACAAACCTCCTCTGCCCTAGTGGCTCCTGGTCAGAAATAAACCTCTGGGAGTCAGGCCTTTGAGAGGAGCCAGGACAGACAGAAGGGTGGGGTGGGCTGGTGGAGGAGAGTGTCTGACAGGATATAGAGTTTGTGAAGTCCCTGGAGGGAAGATGTTGGCCCTCCAACCACTCTCCCTGGACTTGTCTTCAGCACTGGCCTAGGAATGGCCCTCCTTTGAGGCTGGGGGCCTTGGGGTTTGGCCAGAAGTAAGGAGGGGGAGAACACAAGTTAGGGGAGCATCCCTCCAGCTGTCCTAGAGCCGGAGAGCACCACAGGACAGTAGAGTTTTCCCTCCTGACCAGGGGGCTAGTGCAGTGAGTTTGGGAGAAGGAGCAGGCAAACACGTCTGGAAATGTGTCCAACTTACCCAGGTCAGAGGTCCCTCTCACCTCCCAACTCCTTTCTCCCGGCCCTGCCTCTCCCTGGTAGCTGGCTGGAGGCACTTCCTTTACCTCACATGTCAGTCTTTCTCCACAAGTTCAGCAAATGGAGCTGACAGCACCCCAGGGGACTCCTACCATCTCCTCAGTCTCCAGGGAGATGCCTCCTGAATGAAAGGATCTAAAAAGAGAGAGACACACACACATTTATACACATGGCTTCCTGTTCCCTGAAGCCCCAGGATAGTTCCTGCTCTGGGCTCCCACACTCAGCAGCCTCATTATCTTCTCGGCAATTTTTTTCTCCTTCCTCATACCACTGCCTCAGCTTCCACACCCACCCGAGAGAGAGAGAGAGAGAGAGAGAGAGAGAGACAGACAGACAGACAGACAGACAGACACACACACACACACTTCCCACTGTCACCTCTGAGGGCTAGGAGAGCTACTGAGAAGAGAGAAGTATCTATAGCTTCATCTACCTGGCGACTTTACCTCAGTCTCACTGTGGGATACTAAGAAAGCTATTCCCAGAAGTATGGAGGGCACGTTGCTCTTTTCCCCTCCTCTCTTCACTCCCCTCAATCTCATTCCCATTGATCAGTAAGCCCATAATTAATTTCAAGACTTCCGTTCAAACCTAATTTTCCTCCGTCAAGACAGCCACAAACCCCTACACCTCTTCCTTCTCCCCCGGCCCTCCTCCCTACACACCCCCACACCCCCAGTTTGGGAGACTGTGTGTCTGGCTTTTCTATTTCTGCCATTGATGAGATGCAATTCCAAGGGTAAGACACCACAAGGTTCTCAAAATGTCAGCCAAATTTGTTTGTAAACAGTATTTTAGTTACATTTCCATGTAATATGCTGAATGTTTTTCTTCAACCTTCAAACCCCTTCTCAGGTGAAGCATCTTTAAATGTAATGCTGTAGGCCCAACTGTTAATCTGAAAAGTGCAGTAAAAACACTACAGACATATCCAAAAATCTGGAAACGCAGACAAAATTGTATTTATTGTACTTTTTTCAGATTAACAATTAAACCCACTGTTTTAAAGGGAGTGATTCCTCACCTGGTATGTAGTTGAAAACAAAACCATATTGAGCATTTTTTTAAAATGTAAAGACTATGCCCTAAAAGGTCAGTTTCTCCCATGCTTCCTGACTTTACAAACACTCAGCATCACACCCTGAAATTTAAAAACCTTAAAAAGTGGACAATATAATAGGTGTATGTTCCCTTATTGCCTTCCGAGCTAATTGGATTAATACAAGAGCTATTTATCCACATGCAAACCCTCCCATGAGGATGACCAATTCAAATTCAGAGTAGGCTTATAATATATTTATCAGAATATGCCAGAAACGAGGATGATTTTGAGTTTTGCATTTTAATGAAATCCTGGAGCCTCCAATGAGAAGCAGAGTAGAAAAGGGTCATAGTGTCCTATTTCTCCTTTTCTCTAAAAATAGATTTCTTATTACATAAATATTCTATCTGTATTACACAATAAATCTAAATAAGTGCAAGAGAACTTTTGCTCAGAATCTTGTTGCCTCAGCAGAGCTGACTTTTCATTTGACCCTGCTCCCTTCCAGCCCTTGTGAAAAAACTGCAGTGAGTTCATTCTCCCATTTTCAGTTCATACCCTCTCAGAAGCATGTTCCGTGTTGCTGTGTAGTCTTTCTAGTTTAAATTTTAATTACTATACCATATTTTAAATTATTCCTCTGCTGTCAGGCATCTATTTTGTAATCTTTTCTATAATAATGAATGTAGCAGCTAATCTTTATTTCACTTTTTTTCCTTGTGGGTTGTTTCTTCAGACTACATTCCAAGAGGTAGGATAAAAGGTCAGAAGACTGGATGTGAGGAGGTTTTGATGTCACCCTGTGACCAAGGGGCTCTAAGAGCCCTGCCCATGGGCTCCACCTTTTCCATTAGAGATGGACAGTACTCCATCAGAGGTTTATCAAGCAGCTGCCATCCCCCACTAGAATGCTGGGACAAGGTCAGGGTCCATTTCAGGAAAATATAGCTTAAATATTATGACCTTTAACCCATATGAGCTTGTTATATGTTGTTATGACATGGTTCAAAACAAGGAGCACTTTAAGATTACCAGCACTTTAAGATTATAACAGTCTAACTGAAGGGAAAAAAACCCCATGACCAAGTAGTGACATTTTAAGAGTTGTATGCCCCTTTAATAAGTGTAAAATGTTCCTCATTGTTGTTTTAATTTGCATTTCTTTCTTTTACATTAGTGAGACTGAATATGTTTCCATGTATTTACTAGTTATTTCCTTTTGAATGTAGCATCTGTTTCTTTCTGAGATGGGTCCTATATTCTATAATAAGGACCTAATATTTTTTATGAGCATTCTATATAACATAGATTTAAAGCCTCTTTAATACACGCTAATAATATTTTCCAGTTTTTCTTTTTTTTTTTTTTGTGGTACGCGGGCCTCTCCGGACACGCAGGCTCAGCGGCCATGGCTCACGGGCCCAGTCGCTCCGCGGCATATGGGATCTTCCCGGACCACGGCACGAACCCGTGTCCCCTGCATCGGCAGGCGGACTCTCAACCACTGCGCCACCAGGGAAGCCCTCCAGTTTTTCTTTTTAATGTAATTCTAAAGTTGTGCTCATGAGCTATGTCCACCTCCAATTCTCATAGAATTGCTGCAGAAAGCTTTGGAGATTGATTTTGGTTAGAAGGTCAGGTACAAATCACTAACGTACATGCTTCCACGGACAATAATACGAAAGTGTCAAATGTTGGGATTTTTACAATATGCCAGGCATAAATAATGGAAATATCTTTGGTAAATGCTGAATTATGTAGTAATTCATTTTGGGGGATGTGGGTACCGCATAAACAGAATAATCAGTTAAAATATATTGGGGGCTTCCCTGGCCATCCAGTGGTTAAGATTCCTTGCTTCCACTGCAGGGGATGCCGGTTCGATCCCTGTTCGTGGGAACTAAGATCCTGCATGCCGCGCTGCGTGGCCAAATAAATAAATAAATTTAAAAAAATAGATTGGGATTTGGGGGAATCTCAACGCAGGTAATAGGGTTAGGGCCTTTTGGAATGTGGAGAGGCAGGAGCTGGGCTTTCAGGAGCTGGTGAGATAGGGGTATGTGGAAGGGGATGGACATAAGATGAGGGGTGGACTGGGAGGAACTGAGCTGAGAAGAGTTTTCTCCTGTCTCTGGCCTTCCCCATTCCCTTCCCCTTACCCCTTTTTGATCCCTGGATTGGAGTTCCGTAGGATGTTGTTTGCAATTATGTTTGGTGTCTCCCTTCATTGCCTCTCTGCTACATTTCTTCCCAGACTCCCCCGCTCCTTATCATCCTTTTCTCTTATGGCAGGATAGCACTATTATATTGGGGTCAAACAAGCTGGGTCCAGGCCCTGCAATTTGATTCTTGTTTGACTTTTGCCGGGTTACTCTCTGAGCCTCTGTTTCCTCATCTGTAAAATGGAGACAATAATAGTACCTATTTCTAGAAGGCTGTTATGAAAATTAAAGGAGAAAGTGTTTGAGTGCATAGCATAGTATGGTGGGCTATTTTATTGTTCACAAACATTCGGTGCTCCTTCCTGGGGGAGGATTAGACTTCCCAATCCAAGTGATATCAGCCTTGGCCATGAGGGTTGATTTAGCCAATAAAATATGAATGGAGGTGACATATGACACTTTGAGGCAGAAGATTTAAGAGCCAGGACACTGCCTGCCATGTTCTCTTTTCCCAACAATGTTCTAGAGAGCAACTGCTCCAACACGTTGAGTCTCAAAGAAGATGTAGAATAGATAGTTGCAGCCAACATGCAGTGAACATGTAGCATGAGCAAGAAAGAAAGCTTTGTTGTAAGTTATAAGCCACTGAGCTTTGGGGGTTGCCTGTTATCAGAAAATAATCTAGACCATGCTCATTGATGAACACAGTATCTGGCTTATTGTAAGAGCTCATATAATGACTGGGGAGCTGTAAACCAATTCCAGTGCTCACATAGGCCTGGAAGACATCTGAGTCCAGCTAGAGTGGAGTGTCCTTGATGACACCTAGTAACAAAGCTTCAAAATACATGAAGTGAAAATTAACAGAATGGCAAGGCAAAATAGACAAATCCACAGTTATGGTCAGAGATTGCAATACTACTATCTCAACAATCTACTGAATAAGTAGACAGAAAATCAAGGGCATAGAATACTTGAACAACAACCAACTTGACCTGATTGACATTTATAGACTATTCCACCCAATACTAGCAGAATACACATTCTTTTCAAGTGCACACAAAACAATCATCAAGATACATTGTATTCTAGGCCATTAAACAACTCTCAATTCAAATCATTCAGAGGATATTCTCTGACTACAAGGTAAATTAATTATAAATCAGTAACAGATATCTGGAAAATCCCTAAATATTTGGAAATTACACTACACACATCTAAACCTATGCATCAAAGAAGAAACACAAGGAAATTAGAAAACATCTTGAATAGAATGAAAATGAAAGCATAACATATCAAAATTTGTGAGATGCAGCAAAAGCAGTGCTTAGGGGGAGATTTATACCTTTAATGCCTTATATTAGAAAAGTAGAAATGTGCAAAATCAACAAAACTTTCAACTTAAGAAGCTACAAAAAGAAGAGAATTTAAACCAAAGTAAGCAGAAGGAAAGACATAATAAGGATAAGAGCATAAATTAATAGAATCGGTTAAACCCAAAGCTAGTTTTTTGAAAAGATTAATAAAATCAATAGACAAGAAGAAAGAAGAATATTAGAAACCGAAGAGGGGACATAGTTACAGATTCTATAAATATCAAAAGCTTAATAAATTAATATGAATACCTTTGTCAATAAATTTGACAACTTGAATGAAATGAACAAATTCCTTAAAAGACTCAGTCAACATTGATTCGAGAAGAAATGGAAAACCTGCTTAGCCTCATATCTATTACAGAAATTGAATCCTAATATCTATTTAAAATATTCAAGTTAGGCCCTAATCTGTGCCTAACTCTAGATGTGAATAGCTTTACTGGTAAATTTCACCAAACATTTAAAGAAAAATAATATCAATTCTATATAAACTCCCTCACAAAAGAGAGGAGGGGAGCATATTTCCCAACTCATTTTATGAATCCAGGATTACTGATATCAAAACTTGTTAAAAACATTATAAGAAGATCACTGACCAGTATTCCTCATGAATGTATATATAAAGATCCTTAGCAAAATATTAGCAAATTGAATCCAGCAGTGTTAAAAGGAGATGCTGTCACAGTCCAGAGAGGTTTATCTCAGGAAAATAAGATTGATTTGAAATTCAAAAATGGATTGATGTTATTTACCGTATTAACAAAATAAAGGAAAATACAATATGATCATCTTGATACAGAAAATCATTTGACAAATGTTTCATTTATGACAAAATCTCAGCAAATCAGGAGTAGAAAGAAACTTCCTAAACCTGAGCTAAAACTTCTACAAAAGTCTGCAACTAACACCATACTTAATTGTAAAAGACTGGATGAGAAAACAAGGGAGAAAGTCTTTCTGAAGTTGGGATAGGCAAAGATTTCTTAAAACAAGGATAGGGACAAATTAAAAAAAAAAAAAGTTGAACTTTGTCAAAATGGAAAACCTCTGCTCTTAGACAAACTCAGACAAGCCCAGACTGGAAAAAATATTTGCAAAATACACATTAGATGAAAGACTAGAATCCAGAATATACAAAGTAGTCCTATAGCTCAGTAGTATGAAGATAAAACAATCCAATAAAACAAGGGGCAAATGATTTGAACTTCACAAAAGCAGGTATATGAGTGGCCAGTAAACACATGAAAAGATGCTTCATATCATAAGTCTTCAGGGAAGTGCAAAGTAAAACCACAATGAGTCACCACAACATATCCATTGGAAAGGCTAAAATTAAAAAGACCAAAAATACCAACTGTTGGCAAGGATATTGAGCACCTAGAGCTGTCACACATTGCTGGTGGAAACAGAAAGTGCTACCATGACTTTGAAAAATAATTGGACAGTTTCTCAAAAAGTTAAACATACCCTTACCATACAATCCACCAGTGCCATTCGTAAGTATTTACCCAAGACAAAGGAAAATATGTATGGATATATATCTATACATGAATATTTGCAGCAGATTTATTCATAATAGTCAAACTGCAAATCAAATGTCCATCAACAGATGAAATAACAAATTATGGAAAATCCATACAGTGGAATATCACTCAGCTATTAAAAGGAACTACTAGTGCACACAACGGTATCAATGATCTCAAATAGTATGCTGAGCAAAAGAAACTAGACATAAAAGAGTGCATAGTGTATGATTCTATTTATATGAAATTCTAGAAAGGAAAAATCTAATCTAGTTACAGAAAACACACTAGTGGTTGCCTAAGACTAAGGGTTGTGGGTCTAGGAAGCATGGACTGCAAAATGGTACAAGAGAACAGTTAGGGTGATGAAAGTGTGCTGTTTCTTGACTGTGGTTGTGGTATGGTTGTATACACTTGTTTAAACTCACTAAACCATAACTTAAATTGGGTGAGTTTTGTTTTATGGAAATTATACCCCAATAAAACTTATTTTTTAAAAAAGTTACAGAAGTGCTTCTATGGCGAGCTGCGTCTGACCAGCAGAATAACAGTCACCACACGCTAGATTCTTCTCGTATCACACTTTATTGGAGTACAGCTTGGTTATGGAAAGATGGAAGGAAGACCCCGCAGCCTTAACGGCAGCTGCCTATATAAGATTCGGGGTACTGTGCAAGTCTTTGACTGGTTCATATCGGAGGCATGGCCACGCGTCACCTTCGGACTGGTTACTGCTCCAAAACCTTGTTAGCATATTCCAACGCATGCGCACTGGCTACAGGATGGATGATTCAGCTTTTTCTATCCTGCTTTGCGGCAACGCTTTGCCGCGCCCCACATCTCCCCCTTATTTATTTACTATAGCACTCAGTGAAGTTTTGCTGGTACGCATGCTCACACCATGGTGTGCTCACGGTTCAACGGCAGTTTTTCACTGGCACATCTATGACACCCTCCTGCGTGCAATGCCATCATAGGGCTGCAGGGTGCAAGGGCTGTCTATGGCACATCTACGACACCCTCCTGCGTGCAATGCCAGCATAGGGCTGCAGGGTGCTAGGGCTGTCGAGACCTAAAACAGAGCTCCCTATGGAGGTGCAATGGCAGCAAGGCCTCTCCGTGCAAGGGCAGTCATCTGGGATTATTCAGGGCAGAGAGCCAGGCTGCAGGGGAATCACCTTCACCGATAGCCAAAAGCGCCTGAGTGAGCAGAACCTTATCTCGACGCGCTCGGATACGAATTCGACAGACCAACCAGAGACATAGCACAATCCCAAACAGGCAGCAGGCTGAAAACGTAGCTACTCCCACCCACTCTTTGAAAAAGGAGAAGGCAGAGGAGAGCCAAGAGGTAAAGTCCCCGAAAGTAACTGGCTCCAGTTTGGTAGCATTAAGCCGCAATATTTGAATCTTCCGTTTCAGTATCATCCGTTCCGCCTCTCGGGACCAATTTCCCGCTAGGAATCTTCCGATCACTCTGCTTTTATTGAGTGCATGATCATCCATTGTTGCATCATCCGTGCGACACTCGGCATCCCTTTCGAGTTTCTCTTCCACGCTCCGTGTCAATCTTGACGGCACCCAAATCGGGTCCTGATCCTGACTGGACTACTCACCGACGGTTCACTCCGACGGTTCACTCCGTGTGTCGAGTTCTGAATCGGTCCTCCATGCGAGGTGCAACGAGTTCCCGGGTTTCGGCACCACTTATGGCGAGCTGCGTCTGACCAGCAGAATAACAGTCACCACACGCTAGATTCTTCTCGTATCACACTTTATTGGAGTACAGCTTGGTTATGGAAAGATGGAAGGAAGACCCCGCAGCCTTAACGGCAGCTGCCTATATAAGATTCGGGGTACTGTGCAAGTCTTTGACTGGTTCATATCGGAGGCATGGCCACGCGTCACCTTCGGACTGGTTACTGCTCCAAAACCTTGTTAGCATATTCCAACGCATGCGCACTGGCTACAGGATGGATGATTCAGCTTTTTCTATCCTGCTTTGCGGCAACGCTTTGCCGCGCCCCACATGCTTCAAGGGCACACATACTGAACCTATCAGCCTGGGTTGGAAACCCAGCTCCAACTCTTATTAGTGATGTACTTTGGTCAAGTTATTTAACCTCCCTTTGCCTCTGTTTCATTATCTGTAGCATCAGGATGATAATAATAGTATCTACCTCATAGGATTGTTGTAGGGATTAAATGAGTTAACATACAGAAAGCACTTAGATCAGACAGCAAATATTAATATTATTACTGATATTTTCATTGGTCACAGGACGATCCACAGAAAGGTACAAATATTCAAAAATGAGCCACTCCCTCCATTGTTCACTTTTGTTCTTCATCCGTGTTCATTGTTCATCTCCAGCATCAACCATGGGATGATAAACCTGATGATAAACTTGATAAATATTTTTTAGTGGATGAACTATTTATTTAATGAATAAGCACTTATTCAACATGTTGCATAAAATATACCTAGTGATACAGAGTTTCTGTTTAGAATAATGAAAAAGTTTTGAAAATAGATAGTGGTGATGGTTGTCCAATATTGTGAATGTAGTCAATGCCACTGAACTATATGGTTAAAATGGCATACTTTATGTTATGGACATTACCACAATAAAAGAAAAAATTTTAAATATCTAATGAAAAAGAACCTACAGCTTTGGATTCCAGCTTTGCAGAGGCTACAAATAACCTCAGAAGAGTTGCTGCAGTTGTTTTGTCTGTGGTTAAAATGTGGAGGAAAATGTTCATTTGTAAAGGCCTTTAAGGTCTGAAGATGGGGATGTTTGTGATCATATTGAAGGAAGAAAGTGGAAATTTGGATCCATCATAGGGTGCATTAAGAACCAAAAAACTTGATCTATCAAGCATTTGTCTAGTAACATAAAACTTCCACCAACTAAACTACAGCTTGCTTCCCACACAAAAGCTATAAAAATATAGAAGAATCAGCACCTGTTAGCAAAATTATGAATTGAAACATCTTGAGTTCCGGTGTTAAGTTGCTTGATAATTTTATGATTAACATTACTCTTTTTAGAAATTTTGTAATATGATTTGCTTGCATATCTTGAACACCTCTATAGAAACTCTGATTTTGCTGAAGTGGTCAGTCTTTAGGAAATGCTGTCAAAATGACCACTTGAAAAATATCATTGGTTCATTTTAGACACTTCTAAAGCACATGGAGAAGTGTTCATTTTATGGATATAAAATACTTACATGTTCTTCCTCTGCTTGGTGGAAATTACTTAAGAATTCATGTCCTGGTGTCTAAGATGATTAAAGTTACATAACAAATACAGAAGAAAAACAGTTTTAGTGGTCAAATCAGTTTGACTAGCATGTAGTGTTACTTCCTATCATAAAGACAGAATTAAAAGATACCCAATAGTTCCATTAAAAAGGAAAGTTTTATTCATTTCTTTCTTCTCCATTCCTCTCTCTACTGCTTCATGGCAAATACTGAAGAAAAGAGGAGGCGTGTTAGATTCCGTGGTGGCATCTGCCATGGTGTAGAGCAATGCTTTGCCGTCTGCTACGTATTTGGGGGCTGGTAGACTATCTAAACCTTGAATAACTTATTATCAAAATACCACAATGATGAGTTTCTCTCCCTCAAAGAATCTGATTCACTTTACAGTTATTAATCAGCAAAGAGCACAGGGAAACTTTTATGAAGAAAAGAGCTAGATATAAAGTGTATTATTTTGTTTACAAAATACATAGGCTAAAGCTTTGAATGGAATACCTGAAGGGAGTTTTGCAAGATATTTTAAATATTTCAAAAAGCCCAATGAAAATTCAGTCGATAATAAAAGCTCCCTGGCTCTACTTTTGGCTTGCATTTTTTTTTAATAGCATGCTGATTAAGTGCTCTAATTAGGGGTTATATATGTCTAACTAAGGCATTACATATGATTAAAAATGGAAAAGTATATTATTGCATATGATAAATATAGTTTGTTTACTAGACTTTTTTTTTTAATAATGAGGGAAAAGCATAATGAAACAAATACGTGGTGATGAAAACATTGGGAACCACAAATCTATACTAGTCATTTGGCAATTAGTCATCTTTCTATACTGCTGCTGCTTTAGTGAGTATTATTAATTTGTGATTTATACCTTACATTTTTCTGAAAGAATTTAAACTGTCTCATGCTAGCTAAATATTGTTCTTTCAATATTTTGGTTACTTTCTTACACGTCCAATGAGATTATAGAATCCTTAAGGAAAAGAAGCACCAGTCTTAGATATCCTTATGAACTTCATCCTGTTTTTCTAGCAGGCATTTTCTGGCATAGAGTAAGTGGTTTCCCCTTGTCCTACTCATTGACCAATGGATTGTTGGTAGGATTTTCTAGTCAGATCCACTTGTTGCCCTCGTTCTGCGAATACTGATTCAAAGACTACTACGTGTCAACTACTGTACCCAATGTCAAGTGTAATTAGGCAAAGGGAATAAACATAAAAGGAGTAGGCTGAAAGTGTTCAAGGACAAGGGAACAGTTTATGCAAAAGCCCTGAGGGGGGAAAGAGCTGGGCTGGTCCCAGGAACTGAAAGGACAAGAGGTTTAAGCTCTGTGGGCGAAGGAATGAGATGAGCTTGAAGAGGCTAGCAAAAGCCACATCATGCATGGCCTGGTAGGCCATGGTATGAAGTTCTTAAAATTTTACTTTCTGTTTGGGTGAAGAGATTGTGGTTGGGGTGAGGGTGAGAAGAAGTGTATCAGAGAAATCAGCACAGAGGCCAGGTGTTGGCTTAGACCAAAGTGGTAGAAGAGGAATAAAGAGAAATACATTTAAGATTTTTTGTGAAGGTAGAACCATAGGGCTTACAGATGAGTTAGATATAGGAGATGAGGGAAAGGCAGAGGTTTCTGGCTGCTTGCACAATTGCATGAAACTAAATATACCACTGCCTGAGTTGGGAAGACTGGGGGAGGACAGGTGGAGCTGGGAGACTTTCAGAGAGAATCAAGAGTTTGACTGGGGCTATGTTGTGTTTGAGATGCCTGAGAGAGATTCAGAGAGAGATATGGCAAGTTAGTAATTATGTTTACAATCTGGAGCCTACTGGATATGTGGTTGATCAGCGTATATAGTATTTATATACAATGTATATTTTTTTAATTAAAATAGTATTTAAAGATATGTTAGCGGGACTCCGTATTTCAGAGATTGAAGAGGATAGTGTAAGAAGATAGAGAGGGAACGGGGAAAGGAAATAGAAAGGAAACTGGGATGTGTAATGTACCAGAGGTCAAGAGAAGAGAATGGTCAACTGAGAAGTGTGCAGCTTGAAGGCTACTGAGAAGTGAGCGTGAGGATAATAAAGTGACTATTAGATTGGACAACACCAAGGTCCCTGGAGGCCTTAACCAGGTAGTTTGGAGAGCATGACAGAGGTAAGCAATTTGAGACAGTACAAGCAGATAAGTCTTTGGGGAGATTAGGATAGCATATAAAAAGGAAATTCAAAAAAAAGAGATCTGGGGAAGGGAGATGGGGCTGAAATGAACTAAGTTTTTAAGTACGGTGAGCTTCAGGTTGCTACAGAACATCTGAGTGATAATATCTTACAGGAGGCTGGATTATGAATTGAGAACTTTGGAACCATGTATGTGCAGCCAAACCTGGGACAGGCATCTCTGGCCCAGATGCCCTTTTAACATACCAGGTCCCCTCGTACTGTCCCTGATCAAGGTCCTGATGTAAAAAAGATTTAGCATCTAACCTCTCTTCCAGACATAAGGCTTGAACTACTCACCTCAGCTAGTAGCCACTGACTCCATCCTCTCTCTAGAATCTACAAACCACCTTAGCCCTTTCCATGGTCCTTCAGTTTTTTTCTGTAAGCAAAATTTCTAGAAGTAGCATTTCTGGGCCACAAGATATGTCTTGATCTGACATGTCAGAGGCATGACCGTGGCAGGTTGGAGAAAGCTGAATGAGATATGCTGTCTCTCTCTGTTCCTGCTCTGAGTGGTACCTTACTTCTGCTTGGTTTCTGTAGCCTTTGCTAAATAAATCAAGAACTTCATCTTTCTTGGGTCAGTTAGTGTGGTCTCTTGAGCCATTCCATGGCCCAACACTTTCTCTCAGTGTTGGGAAGGAGAAAATAGCTATGAAAATCAGAGGAGGTGGGAGGACTTTTGGAAGTGGAACCCATTATATATGATTACTGAGAACTTTTCTCAGCACTTTGGTTTAGGCTGTTTTAAGATTCCTCATGGGAACACTTTCTTGTGAGAGTCGCATGCAGGTATATTTTACAGACTCCTTTTCCTTTTTTCAAAATAACTTTAACATACACCTACTCAAATAAGCCACCCATCTTATATGAACTGACTCATTTGTCAATAACAAGTGCAGAAGCCAGTGTGGAGGTTGAATGCTCCATCAAAAGCACAAAGTGTATTGTATTTCAGCTTAAGCATGTTGAGCAGTGAACTTTTCCTTGTTCATAGGACATCCACTGACTTACATGTGGGTCCTCAGTGTCCTGAGAGAGACTGTAAGTTCAATGCAAAGGGGACAGGGACACAACATGGGTAGAATGTAATAGAGATGATGTATGGTACATCAAGAAAGGACTATCTCATTGTATTCATTATTGAATTAGTGTCCTAGGGTGGCTGCAACAAAGTACCACAAAGGGGTGGCTTAGAACAACAGAGATGTATTGTCTCCCAGTTCTGAAGGCTAGGAGCCCCAAATCAAGGTGTTGGCAGGGCCATGCCTTCTCCTGAAACCTGCAGAAGTATTCTTTGCTTCTTTCTAGCTTCTGGTGGTTGGCCAGTGACCTTTGGTGTTTGTTGGTTTACAGCTGCATAACTAGTCTCTGCCTTCATCATCACGTGGCATTCTGTGTCTGCATGTGGCTGCCTTCTCTCAAGAACACTAATTTTGTTGGATTAGGGCCCACCCTGCTCCAGTATGACCTCATCTTAACTAATTATGTCCATTTCCAAATTTTTGTGACCCTATTTCCAATCAAGTTCACAGCCTAAAGTACTAGGGATAAGGACTTCAACCGATCTTTTTTTTTTTTTTTTTTTTTTTGAGGAGACACAATTCAGCCCATAACACTCATGTTCACATCAAGGAAGGGATGGGAGGGAGGAAAGGGAGAAAAGTGATAGTTATGGATAATGAGTTGGAAGGCTAGTTGTCCCCATTACTGTTTCCAGACCACTACTTCCCTACCCTCTTCTAACAAACAATTGCTTCCAGGGGGCCCTGCTATTTGGCTAAACCACCCTGTCTTCCTTTCTTCTGGTAGATATTGTTATATACTGAACAGTCTTCTGTTCTTCGCAGTAAATACTGGGCAGTGGTTCTCAAACTCTTCTGGATATTCCAGATCACCTGGGAACTCGGTAAAAATACACAGAAGTCCAGGCCCTATCCTACTTCAACCAGCCTGTCTCTGTATCTTCTAAGGCTCCCTCAAGTTTGAGAACCACTGGCCTTGGACACATGGCTTGCAGTCTTTACCCCAACCTTTGCCAACATCGTGGGTACGTCATCATCAGAGACAAACATGACTCTGCCAGCACCAGACCTTTCATTTCTTGACCTCTTCACCCTCACTGACCTTCTACTCACTCCTTCAGATCCAGCCTGTCCACAGCCACACCCTGGACCTTGCCGGCATTATCTCATTAATGTGCAGAAGCAATGTCTCTTGCCTCCTACTGGCTTCCTACAATTCCTTTCTCAGCCCCTGGCCATCTGGTGGCGGCTCCCTCCAGCCCGTCTTGAAATCTGAGATAGCTGCAGACTGCCTCTTCCCACAGGCCCCCATGTGGTCTAGGAGAAATACCCACCCCTACCCCACTGCTGGGAGGGGTGCTCCCAATGCAGCCTTACCGCTCCCCCCTCTCTCCTTTGGTCAGAACTTCTCTTACCAGTCCTTACACTTTTCAAACTTAAGGAGGCACATTTGAAGCTCTTCAGGTTGCTTCCTTAAAGTATCTCTCTCACTTAGTTTAAGAAGAGAGGAGAACCATTCCCTTCACCTGGGGGCTGGCAGCGGGGTTGGGCGGTGGGGGGTGGGGGGGGGGGGAAGAAGCCAAGGTATTCCAACAATTCTCCAAAGAAAACTTCTCTCAATTTTCCAACTCTTGTGCTTATACAAACTCCAGTTGGGTAGATTAAAGGTCACAAAACCAGTCTGACCCCTCTTTACAAGTTCTGCATTGGTGGTATAGCCCCTCATTATAGCACCTATTGTTTTCTTCTCAGTCTTTAGGGCTTCAGCCAAAACTAAAACAGAAAGAGCCCCAACTGAACGTCCTGTTTACATAGTACACTGCTCCCTAATTTAGGAAATGGCTAGTTTGTTTGTTCAACAGTTTTCACTAGGACCATTCCTTGATCTTAAGGGGACCCTTCCCTAATTCGTGGTCCCATTTACTTTCACCACTAGCCTTCTCCCGCCTCCCTGCATCACAGATTAGATTTCATGGTTCCTACTCTCAGTAATCCTCTTGCCAATGCCATAAATTTCCTTGTCTCCTTATCTTTTCCTCACATCAATCTGGATAAACCTCCATCCCGGATGAACTCAACAGCCTACAGCCTCCATGCCTGCACCTCGGCAGCTGTGCACCACACTTTAGAAACACAAAAGGGGGGCTTCCCTGGTGGCGCAGTGGTTGAGAGTCCACCTGCCGATGCAGGGGACATGGGTTTGTGCCCCAGTCCGGGAGGATCCCACATGCCGCGGAGCGGCTGGGCCCATGAGCCATGGCTGCTGAGCCTGTGCGTCCGGAGCCTGTGCTCCGCGATGGGAGAGGCCACAGTGGTGAGAGGCCCGTGTACCACAAAAAAAAAAAAAAAAAAAAAAAAAAAAAAAAAAGAAACACAAAAGGGCAAGTTGATATGACTATAATTTTAAGGCCACTAGCTCTAGGCCCTTACTGCCAACAATTCTGTTATATTTCTTGGAGAACACAGAAGTCATTATACTGTAACACCTTCTCCCTAGCAAATCTGCCACCCAACCTTCAACTGCACCCATCCTATTCTCTTTCCCTCCTGTTAAAATAGAGATTCCCCCTTTGGTCCAAGACTAATGCCTCTGTTTCTTCTTTGGATCTCATTCCCTCTCACCTTCTTAGGAACCATACACCATTAACTATCCCTTCTTCCATCTGGATTCCTATCGGTGTCTAAATATACTAAAGTCTCCCCTAGATTAACAAACCTGTAACAGCTTACACTTATAAAGTACTGTGCATCACTATTATGCTAAGTTCTTCATATATGCAAATTATTTAATCATCATATTACCCTGTGAAGTAGGTAGTATTTTTATCTCCATTTTTTAAAGAGGAAACAGATTCAGAGAGATTACATAACTTGCCCAGGATCACACAGCTGATGAGTAAAGTGGGATTCAAACCCAAGGTGTTTGGTTCCACAGCCTTTTCTATTCTCTGGATTCCCTGTTGTTCTGTTTTTGTTGTCTATTGTTTCTCCAGATTTTCTATTTCATTGTCTTGTCTCCTCCATGACCTGCTTATTCCCCCCATCCCACTCTTTTATTATGATAAATTCAAAATTTACAGAAAAGCTGCAAGAATAGTGCAGTGGGCCCCTATATACACTGTATTGAGATTCACACACATAAATAGTGTATACACACACACAAACGCACACACAGAGGCAGTTACACAATGACATGATTCAAATTTCAGTTACCATGGTATACTAACTGTAATTGCATAAAGACTTCCCTGCCAGAGCTTCAAATAGCTACATAATGAACAGATGCTCATGATGATCAGTGACAGTGACCAACCACGACACTTCTTTCAAAAATCTGTCAGATTGGTCACTGCACATCTGTTATTCAGTTCATGCACAGACAGCAAAGCATGCAATTGTGTTGCCTCCGTGTCTCTCAGTGATAAACTCACATGACATTTTATAAAAATGGATATTGATCAAAAAAGATGAAAGTGTAGGAAAGAAATTAAAAGTGATAATGCTAAAAGTGAAATTCCAATCAAACATAAATGGAGTTGTAGAAGACAGAACTGGGAATATTGACACTGCCACCATTAGAAACACTCTAGATATGCAGCCAGAGGAACTTAGTGAAGGCAAACCTATCAAGATTAATGAGGAAAGTGGTTGTGATGAAAAGGATGAAGATGTCCCGGGGGAAGTGACATTAGCAAAAACTTCACGTTAAAGGAGCTTTTGGAGATATTTCACAACATTGTAAGTGCAAATGATAAAAGGATGCAAGCTGATCCAAACTTAGAAAGGAGTATGACAATTTGCAAAGGCATAGAGAAGATTCTATATAGTTGGTTATATGATCAGAAGAACTGTTCAAACTACTCTCAGTGTTTTACAAAGAAATAAAATATTTTAATCCGCAATGTTTCTAATGGTTTAAATTACAGTATACTAAATAAAAATTAGTTTTACTAGTATTTCATTTTCCTACATTTATAACTGACCATAAGAGTTCATAGTGTTTTGACAAAACTGTTTAAAGGTCATGCAACAGTGGTAATTTTCCCCATTGATTATTAAAAATAAGTTTGCACAGTTTCACTTTACACAGTCATTTTTGAGTCCTGTACTACCATGCAAAGTGAGGACTGCATATATGGTATACATTTTTTTTTTTTTTGCCTGAGCCATTTGAAAGTACTCTGCAGATATCATGATGCTTTATCCCCTAAATATTTCAACATGTATCTCTATCTCTTAAGAACAAGGGCATTCTTCTAGGTAGTCACAGTACCTCTCTTACCACTCTCAAGAACTTTAACATTGATACCATATCTAATATTCATTATGTATTCAAATTTTCCCAACTGTCTGAATAATACCCTTTGTAGCATTTTTTAAAATCCAATGGCTACATAAAGGCCAAACATAGCCTTTAGTTGCCTTTAACCTAGAATAGTTCTGCTTTTTTTTTTCTTTTCTTTTCTTGACATTGATATTCTTAAATGAGTTCTGTAGAGTATCCCACTATTTGGATTTGTGTGATTGTTCTCTCATGCTTCGATCTAGATATTTATGTTCTAGAACTTGTTTCCTTCACTTGCCCTCCTCCCATTTCCCAACCAGTGCCCAGGTAGCTATGGTAAGGTATGGTGAAATTTCTGTAATGTCCTTCTCTCCTTTTTATTCCTTTCTCTCTCTTTAACCAAGTAACCAACCAATCCTCTCAAAAAACCAAAACCAAACTACTCTGTAAGTAACTCCCTCAACCCTGCCACACATTCTTAAGAATGACTGAAATTCCATCATCCATTCCCTTCATTCTGTTTCTAGGAGAGTCTCTCTTTTCACCCCTTGGGTGCTCAAATGCCTGCACATTCTATATCCCAATCAAAATCTACTCTCAAGAAAAGACTGAAAACCCTTACATTCAAAGTGAAATGACTACCAGCAGTTTACAAAGGCACATCTCCCAGGGGAAGATTTGCCTTTTAGCAAAGTTCTGTGGAGATATATGCCCAGTGCTCAGCCAGTTGCCAGGGCATAATAGAGACTCTAATTTTTTGTTGAATTAAATTGCCGTATAGCTCAGCAGGCAAATTAGAGATTTCCATATCAAACTCTGTCTTCATTAAAGCACTGCTTTCAGTGGTAACTCTTTCTACTGATAAATTCATATAGAAGGGCTAGAGTCTTGGATGACCAGGTGGGCATTTGAAGAAAATCTTTGAAATATTGTTGTTTTACTCTTGGCAAACAATGTAATTCTTGTAATAAAATTTTCATGGATGGCTTGTCTCATGAACTAGTTTATAAACTTGAATTCAAAGAAAACAAAGTTATGATATCTTAAGGTCTCATTCTCCCACGACTCCTCACACATGCCTTACCTGTAATCAAAGTTCAACAGATGTATACATTTGACAAGAATACTACATAGATGATGGTTTGTCCTCTTTTGTTCATCATATCACAAGGTATATAATGTCTGTTCGTAGTCATTTACATTTTATCATTGGGTTAAGGTGGTGTGTGAGATTTCTTTGTCAGATTACCTCTTTTCTTTAATTATTAATGAGTACTGTATAAGGAGATACTTAGAGACTATGTGAATATTTTACTTTCCAGCCTTTCACCCAGTAGTGTTAACATCCATTGATAATCCTTCCCTTCTCAGTTATTATTTTGGAGGTTACAAAATGAAGATTTTCTAATCCCATCAATCCATCTGCATTTATTACCTGGCATTTTTCTGTAAAGAAGAGCTTTCCCTCCTCTCTTGCACCCTACCCCCACCCCCTGTCTTGTTTTTTGAGTATTTTAATTGACTTATGGATCCTTTTTCATTCCATATGTTATAATGAATTGCCATCATTATTTTTATCTTTCAGATTGCCCTGTTTTGGCTAGTAGGAGGACCTTTAATCTGGCTTCTGTGTCTTTTGACATATCCCATTAGTTTGGAATGCTTATTTGGTTGCTTTTAATTGAGTGCCAGATATTGCATTTGGATAATTGTACAAATAGTTTGAGGCCTACAATAATATTATCTTTCTCCAAGGAGGAGTTATGTTTGCTTCTGGCAAGAGGTTAAGGCCACTAGCAATCCTAGATCATTTTAATCCAATTGGAGAACCTGAGAGGATTTGAAGCTGGGAGGGCTGGTCTATTTCTGGTTTACCCTCACTCCCAATGTAGTCCTTTGGGTCCCAACCCAAAACCTGGCGTCACTCCTTTGACCTTCCCTGAACTTCAGTTTTTATACCCCTATCCCTGCTAGTCTATCAAAAGTTCTGTTCAGCTTCTTAGCCACCTGTTTGGAAAAAGTGGCTTGAAATGTTCTGCTCACCTCTGAGTTTTCTTCTCTCAGGTCTTATTACCTTAAATCTTTATGTTAGCTCTTGGAGTAATTTTTAAAGTATTTTTTTTCCAGCTTTTGTGGGTTTTCTGGGTAATGTGCTAGCCTGAATTACCTAATCCATTACTAGAAGTGGAAGTTCACCTGACCCCAGAGTTGACTTTTAAAAATAAAGTATGGTCACATCATCTTTCTAATTTAAACTTCAGTGACTGCCTATCTTTCTGCAGAGTTCTTAATTAGGCCTGAAAGTCTACATCCCCAAATCATCTCCAGCCACTCTCCCTCTCACTTTCTGCTTTCCAAACCCACTCGCTCTTTTTTGCATGCCACACCTTCACAATTCTGGCTTTGCACTTGGCGTTCCCATCTCCTGACCGTTGTTCATTTCTCCCACCCATCTCCCTCTGAGCTAGTTAATGCTTACTTAATCATCAGAGCTCAGTCAAATGTTTCTTCACCAAGGAAACCTTCCCTGGCTCTCCCAGCTTAGGTAGGTCTCAGTGATGGCACCATGCTCTTCTGCAAAGAACTTAGTGAAGTTTGTAATTTTAGGTGGTTCTGAGTGATTATTCAAGTAATACCTGTCATCTTCCATATCCCATATGAAGGCAGGGATCACATCTGTTCTGCTCATCATTGCACATTCAGCGACTGTTTGTGGCAGGCATTCAATAAGATAGAAGAATGAATAAAAATAATTGTCAATCAGCAAGTCCTTTTCTGGGTCACTTATCTATGCAATTAGCCCACTTATTTTTACCAACAGGTCCTCACGTAGGGTTTCGTTGATGCAGCTAAAATTTCCTGGTTTTTAACTTTGAAGTCTGATTAAAAAAAACAGTTTCAGTTTCCATTTCTCTTACGGTCACATTGATTTCATGTCTATAGAACATTATTTTTAACCAAAGACACAGTTGACGACTTTACAAAACTTTGAAACCAAGAGTTTTCCATAATAATTTTATATTTCAATAATCATCAGTGTTTCAATAATCATCGAGAAAAAGCCAGTTCAGATCCTTGATTTCCAATTTAGTTACGTCTTCAGAAAGTGAAAAATAAAAGAGTCTTGGGCAGATGATGAAGTCAAAATAATACAGCAAATAATGCTGCACATATTTTCTTTTGTTTAATATAGATTTCCCTGATAGAGTAAATTTCCATCTGTTTTGCATTTGAAAATAAAAGACAGCTGTTTTTTAAAGTTTGTGGGCAAGAAGTCAATAAATAATGGGAAATCTAATTGATACTATAGGTTTCTGTTTTAAAACCAGACTTAGGCTTACATTGCTAGAAACTTGTATGCACCTGTACCAATTGTTAATTTTCATATTGTAATATGCTTGACTTGGACTTGGATATTTTTCTTTCTGTAAACTCACAGAACATACAAATGTCAACTGTTTCTTTAGACTCTAATTTCTTACTCAGCTTCCCCGAATGGTGTCTTCATTGACAAAGTTAGGTAATAGGAACTGTAAATTAGCTTAGATTTATAGGGATTACAGTCTGCCTCAGCTGGAGAAATACGTAATGAGTGGACACCACTGGGCAACACCTCACTTTCAGGCTTTGTGAAAATAAATTTCCCTCATCTACGAATGAAGAATGCAGCCCAGTACTCTTTTTAAAAGACACACATTTAGGGACTTCCCTGGTGGTCCAGTGGTTAAGACTCCGTGCTCCCAATGCCGGGGGCCCAGGTTCAATCCCTGGTCAGGGAACTAGATCCAATATCCACAATGAAGATCCCATGTGCTGCAACTAAGACCCAGTACAGCCAAATAAATAAGTAAATATTTTTAAAAATAAAATAAAAGCTAGCCCTAGTCCCACCAGGGTCCCTAAGTTTAAAATAAAAGACACATATTTAGGCCCTCCTAATTAACCTTTATGTTAAATGGAGGAACCAATGTGTTCACCATGTAGGTTTAGAAATGGGGAAATTCTTAGATATGATAGCAAACAGTCCCAACTTTTCTCCTAAACTCTAGTCTTCTTATCTGTCTACTAATCATCTCCTCATTTTTTTTTTTGCTGTGTTGGGTCTTAGTTGCGGCACACGGGATCTTTGCTGAGGCCTACCGGATCTTTTGTTGTGGCGCGCAGGCTTCTCTCTAGTTGTGGCATGCGGGTTTTCTCTTTCTAGTTGTGGCGCACAGGCTCCAGGGCATGTGAGCTCTGTAGTTGTGGTGCATGGGCTCTCTTGTTGAGGCATGTGAGCTCAATAGTTGTGGAGCATGGGCTTAGTTGCCCCATGGCATGTAGGATCTTAGTTCCCTGACCAGGGATCGAACCCGTGTCCCCTGCCTTGGAAGGTGGATTCTTTACCACTGGACCACCGGGGAAGTCCCTAACCATCTCCTCTTAATGTGTCCAAAACTACACTCTTGTTTCCCTTTGCTCCCAAAAGCCTGCCTTCTGCAATCTTCACCATCTCAATAAATGATAATTCTGTTCTCCTAATTGCTAAGCTGAAAACTGAGGGATCATCCCTGGTTCTTCAGTTTCCCTCATAAACTATGTCCAATTCAACAGCAAATCCTCTCAGTTCTACCCTCATCATGCTTCCAGAATCTAATCACATCTCGCCACTGCCACGGTTAGTACACTGGTCCAAGCTACCATAATCTCTTGCCTACATCAATAAATGATCTTTCTGCTTTTACTACTGCCATCCTACAAGGCTCTTCTACACCCAGTAGCCAGAGTAATCCTTTAAAAATGTAAATTATATAGATTTCTGTCTCAAGGTGGAGTCCAAAGTCCTTACCCTGGGCCTAAAAGATATGAGATCTGGTCTCTGGCCACCCCTTTGACCTCTTCAGCAGAACTTCCTTTCATTCATTCCACTCCAATCAAACTGGCCTCTCTGATTTTTATTCTAATATGCCAAGCTTGCCTCTACCTCAGATGCTATTCCATCTACCCGGAATGCTCTTCCCCTAATATCCTCATGGCTAGCTCCTTTACCTTCCTCAGACTTCTACTTAAATGTTTCCCTTTAGGAAATGCCTTTCCTGAACAGCACATCATTTTAAAAAGCACCATCTTACCCAGAGTGACTATACATCTAGATTTATCCAGGACAGTCCTGGTTTTATTTGCATCGTCTTAACATAATTGTTAATAATTACTCCCAATGTGTCCTTGTGTGACATATTATGTGGTTGTCCACCCTTACCATGTCTTATTTTTACAGCTTTCATCACTACCTGATATCACCTGTCTCCTCCCATTAGAATATTTGATAAGAGTTGACCATTTGTTCTATTCTCTAGTATCCCTAGCACTTAGAAATGTCTAGAACATAAATACTCAGTAAATGTGTTGAATGAATGAATGAGTGAATAGGACATTAAGTACCTGATAATGTCAAGTGCTCTCCTGGGAACCATAGAGGAAAAGATAAATAAGACAGTCTATATTCAATGCACCAGCCCCACCTGAGAGATTCTCTGGTTTGACTAGTCTTATGTAGAGACTGGAAACAGATGTATACATATAGGGCTGTGTGTGTGTGTGTGTACACATATATATAGTCAGTGGCTCAAGTGATTCTCACAGACAGGCCAAGTTGCAAACCTATGGTCTACGAGCTATATGCCTGTAGAGGAGTCAGAGGTGAAAGGCAAGTGCACTTCAAAGCCATCTCTTTGCAGTGAATGGCTAGGATGTTCAATCTGCCAAAATCACCATATTGAGTTTGGACATTAGCATTAAAATTTATGCTCTGTACATGATCTTGCCCATGTGGCTGGCCAGGGCTACTGATGAATTAAATTCCTAAATTCTGTTTTTGTCACTGGAAAAAGTGTTTACTATAGAGTACTGGTTTTACAGAGCCTAATAAACAGCAAGACTGGGAACTATTTATGGTCCAGAATGTCTTAAGACAATATAAAAAGTAGGGACAGGGAAGTTGTCCATGGAGAACAGATTCTGGGACTTGATGAAAATGAGGACTTGGACACAGTTTATTTGCTGCAGGAAACAGCTTTGTAATCAGACCTGTGCATAACCCTAATTATATCCTTAGGATAAATTTACACAGTAGAAATGCTGTTAACTCAGGTGATCTCTGCATATAATTTTCAAGATCATCTTTAATTACTTGGGAATTCACTTTTTTAAAAAGTAAACTTTTTTCTTATTAAATTTAGGAGTACTTCAAGAAGAAACAATTGAGTTGCTTAAGGAATAATAATTCTAGATACTTCAAGAAATCTTGTTAATTCTCTCCTCTGACAATTTATAGTTAGGCTTAATTCTTCCTCACTATATATTCTTAGCACTTTGCAGGTGTAACTCTATTTTAGCACTTACCACACTATAGTGTATTTATTTGTTTTCCTCTTTGGCCATACCCCCCACATCTCCTTTCCCTCCCAGCACTACCTACCCCTGCTCCAAGTCCACCTCCCCAACCCCAGAGTGTTTTAAACTCTGAACTCTTAAAGCAGCAGTGCCTAGAACATCTTCAAAGTGCAGAATCCTCTGCCCTCTGAGGTTTTGATTCAGGAGGTCTAGGGTGGGGCTGGGGAATCTGCAGCCGACTTTCCCAGGTGATCTGGGTGGTCAGTTCACAAACAACTGACAGAAAGTAGGAATTATCTTAGTCATCATTGCATAACTAGTACCTGGTACATATACACCCAATAAATGAATAAACTGAATGAATGGCCTGGAAAAAATGTGGGACTTCTCTGTAGGAATTATTTCATATAGACCAAAACCAGTTACATCAGAAAGCACTTTGATTATGTGCTGTGTGAATCACTCAACAGGTCCAAAATGAAGGGGATTAAAGAGCACACTTGGCTGTCATGGATCCTGTGAAGATAAGAACAGTCCAGCAGATGATTAGGCAGTTTACAAGTACAAATCTTGGCTAAACAGAATAGCTGGTGATCTGGCACAAGCATTTTAGAATTCAGCCTATTCATATTTTATCTGTATCATTTTCCAGTAAGCCTTCACTTTTCTTAGACATAGGTGCCTTGTTGCCTCATCAGAGGTGGAGAAAAGAAGTGAGTTTCAAGAAAAAGATTATAAATGAGAAATATGTTTTAAACTTGGAAATGGTCTGCAAAGCGAATATTCTATCACTTTATGAAAATATGAATCTTCAGTTTACATTTATTAAAGCATGTTCATGTCAAGCTCTAAACCAGCCTACCTCTGAGCTTTGAATTAAATTCACCATTCATGCTGATGAAATTCTCTACTTTTAGTTGCTGTGACATATTCTCTAGTAGCTTTTTCCAATCTTCTCCCACCAACACCATATTTAAGACCCACTTGAGGTAAATACATTTCAGCCAAAATCTTTTCTTACTCTAGGATCCAAGAGTGCAGAACTGCCTCTCAGGAAACGAGGAAATCTTCCTTCAGAAACATTCCAGGAGTTGGCCCATTAGTAACAACATCAAGACAGAATTTTCAATAATAGGTTTTATGTTTTAAAACATCAGTAATTCAGTTGCATAATAATTTGGCTTTTCTTTCACTTTGAATATAGTACATACATGCACTTTGAGTTAGGAAATAAGTTGTCCTTATGTACATAGAAAAAATTATAGCTTGGACTTAGCACTCACAGATAAGGAATTGTCAATCTGCCATTTATGCAAATTGGCTGTGTTCTCAGAACAGCATTGCTAAGAGCCAAAGCCTCTGCTTTCAAATCTCAGGTCTTTCATTGTGCTCTCTGAGTCATGCTAGTCAGTTTCCTTCTTGGTGTGGTAACCAGAAATGATTATCTTTCCACCAGAAGGTTGTTGGGGAATTAAGTATTACTGATAATTGTGAAAACAGAAAGCAAGAAAGAGATATTAATACTTTGTAGCATGTATTCTGTTAATAAAAGTGAAAACAGGAGGTCTTTGGTCACTTGAAATTTTAAGTGGTCTCAGCTTTTACGTGAGTAAGTTGTGCATTGGAAGTGCTATACTGAACTGATCAGTCACGCTAAAGCAAATCCAGCAGACAAGGATAACAGAAATTATCAATAAAAGGAGTACATGGAAAGGTAATTAGAATATTTCAATCCTATAAGCATATTTAAAAGCAATTAAATGGCTTAGGGCCACATACCGAAAGTGTGCACATGCATATGCTATGTATGTCGAATGTTATGTTTTGTCTTTTGTAGTTTTGAAGAGCGTTCAAATAGGAGCCACTTCTTTATGTACATGTACTTATAATATTTAATCCAGTGACTTGAATGTAGTAGATACTCAGTGAATAAGTGATTTTTTTTTTTTTTTTTTTTTTTGGCGGTATGCGGGCCTCTCACTGTTGTGGCCTCTCCCGTTGCGGAGGCTCCGCACGCGCAGGCCCAGCGGCCATGGCTCACGGGCTTAGTTGCTCCGCGGCATGTGGGATCTTCCCGGACCAGGGCACGAACCCGTGTCTCCTGCATCGGCAGGCGGATTCTCAACCACTGCGCCACCAGGGAGGCCCAGTGATTTTTTTTAGAAGTGAATTAAGTTCAGTGACAAGAAACCAGTTAGGTAATACTTATAGTTACTTGGAATGTTAAACAGCTATTTGTTTAAAAGCTATTTGTTTCCATGTGTTAACATGGAAAACTGCTTATAATGTAGTGTTAGGTAAAATAGGAATACACTGTAATGTTACTGTGAGAAACTGGTGACTAAAATAAGACAGCATAACTATAGGAAAATGTTAAAATGGGACTTGAGAAGTTTCAACTATGGGTAGTCTTATGTCTCCTCTCTACTTTCTATTTTTTCTTTAATAAACACGTATTTCTTAATCATCTAATTTGGCATATCTGCAATTGGCAGCAAATGCTATAGGAGTTGATGTATTGCTTTGTGATAGCTCTTAATATTTCTGACATACTAGGTCATGCTGCTGCTGTCTAATTGGTAGAGCCTGAAAGCAGGAAGACTAGTTAGAAGATAACTTATGACAGTTTATGTATTAGCTAAGAATATGTTTAGCTACACATAACAGAAAACAGTTTAACCAAATTGGGGGTTATTTTTCAGACTTACTAAGTCCAGGGGTAGCCACTGTAGGACTGCTGCAGCAGCTTTAAGATGTCCTGAATGACCCAGGCTCCTCCTATCATTCTGCTCCAGGATCCTTAGCTTATGGACTCCATCTTCATATTTTCCACATCATGTTCACCTTCATTTTTGTCATGAGGTTCCATCTCCATCTTCATGTTAGTATTCTAGGAGGAAGAAAAAAAAGGAAGAAATGAATTGGGGTATCTCAACATTAGGAAAAAAATTCTTTTTTAGACATCTTCACCATGTGTCTAGAACTATATCCCATGGCCACCCAAAAGTGTATGGGATCTAGGGAAAAGCATTTGCGCCTAGGCACATTGCAAGCCCTTCTCCTCAAAAATAAAGTGTCAGGATCTTTCTAATAAGAAAGAGGTAACAAGCAATTTCTTTCCCTTCTTCTCATGTAAGGAATACTCATCCCCTCCCTTAAAGAAAGAAAAATCCCAAAGTCTCTGCAATGAGCTTAGAGTCCAAGATTCAGGAGTCCCAATGATGTGGAGTACTCCCCAGTAAGTGTGTGGATCCTCATGCACCGGCACCAATTTTAAAAAGTTATCTGCCTCAATACTCCTATTAAGTAATGATGGATAGACAGGGTACATGATGTTGGTAAATCTCCTATTCAGAAAGGCAAAGATGGAAACACCCAGTGGCCACTGGTCCATAGAACATCTCAAATCCTGTTGGAAAGAGCAAAGATTCCATGCCCTTGCTTAATCAGTCAATTCCTGGTTCTGTTCTTTAGGAGGATCTTACTACACCATTATATTCCAGGGATCACATCTGAGGCAGACAATGTGGAAGATACATTTTCTGGAGCAGTAAAATTTTAGCAGTCTGAGAAGTCTAGATCCAAGAGTGGTGAGTCCAGAATCTGGTGCCATTTTTCCGTTTGGGCCAATTGACACTCTGAAAGCAGTAATGGAGAGGTTGAGAACTAGCTAGAGTTCTCTATTGCCTCAAGGGGAGTAAATGGGGAGTGGAGGGTGAAAAATAAGTTGGATTCCAAAGAGCTACATCCTGGGAGTAACTTTTAATTATTAATCCTTAATTGGGGATTAAGGTGATCTGCTCTTAGTCTAAGCATCTCCCAATATTCATGGCCTCAAGCAGTCCCCTCCCACATAGACTCTGAGCCTGGTAGTGTGACTTGCTTTGGCCAATAACACATTATTAAGCATGATGTAAGCAAAGGCTTGCATATTGAGGTTTGTTTTCTTGGAATGCTCCCTCTTGGAACCCCGAGAGGGGTCCATGCTGTGAGGAAGCCCAAGTTAGCCACATGAAGAAGCCTTGTAGAGAAAAAACAGGGAATTCAGCCAAGGGCCAGAACAGAGGCCCAAGACATATGGCCCTAGTTGAGCCAGGCCTCAGCCATCTGAGACACCCCAACTGAGACTCCAGATATCATGGAACAGAGATGAGCCATCTGCACTATGCCCTGACTGAATTCCTGAGCCAGAGAATCCAGAATCATAAGCAAACAAGAGTTGTTGTTTTAAGTCATAAGTTTTGGGGTCATTTGTTCACAGCAATAAATAACTGAAACACTGCTAAAATAATAAAGAATGTATAACAAATAACCTAATTGTTGAGAGAGAATAGAATTTAAAATACTTCAAAAGAAGTCATGAAAGGAAAGAAAAAAACACAGAACAGATTAAACAAATAAGAAGCAAACAGTAAAATGGTAGATTTAAACTCAGATACTTACTTCTAGGAAATTCCATATGTGAGTAGGCACACATCAAGATTTTGTCTCAATACAATTTGTAAAGCCTGGAAATTCTTGACTTTTACTTAGTAGTCTCTGAATTCTCTCCATATCATTCTCACCTTAAATGGCAACAAGGCACCTGGCCTGATGCCATTTGTAATAAGCCTGCTGGGGGAGGATACTACCCTTAATCTATTCTTTGCTGATGTGTCACTCAGTTTGGTTTAGAACAGTTGAAGAAAGGCTTGGAACCCTAATATTTATTACTACCACCTCTTATTTTTTACAGGCTTCCATGTTTGGTAAGGTAATAGCTGACTTTTTCAACCCAGAATGCCACCAAGTTACAGAATTAAGTCACTTTAGATTTCAGGCCGCATGAAGAGAGTATCTCTTTGCGAGCTGTGTTCCTTTTTCTGCCAGCTGTTGGGGATACAGTCGTGATTAATTTTCCTTGATTTTGACCAAAATTTTCTTTGATTTTGACTCCCCCCCCCCACGACACACACACATATATGGCGATTATATGAATTTAACGTAGTGTTTCTTCCTCCACCAATGAAAAACTATTCAACAGACTCACCATCCAGGGCATTTTACAATCCAGAAAATATGGCAAATTCACAGGCGGTGTATATTTTAGAGGTGAGTACATGGTGCTCCGGAAGCTCCATGAGGACAGGCAAGGTGTCTTGGCTGATCAGGGCTGTAGTCTAAGCCTCCAGTTCACCCGGTATGCAATAGACACTCGACAAATTTGTTGAATGAATAAACAAGTCACTACCGTGTTTGTGGCCTTTAAAACACATGTAAGTGCTTCTACCGTCAAAACCCAAAGCTAGGTTTCCCTTCTGCAATGCTGAGAATGTTTCCCGTGAAACAGTAATGCCCGCAACCAGGTCGGGCAAGCGCAGGCCATGGTGCGCCGCAGGGCCTGCCTGTGCGGAACGGGGCGGGCGACCCCGTCTGGCCGCAGCGGTCATAGCAGCTGATCGCCTCCTCTCGGGGTCGGCGGAGTCAGGGGTAGGAGGCCTCTGGTGAGGAGGCAAATAAACAAAGCCAACCGCACAGAAACGGGTTGTTCCGTTTCACATCCTCCCTCTCCTCTCCTCTCTCGGGTGCCTGAGTTTCCTCCCAACAAAGTGACCCTCCATCTGTCTGCAGGTAGGTGGAGCCCGCCGCACGGCGCCAACCTTCCCTCCTCACAGCCTCACAGCCACGCGATCCCAGACGCTTGCGGACGCAGACCCTCCCGGACCCAGCTGGCGGCGAAAGGACACGCCCCCTCCAGGGAGCACGGGGCCGTTGCACGCACACCTCGAGCGCGCCTCCCCGCGAGTGAGCGCGCATGCGCACGCGGGGCGGGCCGCCTTCCCGTCACCCACTGAGCTCCTGGTCCCCTCACCCCACCCCAGCCTCCCTGCCTCTCAGGCTCCGCCTCCGCGACGGGGCTGCCGAGAGGAGGCGACCGGAAGCCACTTTAAAGCAGAGCTCGAGGTGACAGGCGAGCGAGCCGGGTCGGGAGTGCAGTCGCGGCTTTCTGCGCTCCCGGCTGCGGAATGGCCCGAGCGCCGCTCGCCGCGTCTCCGGCCTGCGACCCCTAGACGCCCGAGCCCGTCCCCCTCCCCCCCCTCCCCCCCCTGCCCGGCGCGAACAGTTTAAGCCGGCGGTACCGCGACTCTGCTCCTGTGGTCCGTTCTCAAAGGCTGCCCGCTCAGGTAAAGGGCTACGGGTGGGCTCTGAGGGGCCGAAGAGGGACCCTAGCTGGGAAGGCGGGCGCGGAAGGGGTCGCCGGCCTTGCCGCCGGCTCTCACGGATCTGGGGTGAGTGATGTTTAGACTGTGCCTTTTTGTACTGAATTCACTCGGATCCCGTCAATATCAGGACGGCATTGGTTTACACTTCTTAGTCACTTCGGGCCTCTGGCAGGTGTATAAATTGGAGTAATTCGCTGAAGGGTTTAGTCTGCGGCGCCGGCGTCTCCCCATTCCCACTGGGTCGGGGAGACTCGGGAGTGCGTTTGTGCGGTTGCCCCCGCTGGGCAGACCCTGCGTGCTCTGGGGCGCAGATTGAGGGGGAGGGCACGGCCGCTGAGAGGAGCCTTCCGGCGGACCCGCGTTCCGGCTGCAGCCCAGAAGTTTGAAAGCTGTTTTCAGTTTAACTTTGAAGTCGTCGCCTTCCTCTCCACCGTCCCGAGAAGCGCCCGCCGCGTTTCCCCGGCTCTTCTCGGGTCGAGCCTCCGAGCCTTGCAGGACGATCTTCGCGGGAAGGTCGGTCGAGGAGAGAAAGAAATTAACTGTGGAAGGCGCCGCGAGTGGCTTCTGGAAGGGAGGGCAGCCAGGGCGGGAGCCTCTCGTTGGATGGGAGGAGGCTGGCCCGGGGTTGTGAGGGCAGGCGGGGGCAGGATGCTCGGGAACACACGGGATGGGCCGCGCTACGCGGAGTTGGGGTGGCCCTGGGGGGCCTAGCTGAGCAAACTGCCGCAGCCGGCAGGAGGCGTCGCTCGGACCCGACCGTTGCGCTACGCCCGGCCGAAGTGCTGCGTTTGGAGCGGGCAGTTTCCCCGGATGGTGCGAGGGGTCGAGAGTGCCCGAGAACCGGGGGCATCACGAGGTGAAGGGTGAAGCGGTCGGTCGCCTACAGCGGGAACGGGAGGAAGGTGTCCTTCCAATCTTTATTTTTTTGTTATGCAAACTGATTGAGGAACTAGGTTCTAGTAACTTCCCCACTCCAACCACTCCTCCAGTTCTCTGCCCCTTTCTCGGTTTTATTTCTGAGGTTGACAGAGGGCAAAAATAGGAAAAGTTGTGGCGTGTGTGTATGCATCCGTATAAATGAACTGGGTTTCGTCTGTTTTGCCTTGATTGGGTGTGATAGGAGTGGTGAGTGTGTGTGCGTGGGGGAAGGCACAGGCCGGTTTGGTGTGGTGAAGAGGGAATACCACAATCTGTGCCAATTGTGCCTTGAGGCAAGAGCACCAAATGAATAATAACGCCTGGTTTGGCTGCTTTCCAGTTGATTTATGTCTTATGTCAAGTCCCTCCTTCTTCTTGAAGCTTTCCCTAACATAACAATGCCAGCTCACACTGAACTCTTCGTTTTCTACCTTTTTTTGTACTTACTGTGTGTATTAAAACCTTGTTATATACTGTGTTTTTAATTTTTTGAGTTTGGCCATTATGCACTTTTTACACATGTAGATTTATGAATCTCTCCAATTCTTTAATATTCATTTTTCTGGGTAATCAGTTTTATCGTTTTGTTGCTATTGTTGACCCATAAAGCCTCACAGAACTAGGCATTTAATAGGTGCTTTTTCTTCAGTAATTCAGCAAAAAAATCTTGTGGAGCACCCACTATGTGCATTGTGCCTGGCACTGTACTGGGTACCTGGGATGCATACTTGATGAAGTCATGAGCCCTTGCATCAAAGATTTCTTTCAGTCTGTTGGACAAGGGAGAAGATTAATTGCTCATCACCACCCCTTTACCACCTGGCACAATGCTCAGTAAATATTTTCAGAATTAGTTAATGAATGCTAGATTGTGGAGGAGACACCATTCATCATTTTACAAAGTTTTCTTTGCTTTTTACTTTTAAGTTCCAGTTTCTTTCAAGGGGTCTGATTCTTTGAAGAAAGGACTTTTTTAGTCACTGAGTAGTTCATTAGGGATCTGAAATTAGGTGGGGTTTTTTTTTTCCTTGTGTTGTTTTTCTGTGCCTTCATTTGTCTTTTTGAAAAAATGCATATATGTAACTTTTCTGAAGACAAGGAGGCCCCTTTCTGTATTAGGAAGTTGTGTTTGGTTTCTAAAACAGTGTGCAGTGGTTGTTGCTGATGTAGCTTCTGTTACTAACAAGCCCTGATATTCTTCCTCCAGTAGTGGTAATGTTTGGGGATTGCAAAAGTAGACCCTTAACATCCTTGGGGAATATATTGGAACTTTCTGAACCTAGAAATGCTTTAGTAGGCTTTCTCCCATATAATATTTCGATTGAGAGCCCCTGTTTCCTGAGTATATCCTCACACCCCAAATTCACTCACAAGTTGCAGTTTTTCCTGCGTTTGACAAACTTTTTTAACAAAGAAATAGTTTTTGTCACCTCATGAGATAGGCAATACATAAACAACTGTGAAGAGAACCACAAAGCAGTAGAGATGTGGTTTCCCCACTGTCATTAGATGCACTTATTTCTACCCCTCACCCTCCACCCCATCCTAGACTTACTATAAAAATTCATACCCCAGCAGAATTACAAATCGTATATTAAGTCCAAAAATAAATGTCAAGAGCCTATTGGAAGATACTGTCTCTCTTTCACCTTTACCTGTTGTGGGCTTTTGAATAACCTTGGCTGCTTTGGAGCCTTGATTTCTCAGTAAAATTTAAAACTGACCTGTAAAGGTGAAATACAGTGTAAGAGGAATGATTTCAGGGACTTAGAGACTAGAACAAAACACATTGATGAATGAATAGGATTTGGTTGTTGTCAGCTTGTAAATAATCTTCTTTCCTTTCCTGGTAGGATTTTTTAGACTGAGGAGCAATTGGAGCTAATCCACATCATGGAAATGGAAACCACCGAACCTGAGCCAGACTGTGTAGTGCAGCCTCCCTCTCCTCCTGATGACTTTTCATGCCAAATGAGACTCTCTGAGAAGATCACTCCATTGAAGACTTGTTTTAAGAAAAAGGATCAGAAGAGATTGGGAGCCGGAACCCTGAGGTCTCTGAGACCAATATTAAATACTTTGTTAGAATCTGGCTCACTTGATGGGGTTTTTAGATCTAGAAATCAGAGTGCAGAAGAGAGCAGCTTACATGAACCTATGGTGAAAAAACCTTTGGAAATCAATCCATCGTGTCCACCAGCAGAAGACAATATGTCTGTCCTGATTCCTGATGGAACAAATGTTGGGGGCCAGATACCAGAAGCCCATCCTACCACTGATGATCCTGAACAAGTGGTTCCAATCCAGGATCATAGCTTTCCATCAGAAACCATCAGTGGGACAGTGGCAGATTCTACAGCAGGGCACTTCCAGGCTGACCTTTTGCACCCAGTTTCAAGTGATGTTCCTGCTAGTCCTGATTGCATAGACAAAGTCATGGATTACGTTCCAGGGGTTTTCCAAGACAACAGTTTTACAATCCAGTACATTTTGGATACCAGTGATAAGTTGAGTACCGAGCTCTTTCAGGACAAAAGTGAAGAGGCCTCCCTTGACCTTGTGTTTGAGCTGGTGAACCAGCTACAGTACCACACTCACCAAGAGAATGGAATTGAAATTTGCATGGACTTTTTGCAAGGCACTTGTATTTATGGCAGGGATTGTTTGAAGCACCACACGGTCTTGCCGTATCATTGGCAGATCAAGAGGACAACTACTCAGAAGTGGCAGAGTGTATCCAATGATTCCCAGGAGCACTTGGAAAGATTTTACTGTAACCCAGAGAATGACAGAATGAGAATGAAGTATGGGTATGTATTTATAACTACTTTAAAGCTATTGTTAAATCCTATAGAGAAGGTAAAGAGGCTTTAGTAGGGTGGTTTCTTTCAGTAGTAACCTAACAGGTTTTATTTTTTTTTCTACTGTTATTCTTTTGGCTGTATGCTATCCTGATTTTTCATGGCAGTTGAATGCAGGCTATTTATCTAACCAGACAATGAAGGTTTTATGATTTGAACAATTCAAATGTCACTCTGTGCGATATGTGTGTGACTGAGAAGCTGCATATACATTGAGTGTTGTGAATCAAATACTATTTTAATCACACAGGAGAGCTTGCTTTTGAAAGAAAATCCATGGAGAATCTTATAAATTATGAATACCTAAGTTATCTAATTTTAAAGTTTTGTATATTGAGTAGTTCCTATTTTTTAAAGGAAAATAGTATTATTTGGAGATTTTTGTGGCCTTCTTTACATTTTAAATGGTCCAAACAATTTTTCTGTGAATGATTCCGAAGTACCTCCCACACTTCTGAATCATGCCGAAACATGTTAAATCTCTTTTTCAGTTTCCTTAAAGCTTTTTACCATTAATTTTATTATTCTGTTTATCTTACAGATAAATTGTTCCACAACTCAGGGTATTTTTTTAAACCTGAAAGAATCTTTTAACAATGAGTGAAGGGAAAATTTATGTTAATGGACATATTTGTTTGTGATTTACATTAAAAAAAGTTATTCTCATGTTTTTGTAAGCAAGACATGTATATAAATAATTTGGTTCTTTTATGGATGTCCAAACATTATTCACTGATAGGGAACTGAAATTTCCACATCTCAGTTCTTTAATGAACTTGAAAGTGGAGAAAATAATACTTGCCACATGTAAAGTTGCTAGTGCAAAAATGGCTGTATAATAAGCATTGATCTTTATATTCCTAAGTTGTTTCTCCTGTAGTATAAAGGGACTTAAAATAGTAGGCTGACTATCCTAATCCAGAAGTTCAGGAGAAAAACTTTGTGGAGAGTCATTTTTGTTCACAGGTAAGTCAGGTTACACTACCCAAGTGTCTGGAGAGTTAGAAGGCAAATGGTGGCAGTGAACCATTTTCATGTTGTCTCATTTTACTAGTTTTGATGTTAACCTTCCGTGTTCTAACAGTGCCAGAGCATTGTTGGCATTGCAGTAACCTGGTCTTTGTTTAACTTCTCTTGCTCCCATTTAGTATTAGCTAGGTGGTTTTCTTTGAATATTTCAGTTGTATAGTACACATATCTATGTGTCTTTTTTAGCAACTTAATTACCATGAGACTGGAATTTTGCGTCTTGTGTTTCAAAAGCGACATATGGAACAAGATGAGAAACAATATAAAGCCCAAGTTTAAAGGCGTTATTATGTAGAAGACCTCTTTGGATAAAAGTAAAGCTTATATCAAAAATGTAGTTTTCCTGATCATAAATGCATTCTCTTGTTAATGTAAATGCATTCAAGATTCTGTCTTGCTTGGGTAGCAAAATTCTCAGATCCTGTAACAAAGCTAAGTACTTCTGACTTATTTTTTTTAGCCAGCATTGGAAGAGAAAAATGTTTTCCATTTTGTCTTAAAAATCTTTTTAATAAGGTATTGTCCAAAATCTCTGTTGCTCATGAGCTAGCAATTCTGATTGGTATGTCAAGGGTAATTAATTTTATATACTCTCAAAGCCACTCTAATCCTTCCATCTCCAGATTGCAAAACTGTGCAGAACAGTGGCCTCCCACTTCACTCTTATAAAGCAAATTTCCAGTCTGCTAAGCACTTCAGCATCTTGGTACATTAAGTTTCTATCTGTTTGAATTGCTCAGGAAGAAACTAGCAGGATTATTGTCCAACACATTACATTCTGTTACCTTGAGCAAGGCAAGACAGGTATTTTGATTCCCAGAAAATCCAGGAACTCTTAGGATAGCAGCACACTGAGTATTTTATCCTTTCGTAAAATTTCTTTGCTGAAGAATAGACACAGATAAAAGCCCATACGCATTCATTGTTGGATCAGTTATAAAGTAGTTGCAGTGAGTGCTTGATTTCCGGATCAGTTTTAAGGAAGTAAATTAATGTTTATTTGACACTTGAGAGGAGAAGTATGAGTGCATTATTATAAGTGGTCCTGCCCTGATAAAAATGGCAAAAAGTATTAACAGTTAATTACTAGTAGAGTGAAGTTCTCTGTGTGCTACAGTAAGAAATTTTATAAGATTGTAGATAGCTAAAATGTCAAAAATTAGGCTTTTGGGAAGTTGACCTGTAGTCATTGCAACCTGGTTTTCCTTGTATTCCAAAGCGATGTTGTGTTTCCTGGCAACAAGATGCAGATAACGGCATGTTGAGCCTTGCTGAGAGATTCACAAACAAGCTGGAGCAGCCCAGGTTCACATGGTTACCACATTATTTGGCTAAAGCTATTAATCTCTGTGGTCAGGCCTGTAAAGCTGGTCTATCTGTGCAGATTGCACATAACCAGGAAGTGTGTGTTCAGCTGTGTATATGCCCAAGTCGAACCAGTCTTTAGATTCAGAAGTGATGAATGGCAGTTGTTTATCCCACTTGTTTTCAGCATTTTATATGACTTGGTAAATCATTATTATATACTATACCCATAATAGTTCATTGTGCAGAACTTGGGGAAAGTTCATAGTTCTGAGTCTCTAGCAGAGACAAAAGTTCATAGTTTCAAACTGTGTAGATAAAATTCTTTGGTTTTTGCAAATGGATTTAACATCTAACTTAATCCAAATTAGATGTGCAGTGTTCATTTTATTCTCAAGAGTGAATGGAAGGAAAGTTGAGCTAGATAAGTTCACAGGTGCCTTCCAACTCTTTAGTCAAGATGCTTAGATACTAAAGACACGTGTAAAAACAGGATTTTAATAATAAAAGTGCCTACTTGGTTCATTATAATGAAATTATTTTAATTACTCTTTTCCAATTTTGCCTTCACCCCAAATTATACCATTCCACTTTGCTTTCTCATTCCTTTTGTACATCTGCAAAATTAACTGGAAACTAGTTGTATGTATGAACTCCCCATATTTAGATGCTAAGGCTTTTGCACATGGGATGGGCTTTTGAGAATTTCCAAATTCCAGATAAGCAGTTAAGAAAACAACATCGAATGTTGTGTTTTCCATTAAGAAAACATAGTCTCTGACAGTTTAGGCACTCATGCTTAGTAGAAAATGATATTAAATGGCAGGACTAAGCAGTTTTAAAAGGGTCTCGGTAACTCTGCGGAATACTGTTGTGGATAATTGAAATTGTGGAGGATGTGCAAATCTCCCTTTAGCAACTGCTATCACCATTGGTTTTCACATTACATTCATTTTAAAGTGTGCCAGAATTGTCTTCTAGTTATTATCGCCCATAAGGAAGAGGCACTGTGCTGACCTTATTTTGTAGGTAATTTCACCTACAGTGAAAATATGACCAGTGATTATTTCTAATTTTGAATTTCCTGCAAAGGGGGGAGGATGAAGAAGAAAGTTGCAAACTCTGACTCCATGGTTAATTTTTCTTAGAAGACAGTTCTTTTCTCCTCTTTAGAATTAAAGCTTATTGATAAAAAAGGAGTTTAAATTTTATAGCTTAAGCCTAGAGTGTTGTCATAGCCTTAGCTAATTAGTTTTGAGTGATTTTGATTGCTGGTGGCTCTTAGAAGTTTGTTTTTTTAAAAACTGTCCAAGGGACAATACCATTAGAAGACTTCACAGGGACTCTGTGAAAGAAGACAAGGAGAATTGCATATTAGTGATAATAAAGAGCATATGCTGTTCTTTTCTATATGACTTGCAGAGTGGATTATCTAGAGTAGAGCAAGCTCCTGACTGAACTCTACTGGAATAGTTAAATTAGCCAAGTTAGCTCTGGCCTGCACAGCTGTGATGATGTATGAACTAACTCATTATGTGTTATTGATAATACTGGAGAGAGGAGAACAGCTGAAACTTACTATGCCTGTGACTTTCTGGTATTTCTTGAATATACACAGCTGGATGAGTTTGAATTTATTTAAAAAATTCCTGCCTAAGAGAAAGCAAGAGCTCCATAAGCAAGAACTGTGTTTGAAGTGACTTTCAAAATATGTGCCTTGTGCTTTAGGAGAGAGCAATCCAGTGAATTATTTTCTGTACCTCTTTATGATGCTATTTACATATGAAATAAAACTAATTGGCTTCTGTCTATACTAATCCAGGGAAGTTAATGGGTCTGTGTAGAGCTGTCATGGGAATCAATAGCAATCATTCATTTATTCCCTTTCTAAGCAGATTAGACTTTTTGAAGCAGCTGTCACCTGGCTTCAGGTTGGGGTCAGTCTGTTCCTGATATATTCATGGTAATGAAAATGAATCTTGCAAAGATGTGTAACTTTTAAATCAGACAGTTGGAGGAAATAACTTACAAGGTTATCTCACAGTTCCTAAAAATAATTGCGTGATACATTCATTATACATTTTCTCATTGAGTTGACTCTAAAGCTTTTACTTTTTATTGTAAATAAACAAAAAAATAATAGCTCCATTCAACATTTAAAACTTTATTCTGCATATGTGAACATGCAAAAAATGCAACTTTTGACTGATTACTGTGTTCCTGTAAAACTACTTCCATTGTTACACTAGAAGTTCTAGATTCTAGATTTGCATTCTACCGTAAAACAAAGGTAAATTCATAAATTCCATCTGGGTACATCTTTCATCTTAGTGATCCTTAGTTTCATACTGGGTTTGGGGGGCTATTTCTAAAGGGTGTAAAGCAATATGTAGCCCTTACAAACCTTGACTACTTATGGAATTCTACTAAAATCCAGCCATCTGAGATGGTGACTGTTTTCCTATGGCCTCTTATATCTCATCCCCTGATTTGAGACCACCAGATTCTGCATCCTTTGTCTAATGGCAATAATTTTGATCACATTTAAAATAGGACCTGAGATCCTCTTAACCTAGGTCATCAACCTTTGATAATTACCAGTATCCTGTTTATGAGTTGTAGTTGCCTTTTTGTGGAAGGAAAGCTTAAGTACTTTTGAGCTACAAGATGATTCTTGATTATCCTGGAACAACTTTCTGTAAGGCTGATTCAAATTGGACACTGGTAAAGTTTTGCAAGAAACTCCCTTTGTAAAAGCAGTGGAGTTTCTCTTTAAATAAGTCTGAGAGTCTTAAGCTAAAAGGAAGTGAATATGAATGATATTTGTATCTTTGGAAGATACCAGAGTGCTGAGGATTGAGCCATTTTGTGTTTCATTCTGGGCTTGAAATCATTAGGTAATAGCTTAAGCCCTTGAGGTGAACTGTACTTTGCAACACCGTAAACAGAAACTGTACAAAAGAATAAAATATTTCTAATTAAAGTTCATTTCTAGGAGCAAACAAGTCATGTTTTTAAATATGAAGGAACTCCCTTAACAAAACCGAATATTATTTTTGTATTTATGGCAGTGCTTTCTAGGGACCAGGGATCATACTGCACAGACTTGCCTCTATTAAAAGTCCCTGTAAGTGTTAAACATAATCCAGCCCAGTCCCCAACACATTAACTGAAAGCCTCAAATTTCTAATGTAGATGAATTCCTTGTGAATAGGGGGATTTTAAATTACAAGGGATGGGTTCTGAAATACATTTTGAAGTCTTTGAAAATAAATGATTTTAGGTAAAAATAAATTCCACTTATTTAGCTTGGTAGTTTGATATATATTTGATTGTGCAAAAGATAGTATTGCAGTCTTGTTCTAAATAAATATGACTAATTCTGTGATCAGGCACTCAAATTTTAGAAGTTGCTTATATTAATAAACTTCTGATTATGAAAATTCCAGTTTTCCTTGCTGACCTGTCCAGTCGCTGTTGCTACGACAAGCATAGAAGGGAGTTAACTGAGCATTCCTGTTTGCCGTGACCACGCCGCAAAATGTGTCTGTCTCCTCCATCTTTCTCTGCTATTGCTGTTTACTTACTGGTACACCCACTTGACCAGTAAAGAACCTTTGCATGGTCATCACAATGAAAGGATAAACATGTATGAGAGTGGGAATGCTGGAGCAAGTGTTTCTTTTCACATTCTACAGAAACTAGTGATTTGCGAGTATGTGTGCCACAAAATGTGTGAGGAGTGTATTAGAATCCCTCGTGACTAAATTATCTGAGAAAGAGATCGGGAAATTTGTATTCTTTATGCAAATAGATATCCTTTGTTTTGGTGCTATTGCTTCTGAGTTTAAGGAAGGATTTGTGAATAGTCTTATGTTGAAACTTAGCACTTCTCATAAACTAAATGTTTAGTTTAAGCCACATTTACAGGAATTTCTCTTTATTACATTAATTTTTTGTTTAGTTTAAGCCACATTTACAGGAATTTCTCTTTATTACATTAATTTTTTGTTTCCTTTTTGGATTAAGAGATTCTTAAATTGTCCCTCTCATTTGACATATAGCCATAGAGTTTGTGTGACTTTCTTTGCTCTAGGTTTTTACCAGCACTGAATAGTCAGGGAAGAATGGCAGGGGTAGGGGTCCCAGGGTGAACTTTGCTTGCAGTGTAGTACATGTGCTTTCAGAATCTTGCCTGCACCCTGTGATCATCAAAGCTCCTGCAGCTGATCTGGGCATAGGGAGGGCAAATGGCACAAAATACTTTAAGTAATTTCCTGCTGCGGTTGGTCTTTGGTTTCTGACTGTCACCTGGCTTCGCTCTTTCATTTCCAGGCATTGTGAGAATAAAAATAAGCACAGGAGAAATACCAGGTTTGCCTTCCAAGGTAATAAAAGAAAGACATCATTGAATGCAGGGGGTGGGGGGGTAGAGTATGTGAAACAGGAGGAACTTAGCTTGCTTGCCTTCTGATGTTCCGATTGTCAGAAATGCTTTCACACATCAAAAACTTTGTGTAAAGTCTTCTATTGATACAATTAATTTGTTATTAAAAATTAATTTAGACTGTCTTAACTAATTGATAAAATTGAAAGAGAAACTTGGCTTTGTAGAATCTCTCTCCCCTAGGAAAAGTTACTGACTTAAGACCCTTTTGAAAGGTTTTGTGGTCATAGTTTACAAAACCTAGACAATAAAAAAAATTCTCTTAATATGTTTTCTGTAGGAAGTCTTTATTTTTCTTTCAGAAATTTGCTTTAAAAACTCTCAGACAGTGATAAATTCTTTATATAGTTTGTATACCTTTAAGTCTCTCATGCTAAGAGCCTCTTACTTATATCTGGGTTCTCATGATAAGCCATCAATGAGTATATTTTTGATTTGCTCACTTATCAGTTAGTTTATCTGTACTAATTGGGGAAAAAGACAAGGCAAAATTTTAAATAAAAAGGATTTGATTATAATTTTAAAAGTCAATTCAGAAATAAGCTAATAGATTGTATCTTACTAGGAGTTATTAGGGGATATATTTTATGATAATTACTTATAATTAGTATTTCATTTATGTGTAAATGAGTTCCAAATTGTTTGAAGTTATTTGAAAACAATTATCTTTTAAAAAATTTTAGCATTTGCATACAACTGATTTTATAATTATGTAGAAAAGTTTTATAAGTAAATATATTTCAGCCCACTTTAAACGTCAAATTTCATATAAACAAAATTTAATTAATCAGCTGAGAACACAGCAGACATTTTTTATTGTCCAGTTTGAGACAGGTAACCTCCTTTCTTGATAGAAACCTCTCAGTTTTAAAAATATTTCACTTAAAGGGAGTATTTACTCATCTTCATAAAAAGCAATAACTGCATAATTTAAGGTAGTATAAGGCATGATACATTTCTTTTTAATCTGTTGCGTGCTTTCTATCCCAGCTGTTCTTGTAGAAGTTGTTTCACTTCCTTTTCAGGCCATGGTTGAGAAGTATGTCTCACTTAAGTTACCTTCTAGGAGTCTCAGGACATGTGACTGAACTGGGATAAAAGTTAAGGCTGTATGACATTTTTGATGTCTTCAGTGTGCAAAATTTAAGCCCGTGTCTCCATAAATAGATAGCAGTGAGATCTTCTGATCTCATAAGCATAATTTTTATTTATGAAAGATTTTAGGCTTATCCACATTGTATTAAAAAGTTCTTATGTATTCTTTGCTTTGAACTGATAGTTTTGTAATTAAAAAAAAATAAAAGCCCAACATAACAGTGTTTTAGTAGGTTCTCTTCCTCAGGTGGCTATTATAATTTGCTTTAAGTGGTTGCACGGGGTAGAGGGGACTTCAATGTATGATATATTTAGGCGTTTAGGAAACAGGTGTACTCAGATGGCCGTGTCTTAGTACAGAGTTTTTTGAGAATAAACTGTTACACATATTTGTTTAGTTCCCCACATGCTTTTGGAGAATATAGAATAATAAAAGCTTAAAAACAAGTATCCTTTCATTTAGAAAGCCTACCTGGCTGCCTTTTTTCTCCTATTTCTTATCCTCTTGTTTTTATTTCACTGTGTTCACTTCTAGAATCACTTTAATACCTCAGATTATATGTCTGACAATTTGTAAATCAAACATGGGGTTTACAAATGAATGTGGTTCCACACAGCATCCACTCATTAACTTACTGCCTTCTCATTCACCTGTTTCGAAGATGTCCTAGGAGGGACCAAGAAAGCAGCACACACAGCCAGAAGTTTGCCCTAAGAATGTTGATCCCCAGAAGCTCATTGACTCTTAAAGTACGGAATATTTTTACCTACCCAGAAATCTTTTGAGGTAAATCCATCAACCAGGTTTAATGTTAATTGTTTTACCGAGTGATCTAAATCTCAGCAATCCTGCCTTGAATAGGTCAGGGTCTCCTTAGAGTTGGGTAGGTTTAATTGTGAGTCAACATTTGATTCTTAGTCTGCTCATAAGTACTGAGGGCCATATGCAAAATAATTAAAAAAAAAAAAAAACTCCCAATTTTGATTTGTAGGTTTGTCTGTGTCTACAACTACTTCTGGATACAAAGGGGAAAACCCAGTTGTTACCAGGGCCCAATGTCATAGTGTAGAAATTAAGTAGAGAATTTTAACCTCTGGTACATATTGAAAGATACTGCTTTGTATATAGGCAACATACGAAGATAGATAATTTTATAGATAATTTTTATTGCCTCCCCAAATAGCTGTGCACTGCTTATTCGAGTCAGTGTTAGCAAAAGTCTTAATTAGTAACAGAATAAATGACAGTTACTATGCTTCTAAAGCAGAAAGAGTACATAGTCCTCTGAAGTTTAATAACTACACTGCTGTCACAAAGTATGTTGGTATTATATATGCCATGGCTTTGATTCTCATCACCTTGTAATATATTTGAAGGGATCTGCCAGATATTCCAACATTGCTAAATGAGTTCCTGGAAACATCAAAGCCAGGTATCAAAAGCCAGCTATATTTCGTGCGCCTGTGAAATTTCTTTAGCGGCAGCAAACATACCCCATCTGTCATGCCTGTCTCAAGTCTGTAGCAGAAGAGCCTAAATACTCTCCATATTGCATTTGATCTTTAGCCTTCTATCATTATGACCCTTAGTTTGGGGAGACATTTTCACTTTACATCATAGTAATAAATGTGTCTGATTAATCCAGCTGATGAGGGTGGGTGTTGATTAGTTTGAGGTCACAGGTTTATCCTTGTAGAAACCAGTTAACTTTTATAGGCAGGAAGCCAAGGTTCTGAAGTCTAACCCACCTGGTTAAAACTGTACAGAGTAGCGTCCAGAAAACTTTATACTTAATTGACCTTTGATAAAGTCTGAGTTCTATATCTTATTTGCATCATCTTCCCACTTAAATGTTTTCTGTCTCCTGTGACTCCTGTTTCATTTAATGGCACCGTTATCCAGTCATCCAGATCAGAAACATGGGACACATCCTGGACCCTTTCTACTCCCTTCAGCCCCTCAGTGCAGTTAGAGTCTAACTCTTAAATACCCTCAAATCATCTCATTCCCTGCTACCTCCTGAGTTCTCTACCATCATTTGCCGTATATGCAGTTCTAGTAGCTATAGGTGGCTAAGCATAGAATAATAAATATTAATAATAAACATGCTAATAAATATTTAGCAAATAAGGGCCTGTCTCCACCCTTCCTCCACCTTCCTCTACCAAAAATAAACAAATCAGTCCTCCATACCACTACTGTTGGAGTGACGTTTATAAAAGGCAAGTCTGACCCTTTGTGAAACCCACCAGTGATTTCTGCTGCCCACAGAATCAAGTCCTAACTTCGTAACCTAGCAAACAAAGCTCTTCATTATCTGGCCCCAGCCAGCCTATCCAGTCCAGTCTTATCTCTTATCATCCCACTCACACACACATACACCCTGACCTCCCGCATGAACTGCATGTGCTGCTCACTCTGGGTCTCTTGTGCCTCGCTTGGTTGGCTTCTACACATGTCAATCACTCTGCATGTGGTGTCCTGCCTCTCATTGTCTGCCTGGTGGCTGGCCAAACGTGGCTCCGATTTCATCCATTCTGGGACACCTTCCTTGACCACCTTGCGTGACCCCTTTCCCAGCAGAGTTAGGCCCTCTGCCTCTGGATTGTTCCAGACCACCTTTGTGCCACATTTCACACTGTGCCACAGGGCTTGCTTGTCTCTCTCTCTCCCCACTGACTTTTGGGTATTTTGCCTTTTTCATCTTCTTATCCCAACATGTAGTCCAGTGCCTAATCAGTGTATCTACTTAAGATTACTTTTGTTTGTTTTCAATTGTCACATTTCTTTCTTGGTTTCAAACAATTTATAGAGAAATTGCCTAAAATGGTTACACTTTCCTGAGCTCCCAAATGCATAGTCCCAAGAACTATTTATCCAGCAAAGAGATCATGTCCTAATTTCTGTTTCACTCAGCAACTATTATTTAATAGTTTTGGTTTTCATTACAGCTCTGTTATTTATATCGCAGGCCCTTTTTACTTTTTAGTATCTGAAATATACATAGAAGAAATGATGGTGTGTGGGGCAGACTTTCAGATTTAGTGTGGGTGTTGGTGCTCTATGTGTTGATAATATATGTTGGAAATGTTGGTATGTCAAGGTATTTGTTAAGTAGGAAGAAAACCATTGTTAGAAAGCATCTAAATTATGAGAATGGGTGTCCTTTTCAGAATTTTTAACTAGTTTTGTATCTGGATTCTTGTATATATGGTGGTATGTTTGTTGGTGAAGCATGTGGACACAGAATTGTTAGTATTTCAACAGTTCATGTTCATTCTTCCCATCAAAGCAAAAATCAGCAATCTGTTCACAATATTTTTTTTAATTCATCATGATAAGGTTATATTTTGGGTGAGTCCAGATTGATTAATTGTAGCCACATGATATATTTAACCAAATCTAAATCCTACTGCCCAGTGGCTATCTCCCATACTCGCTCTTTTCTGGCCATCCCTCATAGGGCTACCATTAAGTCAGATAGGGTTCTCATCTGCCAGGATGATTGCATCTTGCCTTTAGGAAGCCCTATCCTCCCCACCTCCACCCCCATCTCTAGCACTGTCTCTGTTGCTCAGTTTTTACACATCCTGTATTTACTACTTTGCCCTTTTACCACAATCTGCTCAATACTCTAAATTCCAACCTTTATTTAAGGCTCTGAGACTCTCGACTTAGCTCCTTAGTTTATGGCTCAACATCTCTCACAGTGTCTGTTATATACCCTGTTCACATTTTCTCATCTCTTATGTACCCTTGTTTAGGTTTCCTTTCCCAGCTCTCTGTTCCTGTCCTTCCCTGTCCCTACCCTTCAAGCAAAATGCTTGAAGAACTCTTTTTTTCTTGTTCTTCCACACAACCTTCACTTACTGGTAATTATTTCCTATTAAACTATTCCTAAAATTCTTTCTCTTACAGAAAGCTATCTTGGATTGATACTGGAAAGCCTCTTACTTTTCCTGACCTTTATCCATTCCTGGAGGAGTAGCCACCTCCTCTCCCATAATGCTGCATTATTCTATTCTTTGTCCTCTCATTCTATTCTTTGTCCTCTCATTCCCAGAGTGTACTTGCCACTGATGAGTTTAGATAGGCAAATGTACTGCTTCTTTGGTTTTAGATTTTGTTAGTTATTTCCCTCTTGAAGCCCTGGAAGCCAGGGACTACATCTGCTTAATTATTTGTGTATTGCCTTACAGGCTTTCTCTAGTCGAGGTGAGTGGGGGCTACTTTTTTCTTTTTGGTGCGCAGGCTTCTCACTGCGGTGGCTTCTCTTGTTGCGGAGCATGGGCTCTAGGCGCGTGGGCTTCAGTAGTTGTGGCACATGGGCTTCAGTAGTTTTGGCTCACGGGCTCTAGAGTGCAGGCTCAGTAGTTGTGGTGCACGGGCTTAGTTGCTCCACGGCTGTCGGATCTTCCCGGACCAGGGCTCGAACCCATGTCCCCTGCATTGGCAGGTGGATTCTTAACCACTGCGCTACCAGGGAAGTCCCAGCTTTGGACTTTCTAAGGATTCCCTATTTAAGGGAGAACAGGTGGTAAAATTAATCTTATAAAAAGATAATTTAATGTTTTTCAGATTTGTTGTTTTGTCTCTTTCAAGTCTACTAAAGCATATTGAAAATCAAATAGAGCTAAAACAGTACTTTGATAACATCAATCCACAGAACAGTTGATTGTAGTAAATTAGGATTTGTAATAAAAATTTCATAATGCCCAAAGGACTGAAGTACACAGAGAATGTAGCAAAAGCTGCAGTTTTAGATGTCTTTCTCATGCAAATCATTATCTATGAAGTCTTAATAATACAGGAGTAAACAGAAATTTCTAGAGAGATGTCCAGAATAAAATCTGATACTTTAATAGCAAAAAGCATTGGCTGTTTATATTATAATGTATGTTATTAACATAATGACTGTTCTTCTAAGAACTCCATAAAGAAAATACTGAGGATTTGTTAACTCATAATTAGGAACAGTTACTGGGAAATAAACTTAAAATAGGAAAATCTGTTTAGAAACTGGAAATGATCTTAACAGGGAGAAGGAGGTTAATATCTCTCCACTCAGTTGATAACATCAGATTCTCCTAAAGTTAAGGAAAAATTGTTTAAAGCAACTTGATGTGAAATTTAATTTAGGTATAGGGGTTCCAGTTTTCAGTGTTTTTCTTTTTTGAAGAATTTCCCAGAAATGTTTTTTAAAATTTTGGATTAAATACTCATTTTGGCCATAAATAATTTTAAACGAAGTAGTGTTCAAATGTGATGTAAACTACATTTTATTGTCTTCCCATTTCACACTTAAAATTGTATGTTCCATTTAAGACTACATCCTACTAGTTAGGTTGAAATTAAGCATCCTAATCCTAACTTGAAATTAAGCAAGAAATTAGGGTTTTGGAAGCTTTTTAGGAATTTTTAAAGGAACATACTGCTTTTTACAAGTTACGTGCTCCATGGCACCATCAGTTGGTATATGACTTTTTTTTTTCTTTTTTCCAACAGAACGTGATTCACTTCACAAATTACGAACATTGGGGTGGAGGGTGGGAAATATTTTCTCTCCCTCATAGTTGCGGGGGTGTTTAGTGAGAGATGTTAATAGGTCTTCATGGGTAAAAGGGAGAGCACTGTCATAGGTTTAGAAGGGTACCTACTAGCCCTCATCATGGTACTTCAATATCTACCTTAGCATATTAAAGGGACTGAGGAGTGGCTGCAGTAAGTAAATTGTTTAACTTTGTTTAACCAAGTTTTTCAAACTTTTGACCACAGAATGCTTTTTGTCCAGAATACCTATTAACAGTCCTTGAAACAAATGTTCCAAGAGCAATCTGGAGTGTCACACTAACCAACAAAACCCATAGATCAAAATTAATACCTTTTTCAAAATCCTGATTTACTGAAAGGAAATATGTTAATTATTAGGAATATCTGTCCAAACACCTGGATTTCACCTGAGCCAGTTTTGAGTGCCACTGGATCTGGAGTATTTGGATGTGTGTTATAGACAGTCATTGAGAAACCTGTGGTTGAAAGAATGTATTTGGAAGCTTAGTCACTCTGCTTATATCTGTGATGTTATTATTTTATGTTTTCTTAGGGAAATTTTGAAATATACATGGAGAGAGAAAAATAAACATTTTGCCATTAATGGTTTAGATGTTTCAAACACTAGATGAAGTTCCATTAAAAAAGGAACACACGGGGCTTCCCTGGTGGCGCAGTGGTTGAGAGTCCGCCTGCCAATGCAGGGGACACGGGTTCGTGCCCTGGTCCGGGAAGATCCCACATGCCGCGGAGCGGCTGGGCCCGTGAGCCATGGCCGCTGAGCCTGCGCGTCCGGAGCCTGTGCTCCGCAACGGGAGAGGTCACAACAGTGAGAGGCCCACGTACCGCAAAAAGAAAGGAGCACACGTTTTTTAGACCACCCTTTATAAGTTAATTTTTTAAGTGATTCTGATTTATGTAGCAGGACCTACACACACACACACACACACACGTGTAAAGTGCTTATTAAGCAGCAGCAGACCAGATAACAGAATGATGAAACTTCTCATAGCTGAACTTTATAATAATCCAAACTATTTTTTCCCATGTTTCGTCAACTTTTTTTTCTACCCACAGGATAAAGGACAATATTGATGTTGGGTAGATGAGCAGTACTTGCCTCATCTGGGATCATTTTATTTTTCCTGTCTTTCATCAGACAATATTGTGTATTCCTATGTTGACTTAGGAAAACTTAATGCTTCTTGAAAAAGGACAAGCTTCAAGAGAAGTTCATTTCTCTGTCTGCTGTCTGTGTCAGCTTCGTCCTAGAGCTGACTCCCTGATTGGTTGAGACCAGGTTTGGCTCATCCCACTGTGGTAGGGAGGGTGGGACTGTGTTGATTGGTTTAGGCCAGTGATGTTATAGGATAGAATCAATCCCTACTCCATGGCTTGCACGTTTTGGTCTTAAGGCATATACGAAATGGGGAAAAAAACAGCAATGATGTCCTTTTACTCCAAACAAGACAAGCTTTGAAAATTCTACAGTATGCTATACTAGATATTTGTAATGTCACATGAGATGGTTAGGTATTTCCATTATTTATTAACAGTTCAATTTTTTCTTGGGTCTTTTTAGAGGACAAGAATTTTGGGCAGATTTGAATGCCATGAATGTGTATGAAACAGCTGAATTTGACCAACTACGAAGGCTGTCCACACCACCCTCTAGCAATGTCAACTCTATTTACCACACAGTCTGGAAATTCTTCTGTAGGGACCACTTTGGATGGAGAGAGTATCCTGAGGTATTTACAGGTTCTTTTTCCCAAAAGTGCGTTTAAATTTTTTTGTCTTTCACTGTTCCTTTTCAACAATAACTAGACAGAACCACAGATCAAAGAGCTTATGTATGTAAAATTGAGTCTTGTTGATACGAGTAACGCTTTTCTGTCTTGATTTTTCTGAAAATATATTTTTTTCCATTAATCTGGAACCCATAAATAGAATACCACTATTATCAGAGAGAAAATGATTTTCCCAGTATCTTATACTATAGGAGCCAAGTATTTAATGTGGTAAGTACTCAGACTCAGTGCCGCCTTTGGAGTAATTTTAATGAGATGAGCACTGGTGTAACTTTTGGCTGTATCTGGCTCCTGGTGGTTGGATCATGTGCTACACTATTAGCATTTTAGAAGTCTAGGGGGAAACAAGCACCCTTAAGCCCCTGGAAGAAGTACTTGGAAATGTTTACTGAACTGTGGTCAGGCAAATCAGTCATTTAAAATTCTATCACATGTGCACATGCATCCTTAGTCTGAGATGGTAAGAATAGCTCATCCATCACAAAGCGAGGTTTTAAAATGATGGTGGTTTATTTTGCTTGTGAATGAGAATTCTGAGTCACATTTAAATGCCCTGAAATGGACTTAAAGATTAATTTCACATTCCGAAGATGTGACTTACTCAATTTGATTAAGTTAATTTCCAGTATTACAAAAAGGGAGAATTGACTTATCTACCTTAGGTTTTCTTTTAAGGCAATAGCAAAAGAAAATGACATAGTATGTTAATTAGTGTAAAACACAATATTGAGTTAAAATTTCTGACTCTTAAGTAGTCACTAGGATCTAATACCTTTCAAAGAGAATAAGAGGCTGTTTAAAATGTATCCTCAGAATAGTTGGACTGTCCCTGTGTTTTTCCTCAGAGAGGTTTCTTGGGTTTGGAACTTAATTGGTTTATTTGAACTGTATATACTACCATCTTTAATCATGTTCTGGAACTCCCTTAAGAAATATAAAAAAAAAAAATCTCCAGGACATTCTTAAAGCCTCAAAATAGAATAGACTAATCCTTCACATGTTTCATAAGGTGGAAATCCATGTTCTGAACAGGAAGCATTTTTCTATTCTGCGTCTTTAAAGAAAATAAAATTCCTACGTGTAACAGGAGGTAATTTGACTCACTGTACTTTATTGAAACACTTCTGATGTTAACAACAAAGTTAACTATTTTTACCTTTAGTTACATTAACATTTTTCATATTTTATAGTGACTATTTACCATTTATTGCTTTTTTAACTTGCTTTTTTTTCCTTTACCTTCTGTTTTCTACTCCATAGTCTGTTATTCGATTGATTGAAGAAGCCAACTCTCGGGGTTTGAAAGAGGTCCGATTTATGATGTGGAACAACCACTACATTCTTCACAACTCATTCTTCAGGAGAGAAATAAAAAGGAGACCCCTCTTCCGTTCCTGTTTTATACTGCTTCCATATTTACAGTAAGTGTCCAGCAGAGTGTCTCATCTGTGCTTCCATTTCATCTAAATGTACACTTAATGCCAAAGAGAAAAAGACTGTAAAAGACTAACTTGATTATTACCTCTAGAATATAAAATTCTGAGTTATTCTTTAGATTTAATTCTTCAAAAAATATAGTTCAGATAAGCTGCAATTAACCCAGCATTAAAAGAGTGAGTATCCTATTGGATTTTTTGAACTGAAAAGCAGAGTTAACATTTTTCCACAGCTGAAAGTACTTATACAGTATCTGGAATAAGGCAGAGTTTGCACTTGCCTCCTTCATGGAAGATTGAGATACCCTTCCATGTTATGGGACTATTTCCCAGCCCAGGTAAACTGCCTTGGCAAGTAGAGAGAGAGTCCCTCAAGGTGGTGTTCTCCATTCTTCTTCCTTGAGTGAATTTGCATGGGAAGAATTCACCTTTTCAAATAATTTGCATTCTCATTTGCTCAGTAAGCCCCATCTTCCTATAATACGCACTAAAATTACCTGTCATACTTTTAGGTCGAGACTGAACTCATCCTTCTGAATTATAGGTGAGCTCTCCTTCCATTTTCCCAAGTGCCATTTTTCTTTTCCCTCTCTAGAGAGCCCACTGGCACATCTCCATAGTCCCAAAAGCTGGGGCACATTACCATTAGCAAGGCCATGTCTGAAAGGTAGTATCTCTAGGGAAATCATTATCTACTCTAGTCAGATACACCATATTTGGAGCTTGATTTTTAAAATGCTATTAGGTTTACTTGGTTTTATGAACTGGGGAGGTCTAGGGTAATATTGGTTGGTCTCTTCTGCTGATCTTTGAGGTAAAAATCTTCTTTTATATTCTTACTAGTAGTTTTTTATTCCAAGCCCAAAGTGTGTTTTTCCCAGATCATTATGGCAGAGTGTTAATGATTCTAATTCTGAGATTGCAAAGGGAACATTAAAAACAAAATTTAAACAAAAATCCCTGAAATGCTAGGTACCCCAAAACAATTTGTTAATAAGGCAGATTTTAGAAATATATATATTGACGAGGTAAATACGTGCTTTCTTCTTAGTTCAAGTATAGGGGTTTTTTTTATTATTAGAAACTAATAAAAATGCCGTTTCACTAGCACAGCTGGAGATGGTGTCAGCGTCCAGTAGTTAGGAACATATTGTCCTCCTAGTGAGACAGTAGAACTCATTAGTGAGACCGGCAGCTTGGCATGCTGAGCCAATCAAGCGAGATGCAGCTTCTGTGAGAGAGGAAGAATGCTCATTCAAGTGCTGCATTGTTGGGGGAATTTTACAGAATACTGAAAATTGATTTGTTTCCATCCTAAGTAATTATGGAATACCCTCTTCCCCCCACCTTTTTTTAAACTTAGGCTTGTTTTGTAAAAGTATGAACTGTAAAAATAATATGAGCAGTAGTAGAATTAATGCCACAGATACGGCCTTCCTATTTAATAACATAGGCTTACAAGAGAACAAAGAAAGTCACTCTCTTTTTCTTTTAAAAATTTCCTAGTTTAGTCTTCTTATCTGGAACAGTGATCATCAGGTATAAAGTAGGAGCTTAGCAAGTCAAAGAGATGCTGCAGACATTTCAAGAGGAAGAGAGCAGAGAAGCAGCAAGTTCACCAGGGTGGAATGGGTAAATGCAGCCTTCAGTTCCTGTCTGCCCTACAGTCTGGGGCTGGCCTAGAGGGCAGAAAGAGGAGGGAGACTAATTCCAAAAAGCAGATTTCAGAAGTAGATTTCTAGACAGACTGTGATCTTAGCCAGGAAGAAAGTTTTGTTTTTAAGTGTTAGCAAACACAAAGGGTCAAATAAAAACGTAGGTGTCAAAAAGGCCACAATTATCAGGGAATCAGAGATGCCTAAGAATTGGGAATGCTGGAGTAGGGAGGCGGAGGGTGAGGCGAGGGCTTAGTTCATGAATTACAGCAAAAGCTTGGCTCTTTTTAAACAAGGGTTTCCCTGCTTTTTTTCCTCTTCCAGTTTTATTGACATATAATTGACATAAAACACTGTATACGTTGAAAGTGTACAGCGTAATGACTTAATATATTTATATGTTGTAAAATGGCTGCCACAATCAAGTTTAGCTAACATTCCTCGTGTTAAAATTTTTTTCCATGTGCTTGCTGATTTTTAATAGGGCTGATAAAAAGGATCTTATTCTTTACTATTCTTAGAATACTTGAGCTAAGGCTGCATAAGCACACAAATATCAGATTTAAAGGTTTGGAAGTCCATTTCAGCTGGAAGGACATCTGCCCTGTGCAATCACCTCATGGTCATGAGAAGGCCTGAGAGGCCTCCCCAAAAAGGATAAAATTAATTTTTACTTCATCACCGAAGTTAGGTTAGGAAACATCTTTCAGAATGGCCAGGGGAGGGAAGGAGAGTGATAAAAGGTGACCTTGGATTAGGAAAATGTGTTCTTCAGAGGCCCTTGAGTACAAGTCCCATAGCCTTTGACTTTGCCTCTCTAAAGAAGGCTGGTCATTCTTGGAAAATAAAGCTACATTTGTAACTGTGCTTAGAATATGTATTTTTAACCCTTGGCAACCAGAGTGTAGAGTTCCATCAGACAGATGTCTATATACATTCTTATGTTTTAGCCCAGGTTAAGATGTTGGCTTATTAAAAGTAAGCATCTATGGATAAGAATGGACGCTTAACCAAATACATAAAATCTGATTTAATGTCTTAGGATAGATGGGATTTATTTACACAGGCTCATCTTCAAGCATATGTAAGGAAATAATAGACCCCCAGTCCCCTGAAAAAGGAAAGGAGACTTTGAAGCTTTCATTTTGTGAAACTGATTTCTAGGCAGGAGTGCTAGCAGAAGGAAAAGGAACAGTCTCTTCTGTTGTCGGTGCCACGTTTTCAGCATGGCTGTGACAGCCTAAAACCTATTTTGGGCAGAGTGGTTGGGAGACTCTTACCTTCCTCCTTCAATCCAGAAACCTCTGTTGGTAACTTCAACCCCTAACAATACTGGGAAAACTGGTGAGTTAGGGCTTACACTCTTTGCAGAGCAGGGATAGAGGGAACAGCTAAAAATAAGGAGCTTACAGTTTTTGTTTCCTGCCATTCCTCATGAATGGTGGTGACTTTTTAAGGAGTTACAGACCTATCAGAGTCTGATTAAAGCAGTAGGGGCCTCTCTTCAAAAAAATGTACCAGTGAAGGAAGGCTCTGGAGGAATCTGTCAGGGCTTTGTGAAAACGCTCCAGAAGACAAGAACTGTTGTGCCCTCTGTCATGAAGGTTGGGGAAAACAGCACCCCTTTAAATCTGCTCCTAAACTTAAAAGCACCTGGGGGATTCAGCAAGCCCTGGATCCACCCAGAACTCTGTCTGTGTCTAACAAAGGGACTTTGAGGCACGTTAATCATAGGCACAGCTACTTGAAGGAGGTGGGGGGGCAGAGGAGGCAGGTTGTACCTCTATAGCAAGCCATCTCTTAAAAGTCAAAAGGCTGTGGGGTGGTGGCAGTGGTAGTGGGAATCAGGCAGACCTGAATTGCAATCCTGGTATCCATCCATCACTTTCAAGCCTTGTTTAAAGAAAAAAAAAGGAAGACAAAGAAGAAGAAAATATATGTACATGTGAATTGTGAAATATATGGAAATGCAAGGAGTATGCGCTTAGAAACTAGATAGGCCTGGGTTCATATCCTGTCTCTGTTCTTTACTAGCTATGCTGGCAGTTTCTTGATTTGAAAAGTGGGGATAACCAAGCCATTGTGTGGGGTTAATGACAAGTAGTGACACTGGGTGTGAAGTGCCTGGTCCACAGTATGTGCTTAGTGTAAGGTGGCTGATGGCAAATATCCTCCTGGAAATTAGATGCATGTTCACCTATCGTTGTAACCTCTGTGTCCCAAAGCTCTTTTGAAAATGTCAGTTTCCTAATCCATTTGGCAGACTCAGGGCTTCCCCGTGACCACTGTATGCTGATGAGTGGAGTAGTATGCCAGCCCTGAATCTGGGTCTCAGGGTCAGGATTATCTTTCTCTCTGCTTCTTCTCTTTTGCTGTTTTGAAAATGGCTAAGAAAAATGATTTAAATCATTTAATCAGGCAGGAATAAGTACTGCTTGTCTAAACTCATCCTTCAAAGTAACAGGCCTGAATTTAAGGTTCAAGGATATTCTAGTGTCTAGGGCTGAAAGTAATTGGCTCCATCTTAAGCACATCTAAAGCTGTAACATTTGATTTGTATTGATGGTTTTGTTGTTACATGTGATATTTAAAACTGAAGCAAATGCCAACTTTCAATGCCTACTCCATGATTTGTTTGTTTTTATACAAAAACCAAAGTATAAGCTTTTTATTTTTAATATTTTCTGTCATCTCCCTGTAAGCTCCCTCTTGCCCTGCTTCACTTTGCCTCACTTTGCCTCCACTAACTATGCTTCCCCATGTACCCAGCCTCTAGCAATGATACGTTTTGTGCTTAGTACAGCAAAGTTTGAGGACCGTATATAAATTGTTGCTCCCTTGAAACGGAGCATAACTATATAGGCGAAAGAGGAATGCAGGATTCAGAAGGTAAAGATATTTATAAATTGGCACTTGCTTGCTTGCCTTGCAGCAGTACATTCCAGAGTTTTCTCCACAAGGAGGAGGCCAGGGGAAGCTAATAATAGGTTATCTCTATACAGGCAGTGTTAGCTCTAAGATTTTGTTTCTTTAGTTCATAACATTTTCTATGTTGTTTTTTTAAACAAGCATTGAAGCTATTCAAATTATAATATTAGATACTGCTGTAAAGCACTGTATGTGAGATGGAGGTTTTGATGTAGAGCACCTTACTGCTTAGGTTTTACATTGACGTTCTCTGTCTCCCTTCTAGGACACTTGGTGGTGTTCCCACACAGGCACCTCCGCCTCTTGAAGCAGCCTCATCATCGCAAATCATCTGCCCAGATGGGGTCACCTCAGCAAACTTTTACCCTGAAACTTGGGTGTATATGCATCCATCTCAGGACTTCATCCAAGTGCCTGTTTCTGCAGAGGACAAAAGTTATCGAATCATTTATAATCTTTTTCATAAGACTGTGCCTGAGTTTAAATATAGAATTTTGCAAATACTGAGAGTCCAAAACCAGTTTCTTTGGGAGAAATATAAAAGGTGAGTCAGCAGTAAAAAAAAAAAAAAAAAAAAAAAAAAAAAGTTCAAGAGCTTTTCTTGATGTAGCTAATGACAAATGCAGAACATAATAGTAGAGACTTGCATAGAACTTAATGTCATATTTGTTCATGTATTAACTCACATATAATTCTCATAACAGACCTACAAGAAAGATTATTACAATCTGCATTTTACAGAAAGGAAACTGAGTCACAGAAAAGTTTGGTAACTTGCCACAGGTCATACAGCTAATACGATACGGTGCTGGAATTTGAACCCAGGCAGTCTAGCACCAGAGGCCTTGTTCTTAATCACTTTACTATGCTGCCTCTCAAGTCAGCAACAAATTAATGTAATTCAGAGGGGATACATGTAGATTTGAGGAACCTCAGAATTAAGAGACTCTCATGTTGGTGGAATTAGGTAAGGAAGTCACCCTGAGAAGATGTGAGAACTAGATTTGAAATGGAAGAGAGAGCAAGTGAACAAATGGTTGAGGGAGAAAAAAGGGAAAGGGCTTTTCTTGTCTGCAGTGGAAAAGATAAGTTTAGACTTCTAGTATGATCTTTGATGACATTTTGCCCTTGGTAGCTACTTTCACATTTCCTCCCCCATTGAAACCATACAAAGAAGTTTATGACTACATCATGCCTACTAAACTGATCTATACCTTCATTTTTCTGAATTCCCTGTCCACTCTTTGCCTTAGGAAAAAGGAATATATGAACAGGAAAATGTTTGGCCGTGACAGAATAATAAATGAGAGACATTTATTTCATGGAACATCCCAGGATGTGGTAGATGGAATCTGCAAGCACAACTTTGACCCTCGAGTCTGTGGAAAGCATGCTACAATGTTTGGACAAGGCAGTTATTTTGCAAAGAAGGCAAGCTACTCGCATAACTTTTCTAAGAAGTCCTCCAAAGGAGTCCATTTCATGTTTCTGGCCAAAGTGCTAACTGGCAGATACACGATGGGCAGCCATGGCATGAGAAGGCCCCCTCCTGTGAATCCCGGAAGTGTCACCAGTGACCTATATGACTCTTGTGTGGATAATTTCTTTGAGCCTCAGATTTTTGTCATCTTCAATGATGACCAGAGTTACCCTTATTTTGTTATCCAGTATGAAGAAGTCAGTAACACTGTTTGCATTTGAAAAATCTTGGTACTGCTAAATTATTTGTATAAACTCAATCCAGCATTTGTAGCAGGTTTTGGATGGGTGGGCCAGAGTGGGGAACAGCATTGACATTAATAGGGCACTTTTAAGACCCATTTTTTTTAAGTTGCTAGAAAGTGAAATTTTTTTTTAAGGAAAAACACAGGTTTTAAAATGACCACTTATTCTTTAATTATTTACTAATTGTTGTTAGTGTACTCAGTGTGGAAAAGACTACAGATTGCATACTCTTTTCATTCACACCTGTACATATAGGCAGCAGTGTTATTAGAAGCATTTTTTATAAAGAAACTGAACAGCCTAACTAATTACATGTGGCTTAAGCCTGGTAGAAGTTTGGCCAAATGAAACGGAGGCTGTGAGCAAAGTGAGGATTCTATTTATTTACAAAGATTAAAACTGACTGGAATTAGTACTACCATATTTAATCCCTGTGCAAAGCATCACCGCTGTGGTGTAGGATAAGTTCATGACATTCTGGTGGGTGGAAAGAAATTTCTATTCCTATCAGCAGGACTGAAATATGTCACCCAACCAGAGAACATCAATGACTTTAACTGTTCTGCAGAGTTTACCCGAGAACTCAGAGTTCTGTTTAGAGGAAGTAAGAAAAAAAAAAAAGGAACCATTTGAAAAGTTTGTCACCAGCAAAATTTTTCATTAACTAGTTACATGAAATGTGATTCTCATGTTAAACTTCAGCGTTGGAAAAGTCAGTCTCTTTCATTATCATCCCACCCCAGTTTGAAGGCGTTGGGCATCTAATTTGGTTAAAGTCAGTCTCGAGAATTAGAAGTATAACTTTATTTTAGGGTTCCAGACCTAGGCCCTGACCAAAGGTTTTAGAGAAAGGAAGTACATCTGTAACTGAATTGGTCAGGTTTTTTACTGTGCTTTGCACAGAGTAGACCCTCAAAAGAAGTCTTTGTTGACATGGAAATATTGTTAAAGGTGGAGCTCCCACCCTTCCGCCTGCTTTGCCAGATGCAGCTGGATTCCCTGGCCAACTCTGTATTTTACACTACTTCACAGAAACACAGATTTGGAAATTGTGCTACTGGCCCAGCAGGAGCAGTGTTAGGTGAACATGCCACTGCCTCAGCTCAGAGAGGTAGCAGCTTGGTGTACTTCGCCTTAAGTAAAACAAATGGACCTGAATTTATAAAAGCGGTAGTGGTTGTTCACAAAAGAATTCACCACGGAATTCTTTCAGGTACCAAGCTCCCCTAGTATGTTTGTGGTTATTTCATTTACACACAACCCTTCAGGAACTTCTGTGTTGTTTAAAGCAAGATGTATCTATCCTGATGTCTCAGTGACTCGGCCTGTTTAAGCACTTACCAGGGCTTCCACACAGTAATTTATTTTGCCCTAGTAGATCTTGTTGTTTGCTGCCATTGGCATGAAGCAGCCAACCGAGGCTGGTACAGTTGTCGTTTCATTCAATTGTAACTTGTAAACCAGTGATTCCCAATCTTTTTCCAAGTTAAGACACCTTACCGTTGCTTATTTGATTTTATGAAACTTGTTCCGTTTTTTCTCCCTAAAGGAAAAAAAAAAAAGCTTTATGACATATTTATTTTTTTAATAAAACTAAGCAAAAATAAAAGTTCTGGTAATTCTTTAAAACTTTTTCTTGTGGTTTTGATTCCATTTAAGACGACTGCGTTCAACACGTAGTGGGTGATCTGTAAATGCTGGTCAGTTGCTTGAATGAATGTATGATTGAATGACTGAATGAACAGACCTAACCAGAAACTGCTGCCTAAACACTTGTGCTCTGAGAATCAGCAAAATATACATTATCTGGCAGTCAACTATAAGTCACAAGAGAATAGTGAATATTTTATTTTGCAGGTAAGTGCTTGAGGGAAAGGGACAAGTTTTATTTCAGCAAACTGCTGTAGTAAAAAATATGACCAGGTTGTCCCCTGCAACAAGTGCTAAAGGAAATATAAGAAGTGTAAAAATCTCATCTGCTCTCAAGCACCTCCGCTTTCAGCTAACCTAAAGTGACCTAATTGGTAAATATGAGCCTCTCTGACAGTACTTTCCCTCCAGTGTAATGATTTTTAAATTCATGTATACTATGTTTAACTAAGTAAGAACTATGGAATCAGACTAAATTTTGTAATGGTTCCATGGATTTAAAACATACTGAAAAGCATTCAGTAAATCTATCTCTCTACTGGCACAGCTGTAATTTACACCATTTCAGAAAGCTGGAACTCACTCTTAAACTATGGTTAAGATTTTCAGGGGGAGTCTGCAAACTAAGATATTCCAGTGTCATACAATTCTGTAGACAGGAAGGTTTATGTGTGCAGAGTTAATAAATATTGGGCCTTTGTATTTATAAATTCTAAAACCCAACTCCACCTTTTGCTATAAACCTCTTTTAGTAAATGGCTTAGATATAAAAATAATTATTAGGGCCTGAAATACTGATCTTTGAGGAAGAATTTTTGTTATACTAGGTCTGAAAATGACTTTAAGAAAAAAGGAATAGGGCTTCCCTGGTGGCGCAGCAGTTGAGAGTCTGCCTGCCGATGCAGGGGACACAGGTTCGTGCCCCCGCCCGGGAAGATCCCACATGCCGCGGAGCGGCTGGGCCCGTGAGCCATGGCCGCTGAGCCTGTGCGTCCGGAGCCTGTGCTCCGCAACGGGAGAGGCCACAACAGTGAGAGGCCTGCGTACCGCAAAAAAAAAAAAAAAAAAAAAAAAATATATATTCAATACCCAAACAGTCCTATATGGTCAGTTTAAATCAGGGTTTTTTTCCCCCCTTTATTTAAGGAAGGTAAGATAGTTTCATGTGGTTAGTTTACTCATCTTTGTAGGGTTTTTCTGGTTTTTTAAGACTACAAATGATAAGAATGTTCCAACTTTGAGACCCTATAATGCAAATTTTTGTAAAGTGCTGTACAAATCAATAGCATTTATTTACAAATTAAGAGCCAGAAGCAGTATGGAGGCTCCTCAAAAAACTAAAATAGAATTACCATATGATCCAGCAGTCCCACTCCTGGGCATATGTCCAGACAAAACTCTTAATTCGAAAAGATACATGCACCCTATGTTCATAGCAGCATTATTCACAATAGCCAATACTTGGAAACAACCTAAATGTCCATCAGCAGATGAATGGATAAAGAAGATGTGGTAAATATATACAATGGAATATTAGCCATAAAAAAGAACGAAATAATGCCATTTGCAGCCACATGGATGCAACTAGAGATTATCACACCAAGTGAATTAAGAAAGACAAATACCATATGATACCATTTACATGTGGAATCTAAACTATGACACAAATGAACCTATCTACAAAACAGACTCAGAGACAGAAAACAGACTTGTGGTTGCCAAGGGGGAGGGGGGCAGGGAGAGGGATGGATTGGGAGTTTGGGGTTAGTAGATGCAAACTATTAACATTTAGAATACATAAACAAGGTCCTACCGTATAGCACAGGGAACTATACTAAATCTGGGATAAACCATAATGGAAAAGGATATAAAGAATGTATACATGTGTGTAACTGTGTCACTTTGCTATACAGCAGAAATAAGCACGACATTATAAATCAAGTATACGTCAAGAAAAAGAAAAAGCAGAAGCATTTTCCTTAGAAATGATAGTGTTGGGTTTTAAAAACAGACCCATGTAGTTTATTGACTTAGGTACTCTTATTGCAGGCAAGTTAGAGAAATAAAACAGTACTTTTCCTTAGCTTGCTTACCTTACTCATAAGCTACCATCATCATAGGTAGAAAAAGATGTTATTGAAGAGTTTCATCAGCATTATTAGTTGGTCTTATTTTATTGCTTTACTCAGTCTTCAGCATATTTTTGGGGAGACTAACGCCTGAATAGAACTCTCAGACGGCAGCTCTTTTAAGGCTTTAATCTTACATGAATGTGGAAGATTTGTGTGTTAGAAGTGTTTCATGAACACTGCTAAATCCTCCAAACCAGAGCAAAGATGCCCACCCACTTTGATGATGTCAGAATTTTATGGGCTTAATTGTTCTTAAGTACCTAATTAAAAAGATGAAAAATGACCAAAAGCTTCTATGAATTCAGTGATCTTTTAGAGCAAATTCATATTAACATCACAACAGTATCTACGTTTGATATATAGGATATATTTAGTCTACAGGCAACGTTTAGTGCTCACATGGATTAATGGGCTCCTTACGATAACTCCCATATGCTGCTAAAGTTTACAGCCAACAGGCTGGAAACCACTGGGCTGGACTATTTCTATATTCAAGTTTTATGTCTATCTCAATTATATCCAGTTCTAAAATAGCCTTAATGAAATCAGCTAAGAGGCTCAACCCAGTGTTCAAGAGCTTCTAGCCCTTCTAAAATAACAAGTTTTAGGTGCCAAATTGTCATTTGTGGGGCCTTATGTCCACATACATTAGCTGCACTTCAGTGTTTCACAGCACATTAAGGACTGCATCTAACAGATCTGAGTGGCAAGAGAACACTAAACAGGTGCTATTCAACTATATGATAATGCAAGACTCTTCAATGCTAATATGAAATTCTTGTGCAACCATCAATTTATAAATTTTTTTTGAGGAACAGTGATGGATTTGGGGCATTAACCCACACTTTTCTGACAAAGGTCCTCCTTGAAGGTTTGCATTTCATAGTATCTTGGTTAAGGATTTAAATCATAATTTCTAAGCTGAGTTCAATGAACTGTTCCACTTAGGAGTAGCAGCCATAAATCTAATGAGAATTACTCTCAATGATCTAAGCCAACTGAACCCAGTAACTACAAGCTTTAGTTCCAACCACTCATAAATGTAGCTGAATTTCTTCTAAATGTAAATTTCTACCCATATGACTATATTTTCTAAAAATACAAGTTTGTGGTCTCATTTATATTAACTTGTAGGCATATATAAGTCAGTTCTGGATAGGAGTAGGAATGCAGATTTTGTGAATCATTGTTACTCAATATTGCAGTGAATTCCTGTCATCAGAGAGCAGTGGCTTGGTCACAAGCCTGTTTGAGAAAGTTACACAATCTTAGTGTGTGGCTTGCGGACTGAGATAAAGAATGTAAAGCAGCACAGTGCCTGGCTCATGTTATACAATCAAATTTTAGCCAGTGGTAGTAATAATGGAAGTAGTAGTAGGGTAGGCTGAATAATGTCCCCAAAATATCCAAGTCCTAATCCCAGGAACCTGTGAATATGTTATATGGCAAACAAGGCTTTGCAGACATGATTAAGGGTCTTGAGATGGGGAGATGATTCTGGATTATCCTAAGATGCCCAGTGTAATCACAAGAGTTCTTGTAAGAGTGAGGCAGAAGGTCAGAAAGAGATTAGAAGATGCTATGGTGCTGACTGTGAAGATGGAGGATGAGGCCATGAGCCAAAGAAGGCAGGTGGCCTTTAGGAGCTAGAAAAGGTAAGGAAACATGCTCCCTTAGAGCCTCCAGAAGGAACTCAGCCCTGCTGACACCTTGACTTTAGGAATTCTGGCCTCCAGAACTGTAAGATAATACATTTGTGTTATTTTAAGCTACTAAGTTGGGTAATTTTCTAACAACAGCAATAGGAAGCTAATACAAGTAGTAAATATAATAGAAATTATATTGAAGCATCATCAGGAAGCTGTTCTAACATAATAAATTAGTAATTAAAAAGAACACTACAATTATGAAAAATTCCAACGCTTGTTGGAAATTTTTAAGAGCATAGACCGCCAATGGCTTCTCAGGAGTGGTATACATGCATACCAAAGACAAACCTCACTTAAAATAAGGCTGCTTCTAAGAGGTATTTAAAGACTGAATATAGACAAGCACCGTAGTTGGTCAGATAGCCCAGTCTTCATGAAAGACAGGAGAGAAAGCAAATTGCTTTTGAGAAATGGTTGGTGAAAAAGATATAGGGATGAAAAATGTTAGCACTGAGATTGTCTAATAGTGGATATACTTTGAAGATTCAAGCCTCTTTTGAGTGATCTTTTGTTCCTACTAGGAAAGAGTACACATCTATTTAGAAAACATTTGTTGACTAGCTCCTAGAACCCAGGGGATTCCTCCTTCAAAGGGCACTGCTCCAGGATATAAAGTAGCTTCCTTTAACTTAGCAAGGTACAGAGTTTTCCTCAGCCCCTTGTTAAGGAATATCAGAAACCCTTGTCTTTTTACTGCCTCGAACTGAAAGATTAACTCCACTCCTAACCAGCTCCTATTTTTCTGTAATCAGGAACTCTTAACATAGGACCTCATTTGGAGCTTTGTTTTGAAGGAATGAACATCCACTTAGCTTTGCTTTTCTCTGTTACACCTTCCTCCAAAGAGTCCTGTGGAGAGGGTCAAGGTAATCAGTTTGTTGAGGTAAAAATACATAAAGATGTCTTAAATCATAATGAATACAATGAATTCTTTATCTCTCATAACAGAAATCCAGAACAGGTTATTCCAACACTGATTAATTCAAAGGTGCAACAGCTCCCATGATTCTCTTGGTTCTCCCCTCATGATTACAAAATAACTGCTCTGGCTCCAAGTACTACAATACATCTCATTTGTGACATCCAAAAGTAGGAAGGGATGATCCTCATCTAGTGCCTTTTATGTTTTCTTTCAAGAGTTAGTAAATCTTACAAAAGCCTCCTAGTTGACTACCAGTTTTGTCTTTTGTCCTGGGTTGCATCTGGTGACCATGCTTAAACCAGTCCCTGGCAAGGGGTACAGAATCACTATGAAAGATGTGGACTAACCAACAGTCACTCCCTAGGGCAGGGGACTCATTCATTAAGCAAGTGATGACCCACGCCTGAACAAGACTGGGGTTTTGTTAGGAAAAGGAAAATGACCATTGGGGAGAAAAACCAACAATTGTCTATCTCAAATATTGTTTTTCAAGGTTAAATGAAGGAATTGTATTAAAGAGCACCCCTTGGGGAAGTTTTTCAATCTATTTCACAAAGACCCTGGGTACCCATTTACTTAAAGACCAAATGGTTATGGAAGAAAAACATTACTTCAGAAAGCTTATAAACTGACTTAAAGCTGGATTTACCACTGTCTGGTCTGGAAACTTCCAGATTCTAAGTGGAGCTATTTTTAATATGAAACTTTGGCCCTTATAATGGACTGACATCAAAAAGACCATGCAGCATGGAATGCAGAAACAAATCTTATCACCATTATCTCCATGTAGGGTAACTTTAGCAGGTTAGCATCAGTTTCCTTATAATAAATAACCTCATGGGCTGTATAAGGAATAAAAGAGAATTCGTGTAAAATGTTTAGCACAATATTAAATAAATAATAAAGCTGACTTGTTACTTCAGCCCAAGGACTCAAATGAGGCAAACTTGAAGATCTATATTTGGGAGTAGGGATAAATCCCTGTAAAGTATCCAGTTTCCTTCATTTTAGACTCAAGATCTCCTACTTCCTAATCACAATTTTTAAAACTATAAACATTAAAAAAAATACAGCTAAGTAGGAAATAATGAAAACATACTTCAATTAAAGAAAAAATAGAATTGACCACACACACAAAAAAGTTAACTGTCTACCCCATCTCTTAGCATAAATGCCAACCCCTCAGCTTTATGGAACTGCTACAGCAGGCTGGGGTTCTCTCTCAGAATTTGGGAGGGGAGGTAATGGCATTAGCAATGGGCAGCATCAGAAATGGACACTCATCCCTCAGAATTTGCTGGGACACTATAGGCCTTGAGTTTGTGGCAGTGAGATAAGCCTACGTGGAGATGATAAATTATCTCATTATCAGCAGGCAAACTCAGTAGCTTTCTCCACAAACATATCATGGAATTAAGGTATTACCAGGCAGTACCTGACTGAGAAACTCAGGAATACCTCATCCTGGATGTGCCCCATTCTGCCTTGGACCCATCACTTCACCTTCCCACAAGATCTGTGAGGAGGTATTTGCCCAAAGGAAGCAAAGCAAAGAGACTCTTTATTATCATCTGGGGTCTTGACTCCAATCTCTTAATAAAGTAAACTGGACTGAGGGTTGGAAGGTGGAAGGCTACTTTTTCTATTATTAGTTAGGACCAAATGCCCTCGGATCTAGCAGGATATATAGAAGCCCTGCTTCAACTACTCCCTACTTCCAATGCCTTAATTGGGATTAAGCCTTTACTTCTATGATACAAAGACAGACCAGTTTAATTCACTTTCCTCTCAGCTCTAAGAAGAGAAAAGTATTCATTATTTAGAGCAAGGGTTAACAAACTTTTCCTATAAAGAGCCTGATAATAAATATTTTAGACTTGGTGTGTCACACAGAATCTCACAGCTACTGAACCCTGCCACTGTAGCACAAAAGTAGCCCCAGATGATGTGTAAGTGAATGAGAATCGCTGTGTTCCAATAAAACCTTACTACTAGCCTGAGGTCATCTGTGCTGTATACCACTTTTCATTCAATGTAAATAATTGAACCATAGTTAATTTGATTTGTTACTTGAGATGTCCAGGTACTGTATTAAATTTTTGCTTCTTGCTCCTACTGTAGCTGTGCTCCTAATTACAGGGAATGTACTATTATTACTTGTTAATATTTTATTTTCTTTCCCTCCCTATCCTATATTAGACTATGTTCAACTCAAAAAGAAAACTGAAAATCTTTAAGATGTCTAAGCCCTTTTGGCTGACATTACTTGTAAAGGCATGTTTTCCACTTCTTTGGGGTCAGTGGTGGATTATGAGGTCACTATGAGAAGGCTTCCATCATTACACTGATAGACACACCAGTTGAAAGGCAGTCCCATCCTTGCTGTTCTGGTTCAATAGAAACCTCCCATCAGAGGACAGAATAGATGAGAATCCAATTGGATGAAATAGGGGCAGGTGGTCAGTCTCTTACTGGGGTTCCAAGTGGACGGAAACCTTTTCTGACTTTGGAATTTTCTGTCATAGGGTGGCCAAGGGCCTAAAGAAGTCCCTAAAGGCAAGAGGTCACTTATAATAATCCTCATCCCCTTTTTCAAGAGTTAGAGTTGGTGGTGGGGTTCCCCAGAGCCAAGAAATAGTACAGGCCATTTCACTGGAGATGAAGAGAGACAACAGGATGGAAAGGGTAGAAACTATATTACAGAGCTATGACCATATATTTGACAAGGCTCAGGATCAGCCCCAAGTCTAAAGAGGCCTCAATGTCAGATATGCAAGAGATCAGCACTGGGACATGGGTTTTATTCTAGTCTTCTCTCCAGAAATGGGAGAAGAGGGTATCTGATGAGTAAAAAAATGTTAGAAGCTGCAGACATACCTAGAGACAAAATAAAGACCTCTAGAGAACTTTGGCAGGTTTTCATAGAATTGCCACAGGACCTCAGAAGAGCCAGCGAGGTGGTAGTGATGGCTATGGGGGTAGTGATTATGATCATTGGGGTGATGATGTTGGTCCTTCATGGTTTTGTTTTTGTTTTGTTTTTTTGGCCATGCAGTGCAGGTTGTGGGATTTTAGTTCACTCACCAGGGACCAAACCTGGGCCCTTGGCAGTGAGAGCATGGAGTCCTAAACACTGGACCTCTAGGAAATCCCCCTTCAGGTTGATGTTGACTGTGATGATAGTGGTGGTGATGGAGATGATATGGTGATGGTGGTAGTGGAGTCAGGCTCATCGTCAAGGTGGTCATGTAGGTCATGACGGTGGTGATGGTGATGATAGCATTGTTGCTATCAGTAGCGGTGGTGGTTGAAAGAGAAAAAAATAAAGACACCTAGTACTTGATCTTGAAAGAAAGTAGGGGTAATAAATTATATAGTGTCCAGCTCCACTATAAAGACTCACAAGGAAACTACAAAAATTTTGACCTTGAGCCCTGCCTCAGAATTCAATCTGATAACTTTGGAGCCAGAAAAGAAAAACAGTAGATTCAAAAGCTTCTATTGATTGTTTAGTGAGAAATAGAGACCTATGGTGAATGGTTTTCTTCTTCTTCTTCTTCTTCTTCTTCTTTTTGGAAGATATGTTAATGGATTCTTGATTTTGAAAGTGAAGGTTTTCACCACCTCCACTCTTAATGGCTTGATGGAGAGGGTCAGGGCTGCCTTATTGTATAACTCCAAGGAGTGTTATTCACGCATCTGTGTGAATAGCACCCTGGAGGAGTTTAATGCTCAGACTGCAGCTATGCTTAAGGCCTTGGCATGATAGAGTAGCCTGTAGTTGTCTGAGAAACTGGGGCAGCAATTCAAGGAAGAGCTAAGAAGGCAGAAAGTTCTCAGAAGAGAAAGGGTAGTGCCAACAACAGGGAGAGAGGCCAGGCCCAAAGCTGTACAGAATCGATAAGATACTCCCAGCAGTGGACAGCAGTCCATGAACTTAGGAAGGGCATTGTGTGATATCGAAATTTTAAGTTGATTCCTGTTCAGAACTGTATTTACCCTGTGTTATCCACACACATAAGTCTTAAGGCTTATGATAGCCTTGAGTCTCAAGGAATGCTGGAAATGAGATTATGTCCACTCTTGAGAGTCATGTGGAGAAGGAATAGGATGGGAGACTACAGGTGATGGACAACTGAGCGAGGAGAGAGATATCAAGCAACCACCAGGAAAATGTAACCACCAAAAGAATTTAAGAACCTTCTGCAGAAATTCAGGGGCATGTGCTGGCCTTCTCATAAAAAAGTGAGATGGTTGAGTTACTTCATTGGAATATTAAAGAAAATGGGGACCCTGGAAGGCTGGAAATGTTTATTGAATATTTATGATATTTACTGAACATTTATTATGTGCTACACTATGTATTAAATGCCGGGCCTTATCTCAATTTACAGTGAGAAAATAAGACCTATAATAAATTATTTAGATCAAGAGAACATAGCCAGTGAGTGGCAGAGCCCTATTTAAACTTATCTGCTAAATTCCAAACTCACACTCAGAAACCACTGGTCTCCAAACATTGTGATGATACGTTCCCATCATTAAAAATTTTGGAGGCATACACCACAATCTTTGTATTATTTATTTACTCATAAATTATATATAATGTACATATCTTCTCTACTAATAAATTATATGCATTATAAAAGACATGAAAATAGAAAAGAGCTGAAGTAAATAATTTTTTAAATGTTTAAAAAGAAATGTAGTGTTTTTATATTTATTAAATGTACACAAATATTTTTATTCTTGCCAAGAAATAATAGTAGCTGGAAAAAGCATATCACAAATATATCCAAATGGAAGATGTACATCACCAACTAAGCTTACAACATCATGATAGTCATTTTTTTCCTTCTTAACTTCCTTAGTTTTGGAAGTCCTAGCCATGGCTATCAGAGAAGAAATAGAAATAAGAGGAATCCAAATTGGAAAAGAAGAAGTAAAACTGTCACTGTTTGCAGATGACATGATACTATACATGGAAAATCCTAAAGATGCTACCAGAAAACTGCTAGAACTCATCAATGAATGTAGGATACTAAAATAATAAACAGAAATCTCTTGCATTTCTATACACTAAAGATTAGAAAGAGAAATTAAGGAAACAATCCCATTTACCATCGCATCAAAAAAGAATAAAATACCTAGGGATAAACCTACCTAAGGAGGAAAAAGACCTGTACTCTGAAAACTATAAGATGCTGATGAAAGAAATTGAAGATGACACAAACAGATGGAAAGATATACCATGTTCTTGGATTGGAAGAATCAATATTGTGAAAATGACTATACTACCAAGATAATCTACAGATTCAGTGCAATCCATATCAAATTATCAAAGGCATTTTTCAGAGGAAAAAAATTTTTTAAATTTGCATGGAAACACAAAAGACCCTGAATAGCCAAAGCAATCCTGAGAAAGAAAAACAGAGCTGTAGGAATCTGGCTCCCTGACTTCAGACTATACTACAAAGCTACACTAATCAAGTCAGTTTTGTACTGGCACAAAACAGAAATATAGATCAATGGAACAGGGTAGAAAGCTCAGAAATAAATGCAAGCGCCTATGGTCAATTAATCTATGACAAAGGAGGCAAGAATATCAATGGAGAAAAGACAGTCTCTTCAATAAGTGGTGCTGGGAAAACTGGACAGCTATATGTAAAAGAATGAAATTAGAACACACCCTAATACCATACATAAAAATAAACTAAAAATGGATTAAAGACCTAAATGTAAGGCCAGATACTTAGAGGAAAATATAGGCAGAACACTCTATGACATAAATCATAGCAAGATCTTTTTGGATCCACCTCCTAGAGCAGTGAAAATAAAAACAAAAATAAACAAATGGGACCTAATGAAACTTAAAAGCTTTTGCACAGCAAAGGAAACCATAAACAAAAAGACAACCCACAGAACGGGAGAAGATATTTGCAAATGAAGTGACCAACAAAGGATTAATCTCCAAAACATACAAACAACTCATGCAGCTCAATATTAAAAAAACACACAACCCAGTCAAAAAATGGGTATAAGATCTAAATAGACATTTCTCCAAAGAAGACATACAGATGGCCAAAAAACTACATGAAAAGCTGCTCAACATCACTAATCATTAGAGAAATGCAAATCAAAACTACAATGAGGTATCACTTCACACCAGTCAGAATGACCATCATCAGAAAGTTTACAAACAATAAATGCTGGAGAGGGTGTGGAGAAAAGAGAACCCTCTTGCACTGTTGGTGGGAATGTAAATTGATACAGCGACTATGGAGAACAGTATGGAGGTTCCTTAAAAAACTAAAAACAGATCTACCATATCCTACTCCTGGGCATATATCAAGAGAAAACCATAATTTGAAAAGATATATGCACCCCAATGTTCACTGTAGCACTATTTACAATAGCCGAGACATGGAAGCAACCTAAATGTCTATGGACAGAGGAATGGATAAAGAAGATGTGGTACATATATACAAGGGAATATTACTCAACCATGAAAAAGAATGAAATAATGCCATTGTAGCAACATGGATGGACATAGAGATTATCATACTAAGTGAAGTAAGTCAGAGAAAGACAAATGCCATATGATATCACTTATATGTGGAATCTAAAAAAATGCTATAAACTTATTTACAAAACAGAAACAGACTTATAGATATTGAAAACAAATTTATGGTTACCAAAGGGGAAAGGTGGGGGGAGGGATAAATTAGGAATTTGGGATTAACATATACACATTACTAGATATAAAATAGATAACCAACAAAGACCTACTGTATAGAACAAGGAACACTATTCAATATTGTTTAATAACCTATATGGGAAAAGAATCTGAAAAAGAATGGATATAGGTATAACTGAATCACTTTGTTGTACACCTGAAACTAACACAACATTGTAAATCAACTATACTCTAATATAAAAATTAAAAACTGTTTTAAAAACAAGATGTTTTTTATTAAATGTACACAAATATTTTTGTTCTTACTAAAAAATAATAATAGCTGGAAAAATTATATCATGAATATATTCAAATGGAAGATGTCTATCACTGACTAAGCTTACTAAATCATGATACCCATTTTTTTCATTCTTAACCTCCTAGACAAAGATTTCTGTTGAAATTCAGCTAGTAAATATTCATATTTCCAGATGTCAGTCATTCTTGCAAACTAATAGAGAAGTGTTGTATTTTTATATTTTTAACCTATGGCTTCAAATTCCATCGAAACTCTTCATTTAGATGACTTTTAAACGGAAAATGTCACTTCCGAATGTCTTTAAGAATGCACGAGAATATTTTTATGTGATATACTTTTTTTTAGAAATAGAATCACATAAAATGGAAACACATCAAAATATTCTTTTTCAGAATGTTCTCTCCAAAGTATGTGTCTTGTGAAATAGATAAGTATTTCTTATGCATCGTTTGAAAGTGAAAAGACAGTGTCACTTGAAAAGACAAAAATGTTTTGTTTTTTCAAAAATGTCTTCTAAGTCACTAGCGTCAGCTACTTGTCATCAGAAGAAAAAGTCAGAAACTTTGAAACATTAGTGTTTTCATAAAAATAAGAATGTATAACTCATCTTTAATGCTACCTTTCTTTTAAGCATTTCATCATGAGATAACCAGTGAATCTAGGTAAGAGACAAAGATTTTCATGGCCACAATCCTCGCATACCTATCTTATAAAATTTTACAAAAATAAAACTATTTAGACAAGGTTTGGCAAATGTTTTCTGTAAAGGCCTTGATAGTAAATATATTCGGTTTTCCAGGCCATACAGTCTCTATTGCAACTACTCAACTCAGCTGTTGATGATACTAAATAGATAATATTAAACCAAGGAGCATACTGTGTAAATAAAACTTTATTTACAAAAACAGGTATCAGGCGGGATTTGAACGTGGCCATACTTCGCAGACGCAAGACTTAGGGTGGTATAATCCTTAAATCCACTCAATGAAGCGCAGATAACCTGCCGTTTGTTACTCCAAAAGGGAAAAGAGTGCTAGTGCCTCCGTCTCCTCTGGGAACCTCTCACTTTTTCCCGAGGGTACTATGTCTATTGTATGTGATGTGTCCCCATCCAACAGACAGGCCTGTTGAGGGTGCCAGTGTCAAAGTTCAAAGTTGGGGAAACAAGACTTTTCTTAAATATCTTTAGATTAAAAAAATGAATGTAAATAGATGTTCCAAATTTTTGTCTTTCATCTCAGTTGATCATTGTTTACACCCCACTTTGGAGATCTTCATTCAAAACTATGGCACATCTGGCTGTGAAAGCAGGTCATTGGGATAAAAATGGGAAGTGAAGTGAAGGAGCGGGTTGTGGGAGCTTTACGGCCTCTAACACTGGCCAACTTTCAGATGGCTGGGCGTGGGGCGCGGCAATGTGATGGCAGCCTTCAAGGATGAAGGTCAAAGACTACAGAGGTGAACCAATGGAAGAAGAAACAGAACAGGGCTTGGGCTTTGGACAGACTTTCTAATCACCATCCATCCAAAGTCTTTTGTGCTCTTACCACACTATGATTTAATTAACGGTATGTCTCTACCAGTAGACAGGGAGCTAGCTCTATGAGGGTATCTTTATATCGTTAGTACCCTTTTTTTTTTTTTTTCTTTTCTTAGAAACCAGGTGTCATGAACACTCAAATAATGTTTGCTGAGTGAACGAATGCAGAGGTAAAGAAGAAGTGCCAAAAGATTTGGGACTCTTTCTTAAGGAATAAGGTTAATTTAAGATTAACTAAAATAAGACAGACACATAAAAATATAAGGCAGTGTATGTCTCCAAAGTGTCCCTGTGCATCTCAGCACCACCCCAAGTGAGGGAGGGAGGAAATTACTATGACTCAGGAGAAAGGGATATTTCACCATCACCAGGAGATGCAAGGTAAGCAACCAGTTTTTTTAATTGCATTTTTTCCACAGATAGCCAGAGTGGTAATGATTTAGTTGATTTGATCAACAGACTGCAGAACTGGAAAAATCTGGTAAAACACAACCTACTTCATGCCAAATTATGTTACTGAACTGGAAAAGGCCAAGTCACTTTTCACTTGGCACTGCATAAATATTACCTACAATTATTAAGGGCAGAATCCCAGACCATGTCAAGATATCAGCCAGCTGATGACATGTAGTCCTCAAGCAGGCATGGCTTCCCCTGAAAAAAAGGCTAATCCTATCTTCTGTATTTCATATGTTTGACCTGGTATCATTTTATATATCTCAAGTGTTGTTAAACCTGGATATTATTTGTCAGTTAAGATTCTTTCGGTCACACTAATCTTTGTGAGCCTTATATATAGGTTTGTGCTAGCTCTCTGAAAATTCCTTTTGAATCAACATATTCGCTTCTCTTTGGGATAGGGAAATGGACCACACAGTTTGAAAAGGAGTGAACAGAGGTGTGAGTATAATGTAAAAGTAGGAAATTAATGTTACTTTTCAAGTAGCAAAGGACTCTGCTTGGAGAAAGAAAAGCTAAACTATATTCCCAGCTTTTCTGATAGCTTTATCCAAGTTACCCAGCCCTCCTAGGCCTCAGTTTCCTCATCTTTAAAATGAGTGGGTCAAATCTGTACTAAGACTTCTAACTCTATGATTCTAAGACAAATGAAGAATTAATACGTCTGTCTTTAATACTGAAGACCTTGACCTTAGTGACATAATATGCTTCATCAAGAAAGTCATCTGATTCCAGGCTGACTGCAAAGAAGGATCTCAAAAATAGAAGGTGGAAAGTACAAGTCGAAACTCAAGATTATTCACACTCCCGCATCTCCACAGGACTCTCAGACATATTTACTGCCTCTAAGGGCAGCCGTTCTTTGTGACAGCCAATCTCAGTCTTGATTTCTAGAGTCGTGTGAATTATTCTTTCTCAGGTTTCTCTCTTTCCACCTCCACTAGCCAGTGCCCACACCACAAACTTTTCCCTCCCTCCTCCAAGAATACCAGAGGGTGTGTGTCTTCAAGGGGCACCAAAGCCTGCCCTGAAACCTGATCACCAGCACAGGGGACCCTGATCTGGAGTCAGCCCAGTCCTCTCCAGTGACCCACTTTTTAATGGATAACTTGCAGGCTGGAAAGGCCTCCCGTGATATTAACTCTGGCCTTCTCCCCTGGGGCTCGTGCTGCAGTGCAAGCCCAACGGCCTGCGAGTCCAGAGGTTTTTCGGAAACACCTCTCATCTGTACCGGCTTCCCAGAGCAGGGAAACTGCCAGGAATGGATGGCATCCTCTTCTTGAATGGAGCATTCAGAGCTGTTGCCACGTGTTGAAGGTGAGCCATTTCTGTCCCGTGTGCCCCTCCTTGGTCAGGCTGTGCTCTGACTCAGCTTCACATGCAGCTCTTCCCTGGGGTGTTATCACGGTTTTTTCTAATGAGCCATTTCTCCTTCCTGCAGCCGCAATGGGACTCAGACCTCAGGTCACTCTGCCAGTTCCCCAGCCTCTGCCTCAGCATGGATTCTCACAGCGACCTTGCAGCTGATGGAAATTCTGCCTGCAAGCAAGTTAAATCCTCATGCTTCTACTAGATACATATTTAATGCATTTTTAAAATAGATACTGAATGTCATTTCCATGGCTCTTGCAGATTATCGATGGCAAATTCTTTTCAATAAACTTTTATATGCATAAATGATTTATTTAACATGGGGCAGATTTTACTACCATGAGGAATAGAGGTTATAAGTATTATTTGCTGTCCTCCGCGGCACAGCAATGTAGGAAAACCACAGAGACTGTGCTCCGAACACAGACATCTGAAAAACATTTGATTTCCATCGTATTTCTTAAAAATTTTACTGGTTGCTGAAGACCCTTATCGGGCCATAATTATAAATGGACCAGAACATGAAATAGCTGTGAGAGCTAAGAAAGACCTTCCTGCTGGAACAAGTTCATTCTTAGAAACCAAGACCTCTTACAACTTAGAAGAAAATTGTAATATCGTATATGCATTAGACAGTATTTTTCAAGAAAAGTCTTTTTCCAATTCTTTATCTGAACATTGGTCAGGTTAGTTGTTCAAATCTTCGAATGGATTAGAAATGAGTGCACTGTCTTCCAAAAACAGGAAGTCCATCCTAAGAGAAAATGCCTTTCCTGAAACATTTCCTAAACTTCCTCTTACAGAAGCCATATTTAAGCCTGACTAAGAAATGCCCACATATTGAACCAGCCAAGAAGACGATTACACACTGATTTTAGGAGCTTTTCCACTTTTCTTTTAAATAATTTTTGTCTGCGTTGGGTCTTTCTTGCTGCGTTCAAGCTTTCTCTAGCTGCGGTAAGCCGGGTCTGCTCTTCGTTGCGGTGCGCAGTCTTCTCGTTCCGGTGGTTTCTCTTGTTGCGGAGCACGGGTTCTAGGGCACGTGGGCTTCAGTAGTTGTGGCTCACGGGCTCTAGAGCGCAGGCTCAGTAGTTGTGGGGCAAGGGCTTAGTTACTCCGCAGCATGTGGGATCTTCCCGGACCAGGGCTCAAACCCATGTCCTCTGCATTGGCAGGCGGATTCTTAACCACTGCACCACCAGGGAAGTCCAGGAGCTTTTCCACTTTTAACATTTGAAATTAATTCCAGCCAGAACTGTGATGTATAAGTACACATGAAAAGAACTTTGTATGAAGATTATATAATTATACTGCAATGCTCTTTTTCAACATGTTTATCAAATAGCTAAGACATGCACAAGTAAAAAATGCAAAAGTTACAAGAGAATATATAGAGTTTCCCTAATTCTCCCCTAACCCCTGTTGAGGCAAAAACTTAGTTTCTTGTATACCCTTCCAAAGATAATGTGTATATATTTTTTCAAAGATGATAGCATATTGAACATAATTCTTGCATGTTTTTTCCTCGCTTAAATTTATCTTGGAGCTCAACCTCATTCTTTTTAATGATAAGAAATTTCTCTCATATGAATGTTCCATAATTTACTTAGCCAATCTCCTAGTGATGAACTTCTGGGTTGTTTATGGTCTTTTCCTATTATAAGTTATGCTGTGGTAAATATCCATATATATAGATAGATAGATACCCATATATCTTCCTGCATATATGCCATTGTTTCCATAGATTAAACTCCTACAAGTGGGATTATTGGGTCTGAGGATAATTCTTTTTTTTTTTTTGGCCATGCAGCGCAGCTTGTGGGATCTTAGTTCCCCCATCAGGGATCGAACTGAGAGTGAAAGCACCAAGTCCTAACCACTGGATCACCAGGGAATTCCCAATAATGTATTTTTAATTTTAGTACATATTGCAATTTTGACCTCCTTAGAGACTGAACCAATTTACAAGCATTCCTTGCATACCTCCCCCAACTCAAAAAAAAAAAAAAAAAAAAGCATGAAAGAGCAATGCTCTCCTAATCAGTCTCTTTGCTCTATTTGAGTTTGTGGAATTGCTTTAAATGTAGAGAATATCAGAATATAACACAACTGACATAATATTATCACTCAGGTCTCAACTCAAATGTTGTTATTCCCTCCACAAAGCTTCCCTGACCACCCAAAACACACATCCACAAGCACACTCTAGCCCACTATCCTTTGTGTATCACCATCACTTATCGCTATCAGAAAATTACTTTGCTTCTTTGTTTATTCTCTCCCCCTACCCTGCCACCCCTCACTAGAGGGTAAGCCTTGGGAGAACAGGAAGCATGATGACCCAGTACTTTGAACAGAACCTGGCACGGAATTGACACTCAACATGTGTGTGTTGAGTGAAACCCTGACTTCAAAGGTACCTTTGTTACCCGTGGATATGAGTTTGCTCTGGAATAACTTTCCAGAGCCCTCCAAGAAAGGGGATGGGAGTTACTCAGAGGAGTTTCTAACACATTCTGGGAATACTTTACAGGCCTCAGGGAGAAAACAGGCTCCCACAATTTTGAGGAAAACAAATAGGGCTGGTAGAAACCATCCAGTTCTTTGATTTGGGCCCAAACAAAAATCACATTATCCTTAGTTCTGAGCAAACTATGGGTCAAAGTGGAATAGAAATTAATATTTGTAAAGTGGTTTGAAGAGTGTCAAGCACCATTGCTATGGCTATTAAGAGAATAGAGAGATATTCTTAATGAAAAATAAAGAAGTGGTTTTTTACTTTCAGTTCATAAAGTGCCCTCTTTTGAGGAAGTTCTATCAGGTGGTATCTGATGTAGAGGTGATTCACTGAATACAGGTGGTAATAAATGAGTGTTTGTCGAAAGGGTGTTTCTAAATCCTCTGTGGGTTATTCGCTGGGTGCCAGGTATGGCTGGCAGGCTCAGCTAGGCCTAATTAATTAGATTCAGTTGTGTGGGAAACTTTAGTAATGACTGTTGGTATGAATATTTCTCACTGCCCATTAACTGGCTTGGCACCAGGAAGACATGAAAATGCCATTTGAGCTTTCTGGAAGTTATATATTCTGGGAGATACAGGACGTTATATATTCTGGGAGATACAGGCGATACCGTGTGAATTTTCCCATTGGAAAATATTTCTCAGTCTTAATACAGGAAGTAGATTCATCTTCATTGTCCAAGAAAGTACATTTCTCAGAATTCTTACAAAAGCCTGCTACTCAGTTCCTTATACAGAACTTGCATGTAGGCTTTCATGAGCCGGTGCCATGTCAAGGGGAGGCTTCTGGGGTTTAGACCCCATTAATCCTCATTGGAGTCACCTTTGCCAATTCTTTAAATGGACAGTGAGTGTTTTCTCAACCTTAAAGTGTTATGAAAGTGCAGCTTCCTAGACAAGTCTCCTAGCTGGCCCCCACCTCCAGCTGCATGGCTGGCCCCGAGCACCCCCATAGAGCAGTCCTGAAGGCACCCCTGGGCCTGGTCCTCTAGATCTGAAGGCCCTGGAGAAAGCAGCCCTTGCAGAGCCATCTGTCCAAAGACAGCCTCGATTGTCAGCTCACTACTTCCTCCCCACCAGACATACCACCTCCAGGGAATTCATTCTGGGTGGCCTTTCATAGAGTTCCCTGCTCTGATCTCAGCAAACCCAGGGCCTAAGTGAACTTCTGACTCTGCGGAAGAATGTTGTGGTACTGGGTTGTCCTGTGTGGAACAGAACAGGTTCAGGAAAACTTTGCTGAATCAGCCAAGGGGTTTCTTCTCAGGCCCAGGCTCTACAAGTGGAAACTTCCAAATATAACTCTTTGTAAAAGGGCCTGATAGTCACACAAGACCCTCCCTCCGAGAGCTGCACAAAACCCTGAGCGCCCTAGACTGGGCCATTTGAGCAGGTGCCCTCTCCAAACCTGGGAGGAAAGTACAAAGCCAAGTTGGGAGTGACTAGAGGCATTCAAGATTTATTTGAAACACATGATTTCTAAGATGTAAGGACCAAAGTTAATCTGAAGGATTCAAGATACTCCTTTTCATACCATATATTTTCCAGGCCTTTTGTAAAATACCCTCCAAAGAAAAATGAAGGATATATTTGTGTTTAAGAAATACACAAGATTTTGATAAAAGGTTAATCCTAGAATCCTGTCCCGTTTAAGATTCTCCAATAGATTTCCCTTACAGGTTATCAAACATCCATCTGCCTGCCTTAGATTTTCTGTCCAGGAAATAAGAATTTTCCCACAAGTAACCTAAGCTGCCTAAGGGGAAAAGGTGGAGAGACACACATACTTCCTGGTATGTGGAATGAGGAGTGATGTTATGATTCCCACTCATATGATCCACTGAGATTGTTGCTGAAACAAAATGCCCTCTAATTAAGAGCGCTGCCCCCTTAGAAAGGCTTATCTTGCCAAGCCCTGCTTACAGTCCTAATGATGTCTGCCCTTTGAATGAGTACCTAATAAGAACCTGTGTCTCCACTCAGTTTTGCAGAGATGAGGCACAATGTAAGAACATGGTTTTCTTTTTTCCTTTTTTTTTTTTTTTTTTTAAAGTCCTGTACAGAACTGTTCTGTCAAGGACCTGTGGCCGGGTGACCAGTGTGTCTATGAATAGCCTGAGTCAAGTTTGTATGAGAAAAGCCGATGTGGGGTATTATCTTAGTCAGCTGGGGCTACCATAGCAGAATACCATTGCTCGGTGACTTAAATAGCAGAAGCTTATTTTCTCACCGTTCTGGAGTCTGGAAGTCTGAGATTAGGGTGCCAGCTTGGCCAGACTCTGGTGAGGACTCTCTTCCTGGTTTGCGAATGGCCATCTTCTTACTGTGTCAGAGAAAAAGAAGAACGAGAGAATATGAGTGACCCACCCAAAAGCCACACTACAAATACCATCACCCTGGGAGGTGCAGGGCTCACAAAGGCACCAGCCAGGCAAGGGCCAGCTATCCACACTGAAGGCTAACAAAACACAGTCCAGATTCCTTCCTCCTTCGGCTAGTATTTATTGAGCCCCTACCGTAAGCCAGGCACAGGTCTAGGCAATGGGGATACGGCAGCCAAGAAAGTATTGACAATCCCTGCCCTAGTGAGGCTTCCAATTTATATATTCCACCAAAAGCCTGGCCCTCAGTAATTCTGATACAGAGCTAGAGGCTTTGACAAGCTAAGGTCTGAGCACTCAACCAGTGCTGCATTTTTAAGATGTGCATTGTTTCACGTTTCTTCCCTTTGTCAAGTTTTGGGGTTTTTTTGCGGTACTCGGGCCTCTCACCATTGTGGCCTCTCCCGCTGCGGAGCACAGGCTCCGGACGCGCAGGCTCAGCGGCCATGGCTCACGGGCCCAGCCCCGGACCGGGGCACGAACCCGTGTCCCCTGCATTGGCAGCCGGACTCTCAACCACAGCACCACCAGGAAAGCCCTGTCAAGTTTTGAGACACCCCAGGAGTACATGCTGTTCAGAGGTGGAACCAGCCAGGGTGGGAGCCTCACCCCAATAGTACTGCTTGGCCCTGTGGCTAACATACTTGCTGCCTGGCTGTTGGGCTGAGCGCTACTGACCTGCAAGACTTGTAGTTGTCCAGTCTAGAGACCGAAGGAAGAGCAGAGACATCAATGGCTTATCAGACAGGGGGACTCTTACACAAATGCATGACAGACAAAGAGCAGAACATAGCAGCGACCCTTGCTACGTCTGGGAGGAGACTACCATTTATACAGGGGGATTAATGTCAGGTGGACTCAGTTACCAGGGACTAATTAAGCCCTATAATTAAGAGAACTGGGTAGTCATGTGAGAGAAGCAGGACCTGGTTGAGCAGGGGATATACAGAAGGCGAAAGAATAGCCATCTTGAATGGCCTGATCATATAGTGGCCCTGGACCAGACGGTTCCAACATGCACCCATTTCTTCACTGACAAAGAGGGGATGATGCTATTTACCTGTGTCCTAGGGATGTGTGTGAATTTCACCCGCCAGTCAGAGATTGGAAAGCCCACTTAAGTGGAAAGACAAGTAAATGAGCTTTACAACTTGCCTTCACTCAGCTAACTTGCTGCCTGCCTTTTAGGAGATCCACGTATAAACACAGGACTGTGTAATTAACCTGATGTCAACACCAGCTGAACAAAGGTACAGGGCTGAGGAGGGCCAGGTGGCCCAGGAGAGACACATTTGGGCAGGCTTTGGGAGAGAAGAAGCCCTTTCTTCTGGCTCCTTATTCAGATCCCTTCAAGGGAGGAATGACTTACCAAATGTGGGCAAACGGGTCCCAGAACTGCTGATTTTCATTCACACAGAAAAAAACCCAAAAAGTTACCCCTGGCAGGCATTTATTTTCCAAGAAGCCATGGGCAGCCAGCAGCTGTGGGCACTTGTCCAGATATTTCAGGTGGAAGCTGCCATTACCCGATATGGTGATGTCTGCTGTGCTAAGTAGGGCGTGGGACATGAACTGCATTTGGTCCTGTGACTCTGACAGAGATGGGGGAGGGGTGGGAGTTAATGGTTAAATTTCTATATCCCATTTTGTCCAATGTCTTTCTTCACTTGGGGAAATAACTAATATTGTGATGAGACGATTTATAATGAATTTTAAAGGCATTTATAATGCCTTTAAAACACAAGGCGTGAGAGAAAGCCATGTTGTCACTATAGTAATAAAAAATGCAAAGGTAAACTCCGTATGAAGGTAAGACATAGAAACCACAATGAGATATCACCTTACTCCTGTCAGAATGGTTATCAAAAAAGAATACAGGGCTTCCCTGGTGGCACAGTGGTTGAGAGTCCGCCTGCTGATGCAGGAGACACGGGTTCGTGCCCCGGTCCAGGAAGATCCCACATGCCGCGGAGCGGCTGGGCCCCGTGAGCCATGGCCGCTGAGTCTGTGTGTCCGGAGCCTGTGCTCCGCAACGGGAGAGGCCACAACAGTGAGAGGCTCGCGTACTGAAAAAAAAGAGCACAAATAACAAATGTTGGTGAGGATGTGGAGAAAAGGGAACCCTTGTACAGTATTGATGATGGGAATGTATATTGGTACAGCCACTTTGGAAAACAGTATGGAGGTTTCTCAAAAAATGAAAAATAGAACCACCATATGACCCAAAAATTCCACTCTGGGGTATATATCCAAAGAAAACGAAAACACTAATTCGAAAAGATACATGAACCCCAATGTTCATAGCAGCATTATTTACAATTGCCAAGATATGGAAGCAACCTAAGTGTCCATCAACAGATGAATGGATAAAGAAGATGTTGCACATATATACAACAGAATACTACTCAGCCATAAAAAAAAAATAATAATAATGCATTTGCAGCAACATGGATGGACTTGCAGGGTATTACACTAAGTGAAATAAGTTAAAGACAAATACTGTATGATATCACTTATATGTAGAATCTAAAAAAAATAAAACTAACTAGTGAATATAACAAAAAAGAAATCAGACTCACAGATATAGAGAAGAAACTAGTGGTTACCAGTGGGGAGAGGGAAGGTGGGAGGGACAAGATGGTGGTGGTGGGGGAGTGGGAGGTACAAACTATTATGTATAAAATAAACTACAAGGATATATTGTACAGCACAGGAAACATAGCCAATATTTTATAATAACTATAAATGGAGTATGACCTTTAAAAATTGTGAAGCACTGTGTTGTACACTTGTAACTTATACACTACTATACATCACTATACTGCAATTAAAAAAAAAAAAGACATAACGAGCTCAAAGGCTGTCAGGGCAAAAGATGTGGCATCATTAATGGATTGTCTCCCCAAGACTCTCCCACAGTTTAAAGGAAACTTCCTTCCTTCCCCATTCCTCTCCTTTCTGTCCTTCATTCTTCCCCCTCCCTGCTCTTAACCATGATTAACAGGTTTTAGTGCTTTAAGTAAAAAGCGACACCTTTTTGACCTCTCTGTCCTCTGAGGTGTTCCAAGTGTGTCACCTGTCCAGTGTGACTGCACAGTTACGAGACAGACTTCCAGGTCTGGCTTGGGGAGATAAGTCTCACCACTTTGTGGTCACAGCACATTGTTTCGGGGGATTATCAACTTCTAGGGAGAGAGTCAGGCAGGCAGACAGGCAGGCTGGCAGGCAGGCTAGTGACCCTGCAGGAATGTGAGCTCTGGTGAGTTTTACAATAAGCCAGCTTCCACCATGGGAAAGCCGTCCCTTCTAGAAGGCCAGGCAGGCACACAGTGGGATCAGGTGCCTTGCAGCCTTCTTTGGGCCAGGTGTCTGACTGTATGTGTTCCTGAGGTGAGCAGGGCAAGAAAGAAACAAAACAAAACAACCAAACCAAACACACCGCTGCCTTTACCTTGAGTCCCCACACCCTCTCTTCATGGGTCCCTGATTCCCTGCAACACATCCTTCCTGACACCCCAGGAGTTGTCCTCTGCCCTGGGTTCATAGAATGAGACCTAGATGATGCCGAATTCTGATTTCTACTCTGAACAGTCAGCAGAGCTGAGTTCTGAACAACGCTGTTTGTTTGTTTGGGGTACGGTCTCTCTTTATAGGTTGGTCTGTTTTCCATTCAGTGGTTATCTTTTTAATAAATAAACATTAGGAGCTGCGAGTTTTCACTGGGGGTATTAGTACATCAGATTGGTGATTCAAGAACTCTGAGCCTTAGAAACTAATGACAAGTGACACAGGTCACCTTGTAAACGTGCTCACGTCCCCGGGTCTGTCATGAACAGCCTCACATTCTGGAATAACAGACCTTCCTCCCAGCGTGCCAGGCCCAAGCTTTCAGTCTCACAGTGCTTTCTTTACCCCAAGGAGAAGCTGCTCTGACATAGTGTTCTGCATAAAACATGCAGTCCAGCTGGAGGGATGGGTAGACATGATCCCACTTTATAGTTTTTCCAGTTATCGCCCTTCCTGTGCTCAGAGCAGCAAGTCTCTCTGTGCTTTTTGGAAACACATCTGTCTCAGTTGGAGTTAACGCTACAATGCCACCGACGGGGTTAACTATGGTCCAGGCAGTTGGCTTGTTTGTGGACATGCCTTGTGGACTCAGGGGCTGGTCAAGATGATGAATTTTATACAATCAAAAGGAGAGTCACTATGTTCATCTGTCATCAGGGTGCTGACATAACACTGGGTTTTTCTAGCGTGCTTTTTTCACCTTCCCAAAAAAGGTAGCATCAGCTCTCAGAATGTTTAAAAAATACCAAGCATAGGTTACCATAGGAATTGTTACATTTCTTATCATTTAAAAAATTGAACAGAATTACAAAAAGGCAAGGCAATATGTTGATCCTTATAGAAGCTAGATAATACATACAGGGAGAGTTATTATACCGTTTTCTATACTTTATGTGTGTTTGAAAGCATTTAAATAAAATTTTTAAATAGACTCTGAACACCCATTTGAAATGATACAAAGACAACTGACATGCAAATTCTTACTCAAGAACTATTAAGAACTGTCATTAATGGAACACTCAGCCTTAGATCTGAGGATCTTCTATGTGCCAAGCCTTCACATGTGTGATTTCCAAGCCTCACAACAACCCTGCAAAAACAGGATAATTAATCCAATTTATAGGTGAGACTCACAGAGGCTAAATGATTAGCTCAAGCCACTTGTCAAGTAATAGAGTCAGGACTGGAACACAGACCTGTTGTTCCCTAAGAAGAACTTTCCACAACTCCACACAAACTTCAGCTTTGTGTGTGTGCAGAGTGCATGATTCCCTAGACCAGTGGTTCCAAGGTCAGGAGTAAGGCAGGGGAAAGCCATGTTTCCTTCCAGCTGATTCTCATGGAAACAGAATTTAGGGAATTCTCCAATTCTCCTTGATTTGAGGCTCCTGGATTCCCACCCCCCACCCCCCACCCCGGCCAAAAAAAAAAAAAGGGAAACTAACTTGTTCCTCAGAGTGTCCCCGCTTCAGAGGCTGTCTTTTAAAAATGTATTGCTTCTGGGTGGCATAAAACATTTCAACACATTCCTAATTCTTTCCCTTTGAGTTAATTTATTCCTCAGCTTCATTTTTTTTCCCTGTTGGGAGAGAATGTCCTAAGAGCGGGGATATCTGGGGCAGGGGAGTCACTAAGAGGTGATAAAAGGTTACAAAAAAGGAAAGTGGGGAAATCCAGCGTCCTTTCCTTTGTGATTTCACCTAAGCAGCAGCCAACACCACACCCTTATGGGTGTATATTTGGTCTTTATGCACTGTAAAGTCTAAAAATAAAAGAGCTGCCTTTGAAAGGGAACACTGTGCCCTCAGTTTTTGTGGAGGATTTGAATCCAGTAAATAATTCTATCTTTCAAAGGCCAATTTTGATATCTGGATTTTCTTCCTCGATGCCTCTCTCTTGCCCTATGCAGCGAGTGTTTGTCGAATGGATGCAAGGGTCAATTCCAGGCCAGAAAGAACAATGGGCGCATTAGAATTGCCAAGGGTCAGAAACTGAAGCATTTCACATCATAGGTATGAGTTCCAGGAAACCATGACATTCCTGAGCTCTTTGGAGATACCGGCATTCAGAGGCATGGATGATTTCAACTTAATTTCAGGCCTCGGGGGACTGCATCAGGTTGTGAAGATCTTCAAAAACTAACACACAAAATAGCGAGTGGGAAGCAGCCGCATAGCACAGGGAGATCAGCTGGGTGCTTTGTGACCACCTAGAGGGGTGGGATAGGGAGGGTGGGAGGGAGGGAGATGCAAGAGGGAAGAGATATGGGAACATATGTATATGTATAACTGATTCACTTTGTTATAAAGCAGAAACTAACACACCATTGTAAAGCAATTATACTCCAATAAAGATGTTTAAAAAAAATGTCATGAAGAGCCTAGGGGTAGGAAGGGAATAAAACACAGACCTACTAGAGAATGGACTGGAGGATATGGGGAGGGGGAAGGGTAAGCTGCGACAAAGTGAGACAGCTAGTGGGAAGCAGCCGCATAGCACAAGGAGGTCAACTCGGTGGTTTGGAACCCCCTAGAGGGGTGGGATAGGGAGGGTGGGAGGCAGGGAGACGCAAGAGGGAGGAGATATGGGAACATATGCATATGTATAGCTGATTCACTTTATTATAAAGCAGAAACTAACACACCATTGTAAAGCAATTATATTCCAATAAAGATGTTAAAAATATTTATCCTTCCCAATACCATATCCACCCTCACTGTGAGGGATCCAGAAGGGCCTCATAATATGCCACTGTGAGGGAAGGAAACCAACACTGCATTTTTCCCCCATGTGCTTGCTTGCCAAGGCTAGGAAAACATTCATGCCCATGGCTTCTTTCAACCAGCTGAACCAAGGGTAGGGGAGTGAATGAGAGCAGGAACCTCAGTAATTCCTACATCTGACCTCAAGTCCAAAGATGATGTCCTCCTTCAAAGAAAGAATTCTTTGAATGTGTCCATGCAATCTTGAGACAGGGGATGCAGGCGGCTGAGGCCTACAGGCACCCAAAGTAGCAGTGGCTCTCGTGTCCTTCCAGCCCAGGATGCCAGGTTGTCTGGACAAATGTAGCTGTAGGAACAGACACACCACGGAGACACGGGGTCTATTACTATCAGTCGCTCTGAGGAGAGACTGCATGGTCAGCTGCTGTCCCAGAATTCCCCTCTTGGGCCCTGACGGGGGACTCTGAAGGCACCCAACAGGGACACTGGTGGTGCCACTAGACAACCTCCTCAGAACCATTTATAAAGTTCTGTGACCTTTGAGGCCCAGGCCTCCGAGAATACAGACTCTCAGACCCAGAAGTCATCACAGGGCCATCTTGTCATGCCCGGTCAGGGAATACAATAGATTCTGTAACTGAACTTTCTTCTTATCCCTTTAAGCCCTACAAAGTCTCTGGTAAGCCACTTTTGAAGGAAGCATTTCTAAATGATGTTATCTACTAACACCTGTTTTATAAAACAGGTATTAATGAAAATACAACCCTTTCATAATAACTTGACATTACCCTTAAACTTCAGTTTTCCCATCTATAAAATGTAGAAAACAATAGCCCTGACTTAATAGGGGTATTCTCATGATTGAATGAGACATGACATATGGAGTGCCTAGTACAGCACCTTACCCATTATCAGTGTTAAATAAATGACAGCAAGAATCAGGATACCACTCAGTCCTAGCAGCTCCAACCATCAGATATCTCCTTGACTAGCAACACTGTAACTCTCCAACAGCTCCCTGCCACACCCCTGCTAAGTCTGCTGTTTCTTATCTACTGTGGACAGGGAAACTAGAAAAATCTAACATGTCCAGAATTGTATGTGTATATGCTCAATTAGAATCAATAAATCTCTAAATGAGTGGTTAAATGTATAGCTGTGTGAGTGCTTTCCTCCACCCAGGAATGCAGTCTGTGTTTTGAAGGGTTGAATACATCATATATCAGCTCTCCAGGGTCTAGATGAGTAAGCTGTATTTATTATTCCCTACATATACAAGCACGTATTTCTTTTTATAAAGTGGGTTTTCTTTTTTGTTGTTGTTGTTGCGTTGGGTCTTTATTGCTGTGTGGGCTTTCTCTAGTTGCGGCGAGTGGGGGCTACTCTTCTTTGCGGTGCGTGGACTTCTCATTGCAGTGGCTTCTTTTGTTGTGGAGCATGGGCTCCAGGCATGTGGGCTTCAGTAGTTGCAGCATGTGGGCTCAGTAGTTGTGGCACTCGGGCCCTAGAGTGTGTGGGCTTCAGTAGTTGTGGCTCGAGGGCTCTAGAACACACTCAGTAGTTGTGGTGCATGGGCTTAGTTGCTCTGTGGCATGTGGATCTTCCCAGACCAGGGATCAAACCCATGTCTCCTGCATCGGCAGGCAGATTCCTAACCACTGCGCAACCAGGGATGTCCCTATAAAGTAGTTTTAATCACACATCTTTAAGGTCTTGCTAAGAAGTTACTTTTTCCACCTCCTGGCAAAGAGACACACCAGAGCATGCAGAAGTGATGTATTGTGATTAATAGAAACCAAAGCCATAGCTCCTCCAAGGACCATCCAGATTTAGAGATATCAGATGCTTGTCGACCCAGGAGAAATCTCTAGTCCTGAATGTGCAAAACAAATCTCACAGAGGAATGTCTACCTCTGGCTCTGTAGGAAGGGGTAATGGAAACCAATGATGTGTTTCTGGGTTGGCAGTTTGGCATTGTCAGTCTTCATCATAGGGGGGTGAGTGTAATCATCTGTTATGAAAGCAGACAGATACAGATGTGCTTTTGTAGTGAACTGTGGTTGATTTTGCCAGCTCAGCACCATTCAGCCTTCTTTTGGTAACAGCACTTCAGTCCAGGGATGGGTACGTGACTTGGGTCTGGCCAACCAGAGCACCACATCTGAAAGGGATCCAGTGATTGCTTCTGAGATAAATATTTTAGCCAATGGAAGCTCCACTGGCATTTTTGTTGGTGCTAACTGGAAAGAGGCAGTTTATTTCTTTTAAACTGGAGATGCAAGCCTGGAGCAATGGGTGGTCATCTTGCTACCACAAGAGGAAATCTTATCTGAGAAAGAGACAGATCTTGGGGACATCATTTAAGCACCTGTATTCAACCGTAGCAAGACTTTTCAGTTATATGTGCTAGTAGGCACATTCTCTTTTATCATTTTTCCCCCCTTGGGACAATTTGAGTTGGATTTTGATCACTTTCAGCTGAGGGAGTTCTGATCATGCATCCTGATAATAGGCAGTTCTTGGCTCTGTGTGACTTCATGGTAGCCAGCCTCCAAGATGGCCCCCAGTGAACTTCACTTCCTAGTAGTCACATCCTTGAGTAGTCTGAATTAGGGCTGTGTGACTAGAGGATGCGGGAGAAGCAATGGTGTATGACTTCCAAGCCTAGGTCAGAAAAATGCATTGCAGCTTCTGCCTTGGCTATTTGAGTCTCTCATTCTGGGGGAAAACCAGCCACAGTGTTGGGAGAACACTCAGGAAACTCATGTGAAGAAGTCCACACTAAGAGCACTTAGGCCTCCTGCAAAGAGCCAGCACCAATTAGCCAGGCGTGTGCATGAGCCACCTTGGAAGTGGACCCTCCTGCCCCACTTAAGCCCAGCTGACATCTTAACTGCAACCTCATAAGAGATCCTGAGCTACAACTACCCTACCAGCTTGATCCCCAATTCCTGACCCACTGTGGGAAACTGAGAGATAATAAATAATTATTGTTGTGTTAAGTCACTAAGTTTTGGAGTAATTAACACAGCATTAGGTAACTACCAGACCTCTTCTGCTATTTCTCACGTCCTGACCCTGATGAGAAAAACAGGGTACTGTAACACATAGGTCCCAGGCTCTTATCCCTCAAAGTCTCACTCTGTTTCTGAGAGTTGCCAGAAGGGAAGTGATTATCATAGTGGAGTCCCTCCCACCATGGGCCCTCACCTTCCTCAAGTGCCAGGCGCCACCATCACTTTCCCAGGGGTCAGTGTCTCCGCCAAGTGACTGGCCCTGAGGCCTCCTCTATGGCAGCCCTCAATTCCCCATAAAAGAACTCAGGCCTCCTGGACGTTTGTGAGCTCAGGGCTGTGTCCCCTGCAGGAATGACGCTGCTTCTTGTCCTCTCTCTATGTCACTTTAACCTTTGACTTGCCCATGAAGTTTGGAATGTGTAATTTTGTACACACTATATGATATCTCAGAGGTCCAGCTTGGCCATTTTCTCTTCAGTCATTGGAACAAATAACTTTTTCTTTGAAGCAGAGGAGCCAAATAGAATTTTCTGTCAAGATGAAAATGTTCTATGTCTTCACCATCCAATACAGTAACCACTAGGCACACGTGATCATTGATCCCTTGAAATGTGACTAGTATGATATGAGTAGGATTTTTGATTATATTAAAATAGTGACATATGATGAGTGGCTTCTGTATTGGACAGTACAGCTTTAGATGCAGTGGTTGTCAAACAAAAAACTTTTCATCTTGAGCAGAGAGTCTGCACTAAGATCAATGTGACTTTAGAGAAATGCTTTAACTCCAATGTCTTAACCCAATTTTAATGGAAGTGGTTTCTTTGGGTTTTACTTTCAGAATTTCCTCCCACCTTCCCCTCAGGACTCAGATAGGAGCCCAGGACTAACCCCTCCGTCCTCCAGACATGCCAACACACAACTGAATCCCAGTGATGGGTGTGGCCCGCTTTCAAATGAATACCCTGATACCATCAAATTTGGCATCTCAGGGTGGGAAAGGATCTGGAAGCTTATCGAGGCCACAGTTCCATGGGCCCCTCACTGCTTATGATTGCATAACCATTCACTGAGCAGTCCCAACTCTGTTGGGTCTAAACACGAAGTGGTTTTAATTTTTCCAATGACTACCTTCAAATTTGATTTGCTCTGAACCAAACCAAACAAACGAACAGAAGAAAAACAAAAAGCTTTTTCCTTAATACATCTTGGGCAGATTCCATTACTCTCTTGTCACTTTCAGCCCATTAAAAATCCCCTTCTCATAATCTAATTCAGAATCCTTTGCCAACCTACATCTCTGTTAGTTTTAAGATCCTCCAGCCTGTTGGAGTGGAAAGGGGTCGGGAAGAAGGGACCACATCGTTCCTGATCTAGGAGATCCCAATAGGTCGGTGAGGCCTCCTCGCCACCTCTCAGCTCTGCCCCGGGTGGCCGACCACACAACCTCTTGCTGCTGGGTTCCTTTACCAGAGGGCAGCCCTCTGGATTGGATCCTGGCGAGAAAGCTCGAGACCAGCAATTTCTCTGTGTACTGACCCCCGGCCACCATCTCTCACTCAGGCAGGCAAAGGAGGAGATCTGCAAGTCCACAGCCCAAGCTGTTGTCCACCTGGGGAGGGAGATACTCTCTCCCCTCTTTCAGCAGTGGCCCCCCTCCCATTTCTCTTGCCTGGGGCAGGGGTGGACTGGGGCATAGGGAGGGAATCACTTCCTACTGTGAACCCTACCCACCGCTGTTGACTTAGATGCCTCCTGCTCTTTTCCATGTAAAAAGAAGTAGGAAGGTGGTAGGGTGGATGTTGACTATGGAAGCCTAATATGTAGCCTCTTAGAAAGGGTGAGGGGGAGGGGAGAGTGTTGTAGTGTGGCTTTTGATTTATACTAATTCCCCCTTTTTTTTCCCCACAGGGTAGAGATAATATTTTATTTCATACAAAACTGCACACAATATGACTAAACTATGAAGGGCTGGCTCTGGGGTAGTAGGCACATTCAATTCTCACAAGCCAGGCCAGTGGAAACAGTATGTTTTGGGGGGCTTAGGGGTGGAGGGGCACCTGGTGCAATGAAATATATTAAAAAATATTCTTGTGGTGGGATTTTTGAGGGACCCCTCTGCTTAAACATGCTAAAAGCATATTGCTTAATTTATACATTTATTCATAATGTATTGACCCCTGAATCCATGCTCAGAGTGTGAAGCATTTAGCCTCTTTTTTCAGGTGGGACTCTAAATGCCAGTTCCAGAGCACCAGGAACACCCTCACTTCACCCTCCCCCTTCCTGATTTGGTTTGGTTAAAGTGGTCTTGAGCAGGAAGAGTGGATGTACAGGGATCTTGGTGAGCCACTGGATGGTCTCAGGTGAGCCGCTGGCAGAAGGCTGTAGACAGAGACTGGCCTAGATGCTCAGAGGCTGGACAGAAACCCCAGCATGAGGCAGCAGCTGTCCTGGTGTCCTCACAGTGGGCAGGGGCTGCCCTGCCCCATGAAAGGCCAGGCAGAAGGGCTCCCAGTATGCTGGCCCAGGCCAGAGGGCTAAGCTCTTTGCTAGAATCTGCTGACTCACAGATGCATAGTAGAAGTTCCAACCTAAGTGACAGAAACCTCTGGGATCAATATGCCATTTATGGGGCATAGGGTGGCTTAGTGACCAGTGGTGGCTAAATTTCCCTGGAAGCAAACCCTGAAGGGCATGTCTAGGGGCAGAGTTGGAGGCTGGGCAGGATGGAGCTGATCAGTTCACAGTGCTTCTTGGGAGTGGACGTTGCTCCAGCACTGGGGCGGCCTGCACTCGTTATCAGGAAGAACCCAGCTATGGCCATTCTTAGTGACCTGCACATCGCTTCATGTACACAGACGCTTGCAGAGGCCAGGAAGCTGGGAGTGATGGCTCAGGATTGGCACCAGCATCAACCTGCCTCTTCTCTACCCAAACCACCATTGTGTCCCACACACGTGAACCCTGCCCCCACCCCACCCAGGAGAAAACACTCCTCTGCCTTTCTTTCCATTTCTTTCTCCCTCTTCCTTCTTCCTTTCTGTTTTAAGCCCAGCATAAAGGGACAACTTACTCTATACCCACCATTCACAGGGAGGCTTGCTTCGTGGATTTCAAGGTGGTTTTCTGAGCTAGCTTATATTTTGAACTATCTGGCACTTCTCTCACTAAAGAAGAGAAAAGAAAGGAAAAAAAAAACCAAATTAAGTCTCCAGGACTTGGCTCCAACAGAGTACCTGCTCCCCATGCACACTTGAGTAAGAGAAAGGAAAAAAACACCATCGCTCTTAAAGTATTCATCTCCAGCCGGCTTTTGGCAGTCTTTTCTCAGCCTGAATATGTCCCTGTTCTCAATACCATCTGTTCTCACACACCTGCAGCATTTAAATAGGCCAAATGTTCCTGTGACAGGTAATAGGAATGATTTCTATAAGCAACATACCCTGCAAAGGAAATGTGGTTTCTTTAAACTCACTGGGTTCTGAAATTTATTTAGAATATATAGGGAAACCATCCCAAATGAATTCTTAGTAAAAGATATAAAGCATGATTGTCTTGTCTCTTTATTAAAAAGAGGATATAGAGCTGAAAGCTGGGTCAGCCATTTTTTTCTCTTTCAACTCTTTTTTTCCTTGTGGTTTGGCTAACTTTCGAAAGACTTTTTTTTTTCTAAAAACAATATTCTATTAATTCCTAAAAGATGAGAAGGTTTCACTCACTGCACTCAAGTTTACATTTTCATTAGAATTATGGTGGCATTGTTCATCGTTCATTTTCTCACAACAGAGACAACACAGTATGGTCCCATTTTATTTATGAGAACACTGAGGCACGGAAATTTAGGAAAATTTCTCCAAGGTTATATAACAATTGACTGACCTAAGATTTTAAGTCATCATGCTGTCCCAAATATTTAAGCAGTTGTGCCACTGTTGACTTTCTGACTGGCTGAGATATTTTCCTTTAGTTCTTGAATGTCAACCCCTTGACCAATGTTATCAATTTAAATTCTCTTACAGTAGGTTCAGATTGATAAGTATATTAATTGGAAGTGTCTTGTTTTTTTATAGACGCCTAAGGAAATATGTAAGTAGATGTGGTCAGATATTTGTCCCAATTTTACATATATTGTATCAGCATTGATCTTACTGACAAATCATATTTCTAATGCTTCTGTTTTAAATGAGAGGCCTTTCTAGCCTCCTGGAGTAAACACGAAAGGGAATAATCATTTCAAGTTGCTCCCCTTCTCATTGCTTACCTTCTATATGAATGGATCTTCTTTTATGTTGTTTTTTCATGTGTATCATTAACATCTTGTCTGTGTGTTCCTGCATTCTTTTCCTATTTGGTTGTCTTTGTTTATCCTAAAGCCACTCAGATTTTCCCTCTTTTTCTATAGATGCATAGCCATCTGGCTTTCTCTCCTTCTCTCTCCCTCTCTCTGTTTGTTTTTGTTTTTTTACTTATCTTTTTCTTTAATCTGTAGTGTGTGCCCTATAACAGGATCAGGAGATTTAGGAAACTGCATTTTTGGCCTTGGTCATATGGGCACCAACACAACACCTCCAGAGAGTAAAAGTTTGTGCACCCTGACTGCTCCAAGTTCTCAAATATTCAGGCCAGCAGTGTAGGTGTGAGCTGGTCATTCTTGGTCATAGCAGTAGGAAGCTAAGTCCTAGGTGCCTTTGCTGCAGATGGGGGGAGGGGGTAGAGTGGGGTGAACAGCTCCAGGCAGCTCTCCTAGGCCATCTGCTCCCCTGGAAACTGGTAAGAATCTATTCTTTCCAGAAACTTTGTGTGGCTACTACATCGTGGCACCTGAGGAATGTGGGGCTTTGCCTCACTTATTTGCCTAGCTGCTGTCCTTTGACCCAACCTGGGAATGTTCTGACCCAATCTTGACTTCTGTGAGCCTCCATTTCACTCTTTTAAATAAAAAAGATACTTTAAAATTGCCAAATTGCTCATCTCTTAATTTAGGCTGTGGAAGATCAAGACCACGAAAGCCTGGTGAAATAAGGAGTGGCCTGAAGCCACGTGGACCACTTGGAAGGCACAGACACTATGGCAAATGAAGTGCAAGCTAGTGCGGGGTGAGGGGGAATACTCAGCACTTGGAGAGACAGACAGAGAGAGAGAGAAAACAAATGTTAGGATTGAAAAGCATCTGCAACCCATCAAGTCCAGTAGTCCCCAAAGCTTGTCTTAGCACAGGGGAGGACTTCGCTCTCTTAAAATGACCAATAGAAGGAGATGCTGGAAAAGGAGGTTTTGCAATAAAATGTATTTCTGGTCTCCAGGTTTATGAGCCACTAGAAATTTCACATTCTCCCAATCCCCAGTTTACAGGTGATGCCCAGTACAGGGATGTGAGTTTTCCAGTATCTATGATCATTTAGGGCAGAACTAGAATACAAATTCCCCCAGCTTATTGGTTTATTTCTCCTTCTAGTACAACATAGAAATAATGTACCAGGACTGTGCTTGGGGGTTTGAGAGTGAGGGAAGAAAGCATTCTGCCAACAAAATAATAAGAGCTAAAGGACTAAGCAAAAGCCCACTGTGTACACACTACTAAATATAAAATCAATAACCAACAAAGACCTACTGTACAGCACAGGGAACTATACTCAATACTCTGTAATAACCCATAGGGAAAAGAATCTGAAAAAGAATATATATAAAACTGAATCACTTTGCTGTACACATGAAACTAACACAACATTGAAAACCAACTATACTTCAATTTTTTTAAAAAAGATAAATAAATATTTTTTTTAAAAGCTCACTGGGAAAGTGGCAGTGGGAGATAAGAAGGTAAAGGCAGATCACCCAGAATACTATTTGTTCCCAAACTCAAAAGCATTTAGAGGCCAGGCATGTCGCACAGATAAAACTAACTTGATCCAGATCTGGGAAATTATTGCCCCAAGTATGTTTATAGCCCCTGCTTTTCCTCCTCCTTCCCTTCCAAGACTTGGGCTGGCTTTGATGCATGGAGGTTAGATAGATTCCCTGGGAAGATTTAGAGACCCAGAGCCCAGGAGATCACTACAGCTCTTGTGTTCTTAGCACAGAAGTGAGGGTAGGAATGTATGATGCAGCTGTCTTTTGTGTTTAAGAAAAAAAAAAAAAGCCTGGGAAACCCTTAAAGAAAGAATATTTTAGGTCAAATATTAGGAAAAACTTGCTAAAACTCAGAGCCATTCCTCTGATGATCTGGGAGCTTCCTTCTCTGCCATATTCAGATCACGATTTTTTTTTTTTTTTTTTTTTTACAGCAGTGCAGCAGCAAGGCAGAAACTACCATTCTGCCGAACAAATTCAGGTCTATCTTTCGGGTTGTCTGTCTTGCTTCTGCACTTTAAGAAATCCATTCAGTACATATAGCAGGCCAGTAGCATGACTGGCCCTTTCCCCAGTTTGCGTCAGCCCTAAGCATCGCTGCTTATAAGGAACAGGATCCTTTTTTTTAACCCTTCAGATGGTGCCAGGGCAAATTCCTCAGTGTATTCATGAGTCAAGGGACAGTATACCTGGCATGGAGATGTCTAGCAGGCTGAAATTTCTGGATGGCTTTTCCCACTGTAGGGATTCAAGCAAACCATTGTCATTCTTCCCTCTCTAGCAAGGGAAAGGAAAATCCCAGCTCTTAGAGCGTTAGTTCTGGCTCAAGAACATGGGTTTTCTTTCTTGGAAACAAGGTCTGGCTCAGTGCGATGCCCTCGGAGTTGGTGTTTTGTGTTGCTAAGATGCCTGCTTCTGGCAAGCTAGCAGTGAAAGAGGCTGCTTGAGAGAGAGGGTCTTGATGCCCCTCAGAATTACACAAAATCTCCATTATTTCATAGTTATTTAGCACGAAATAACTTTTATCCCAAGAGAAAGGCTTAGACAACTTCACGAATAGGAATATTTTAAGAATTATAAACAGGTATCAGATCACGTTAAATAGTGGATTTCTAAGTAGAATACCAGTTAAATTGCCTAGTGGGCTGAGTAGGGAAACAAAGAATTTAGTTGTGGATTTGCAGTGTTGGGAGTGTTTCTATAACTGGCAGCACACGGACTGGGTAAGCTAATTTCCTGTGCCCTCCAGCCAAGGCCTCACAAACACCTCAGCACCTGGACACACCTAAGACTCCTCTGTTAATGGCCCCATGTGATACAGCCATTGGGTCAATAGTGAAGTTGACTCAGATGCAGGGGCCAGACTGTGATGTAACACAGAACTGAGTCTCTTCCAGGCCCTTGCAATAATTACTTTGTATCCAGAACTTTTCCTAAGAGGTTTCATTTATCAAATTATCACCCACTGTAACAGTTCTCCAAGTGTGGTCTGCGGATCCCTGGGGAGTCCAAAACCATTTCAGGTGGCCCACAAAGTCAAAATTAGTTTCAGGGTAATATTGGGTGAGCCAAAACGTACCTTTGGTTTTTTAAGTAAAAATAAAAGACACATTTTTCATTTTCACCAAGAACTTTATTGAACAACATATTCACCCTCTGTTCCACTACCTCCTGCCATTTTTCAGGCAACTTCATAATTCCATCTTCCCAAAACTTTTTATCCTTTTGAGCAAAGAACTGCTCCAGATGCCTTTTACAGTTTTCCAGGGAATAAAATTTTTTTCCATTAAGAGAATTTTGTAAAGACCAAAATCAATGGAAATCCAAAGTTGCAATGTCTGGTGAATATGACAGATGAATCAGAACTTCCCAGCCAAGCTGTAACAGTTTTTACCTGGTCATCAAAGAAACATGTGGTCTTGCATTATCCTGATGGAAGATTATGCGTTTTCTGTTGACTAATTCTGGACACTTTTCGTCGAGTGCCACTTTCAGTTGGTCTAATTGGGAGCAGTACTTGTTAGAATTAATCATTTGGTTTTCTGGAAGGAGCTCAAAATAGAGGACTCCCTTCCAATCCCACCTTATACACAACATCACCTTCTTTGGATGAAGACCAGACTTTGGTGTAGTTGTTGGTGGTTCATTTCACTTGCCCCACAATCTCTTCCATTCCACATTATTATACGGTATCCACTTTTCATCACCCGTCACAATTTGTTTTAAAACTGGAATGTTTCATTACGTTTAAGTAGAGAATCGCATGCAGAAATATGGTCAAGAAGGTTTTCTTCACTTAACTTATGTGGAACCCAAACATCAAAGCGATTCACATAACCAAGCTAGTGCAAATGATTTTCAACACTTGATTTGGATATTTTGAGTATGTCGGCTATCTCCCATGTGGTATAACGTTGATTGTTCTCAATTAATGTCTCAATTTGATCGCTGTCAACTTCAATTGGTCTACTCGACCGTGAAGCATCATCCAGCAAGAAATCTCCAGCACGAAACTTCGCAAACCACTTTTGACATGTTTGATCAGTCACAGCACCTTCTCCATACACTGCACAAATCTTCTTATGCATTTCAGTTGTGTTTTTACCTTTCTTGAAATAATAAACATAATATGCCGAAAATGATGCTTTTTTTCTTCCATCTTCAAGATTAAAATTAAAACACAAAAATTCACCAATTTAGATAGGTCTTTTTTTAAATGCACGTTGATATGACAGCTGTCACATACAATCTAATGAAATTGTTTCAAATGAAGTTAGAGACAACTAGATGGTACTAGAGCCATCTTACAGAAAAAAACTGAACAAACATTTTGGCCCACGCAGTAAGATGACATTTGTCTTGTTCACTCTGTTGACATTTACACTGATGATACACAACCCATGGGCAAGAAAACCACTGGTGTTTTAGCTCAAGTCCAGGCAGTGGTACCAAACTATACTAGCAGTTATTGCATTCACTGCCACACACTCGAAGTGCCAAAAAAACCCTACCGGTTTCATTTAAGAATGTCCTTGAAAAATCCATTAACATTATTCATTGTATTAAATCTTGACCTTTAGGTTCACATCTTTTAAATATTCTATGTGAAGAAATGGGAAATAAACAAAAAGAACAAGCATAAACAACAAATCTCTCTGAAGAAGAGAGATTTTTTTTTCCCATTTGTGGCTTTCTCTTAAGAAACTGAAAACTTTTTCTAGATTGCCCCAGCCTACTTACCCTCATATTTCATTGACTTGAATCTGGTCTCATGTCCATTCCTGAACCTATCCCTCGCCAGAAGGATGGGTTGTGCCTTTGACCAATCAGGTCCACTTCTCAGGTGGGGTCAAGCTTCCCTGAGGCACAGGCTTGACAGGTGAAGGGCTGATAACTGAAGGAAATCAGGGCTTTGTTAGGAAGGGAAAAGAGAGAATAGAGGCAACCAGTAGGCAGTCACACAGGGTTCACTACATTCAGTACATGGAAGTCTAGAACAGTGGGTCCCAATGCTGGCTGGCAGACTGGCTACGTAGAAATCACCTGGGAGCTTGTTTAAAAATATAGCTCAGACTGTGCTGTGCATATGAATTACCCCGGGATCTTATTAAAATGCAAATTCTACATTTGTAACAAGTGCTCAGATAATGTAGCCAACCACTGGTCAAAGAACCCCACTTTGATTTGCAAAAATATAGATTGCCCACTTCCAAATTACTTAGTCTCCTAGGTGACCATGGTTAGAGAATTGGGTTCAATGTGATCAAACATCAACAATATCAAGATTGGCATTCATTCATTCACTCATTCATTCATTCATTCACTCATTCAATAAACATTCATAGAAATAGAAACCTCTACCCTGCCAAGTCCGGTGCTTATTGTTGAAATTACAGTCCACATTCCACTGGGGAGGGAGAGCAGGCAGATCTACAAGCAGATGATGTTAATATAATGTGAGAAATGCTCTAATAAAGCTATGTACTGTGATCGAGGGACAAGGGACAAGGAGTGACTCACTGGTGAAGGTGAGGTGACAGGTAGGGAAGGTTGCACAGAGAAGGACATTTAGCTGGGCTTCCTTTGGTGCCCAGAGTGAGAAAATGTGGGTGCATAAAAGCATGGAAATATGAATGGACAAAGTACATTCGGGCACAGTGAGAAGGTCTCTCTCTGTGTCTCATGTATAGGCTGAGGCAGGGGTGGAGAAAGAAAAGGTCAAAAAGTTTGGCTGGGGCTAGATTATGGAGAGGCCTCAAGTGCTGTCCTCAATCACTCTATAGCTGTTCCCACGCTGGCTCCTTAGAATCACCTGGAGCTTTAAAAAATCCTGATGCCCAGGCCACACCTGAGGTCAGTTAAATCACACTCTAGGAGTGGGGGAGGGTGGCAGTATCAGTACATTTTAGAGCAGGTGGTGCAACGTGCAGCCAAGTTGAGAGCCACAGCGCCTGCTCAACCTGTTTGCATAGAACACGCTCTTCAGCGTGGATACAGCCCATCCTTCCTAAACGCACTTTTCATTTCAATTTGATATTCAAAATCAGAATTATTAAAAGGCTTTTATGCCACAGAGGCCATGTGATGGGCATTGGAATGACGCTCCCCCTGCACAGGGGCCTGTGGGGCGCGGGCAGATGAAGCCTGCCCTTTGTTCTCTTGCCTGCATCTGCGAAAGCTGATCCCTGCGAAGCTGCAGCCAGGCAGAGGGCACCCCTTTCTCTCACTAGCCTAGACCACGGGGATCTTTGACTGGATGAGTGTGCAGAGCGTTTGCGGAATGAGAACACCTCCCCCGCTCCCTTGTATGAACTGAATACCTACTCGGGAATTGGGGCATATTTTTATTTGATGAGATGAAAAGATGAACTCTCCATATTGTGAAAGCTGACAGAAGAATCTTTTTGTAGGTTCTTCACAGTGTGAATTTGGAATGCCTGCCCTTGGTTTTGATCTCTGTATACAGCTGCTAAAATGTTTTCGTTAATGAAAGTTTTCCCTTCTTGTTTCTCACCGTTAAAGTCCCTGAAGTAATCTTGAAAGTGTCCAAATGTTGCTCTGAAACTTTTGTAGTGGTTGTCCCCTCAAGCTGCAGAATTTCTGGAATGTTTTGAATTTTAAAAAAATATTGAAAACTGCCCCATGTATAAAACATAAACACAACTCAAAAACAGCACTCCAAACTTGTTTACCATCCGGCTCAGGCCTTGTTTTTAGTCAATAAAATATTCAGGCATCTTTAATGGAATGGAACAAGTTCTTCCTGTGGGAGACAATGGAGACTGGAGACTGATGTATGCAAATAACACAGCCCAGCAGGTTCCTGGGAATGCACGGCCTGGCTTTGGGCTGATTTCGGTTTGGCCTTACTGCCTATTTTGACTGCGTCCTGTTTTACAATTCCCCACCCAGCACATGGGAGGTGAAGTGCTGCTTTATTTTCCAAATTAAACTGTCTTCCAACAAGCCTCCTGGGGTCCCCTCTACTTTTCCTCAGAGAGGCCCCCAGATGAGGGAGGCACTCCATCCCTCCTACACAGCGATTCTCAGGCCTTCTCAGCATACTTTTAAAATAATTCACCCAGCCTCTTCCCTTCGTGATAGCCCAGGCTTCCCCACAACCAAAGGATGTATAATCACCTTGAAAAGAAAAATAAAACAAACACTTATCTGCAGCTCTGACTCAAAAGAACTGGATTCTATGGAAATTACAGGCTTTCACTCTGGCTGTGCAGATGTGACCAGGAATCCACGCTGTAGCTAATGCAGGAGGGGAGCTGGCCTCCAAGTGCATAGAGTGCCAGTTTGTGGGTGGCCCGGGCCCGCGGGAGCAGCCAGCTCCCCCTGGATAGGCCTGGGCTGGGTTGAGTCCCTGAGCAGGAAGCCCGGCTGATGCCTGACCACTTACAGAGAGAATATGTAATTAGTAAACAAAACCTCAACAGCCTCCACCTGGAGTCTGCATTTCCAGAGCCTCAGTGGTGCATGGCCTCCCATTTCTGTGGCTGCAGCTGCTCCGACCCAGCGCCTGGCTCTCCCAAGGCCCTGCTCGGATACAAACAAGCTGGCCTTTGATGACAGGAAGGGAGTGGAGTTTTAATCTTGGTTCGAGGAGATGTTACCTCCCTCTTTGTGGATCAGCGATTGCTTTCAAAATACCGGGAATCATTACTTTACCTTACAGTAAAGGTTATTCTGTGCCATGATTAATTTAGCTAAGGCTCTTAGAAAACAGTAAAAGCTGAGTGGTCTTATTTGTCCCCATTTTAAAAAGCACTTTAACATCCCTGGACAGCAGGTCTGATGAGAAGTGCTACTTATCGTGACACTCATGCACCTTCCTTCTTCTGAGCTGATTCTCACAGGGCTTCTTAGTTACTCTGATGAAAATGCACTGGTTCCAAATGAAATTTTTATCTTTAAAGAAGATCAATTTCGGTTTCTAATGAAGGAAAAAGAAGAAATCATTTCATGCTAACTAGGAGGGAGACATCTTGCATTTTGGAGAAAGGTGGAACAAGGGTTTGGGTTTAAAGTTTAATTAGAAAATGTCTGCTGAAAAGAAAAATTCAATTTGAAGCTTGCTCACAGCCTGGGGCCCCAGATTCAAGCTATTCTCATCTCTTCTCATGGCCCCTTGCCCTTCCCTTCTTCATTCTCTCTCTTTGCCCTTCCCTTCTTCATTCTCTCTCTCTCTCTCTCTCTGTCTCTGTCTCTCTGTCTCTGTCTCTCTCTGCCTCTCCCCCACCCCCAATGAGGAATAGCACAGGGAAGGAGTGAGTCTTTACAAAACACAGCAGTACATTTTGGGTGGTGCAGAAAGACAGGGATTACAAACGCAGGGGATGGGTTGGCAGAGAGAGGCACCTCGTCCCAGCTCTGTGGATTCCACATTCTTCCCCCAGGGGAGTGGCCCCTTTGCCTGCAAACCTATACCTCCAGCAGCCAGGGGGTCAGCTAGTGCCCTGAGAGCTGAGTTTCCAGAGTTTTCTGGAAACCAGTCCGAGCTGTACCTCTGTCACCAAGGATGTACCAGGATGTGTGAAACGTTTATTCCACTTGACAGTTTTAAAATTGCCATTTATATGTGCTTTTAACTTTTATTTAATAAAGGAACAAATGCTTTACAATAAAAGCTCACTTGGTGATTAAAATCAGTTTATTGATGGCTAACAAACACAAGGAAAAGCTGATATAAATCTTTATGAGGCCCACAGCTGCTTGTTGACAATCACTCTGCTCCCAACCATGTTTTCTCTGAAGCATCGTGTCTTTCACTTTCCCCCAACTTTGTTTTGGCCTAGTCATTCTATCTTGTTGCACAATTGCTCATCCTTTATCCTCCTGTTTTTGATTACCAACTGTTCTTTATTTTAAATGTAGTTACTGGCTAATTAAATAGAAATTAACTACATTTAGAGACAGGGTTCCCAATTATTGGATTATTGCTTCTTCCTGTGGCAAATATTCATTCTTCTTTAGGCAGTTCTGACAGCAGAAATCCCAAAGGCAAAGTCCGACACCCTTTGTCAAGGCCCCTTAGGACAATTACCTGCTATACCCAGAGTTTCAGGATGTAGGGATGGGATGCCCTCTTCACCCATTAGGACCTAAGCAAGCTGGGCTGTAACCAGAGCTGTTTCCTGTTGTGATTCGGTTAAACCATTTCCGATTTAAGACTCTCCTACCAGAAGGTCAGGTTTATTTCACTGAACAAGGGGGCAAAAACCATCTTCTGATTTTCTTCATTTTTGGAGACAGCTGGAATGCATTTTCCTTTCCACCCAAACACTGAACATTGTTTGGTTGCGTGAAGCAGAGGTTGGCTCCCTTCCTGGGTTGGGTGGAGCATGTGACTAAATCAGTCAGACTCAGGGAACAGCTGAGCTGAAGGCTTCCTACTTTCAGGTCAGATCCATTGTGCTAATCACCTAGATAATCTGATATGGATATCATTTATTCTAAAATGAGAACAAGAAACAAATCGGTGACAGAATTGAATAGTCCAAGGCTTTTTCAATCTTAACATGTGCTTCTGTAGATTGCACAGATGTATATAAATTCTGCAGGGGTGTGTCTCCTCATTAACATTGCCTTCTCATCAGGAGATGTCTTCTTCTGTCTTCACCTATTGTTAAGCTACCCATCTATCAAGGTTCACTTCAGGCTCATCTCCTCTTTCATGAAGACTTTCTCTAAGATACTGAGTTGAGTCCCAGCTCCATTACTTAATAGCTGTGTGGCCCTGAGTTAACCCTCTGAAGTTCTCTAGTTCTTATTTTCCTAATAAGGAAAATGGGGCATTATTGTTAAGATCAAAATGTTTAATAAGTGTGAAGAATATTGTTAAGTTCTGCACTTAACAATGTGAGTGATGTGAGACACCATTATAATTCCATTATAATTCTAATTCCATTATAAATCATTATTATTGCATCCTAGAATGCTATTTTGGGCATTCATTTTATCATACCTTACATCATTACTTAATTGTTCCTGATATGCCTGTCTGTTTTCTCTTTAGGTTGTAAATGACTAGAAAGTAAATAATCAAAGATAGATTTACCTAGAAGGGGGACACAACCTTGTTTATAATAGCAAAAAATGGAAAATTGCCTAAAAGTACAATATAAGGGACTGGGATTGGTTTTAAAAAGTAGATTACATATTCATTTAATGGAATACAGTTTGGTCATTAAAATGAAAGGGAAGGATGTAAAGAGCTAGAAGGAGCATCACTCTTACTCTTCCAATGAGAGTAATTAGATTATCTTCAAAATCACAACTTTTCTATGTTAACTTATCAAAGAGCTGAAGTTGCAAAGCAAACCACAGATCTAAATCTTAAGAAGGAATAATGTCTGCAGAGAGAAAGGGAATGCAAAGTACTCACTTGGGGTAGATGCCACCAGACACCAGTAAGTGAGTTCAAATAAAACAGCTGATAAGTTGGTGAAGATGGAATACAGGCTGACAGACAAGTGTGAAACCCCTGAGGGCCAAAGAATTTATGGGATTCTATACTTCTTTCAGGCTCTTTCTCCACAACCTTTACAGATGCTCACAGAAAAGATTGGAAAGAGCCCTAAGTTGGATCCATCATGTTGAAGACCTAGGAGAGTGGTAGAGTCATTTTGTGGGAGGGGCAAGAAATACTTCCTGGATCCATCTCTCCTACTTCCAATAGGGAAAAAAGCGCCTTAATCTTCAGAAGGAAAGTGCACCAAGCACTGCTGCCCTTAGGGCATTGGAGAAAACTCATTGCAAATGGGTGAAAGGAGACAAAGGAAAAAATCAGGGAGGGATAGGATTACACACTGGGCCCACAAACACAGCCAGGGTAGGGTAAGAGAACTGAAAGGACATATCCCATATGGTGCAGGCCTAAGACTGAGGCTTATTCAGACCACAGAGAATAGATTCCCACACCACACTTCCCCCACTGCAAACTAGCAATAACAAGTTACTTGAATAACAAATAACAGTAGAATACTACTGAGAGAGAGATGGGAGAAAAATAAGAGCAAGCAAAGAAACTCTTGCTGAGGTACAATGCAAAGAGAACACCTAAAATTCAGAATCAAACAGACATTGTTCTGGTAAATTCACTTCCAACCTAATCACTAGGTATCTCTATAAAAATTTGAAGCCTGTGATGCATTGAGGATAAGCATAGCAATCCAAACCTAGAATGCTTCAAGCCACTACATTAAAGGCTAACAGAAGGAAGGTACCCTCATATTAAGGCTTAAAAACTACTTACTCAAGTCTCTACTGACCTACACAAGATGATCAGCTTTCAACAGAAAATTACCGGGCATATGAAAAGGCAAGAAAAAATACACTCCACAGAAACAAAGCAAACATCAGAACCAGATACAATTATGATACAGATGTTGGAACTATCTGCAGGGAATTTTAAATAACTATAATTAATATGCTAATGGCCCTAATGAAAAAGGTGGACAACATGCAAGATCAGATGGTTAATTTAAGCAGAGAGACAGAAACTATGAGAAAGAATCAAATCAAATCAAAACGGTGGAAATGAAAAACACAATAATAGAGAAAAGGATGCCTTAGACAGTTTCATTAATAAACTCAGACAGATGGGGCATGAATCAGCGAACTGGAAGGTAGGTCAATATAAATTACCAAGAATGAAACACAAAGAGAAAAAAGAGTGGGAGGAAAAACAGAGCATAATACCCAAGAGTTACAGGACATTATTAAATATTCTAACATATGCATAATTGGAATCCTAGAAGTAGAAGAGAGAGAGTGGGGCACAAGATACATCTGAAGAAATAATGACCAAGAGTTATTTAAACTTAATTTAAACACTAAACAACAGATCCAAGAAGTTCAGAGGGCATAAAAGCAGGATGATACAACACACCTGGCCATATCATGAGATTCAAACTGCTGAAAACCAATGACAAAGAAAAAAAATATTAAAGGAAGCCACAGAAAAAGAAACATTACATACAGGGGAACAAAGAAAAGAGTTGCAATAGAACCAGTGCAAGCCAGAAGACAGTGAAGTGACATCTCTAAAGTACTAAAAGAACAAAACAAAAACCTGTCAACCCAGAATCCTATACCCAGCAAAAATGTCTTTCAAAAAAGAAAAATACTTTTTCTGACTTACAAAGACTGAGGGAATTTATTACTAGAAAACCTACTCTATAAGAAATGTTAAAGGAAGTTCTTCATGCAAAAAGAATATGATATTGGACTGAAGCTTGGATCCACACAGAGAAATGAAGATCTTGTAAATGGAATAAATAAATGAAGACAAAATAAAATTCATTTCTTTTCTTATTTTTGATTCCTCTAAAAGATAACTTTTCGATGTTGGAAACAATGATGGGGCAATGTAGTCTGTGTTCATAGCACAGGTAAACATGAAAGGCATGAAAATAATAGCACAAAGGATAGAAGGGAGGAAATGATATTATATTGCTGCTAGGTCCTTACACAACACATAAAAGAGTATAATATTTGAAGGCAGGCCAGATTAATTAAAGGTGTATATTTCAAACCCTAGAGAGACCATTAAAAATATTTTTTAAAGAGCAATGAGTAATAAGTCAACAGGGGAGATGAAACAGAATAATAAAACATTCTCAATTAACACAAGAGAAGGCAGGAAAAGAAAAAAAGGACAAAGGGAACAAGTGAACTCACATTAATTATAAAGACAGATTGGTTAAAAGTAAAAGGACGAATGAAGAAAAATATGCCATGCAAACACTAATCAAAAAAAGAAAAAAAAGCTGGAGTAGCTATGTTATCAAAGAAAACTTCAAAGCAAGAGATATTTTCAGGGATAGAGAGGTATAGTACATAATGATAAAAGGTTTAGTTTTCCAAGAAAATGTAACCAATTAACTTGTGAATGCACCTAACAGCACAGCTTTAATAGACATGAGGCAAAAAGAGATGGACCTGAAAGGGGACATATACAATTACCTCTCAGTAACTAATAGAAGAAGCAGACAGATAATTATCATGGAAATAGAAGACCTGAACAACACGATTAACAATCAGACCAAATTGACAGATATAGAACACTCCACCCAACAACAGCAGAATACATTTTCTTTTCAACTACACATGGAACATTCACCAATATGTACCATATTCTGTGAAATAAAACAAACTTTAAAATATAGAAACCACTCAAAGTCTGTTCCCAGACCATAATGGAATTAAACTAGAAATCAATAATATAAAGGTATCTGGAAAAATCCCCAAATATTGGAAATTAAACAACTTCTAATAATCTATGAACCAAAGAGAAAGTCTCAAGGGATTAAAAAAGTTTTGACTGAAAGAAAATAAAACCACAACATATCAAAACATATGGAATGCAGCTGCAGTAGTGCTTAGAGAGAAATTTAGGAATTAAATGCTTAGAAGAGAAAAAAGCTCTCAAATCAATAATCTAGGCTTCCACCTTTATAAACTAGAAAAAGAAGAGCAAAATACACTTAAGTTACACATAAGCTGAGGAAAGAAAATAATAAAAATTAAAACAGAAATCAACGAAATTAAAAACAGAAAACAATGAAGAAATATTAATGAAATCAAAAGCTGATTCTTTGAAAAGACTGACAAAATTGATAAACCTTTGGCCAGACTGACTAAGAAAAAAAGAGAAAAGATATAAATTAAAAACATCAGGAACAAAAGAGGGGATATCATTACAGACCCTACAAATATTAACAAGATTGTAAGGGTATATTATGAACAACTCTATGCCCAGAAATTTAACAACTTATAGGAAATGGAATCCAGGAAAGGTACAAATTACTAAAGCTCACTCAAGAAGAAACTAGATAAATCAGAAGTCTTATATCTATTAAAGAAATTTAATTTGTACTTTAAAAACCTTCCAAAAAGAAATCTCCAGGCCCAAATAGATAGAATTCAACAGTGAATTCTATCAAACATATAAGAAATAAATAATATAAATTTAACACAACTTTTTTCAGAAAACAGAAATGACACCAGAATTGCCCTTATACCAAGGCCAAAAAAAACATCATGAAAGAAGAAAACTACAGAGCAACATCCTTCATGAACACAGATGAAAAATAATTCTTACCAAAATGTTAGCAAATTTAATGCAGAGAATATAAAAAAGATAATACATCACAGCCAAGTAGCATTGCTCACAGGAATGTAACACTGGCTCGATATTTGAAAATCAGTCAATGTAAGGCACCATAATAACAGACTAAAGAAGAAAATAGATGCAAGAAAAGCATTTGACAAAATTCTACCCCGAATCATGATTAAAACCCTCAGCAAACTAGTTAGAGAAACTTCCGAAACCTAATAAAAGACATCTACAAAAAGCCTTTGCCTAACATCATACTAAATAGTTAAAGACTCAATACTTTACGTCTAAGATAGATAAAAAGGCAAAAGATATCCACTTTCACTACACCTATTTAACATCATACGGGGACTCCTAGCCATTACAGTAAGACAAGACATGGAAATAAATAAAAGGCACGTCATCTATCCACAGCCTCCCACAACAAAGAATTATCCAGTTCAAAATATCCATGTAGAAATTTCCAAATAATCTACACAAAAGCTCTTAGAACAACTAAATGAGTTTAATAAATTCTCAGGATACAAAGTCAGTGCAAACAAAACCATGGTATTTCTATACACTAACACTGAACAATTGAAATTCAAAATTAAAATAACAATACCATTTACAATTGCGCCAAAAAACCCAACTCAGGTATAAATATAAAAAAATTATGTGGGTTCTGCATGATGCAAAGAACAAAAATACTAAAAATACAAAATGCTAAAGGAAAAAAAAAGTAAGAAGACCCAAACTAATGGAGAAACAGATCATGCTCTTGGATTAGAAGATTTAATATTATTAAGATGTTATATCTCCCCAATTCATTATATAGATTCAATGCAATTCCAATGAAAAAATCCAGCAGGCTTGTACATAGGTATTGACATGGTGGTTTTAAAGTTTATATGGAAAGGCAAAGGAACGAGAATTGCCAAAAAATTTTGAAAAAGAATAACAAAGTTGGAGGACTCACACTGTAATTCAGTGTTACTGTAATGCTATAGTAATCAATACAGTGGTTATGGAGAAAGGATAGACACATAGATCAATGGAACAGAAGAGACCAGAAATAAAACCACATAAATACAGTCAACTGAGTTTTGACAGTAAGGCAACTACAATTCAATAGAGAAGACAGTCTCTTCAAACAAATGGTTCTAGAACAACTGAATATGCAAAGGGAAAAAAAACCTCCTTAGCCTGTATCTCATACCTCACACAAAAATTAACTTAAAATGAATCATAGACCTAAAATATAAAACATAAAACCAAAAGCCTTCTCAAAGAAAACACAGGAGAAAATGATGTGCATGGCCTTGGATTAGGCCAGTGATTCGGAACAAAGTCACCTTTATATGCCAGGGGACATTTGGCAATGTCTAGAACGTTTTTGATCATCATGAATAGGTGGCAGGGGTGGGGGAGGAGGGAGTTCTACAGGCATCTAAAGGGTAGAGGCCAGGGATGCTGCTAAACGTTCTACAATGCACAGAACAGACCCTCACAGCAAAGAATTATCCAGTCCAAAATGTTAATAGTGCCACCATTGAGGAAGCCTGAGTTAGGCAAAGAGTTTTTAAGATTCAACAACAAAGTCATGATCCATGAAAGAAAAAAAGTTAATAAACTGGACTGTATTATTAAAATAAAAAAATTTTCACTGTAAAAACTTCTGCTTTTGATTAAGAGAATGAAAAGGTAAGTCACAAACTGGGAGAAAATATTTTAAAATCATATTTGACAAAGGACTTATATCCAGAATATATAAAGAACTCATAAATCGTAACAATCGGAAAACAACCCAGGGCTTCCCTGGTGGCACAGTGGTTGAGAGTCTGCCTGCCGATGCAGGGGACGCGGGTTCGTGCCCCGGTCCGGGAAGGTCCCACATGCTGCGAAGCTGCTGGGCCCGTGAGCCATGGCCGCCGAGCCTGCGCGTCCGGAGCCTGTGCTCCGCAACGAGAGAGGCCACAACAGTGAGAGGCCCGTGAACTGCAAAAAAACAAAAAAACAACAAAACCAATGTTTTAAAACAGGAAAAGAGCTGAACGTATACTTTACCTAAGAACATATTCAGATGAAAAACAAGCATAAGAAAAACGTTCACCATCATTAATCATTAGGGAAATATAAATTAAAACCACAATAAGGTACCACAATATGTCTATTCGAATATTTAAAATGTAAAAAACCTAGCAATACCAAGTGCTGATGAGGATGCAACATGGCACAGCCACTTTGTGAAAGTTTGGCTGTTTCTTATAAAGGTAAACATATACCTACTACGTGACCCAGCAATCCCACTCTCAGGTGTACATCCAAAAGAAAAGAAAACGTTCGTACCAAAACCTGTAAGTAAATATTCATAGCTGCTTTAAAATTGGAAACAACCTAGATGTTCTACAAACTGTGGTACATAATAGAATACTTTCAGCAATAGAATGAATGAACTACTGATTCACAAAATAGCATGCATGAATCTTACCTGCATCTTACAAGGTGAAAGAAGCCAGACCCAGAATTGTTGGGTTCTACTCACATGGCACTCTGGAAAGGGCAAGATTGTAAGGAGGAAAACCAACGAGTAGCTGATGGATCAGGGGCTGTGGGAGTTGTCTCTACAGGAATAGCAGGAGAAACTTTGGGTTGATGCAATTGTGTATAGAATGATGGTTGATAATACTACTCTATGCATTTGCCAAACCTGATAGAAACATACAGCACAAAAAGTGAATTTTACTACAGGTAAAAAAAAAAAAAAAAAAATCTACCAGGATGTGGGAGAAAAGGTGGAATGCAGATTGTGACAAATGCATTTAACTTATTATAAATGGATCACATAAGCACACTGAAGGAGGATGAGGAGAAAAGGAGCCAACCTATGTAACTTTAGATAAACAGTGTTTTGTTTTGATGCAAGGTTAAAGTACACAAACACTGCACTTCAGTTGTTTCTCACAGGGGGATGGGTTACGAATTCTGACACTACTTATTTTGTATAGTTGGATTAAACAAATAGCTAAATATATTGTAGATAATCAGAGTCAGGTCTCTCACTATTGGAGAAAGAACACATAAGAAAACAGGGAAGGCTGTGATGACTCCTGTGGTGCTCAACTGGATTCAAAGGTATCAATATGCACCCATGTTTTAAATGTTAAATTTGAAAAAGTTTTAAATATACACAGATAGGGCTTCCCTGGTGGCGCAGTGGTTGAGAATCCGCCTGCTGATGCAGGGGACACGGGTTCGTGCCCCGGTCCGGGAAGATCCCACATGCCGCGGAGCGGCTGGGCCCGTGAGCCATGGCCGCTGAGCCTGCGCGTCCGGAGCCTGTGCTCCGCAACGGGAAAGGCCACAACAGTGAGAGGCCCACATACCACACACACACAAAAAAAATAAAATAAATATATACAGATAAATTGGTGCAGAACTATAGATATGTGTGTATGCATGAATTAATGTATACTTACACACACACACACACACACATTCTTGGCTCTATCTACTGAGAGGGGTTAGAAATAGCAACACCTCAGTAACAAGGTGAACACCTAACTCCTGATGGTATTGGTTTCTAAATACCACCCTCCAATATAAGACATCAGGGATCTTTGGAGAACTGTTTGATTCCAGGGGCTGGGGTAGTTGATGATCCTGGAGCATATGTGGTGTTTGAATGTAGGCAGTACAAAAAGTGCATAGGAACCAATCTGAAAGAGCTCCCAATAATCAAAGCTGGAACAATTTGAACAACAAAATAAAAAGCAATAGTACAATATTAGATTTTAACAAAAAGAATAAAATAAATGTTCATGAGTCCACATGGATATAAATGATTAAATAAATATATGGGAGAGAAGGAACAGCTCTTCCTCAGAGAAGAATACCGATAAATAAATACAGAAGGGACATGAGGGAAATAGAAAATCACCATTAAAATACCACAGTAATCGTTGCTGAAGGCAAGATCCACCAAAGTATGCTAAAAAGAGTAGACAAATATTTAAGTAGAAATAGCTCTGCACTATTTTTACCATTCTTCTTTAGATCCAAAACTGTTTCAAAAAAAATTTTTAAAATAATAATGAAAAGAGAAGAAAATTTAGTAACATGGAAAGATGTTTATGATTTATTAAATTTTTAAAAGCAGTATGATTCTAATTTTGTGTACACCTACACACACACACACACACAAACCAAAATAATTTAAACAAAAGTGTGAGAAATATCTATCTCTTGGTGGTGGCAATATAGGTGATTTAGATTTCATTTTATTACTATTGTTATAATAATAATAATTATTGCTTATCAGTATTTTCTAAAATTTTCCACTATGACCACACATTAATATTAGAATTATAAAAATATATTTAAAACACTCCTTGAAGGATGTGTTACATGTCTTCTGTACTTCAAGTTGTGTTGAAAACAATAGTGGGTACTGTCAAAATGAATTCTTGAATTGAAGCACTGCCTTGCTATTCCCCCCCCCCTTTTTTTTTAACATCTTTATTGGAGTATAATTGCTTTACAATGGTGTGTTAGTTTCTGCTTTATAACAAAGTGAATCAGTTATACATATATGTATATCTCCATATCTCCTCCCTCTTGCGTCTCCCTCCCACCCTCCCTTTTCCACCCCTCTAGGTGGTCACAAAGCACTGAGCTGATCTCCCTGTGCTATGCGGCTACTTCCCACTAGCTATCTGTTTTACGTTTGGTAGTGTATATATGTCCATGCCACTGTCTCACTTCATCCCAGCTTACCCTTCCCCCTCCCCGTGTCCTCAAGCCCATTGCTATTCCCTTTTGCAACATAGATAACTATCCCCCTAATTTATATTCATATACAGCACTTATCTTAGTGCTCTGCACAAAATACTCAGTAATAATTGAATTATAAATATAGATTCTGCTGTATTTAAATTAGTATAAAGTGAAGTACACCTGAAAAAATAAGTAACATATCTATACCACCTGATAAATAGAAATAACAGAAAACATTTAGAGCTAAGTATGTAGCAGCATACTGTATGCTAGGCAGTATTCTAAGCACTTTACTTGTATTAACTTATGTAATCCTCACCACAACTCAGGGGTTTAACCCCATTTCATAGATGACAAAATCTAGGCATAGAGATTAAGTAATTTGCACAAAGTCACACAGCTAGCAAGTAGCAGGCAGCATATATTCATTATCATTTTACTTCTCACAGCAATTCATTGAGTTAAGTATCATTACCCGAATTATCAGATTTATAACCTGAAGCTCAGAGAAATAGGTGACTAGCCTAGCTGAAAGTGACAGGAGTGGGACACTTGACCTCAAAACCCATGATTTTTCAGCTATATCATGCTGCCTCATGCATTAACATGAAGTGGGCAAACCAAAACAGGAAACCACCAGAGAACTGTCAAAACACATCTCCAGTGGAGAATTCTAAACATGGATTAGTTCTTTCCCAAGTCTGCTTAAATTTCACACCATCCACCTGCATGTTTTTTTCTTCTCTACCAGCTGAGAAGGTGACATTTCCTGTTCTCTGGTTTAAATCAGAGAAGCTTGCAATACTATAATAACCAATGAAGCTGCATATTAGCTTACAGAGATTTTTTTTTTTCTCCTTTAAATTAAAGAGGCAGTGAAAGGTACAATCTTGTTTCTATTCCCAGATCTCTGAGAAAGTCATTGTGGGCATTCTCCGGCAAAAAGAAAGTAACTTCGTTTTTAGAGAATAATGCCCTGTTGACAAGTTGGCAGGGCTGCCTTGTTTAGAAAAGAATGTGCAGAAAACCTGAAAGATAATTAACATGTGGTGACCTAACAGCATGCATCAGGGCCGTAGTATGCCTGGCAGAGGCAGATGTGGCCACACAGTTCATTAACACTGTATAGTTTGTTTAAGTCCAGTTGGGCAATTAGAGAATGGTCTAGAACCTAGATAGAACCCCAAATAGACTCTCTGATCTCAGCTGCAGTGGGATGGTTCTAAGCCACCACCTTGGGCCCCAGGAGATTAGACCAGAATTCCTCATAAACCTATTTGCTTTTCTTTAACAATCATCTCTACATTGCCCATCAAGATGGAGGAGAGCCGTTGCATAGATGGTCAAAACAAAGGAGAATTTTACAATTGACCTTACGGTGTACTACACAATGATTCCAGTATTAAGCTTACCTTTTAACTTACGTTTTGTGTCAATCAAAATCTCAGGTGCTTCCAATTTTACAGAATGAATAAATTTTAGTAAAATTGTTTATGAAGTGATTTTTTATTAATGTAATTCTGTTCTGCTTATGATTTAAGAAGACTAAAGATATGTTTTACTGGAGGAAAAAATTAGCTAGGTAGCACTGATCTTTTTTTATTTTGAAATGCTTTATAACAATCTGAGAATGTTCATTACTCTCCTGATCTGAGATTTCTCCTATCCTTACCTTTTTTTTTCTCCCTTCCCTTTCTCAGACCATGAAAATCCTCACTTGGGCCCAAAGACTCTGTCTCCACCCTTGCAACTCTTGAAATTCAGTCTGGGAGATCTCTTTCTGCCTCTGTGTATTTAGTGCTCAACAGAGCTAGAACAGACTATCACATACAGTCAATAAGTGCTGCTCTAAAATATGAGGGACCCCAACCTGATATACCCACTTACGAATTCTCTCATGCAAATAGGTGCTGCATTCAATAAGTTCATTGACCTTGAAAGTCTATCAGACGAATCTGTTTACAATGCTACACTTAACAGTGTGTTTTCTCTGAGCCTGGAAACTGATGTTGAGGGAAGCAATCCAGCATTATGCTGAGCAAACAGGGAAAGCTAAACTGCCGCTAAGTATTTTCAAAAACTCATCCTCTGTGAGGTTAATCTGCCAACAGATAAACAAGTGTCTTTGAGTCATTTTCAAAAATTAAATAAGGACAGAATTTTTTCTAGGCCACATGTACAGCCTGTCAGAGCAACACGAACTACTTGCCAAATGCCTGGACCACCCCTGCCCCTCCCGCCTTTAGCTGAAGAAAGGGAACATGTGCAGATTGTGTTTATAGCTGTGGGTCAGTGTGGGGTGTCACTGATCTGATCAATGCCACCGTGTGCCCTGGGCAGAACTCCAGCCTCCCCACCAAAGGACTGCTAGATCTCGCCAGGATTTCTGTTGAGCCATTATGTTCTCTTTCTCTCTTTCTACCTGCCTTTTCCTGACTGCCGGGAAGGAGTAAGGTGGCTTTGGCAACTCCTTTACACTCCCACATCTATTTTTCTATGGAGTAAGGCAAAAAAACATTGTGAGACCTCACTCCCACCCCTTCCAAGGAGAGGGGACCAGAATCTCCAACATAAAGCTTACTGCTGGTACTATGCCCAGCATGGCTTCCTGCTCCTAGTGAGCCTGAGTAGCTCAGTGAGAATGAGATATTACCCAAAGCTAGCTCCATTCGGCAAATGGCGTAGGCTTCCTGGCTTTATTTCCTCAGCTCTGGAGCTCATCATGCCATAAACCACAGGGACTTTGTAGGCATGTTATTGTATTAGCACCATATGGAGAATACTCATGGAACTCACATGCAGAACGTGTGATGTCAGACCAGTTTACATGAGTCCAAATTTTGTGCAGCTGTTACAATCAGATGTTTCATTTCATTTTTTATGTCAGCACCAGCCCAATAAATCCACTAATTCTGAGACTGAAAAGTAAAGAGAGTTCTGTGTGCTCGCACATGTTTTGGAGCTGGGAAGCTCTGTACCACATCTGTGCGGACCTGCTTTCGCTACCAGGGGTCACATCAGAGCCTTGGCTCCTGTACTCCTCACAGAAGGGCAAGAATGATTTCTATGGAAATCAGTAGAAAAGCAAATACAAAAGACAGCAACTTTCATACAAATGAGAAACTACTACATAAGATTGAATGTGCTATTAGAAATAGACTCTTGCAAAGAAAAAATTCAGGAAAGACATTGCAGTTTCTTTAGAAGGTATTTGATAAAAACCACACATCAAAAGTAATTAGCCTCTGACAAGTTAGAAAAGTGTTTGCTAACAAGTGTCCCTGACTCTACCTCTTAAAGAATCATCAAGCTTATCTTGGGTTTGCCTTAGTGAGGGCAAGATGAATCACTGTCTTTCACTAGTAAAGTAAAACCCCAAAGGTTGCCACCAAAATAATGCTGGTCTTCAAAAATAAATAACTCTCAACATTTCCTTGGAATTAAGGATAGAAGGCTACACATTTTTTAATGTCTGAATTTTAAGATTTATGACTATTTATGACTATTTATTTATGACTATTTATGACTTTCCATAATATGACAAAACACGTTATTTAAAAATAAATGCTGAGGGACTTCCCTGGTGGTGCAGTGGTTGAGAGTCCGCCTGCCGAGGCAGGGGACGCGAGTTCGTGCCCCGGTCCGGGAGGATTCCACATGCCGCAGAGCGGCTGGGCCTGTGAGCCATGGCCGCTGAGCCTGCGTGTCTGGAGCCTGTGCTCTGCAATGGGAAAGGCCACAACAGTGAGAGGCCCACGTACCGCAAAAAAAAAAAAAAAAAAAAAAGTGCTGAGAACCGTGGATCTTCTGTGATTCATTTGGGAAAGGTTGTGGTTCTTTGTGGTTTGGTTAAGAAAAAGCAACAAACAGAAATTTAGAGGTTAAAAAAAAAAAAAAGGGCATTCTCTGCTGTTCTGGACTGGTGCAGGCACAGTTCCTGGGCCTAAGTTAAGACTTGATAAAAGGTTATTTCCTCTTTGCCCCATTCTCATCACTCCACTTCAGGGATTTTCACAGGCTCATCTCTGTGCCTTGTGATGCAGCAGAGTAAAGCTCTGCAAACACAATAGCCTGTCTGAAAGTGGCTCTCGCATAAGAAGCATTATGGGATTGCTTGCCTGACTTGTCTCCCCTCCCTGTATGGATTTTTGGAATTCAAAGAAAACAAATCAAAACTTCTGAAGAAGAGAGTTTATCTTCTGAAGATGAGAGAAAACATTCAGCTGCAGCATGCTGTGAACATTTCAGGGCCTGCTTCTCCTTCCAGATGCATGGCATGCCTTGCTACTTAAGACAGAAAATCCCCTGCCCTGTTCCATAAGCAGGCACATAGAGCAGATTTCATGAGCTCCTGGGTGCAGTTTAGACTCTGGTTCTTAATGCTCAGTCATTGATATTGCTATAGGAGATGTAACTCTGTTGGGTGTTATTTGGGAAGATCCCCCCCCCCAATGGCATCTTCCCAGATATGGTGGGGAGAAGGAATGGAGCTCAATCTAGCAACAAGGAAAGGGTGCGCTTGGAATGGGGCTTAATCAGCTTGCTTTGGAAGATGCTGCCCTTTGAACAGAAAGCTTTGCTCCACTGCACCATCAACTTCAAAGATTCCTGAAACACTCTGGACCTGAGGAAAGATGCTAACAGGCTTAACAGTCCTTTTTGAGTATGGTGCTGAGATGTTATATATAATTCAGACTAGGTAAGTCATGTAGCAGCACATGACTGACAAGCAACTGCTGGCAATTCTCATTTAGGAATATCAGAAGATTTGCATGAGGGACTGGTGGCAATTGTAGCAATTATACAAATTGCTAAAGTGTGAAAGTTAAATCTTGTGAAAGATTCAGCTCTTGGTGAATGAAACCCTCCTGGATGCTTTTTTACTCTTTGTTTTTCATGACTTATACTACTTAAGACTAAGCTTTCATCATTCTCTTAACAGTCATATTGTTTTCCCTATGACAAATGTATATCCATTTAATGAGGACATGTAAGAATTTGCAGCATAAAATAAATCTTATAATAAAAAAATTTTGCACTGTAAGCCTGATTTCTGGAGGTGGTTTTATTCTTATTGCTGTTTTTTTTGTATCTCTTACTCTCAACCCCTCATCCCTTAAGAGATACTCACCTTTGAGTTGAATTATCTCTCAATGCAGAAAATCCTCCGGGTTGTTCCTTCCAAGGGAATGCGAGACTTAATGGTCAGATATTCAAACACATGTGATGTGAACACATCAAACGTATAGGTGGACTAACCAACCTCCTTTCAAAAGCCACCATTGACTAAATGTGCAGCTTATGTGTCTGGTAGTCTAAATTATCAGGACAATACTCACTTCGAATATTTGATATATTTTTTTAAATTACACTCACTTCATATTTTGTTTATATTGGTTAAAAATGCACTATGGAACCAAGAGGGGACACTTAAGAGAGAAAAACAGTTGACTGATTTTGCCATTCTAGACACATAAGAAGCCATGGCTGGGTTTGCTAAAATGGAGAACAAAACAAAACTCTTCCCCAAGGGTAGAATGTATGAAATCAAGTGGGTCTTCTTGAGAGGCAATATCTAAATATGAGTCCCAAGTCCAGCAGACAGACTGACTTTTATGAGTTCAGGAAGAAGTACACCAGAATAAATCATAGACGAAGAGGTGGCCCAGGTTCAGATGGTTCACTGGCAAGTCCTAGCAAGCCTTCAAGATACAGATAATTTCTCTATTATTTGATCTGTTTGAGAGTATTCAAAAAGATAGAAAACCTTTCAAGATGATTGACCAAATACCCTACTCAAAATCTCATTGAAATAACACAAGAATATAAAAAGTTAGAATAATCAACAACAGAGCTAAGAAACCAGAAGGGGTACCGTTAGCAGGCTCAGAACAGTGAGAAAGTCTTGAAAATTACACAAGAAAAAATTGGTATATCAGTTCCCCAGAGACTATTTCCTCAAGGAGCAGATAATTTCTTAGTTATTTAAATTGTTATAGAGCAAAGACAAAGAGAGAAAACATCCCATGTAATGAATAAGGACAACATAACCCTGATACTTAAGCTTAGTACAAAACACATACAAGTTAAAAAAAAAAAAAAAAAAAAGAAAGATACAGTGAGGTATTACCTCACACAGGTCAGAATGCCCATCATCAAAAAGTCTACAAATAATAAATGCTGAAGAGGGTGTGGAGAAAAAGGAACGCTCCTGCACTCTTGGTGGGAATGTAAATTGGTACAGCCACTATGGAGAACAGTATGGAGGTTCCTTAAAAATTAAAAATAGACCTACCATATGATCCAGCAATCCCACTCCTAGGCATCTAGGAATAACCATAATTCAAAAAGATACATGCAACACAATGTTCATTGCAGCACTATTTACAATAACCAAGACACGGAAGCAGCCTAAATGTCCATTGACAGAGGAATGGATAAAGAAGATGTGGTACATATATACAATGGAATATTACTCAGCCATAAGAAAGAATGAAATAATGTCATTTCCAGCAACACGGATGGACCTAGAGATGATCATACTAAGTGAAGTAAGTCAGACAGAGAGACGCAAATGTCACATGATATCACTTATATGTGGAATCTAAAAAAAAAAAAGATACGAATGAACTTATATATAAAACAGAAATAGACCCACAGACATAGAAAACAAACTTATGGTTACCAAAGAGGAAGGCGGGGGAGGGACAAATTAGGAATTTGGGATTAACATAGATACACTACTATATATAAAATATATAACCAACAAGGATCTACTGTATAGCACAGAGAACTATACTCAGTATTTTGTAATAACCTATAAGGGAAAAGAATCTGAAAAATTATATATATATATTTATATATATATATATTATAACTGAATCACTTTCCTATACACCTGAAAGTGACACATTGTAAATCAACTATACTTCAGTTTAAAAAGTAATTTAAAAAATTAAAGAAGAAAAAAAAATGACAACATCAATACAACTCATGAATCAGATATTTAAGAAGTCTTAAATAAAATAATAGCAAACCAAAATGTATTAGAAGAATAAAATACTGTAACCAACTAGTGTTTACATAAGAATGCAAGAATGTTTACACGTTAGGAAATCTGTTAAAGTAATCCATTACATGTATAGATTAAAAGAAAAAATACACATGATCATCTTAATAGATGTTTCAAAGTGTATCAAAAATGAATGCTTGTATCTTTTGAACATTATTAGCAAGCTAAGAGTAGAAGGAAAACTTTCTTATCAGAAACTGTAATAAATATTATTCATAATAGTGAAATACTAGATGCAATCCTATTAATTTTTTTTAAAGGATGTGTATGATTATCATTACTAGTTAATAATGTGTTGTGTAAATGTAATAAGGCAAGAAAAAGATATTAGATGTAAATGGTAGAAATAAATAGAAAAGTTATCATTTGTGGTTATTGTAAAAATCTACTTAGGAAATCCAAGACAATTAATTGGAAAAAAATTAGAACTAATAAGAGTTAAAATTTACTAATGTGACCAGATATTATATCAATATACAAAAAACAAAAAACTTTACTATAATTAGAAGAATTGCAATTACAATAGCAACAAAACAATACAGATTATCTGCTATAGAAAGAATAAACCTAAAAGAAGTACACAAGACCCATATGAAGAAAACTATAAAACCTTACCCAAGAGGATATAAAGGAAGAGCTAAATAATGGCAGAAATGCCTGTGTTATTGGATGGAGAGACTGAAGGTTATAAAGCTGTTGATTTTTTCCTAAATTAATATCTAAATTTAATCAACTCCAATCAAAATCCCATTAGCATTTTAAAAAATAAAATTTGACATGGTCATTCTAAATGGCAAATGGGTAAAAACAGCAAAGATAGAGTTGAAAAAGCAGAACAAGAAAAATGACCTACCTCACCAAATAGAGCATTTAAACATAATATAAAGCTATAGTAATTATAAAAAGTGATTTTTAGCACAGAAATAAATCAATAGTTCACTAAAGTGGAATTGAAGGTCCAAAAATAGTTTGTCATAAATAGGTAGATGGGGCTTCCCTGGTGGCGCAGTGGTTGAGAGTCCGCATGCCGATGCAGGAGACACGGGTTCGTGCCCCGGTCCGGGAAGATCCCACATGCCGTGGAGCGGCTGGGCCCCTGGGCCATGGCCGCTGAGCCTGCGTGTCCGGTGCCTGTGCTCCGCAATGGGAGAGGCCACAACAGTGAGAGGCCCGCATACCGCAAAAAAATAAATAAATAAATAAAAATAAAAAAATATAAATAAATAAATAAATAAATAAATAGGTAGGTGAAGGATAGGATTTTCAATATGTATCTTTCAATAATAAAGGTGGCATTTTAATGGAGGGAAAAGTAGACTATTTGCTAATTGGTATTAGAAAATTGTTATTAATTAGAAAATAGTAAAGTATATCTTTACTTCATAACATACATGATAATGAATTCCATATACATTAAAGAGCTATATGTTGAATATAAAAAAGTATTCAAAGAAAAAAAGGAATCTTTTTATAATTTGGGGAAGTTAAAGGTCATCTCTAAGCAAATAAAAACCAGAAATTAAGAAAGAAAAAGAAGGGACTTCCCTGGTGGTGCAGTGGTTAAGAATCTGTCTGCTAGTGCAGGGGACATGGGTTTGATCCCCGGTCTGGGAAGATCCCACATGCTGCAGAGCAACTAAACTTGTGCACCACAACTACTGAGCCTGTGCTCTAGACCCCATGAGCCGCAACTACTGAGCCCACATGCTGCAACTACTGAAGCCCATGTGCCTAGAGCCTGTGCTCAGCAACAAGAGAAGCCACTGCAATGAGAAGGCTGTGCACAACAAAAAGTAGCTCCTGCTCGCTGCAACTAGAGACAGCCCATGCGTAGTAATGAAGACCCAACCAGCCAAAAATAAATAATAAATAAAAATAATTTTAAAATAAATAACTAAATAAATAGAAATTATTTTTTTAAAAAAGATTGACAAAATTGATCAAAAATATTTTAAATATTTGAGTATGGTTAAAGGCTCCACAGACAAAGTTATGGGAGAAAATACCTGCCATGTACATAACAGAAAAAGGATTACTATGCATAATATATAAAATATTCCTGTAAATCTATAAGAAAAATAGTCAAACAATATGAACAGTTAATTTAGAGAAAAAATACAAATTGCCAGGATTCCAAGCTTCACTGGTATAAAGAGGTGGGAAATAAAATGTCTAGGTTTTGATTTTTCTTTTTTCTTTTTTATCTTGCTTGGTGTCTGTGGGGGTTTGCTGTCTATAACTGATTTTGGAAAATTCTGACATTATTATTTCAAATCTTGTTTATGCCCTGTTCCCTTCTCCTTCCAGTATTCCAGTCACACGTTAGCCCTTTTGATATTGTCTCACAGTTTTTGAATGTTCTGTTTTTTAAAATTGTTTTTTCTCTTTGAGTTTCAATTTGGGAAGTTTCTATTGAGCTACTGCAAATTCACTGTTTCTTTCCTCACCGTGTCCAGTAGATGAGCCCACTGAAAACATTCTTAATTTCCATTACAGCTTTTCATTTCTAGTATTTCCTTCTGATTCTCATAGTTTCCATCTTTTTGCTGACATTACTGAATTGGTTTTACATGCTGTTTATCTTTGTATTAGTGCTTTTTTTTTTTAATGTGGGGGGTGTTTTGTTTATTTATATAATTTTGGCTGTGTTGGGTCTTCGTTGCTGCACATGGGCTTTCTCTAGTTGGGGCGAGCAGGGGCTACTCTCTGTTCTGGTAAACAGACTTCTTATTGCAGTGGCTTCTCTTGTTGCGGAGCATGAGCTCTAGGCATGTGGGCTTCAGTAGTTGTGGCATGAGGGCTCAGTAGTTGTGGCACATGGGCTTAGTTGCTCCATGGCATGTGGGATCTTCCCAGACCAGGGCTTGAACCCGTGTCCTTTGCATTGGCAGGTGGATTCTTAACCACTGTGCCACCAGGGAAGTCCTGTATTAGTGCTTTAAAACATATTAATCATAGTTATTTTGAATTCATTGTCTGATAATTCCAACATCTGTATTATATCTGAATCTGGTTCTGATGCTTGCTTTGTGTCTTCAGACTGTGTTTTATCTTGTCTTTTAGTATGCCTTGTAATTTTTTTGGTTGAAAGCCAGATATGTTGTATCAGTAATAGGTAGTGAGGTAAATAGGCCTTTAGTGTAAGGAGTTATGTTAATCTGGCTTGGAGTCAGATTATGTTTAAAGTTTGTTGTAGTTAAAAGTTCCACAGCCTTCAAATTCCTCTGGTGTCCTTATTTTTGTATCCTCTCTTGGCTTTGGGCTTCCCTTTGTACTCCCACTCAGAGAGCCTTGGGCTTTTCAGATCTTACAGCTGTAATCCATTGGAAGCTTATTGGAATGGCAGTAAGGTGTGGGGAAGGGAAGTGTTCTATAATCTGATTAAGTCCATCTTTGGTGGGCCTGTGTCTTAAAAGTGTTTCTCTTCCTCCTCACTAAGTATATAGGACAATCCCCCCATGTCATACTCCATTCCCAGTGTCCTGTTAACTGTATTTTGGGGTTTTTTTTAGTTGAGACCAGAAGGCTAGGGGCTGGAGTAGGGTGGAAATCCCTGCCTCCAAGTGGGATAAGGATTCAGTGTTGTCCCTGGAGAGTGGGCCTTTGTTATGGAGAAGAATCCAGGAGGCTTATACCTTTGCTACTCTTCCCATCTCCACCACCCCCCTACCCCAGGGTGAGGAGGAGATTTTTCTCAGATCCTCACCATGAGAACTTAGTGGGGTTCCTGGGGGAAAAAGACCTCGAAAATGTGGGGCCCTCCTATGATTGGGGCCCCAGGTGTTTCTCACTCACACTAATCCACACTCAGCCTCCAGCAATTCGTCACAATTATTAGTTAAATTAAGTGGTCCCACCCTTACCGCTCCAGTGGCTTCTGTTGTATATCTCTGGATGCACCTGTCTCTCCAGGTTTCAGGGTGTGGTTTATCTTGAAACTTCAATTCTGTGATGGATCTAAGAAAAGTCATTGATTTTCAGTTTGTCCAGCTTTTTTTTTTGTAAGTATGGGAATGGTGTTTTCCAAGCTTTTTACATGTCAAAGTGGAAACCAGAAGTTTGCAAACTAAAATGAAATTCCAGTTTTCCTATCAGAATGGCAAACTTAAGAATGATAATATTCAGAGAGGGAGGAAGTGAGTATTCTCATATAGTGTTGACAGGAAACTAAATTGGGTGTCATCTTTCTTGAAGGCAATTTCACATTATCAAAGTTTAAAACGCACAACCCCTTTGACCGAGCAATTCCACTTAGAGGAATTCTAGTCTATAGATAAGCACACATAAATGAGAAAATACGTATGTACAAGCACATTTACTAAATAATTGTCTCTAATATCAATAAATTGGAAACAAAGTTCTATCGGTAGAAGAATGGTTAAAAAAATAACCATGACTGAGTAATTCCATGACTATTGTGTAGCATGCTAAAAGCGTAGGTAGATTAATATGCTGAAATGATATGTCCATGACATACTGCTAAGTGAAAAAAAAATCAAGTTACAGAACAGTATGATATTATCTTCGTAAAAGCAAAACATTGTCTGTCTATGGGACATGGGGGTGGGTATGCACAGATATGCATTTGTATCTGCTTAGAAAAAACGTCTGGGAAGTGTAGACACCAAATTCTAGCAGTTAATAGCTTCTGTTCTGGAAAGGAAGAGAAGCTTCCTATTTTGGGGGAGATTAACACATTTTAAAGCAAGCATGTTTTATTTTTATAATTAAAAATACACACACAAAGGAAGCAGATTCTATTCCTCAATTAAAGAGAAAGCTGTCTGGGAGAAGATGGCAATCACCTTTAGTTCATATTTCCAAACAATTCCAGGAATCTTAAACAAGTTGCATTTTCATCTAAGTAGATGACCTCTTGGGAATGGAGCAGAGGAGAAAATCCACTTCTCTGCCAGTGGAACAGGTGGGTTAACCTTGGCCTGTGCAAGAGTAAGTTCAGGAACTGTGTCCATCCTGCTCATCATGGTCACTCCCATGTCTACACTGTGTTGGGCACCTAGTAGGGCCTCCTTATATACTGGTTGAATTAACAAATGAAATGGGAAAAAATGGCAGTAGTTCTGTGACAGGTTTATTGAACTGTGTACAATAGGGAAATCTGGCAAGCAATTGACTGGAAGTTTCTCTGTTCTTACTGAGTTTAGATGCTAGACTCAAATTCTAGAATTTAAATAGGAAGTTACAAGCACTGTACCAATGCTGAGGTAATTACCCAGACTGAGAAAGAGTGCTGCTCAAGACTGAGAATCTTTCTCATACTGAAATAACAGTAGAAGTTGCCTAGGCAATTTTCCCTCTGTCAGCTCACAAAAAGGATCACTGATTCAGGAAGTGACCTATAACTGTAACATTTTAGTTTTAATTTTTACATTCAAAAAGTAACGTAGTGAATGGGGTCAGAATCAGAATTACCTGGGGTTTTAGTGGGTTACAGTGTGTTACTGGGATGAAAAGAGAGAGAAGAGACTAAGATTTATTGAACATCATTATTGACTCATTGATGCACTGGCTTAGTCAATCAGGACATAGTATCTCATTCAAGCTCATCACAAGCTTGTGAAGTATTGTCATCATTTATAAATGAGGGAACTGAGACTTGAAGAACTTGGGTAACTCGTCTCAGGACATATAGCCAGAAAGTGGCAGAGCTGGCTTATCATATTAACATGAGAGCAGTCCCTTAGAAGACTTCTAAGAGCTTGGTTCCTAAGAACTGACTAGATTGAACCATCACTTCTGTAGAACTAATCCAGAGATTGTACACATAGACATAAGATTCCCACCCCATCTTTGGGGAAATGACTCAGTATTAACAAACAAGACTCTCCAAATCTTGAATAAGCAAAGGTGTGCTGTATATCCCCCCAAACTCATCCCAGAGCACCCCTATGCTTAGACAAATCACACCATCTGAAGAACTGCTTACAAAGGCAGCAGTGATGCGGAGACAGTCATGTGTTATAAATACCCTCATGGAATAAAGATCTTCATTTATTTTTCCATGGTATTTGCTAACTCAGACAAAATGGTTTTCATCTTTATTTTCACCACAGCAGAAAGTTAATGTATCAGAGTGCTGCAGCTTTCAGGATGTTTATGTCGCCTTTGATTCCTCCTCTAATGCATTTCATACCCAGTGTTTGGCCTCCATTTACAGTATATTAAGTACTACGACAAGTTCCTTGTCACACTATCCTGAACCTCTAGTATTTGAGCACCTTGTGGCCTGGTCCTGGGCTTCCCGCTTCTCTCTCCTGCCATAGCTTTACGTTATCTTTTACAAACCTCACCTACTTTTATTTCTCCAGTCTTCAGATCTCCAGTCAGGTGTCCAACAGAAATCTCCCATGTTACAGAGCTGCAAAGAATTCTCTATTCTTACCTTCACCTCAAACCTTTTCCTCCCCTCCACCCTGAATTCCACTCTCCATCTCATGACACTGTCATGCACCTTTTTGAGCAAAAAGGTTGTTCAAACCTTAACCTTTTTCCTGGTTTCCTACATTTCCCTCACCTTCATATCTAAATCTTCAGCAAGTTTGGAGGTTCTTGCTTCTAAAACATCTCAAATCCATCCACTTTACTTCCTGTCTCTGCCAATATTAAGCTACTAATCACTTACCTCAATTACTCTAAGCTAGCCTTCTTGCTTCCATCTGTCTCCCATAAAGCAGCCAGAATGATAACTTTTTTTTTTTTTTTTTTTTTTGTCGTACGCGGGCCTCTCACTGTTGTGGCCTCTCCCGTTGCGGAGCACAGGCTCCGGACGCGCAGGCTCAGCGGCCATGGCTCACGGGCCCAGCCGCTCCGCGGCATGTGGGATCCTCCCAGACCGGGGCACGAACCTGTGTCCCCTGCATCAGCAGGCGGACTCTCAACCACTGTGCCACCAGGGAAGCCCCAGAATGATAACTTTAAAACATAAATAATACTGATAGCCTGCACTCTTTCGTGTTTTCCAGTTGTACTTTACTGTGGTCTACAGGACTTGCATTATCTAGCCTCTTCCTACCTCTACAACCTCATCTCCTAGATCTCTTTTAACTCACAGCCTGCAGGCACCTTGTCCTTCTTCCTATTCCTTGACCATGCCAAGGTTATCCCCTTTGGGCTTTCTCTGGATGCTCCCCAGGTTCTTCCTCCAGATTTTCCACGGCTGGGGCCTTCCTCATTATTCAGGTCTAAGATCATATGTTACCTCCTGAATGATTCTTCCATAACCACCTTAGAGCAGTTATCCCTTTCTTTGCCAGTCAGTCTCTATCAAAACATCTTGTTGTTTTTTTTTTTTAATTGTAGCACTTATCATCTATAATTATTTTTCAATTATTTATTTACCTATTTATTATCTGCTGACCCCTGGAGAAAGACACCTCCTCATGAGCAGGGAACTTTTCTGTCTTGTTCAGGGCTGTATCTTCAAACTTAAGACTCATCTCTTACTGAAATAGTAGTAGAAGTTGCCTGGGCAATTTTCTCTCTTCCAGCCTACAGAATAATAGGAAAAGACCTTAAAGTATAACATTTTAGTTTTAATTTTTGCATTAAAAATAATGTAGTGGGCTTCCCTGGTGGCACAGTGGTTGGTAGTCCACCTGCCAATGCAGGGGACCCGGATTCATGCCCTGGTCTGGGAAGAGCCCACATGCCGCAGAGAGGCTAGGCCCATGAGCCATGGCTGCTGAGCCTGCGCGTCCGGAGCCTGTGCTCCGCAACGGGAGAGGCCACAACAGTGAGAGGCCCGCGTACGGCAAAAAAAAAAAAAAAAAAAAAAAAAAATGTAGTGAATGAGACCAGAATTAAGCTTCTAAATCAGAATTAGACTAGCACACAGTAGGTGTTTAAGAAAAGTTTCTTGACTATTTGAGTGCACAATTGCTTGATAATGATGACAAAGAAGTGAAATGCTGCCTTTTACTAAACTGAAGCTATTATTATTATTATTATTTTTGGCCGTGCCATGCGGCATGCAGGATCGTAGTTCCCCGACCAGGGATCGAACCTGTGCCCCCTGCATTGGGAGCATGGAGTCTTAACCACTGGACTGCCAGGGAAGTCCCAAGACTATAATTATGATAAAAGAACATTGTTCTCATTTTAAGCAACATTCTAATTAAATAACAAATTCTGGCTTGTATTTAAAATATACATTGCATTGTGTCATGACTTACTGGATCATTTATCATATCATTCGGACTTTGCGAAATGTTCACTGCTTGAATTCAAACAAAGAAGAATAGTACAGGGGAAATCTGCTTTCCTAATAGTGACCAGCTGCCCTTACTGAAAATTCCTGTTTGATTTTCATCACTTTCCGTGTCTAATATCACTTCAGAACGCTGAGATAGCTAAATATGGGCTGCCCTGATTAATGACCTCCATCTCCCCTTGAAAACAATTCCTCCCAGTTAGTTAAACTGGATCATGGCAGTCCTGGCTCCCAGCCCAATAAGCTAGCAGTAAAGAGGGCTGGTTGCCTTTGAATGCCACCTTTCCTAAGCAGAGGTCCATGGTGAGGACACTGATCTCTCTTGGTAGGGGTGGCAGCATTGATTTTTCTCCTTACAAATAGGAATATATTTTTTATTCTCAGCCTTATTCGCAAAACGTTATCCGAAAGAAGCCTAAGATTTCCTTTTGCCTCCTAAGGAGGACTTCTAAATAGAAGCATTTTATAAACAGCTGCATGTGCTTTTGGAGAGGAAATTGGAGGAACTGGCTGGCTGAATAAAATGAAACATGGAGCTGTATGAATGCCTTTTCTTCTGATAAATTGTGGGTAAACCTGAAGGAGCAGAGGAGACAGCAGGCCTTTCGTTATCTGCAAACTAAGCCCAGGGCATGTGGCATGGCCCAGAGTGACTTCTCCAAATTGAAGTGAATATTCTTTAACTCTGGGCTAAAAACAACAATAACAACAGCAATATAAAATCAAAAACAATCTTGATAAATTGCAAGGAAGAGCCATTCATTTCCATTAGGTTTCTCCTGATTAGGTTCAGCTAAATTGGGCAACAATGTCTTTTGCAGCTTTTAAGAGATTTATTTCAGGATTCTCTGTCAACAAAGAATGCAAAATGAGTTCAAGTCAGACTCCACATAGATCTGGAAGAAGAAGAACATACAAATCATAATGAATGAAGTAGACAAAGATTTCCTGAGGAGTCACAGCAGTTAATTCTTTGGTCTTTTTTGTTTTTTGTTTTTGTTTTTAATCTGGAAAGGGGATGTAAGATGACTTACACCTGCAAGGGAGTTAGGCTGCACTATTAGTTCTTAAAACTCAGGGAAGCCAAAAGATAATTTGAGCTTCGTTGAGGTCTCTGCACATATCAGGACTAAAATATCTGAGGTCATGGAAATTCAGAGTTAGGAAGGGCTTTGGGGACTTTCTACTCAATTCATGGATGAGGCCACAGGTCCAGGAAGGTTTCTGTCCCAAAGCTAGAAGTCAAGTCAGTTTTAAGCTTGCACCACTTTCCTGTCTATCTACCTCTCTCTTCTTCTTTAGTTTGGAAATTCTAAACCTGTTTGAAACTATAGTGGTCAGAAAACAGCTTAGGAAAGGATGCCGGCTGGACTTCATGTCATGTTGGAAACACATCTCCAGTTACAAAATGAAAACTAGGAAAACAAAGTTCAATAGAGGGGACTTCTATTTAGACAAATTTGCATGAGTGTTTCTGTTTTGTGTATTAAGGAATTCCTTTATTTTTTGGAGGTTTCTAAATAAAGTGAAAATGAAATTTGGTATGATTTGAAGATAGCGGTTTCAGTTGATTTTAATTTCTATTGACCAGCTAATTATATTCGGTACATTATCCTGTTCCTCAAACTCCAACCAGCCCATCTCCAAGGTCTGCCTCTGTGTACTCCAGAGAAGCTGGAGACAATGAGGATTCAGGCATGTAGATATACTTGGTCTAGAATACTTGGACATTGGCAACTTGAAAATACTAGGAAAATTTTTCAACTTGTGAATCAAAGTATTTCACTGGTCTTCTAGACATGATGACCCCCAAAACATCCTCTAGCCTACCATCTATGGTCTATCACCATTGATACCAACTGATAAAAATGAAACTCCTTTTTGTACTAAATAATACTCTACCCTTCTCTGAAGAAAAACAAAAAAATAATAACTCTCTTTATGAGAAAACAAGCTCTTTGCACAAAAAGGTACTCTACTGTATTGATTATAACAGTGGACCTGGAAACTATCTTAATATCCAATACTAAAGTAGTGATTAAGTAAATTGTGGCACATAACCTGCATAAAGTATTGCACAAGTATCAGAATTATAATGGAAACTGCAGCAGTATGGAAATGCTTATTTAATAATTATACACTAAGTATCTACTCTATCCCAGAACTCTCCTAGGCAGTGGAAATAAAGGAATACCACAAATAGCTTGCAGGATAGTAAGGGAGTCAGACATGAACCAAGCATTTTAGGAAGAAAGTGAGACAGGAAGGGGGCAGGGCACAACTAGTAAAAGAATGACACAACCATTACGAAGAACAGAATACAGCAAAAACCAGTTAGAACCTACTAGGCCCAAGATGGTGGAAGCCCTGATTCCCAGCAGACCTTGAACCTCATTATGCACTCATTGTAATACATTAGTATATGCTAAATGACATGCCCACAAGTGCCATGACAATTCCAAGACCGACCATGCAGGCCAAAAAGTGGGCCGTGCCCCAATTCCTGGAAATCTCCACCCCTTCTCCAAAAATAGTTGGAATATTCCTCCCTCTCTTTTGCCTATGAAATTATCTAGCCCATAAAGACTAATCACCCCCACACCTCTGGGCTCTCTCACCTTTTGAGACAGGCTGCATTCTGTCTATGGAATGTGTATCCCCCAGCGCTACTCTCAGTGCCTTCTGAGATGGCCCACATTCTGTCCCTGGAGTGTGTATCTCTCTCAATAAACCTGCTTTCACTTTACTATGGCTTGTTTTTGAATTCTTTCCTCTGTGAAGCCAAGGACCCTCACTTGGCAGCCTATCCCAGCAACTCACCTAGGACCTGGGACATGACCATCCTCTCACGCCCCATTTTTCCGACAACAAAAGGACAGTGAGGCCAGAGGCCTAGAGGTGTGTTCTGGGAGCTGAGAGCCATTCAGTATGGCTAAAATAACAGGGGTGGGAGGGAGATAAAGCCAGAGAGGAAAGGGTCAGATCAAGGAAGGCCTTGTGATTTATTCTGTAGATAAAGAGATGTCATTGTAGTTTTAGCATGATAAAATACATAACTACTATAGTATTCAGGCAATCATTTGATTGTTCATTTGTTAATTCAAGGATCAGTTATTGAGTGTATATTTATTGAGATAGGTACAGGTACCATAAAGATGAATAAGACAAAATCTTTACTTCTGAGAGGCTAACAACACAATGGTGGGACACTCATATAAGAAAGTCATTATAACACACTGTGATAAGCTCTTCAAAGGAGCCATCTAAAAGGTACTGGGGAAGCACAAAAACAAACACTTTGATGGGGAGGGAGTGCATAAATGGTCCAGGTAGTCCTATGTAGGGAAGGAAAATCTTTTCCCTCTACTCATCTTAGGTTTATTGGCTGGGGCTCTGCAAATAAGACTGACAAAAGACAGATTAACAAGAGAAAAACAAACAAAAGTCTTAGTGCATGCACTGCACACATACATGGGAGCAGTCAGTGATGAGTAACTCAAAGAGGTGGTTAGAACTTGTGCTTCATAGCATCTTAACAAAAAAAAAAAATAGATATGTTAGAGAAGCGACAAGACAAAGGAAAAAGACTTTGAATTTCTAGGACAGCAAATCGTGGGAGGGTAAATATATGGGGGAATTAATGGAAGATAAGGGCTAGTTAGTAAAGTCTGTTATGTAGCTATCTCTGGGGTAATTAACTTCTGTTCTTCCTGGTAGAGAAGGGATGGGAGAACACCTTTACAAATTTATGTCTTACTTTTAGGCAAATAGGGGAGGGCAGAGAGCTTTTCTTGTATCTGTTTCTTCTCAATTGCCTTCAGCCCTAAATAATCCTTACATCAAAATGGCATATTTTGGGGTGACATACCCTGCTACCTTTCACTTAACAGAGGACAAATATCAGTCAGGAAAACAAAAGCACATTAAACATTTTAACAGAGAAAATTTAACATAAGAAATTAGTTAGTCAGGTCTTGGAGAATTGAAAACGCAAAAGGGAACACTGAGATTTCACAGAGACAGCAACTTCAGGAAGCAACTACCACCTCTAGGTCTAAGCAAACAAAGGGAAGAGACCAGGGTTATCAGAGTTTAGAAGCTGAATGAAGTGCTGTGCAGAGATGGGACCCGGACCTTGGAGGAAGAGATAGGGCTGGCTGGTGTGGTGTTTCTGAGGTAGGTAAGATGAAGCTGGTTCTTCTAGGGACGGAAACAACTGCTGTTGTCAGGATGAAGGGTCACTACTGGGTGACTTTACAGGAACTGCAAGCAAATAGGAAGGAACAAGTCCCTTCAACTTCCTCAGGCCTTCTGGTCTCCCAGTCTTCCTTTAGTGCCCCCTATTGACAGAAACCAAAAGGAATTCTGCTGTCTAAAAACAAAGCTGGTTTGCATAGTCCCAGCCCCAGAGAAATGTGGGTTTGGCACTGATGGAAAATAGCTTAATCTCCAGTTTAGGAGTTTACCTTATAAAATGAGGAGGCAGGCTTAAAAGGAGGGTATTTCAGGCAAAAGGAAACTGCACGTGCAAAGGCATGATGCCATCAAAGTGCTCTGTGCTCTTAGGAAGTACAAGTATGAAATCTGTTGTAGCTGGAATGCAAAATGGATTGGGAAAGTATCGGGCAGAGCAATTGGAATGACAGAAAGGGACACTTTGGTCTGAAGGGCAGGTAATCCCATGCTAAGGATCAGAGGAAAATATTATTTTTTAATATCTCTTGCATTTTTCAGTAGTTCAGGTTTTATTCACCCTCATTGCCATTAAGAGTATACCTCGAATATAAAGCCTAAGAAAGGAGTATTTGATACAGCATAGAATAAAGAGGTCATTGCCTAGATTTTTGAAGTTCAAAATAGTTTTTTAATTACCTAGGGAAACAAAATAGCCTGAGGGTAAGCCCTTTTGATTTGCAAAAATTTGGCTTTTTGAAATAGAAAAAGATCGACTCAAAAGTACAAAAGCCTTATGAAGAGCCAATAAACCATAGTTTATTCTAGGGAGCCACAGAGAAGGAATACACAGGATAGGATATACGGCAAGTTCCTGTTCCACGGAATGAAAAAGGCTTCTGCAGCTGAGAGGAAGAACCAACGACAAATTCAGATTCAGATTCCAGTGTTCTGTGTTCCCCCCCCTTTACCCCACACCTCTGGGTCAGACCTGCGCAGGGCAGGGAGTGGATGGGTGTGTGTATGTGAACTTCCTGGAGACATTCAGTGAGAAATCACAGAACAAAAAGTTTATTCCTCAATTCCTCAGCTGCAACCTGTTCAAACTGCCTGTTCCTCAGAGAAGCCCGGCTGATATGGCGCTGCAATGATACCTTAGGATGGGTCTTGGATAGTGTATCACCAAACAATATGATGTATTTGTTTCTGAGTGTTGCAAAAATGTTATCATACTCTATATATGGAACTTGATTTTTCCATATTGTTTCATGTAGGTGCAGTTCATTCTTAAATGTAAAGCATTTATGCTTAAATGTAATGCATTATGAGAATGTTCTATAATTTATTAATCCATTTTCTGGTCAATGGATGTTTGTGTTGTTTCTCATTTGTACTGTTATGAACAGTGAGGCAATGAACAAGGCATCCATTTCATTAGGGTATTATCAGGGATGGAATTGTTGGGCTACATGATTATTCAATTTTATAAAATAATGCTAATAGTTTTTCAAGTTGGTTTTAACCCATTTGAATTCTCAGCAGTATTTTCTTTTTTTCTCAGCAGTATTTTTAAGAGTTTCTGTTGACTGTATCCTTTCCAATACCTGGTATTGCTTGACTTCTTAATTTTGTCAATCTATCAGATGTAAAATGTTATCTCATTATCATCTTAATTTCCATCTTTTTTAATTATTAAAAAGGCTGGGGGGCTTCCCTGGTGGCGCAGTGGTTGAGAGTCCGCCTGCTGATGCAGGGGACACGGGTTCGTGCCCTGGTCCGGGAAGATCCCACATGCCGCGGAGCGGCTGGGCCCGTGAGCCATGGCCGCTGAGCCTGCGCGTCCGGAGCCTGTGCTCTGCAACGGGAGAGGCCACAACAGTGAGAGGCCCGCCTAGCACAAAAAAAAAAAAAAAAAGAAAAGAAAAAAAAGGCTGGACATCTTCCAATATGCCTATTTGCTGTTAAGGATTTCCCTACTATGAAATTTCTTTGTATGTCCTTTGCTTTTTCTGTAAAGTCACTTACTTGTCTTTTGAATTGATTGGTAGGAGATCTTGAGATATCCTGGCTTCTAATCCTTTGTTGGTTGTAGTTGTTGCAAACATCTCCTATTCTACTATAGTTTGTGATTTGAGTTTTCACTTTCTAAATGGTGTCTTTTCAGAAGCAAATGTTCTTAATTTTAATGTAGTCAGATTTATCATTCTTTTTTTTTTTTTTTAATAAATTTATTTATTTATTTTTGGCTGTGTTGGGTCTTCGTTTCTGTGCGAGGGCTTTCTCTAGTTGTGGCAAGCGGGGGCCACTCTTCATCGTGGTGTGCGGGCCTCTCACTGTCACAGCCTCTCTTGTTCCGGAGCACAGGCTCCAGACGCGCAGGCTCAGTAGTTGTGGCTCACAGGCCCAGTTTGCTCCGTGGCATGAGGGATCTTCCCAGACCAGGGCTCAAACCCATATCCCCTGCATCTGGCAGGCAGATTCTCAACCACTGCACCACCAGGGAAGCCCATATCATTCTTTGTTTTAATGGTTAGAACTTTGTGTATCTTAATTTAAGAAATTCTTCTCTACCCTGAGGTTATAAAATTTCAAAAAAATTTCTCCTAAAAGTTAAAAAAAAATGTTGACCTTCACTTTACATTCCCAATCCACCTGTAATTGATATATCAGGATGATGTGAGGTAGGGATTCAATTTTACTCTTTCCATATGGGTAACCAGTCATTTCATTTACTGAATAATCTGCCATGCACTGCCATGCATGTCCATATATCAATGTTCCGTAACTATTTTATATTTTTAACAAGTCTTGATATCTGATATGAAAAATCTCCCATTGTTCTTTAAGAGTAATTTGGCTATTCTAGGCCCTTTGCTTTTCTATATGTATTTTAGAATCAATTTGTCAATTTTTAAGAAATATTCTATTTGGATTTTTACTGGAATTGCATTAAATTCATTCAATCTCAACCCATTCCATCCTAGCATCAATCCCTAGGACTTCACTAAAATTGATCTTGTCAAAATCACCAAAAACCTCCGTATTGCCAAATCAAATTTTTCTTCATTCTCACTTTACTTGAGCTGTTAACAGCATTCATAAGAACTCTCCTTTTTGACACAATTTATGCTCTGGACTTCAAGAAACATCACGTTGTCCTGATTTTCTTCCTAAACCACTGAACTAGTCTCAATTTTTATAGCTGGCTATTTCTCCTCTGCCTAAAATCTGAAAGTTGGACTGTTGCAGGGCCTAGTTTTCAATTCTCTCTCCTTAATTTTCTTCTGGTCCTATGGCTTTAAAGGTTACTATGTGCTGATGTCTCCCAGTTATGTAACTGACCTAAGCTTCAGACTCATGTATCTAATTGCACAACTAACATTTCCAGTTGAATTCCAAATAGGTGTTACAAACTAAATGTACATTAAAAAAAGAACTCTTCAATTCTGCCCTAAATATGTTTCTCTCTCAGTCTAAGTAAATACCCCCATCGTATACCCAGTTGCTTAACCCAAAAAACTGAGATCTCAGTCATTCTAGATTCTTCCCTTTTCCTCATTCTCTGTATCTAATCCATTGACAAGTTTGTAGGTGCTACTTCCAAAATATATCTTGAATCCCTCTACTTTACTCCATTTCCACTGCCATCATCTGAGTCTAAGCCACCATCCTCTCTTGCTTTGACTACTGCAATAATCTGCTAATGGGCCTGTCTCCTGTTCTTGCCTCCCCATAATTCACTCTCCACTAAGCAACCAAAGTAACCTAAGAGTAAGGACAGAACATGTGCTGCCTCTGGTTAAAACCTTCCAAAGCCTTCTTGTTGCACTTAGAATAAAATCTTAAACTCCTCACCACTGCCTACAGGCCCTATGAAGCTGACTCTTGTCTACCTCTTGGGTCTCTGCTCACTAATTCCATTCCCATTGGCCTCCTTCTGCTTCCTCAAATATGCTAAGCTGTTTCCCATGTCAGGGCTTTTGCATGTGTTCCTCCAGATGCCTTCAGCTCATTGGATGGCTTATAACTCCTTATCATTCTTCTAACAGTTCAAATATCCTCAGAGGGGACTTCCCTGACCCCAAAATGTCTGGAATTATTTTATTTATTTATTGGTTTACATATTTATTCCCAACTAGAATTAAGTTCTTGGAGGACTGGGGCCTTAGGCTGTCTTGTTCATCATTATATGCCAGCACCTGGAACAGTGCTTGGCACACAGGAAGTGTTCAATAAATATTTACTGAATGGATAAAAACTTCTCCCAGAGGGATTAGAAAAGAGGATAAGTAAAGAGGACAGATGACTGAGGCTTATTAAGCATCTTACTTTTTTTTTCAACCACTATGCAAAAAGACTTGATATAGAAAGAAACAAAGAAAAATTGAAACAACTGATGTGTTAGGGTATGAGTGTTAATGGTATTTCCTTCCTTCTAATATTGTTGTTATGCTATTTGGGTAATAAATTCAGATTAGTAGAGCAAATTAACTTCTTTGAATTTATATATTCTCATAATGAAATGGGCCACAGTCAGCTTAGGAAAACAATTTATATTTATGACTTTGGAAGAAGAAGTGAAACCTATAAGAGGGTGTTCACCTAGGTGTTCTTTTCACTTTGTCTGACAATTCAATTTAGGTCTAAAATACTGAACTTACACATTTGTTTTAAAATCTTAAATAGTACTTTATCACTAAGAGTGTGGTTCTTTAACCCGTATTTTTCGTGTCTAATCTATTTTAGAGAAGGAGAGGTTTAAACAACTCTCAATATGTTATTTTTCTCTCAACTTTAATTATTGTCTTAGTAAAATATTAGTTGGATGTGTAACTGAAAGTGTACTATGGCTAATACAACATTCTGTTTAAGAGATAGAATATACTGGAATAGTCAATGATAACAAATAGGTACTTGTATTTTTTACTTATTTAACACATCCATACAAAATGCTTAGTATGTGTTAGGCACTGTTCTAAGTACTTTAAAATATGAACATGTTTAATTCAATTCTTATAAAAACCTTACGATATAGGTACTATTATCATCCATATTTTATATATGTGGAAAATGATATGCAGAGAGGTTAAGTAGCATTCCCAAAGCTCACATAACTAGTAGGAGATGCCAAAGCTGAGATTAAAATCCAGGCTATTCTTGGAACTGGATATTCACCACAACTGAATGTGATAGCGACCGAAAAGGTGGTTAAGTAAATGAAAATACGTTTTCTTTGTCAAATTGAAATAATTTTGTGACATGCTTGTTATTTTGAATAGTTGCTTGTTCTGAAATACAAGAAGAGCTAGTAAGATAAGCAGACTGTTGAATTATCATTTACCACACATGGTATTCTGAAAGATATCACTAATATTTCTATGGGCATGGTCACTATGGACTATTTTGTGACTTGTGCAGTGTACAACTCCAGAGGGCACCACCCACATAGGTTCTAGGTGAGTGGCACCCCTTAGACTTTTTTTAGGGTATAACCATCTGTAGTGGCCCTGCCAATGGCCTAAAGATTTATTGGCAGTCTCAGAGTATGACTTCCAAGCAGGAGACCCTTCTCTTTACATAATCCATTTTTAGTTTTACACCCATCAAAATTTATTACTATGAGAGTATATTAAATGCCACTTTGTGTACTGGATAATTGTCAAGTCTCTTCCATCTTAAGCTTATTAGAAAGAAAAAAATGCTTAAAGGTCTCCATAAATGGTGCACTATAGAAACCCTTTTTCTTTTTCTCTATGAAATGTTATGATTTTAAATGCCTTTCTTGGTACTTTTAGAGATGGCAACAAATCTAAGCCAAGATTTCATGAAAGGCCAAATCCATTTCATAGTCCACTTGCCTTTAGATAGTTCTGAGAACATATAATTAAATTCTCAATTTAGCTGACAGGCAATCAGCTGGTTTGGTACTCCTGGCCCAATGAACTTAACTCCAAAAAGTAGGTGTTGTCATTGCCAGAATGGGCAGAGCTAGAGAAGTCATGGGTACATGGGGCCTGAGTTGTCATCTGGCCTAATTTTTCCTTAGACAGATGAAGAACCTGAGGCCTAGGAAGTTGATAGCAGTCCAAGTGTATACAGATGGTTGGTGGCAGGAGTGAGACTTGAATCTGAGATTCTAAACTCTTACTTTTTGGCCCTTTTCTGTTACACCTCACTATATTCTGTTTCCCTGTGGAAAACACAGACGTTATCTTGTGTAAATACTTCAAACCACTATGTCCCAACTTTGTTATTTGCCCTTGTCCACATTCACTGGTACAATCAGTACAGTCCTTTGAGCATTAAATGTGATCCACCCCATTTTTAAGGAAGGAAAAATCCATTACTAGCTCAGAAATATAGACTTGTGGTTTATTGGTCATCATTCAGGAGTCAGGGCTCCACCAGCAATTGTGTGAATTTAATTAAGTGGTCAGTTAACTTCTATGCGCTTTCCCCAATTATGAAATGAGAGGGCTGGACAAGTGGCCTGCCATGTACTCTCCAGCTCTTGTATTTCATGTTTCTGTGAGCTACCATTGTGATTCTCAATTATCTTGTCCTTAAGGTACATTTGGAACATATAACATTCTTTTTAGGTCTTAATTAAATTAGATCATGTTTTTTAGTAGCCTAGTACTTTGCTGCCTTATTTTTCACATGTTGCTTTCGATACTTAGTACCCTAACGCTCTAATAGTCTGTTCTTTTCTTCCAAATTGCCACTATATATATTGTGACCTGTCATTCTGCTCTGGCTAGTCTAGTCTTACTTTTTTGTTTTGTTTTCTTTGGGAAAGGATTGTTGCTAAAACGAGCAGAGAAGGAAATCTTCCAGGTGGATTCTTCAGAGTCCCAGGGACCTGCCAAGGATTGCCATGCTTAGGAGCACATGACTGGATAAACCAGGGGTTGTTGCCTGGTCCACAGGGAACTCATGGGGGGCCTGGATTGAGAACTTAGCCCAAAATAGATGCTCAGAACTAGGCAGTAACCAATGGATCCAAACAGATCCTCTCTTGGAGCCTTTGAATGGAGACAAAAAGTGGGCTATAAGCAGGAGAGAACAACAAAGACCTAGAGACATGCCGTTCAAAGTCTCAAAACAGAAGCATTGAGGTAGTAGAATCCATGAGGTGGGGAAAAGTTAGTCAGAAAGAAAGGAAAGTAAATGAAGATTGAGAGTAGCTGAGTCACAGTAATTGAGTCTAGTGGACTCACTAGAGCAAGGATAAATAAGCCTGACGCAATGACCAGATGACCAGAGCTCTTGTTTCATGAGGGTGTCATAAGCTCTTGCTGCATACTGTACTATGTTCTAGTTCTCTGTGAGCCAGCTAAAAGCTGCTTTTTATAGCTCCATAGTTCCCCATCTATCTTTCTAGTAATTTCCATCTCCTGAAGTGTCCCAAATAGGCCTCTGTACCTTGCCACTTGAAATAGCCTAAATAACATGGTGTCTTAGTCGAATCCACACACCAGGCTCTTAGTGTGCCTGCATGCTGCATCATGCCATCATATAAGCTCTCAGTAGTGTTTGCCAAATGAAGCTTTGAGATGTACAGAACTACTTTGGGAGTAATCGAGTCCAAGTTAGGCTGGTGAAAGAGTAGTTCTGTACAAGGATCAAAGTGTATCCAAAGTTATCTGATAAGTCATGGGCTGGAGCAGAGTGGAGCCTTGTGTGTAGGTGAAGAAAAAGTGATTTATGTAGCAAGATTACCAGCAAGGGCACCTACCCAAAATATTCTGCCTCCAATTTGCCACACTGCCTGAAATTCATACTGAGAGATTGACTTCTTCAATGGAAGTCAAAACCTCCCCAAATGCCCACTTATAAAGTACTTATGTTCAGAGATAGGATTAACACTTAAAGTTGTTACCAGTATTTCACACCAAAGTGTGCATTCATTCAGCAAGCGCATTCCTTGCAGTTTGTTCTCTTAAGGGACTGAGGAAATAGGAGTTTTGATGGTGTCGCGTCATGGGAGGTAGAGAGGGGATACTTTCAGAGCGTGAAGCACTACTGAAGGAAATTATGGTGACCAAGTGGACAAAATAAACTCTGGCTAATGTCGGTGACGGCAAAAGCAAAGGAAACAGAAGGGATGAAGCCAGATGTCAAATACCTCCAGGCATCATTCTAGATAACCCAATTACCAAATATAATACGAAAAGGACAACCTTCAAGAATGATGTATGTTTAAGAAGATCTGAGCTCTATGTCCACTCTCTACTGCTTGTTTATTATATGTACAACTTGGAGTCTCTGGACCTCAGTTTCTCCGTCTATAAAATGGGACATAATAATAATATATAATTCTTCAGAGGGAGGTGGTAAGGACCAACTAAGAGGATGAAGGTCAAATGATGTTGAAATTGCAAACTGTATATGTTGCTAAGTGGTTTAATCCAGGAGCTGCTGGAGAGGGCCTTACCCTCAGGGTAGAGCCTTTTTGCTGCTAAACCCTCACGCCCCACCCCGCCTGGGCCCAGGGAGGGGTACATGGATTGACTTGTCTCCTACAGGACATTGCTATGGTGGCTACTCATCGTTGTGAGACATTTTTTCCTCAACCTGTTCTCAGTAGCAACCACTCTTCTTTTCCTTATTGGTCTTGCTCTTTTATACTTAGTTATGAAATTAACCTTAAAAGTAGCCCATTAGATTCTCTCTTTATCCTTTTCCCTTTCTTTTATAAATATTTTCTAACAGATAGGTATGGCACTTATGAAGCTTTGGTTGCAAATTACAGAAAAATTGAATCAAGCTAGTATAAACAACATGGGGGTTTAATGGTTTATATTGTTAAATGGTCTAGAGATAGATCTTCAGGTCAAGCTTACTCCAGCAGTAAAATGATGACATCTGGGACCCAGTTTAATTCAGTTTCTCTGTTAAGCCCTCCATTGTATTTGCTTTATTTCAAGGCTAGTCCCCATTATGACCCTAAGATGACTGCCAATTGCTTCAGCGTTCTTGTCTACCAGGAAAAAGAGAATGACTTTTTCCCAGAAAATGCCTCAAGATTCACTTTGATTGGATGAGCTTAGGTCACATGCCCCCTTTGAACAAATCTCTGTGGCTGGGGGACAGAATGCATTGAATAGTTTAACCTGAGTCACTTCCTCTATTCCTGGGGCTGGAAGAAGATTAAGTTTTTCCAGAGCCTCATGAATCCCCAAACATTTTCTGGGCTGATAAGGAAGTGAGTAGGGAGCAATGGATATTGAGGAGGCCACTAACCAAGGACCACTGCAAAAGGTTAGAAAAAGATACTATCCCTACATGAAAAGCTGCAGTGAGTGGCCAAATGCTTAAAGTTTTTCCATTTGAAAACTAGAGCACATGCTGTTTAAACCAAATCTGATGTGTCTAATGTGATACAAATTGACTTTCATCAGCAGGCATGAAGAACAATCATTAACCTTTGAATTTTGTGATTTTATAAAGCATTGAATTCTATACTTCAGTGCTCTCATGAGGGAAGCTTTTTTGTTTATGCATTTTAGCCATTTTCAACATGGCCTAAATTGAAACAGAGAATGTGTGGGGTTTTTTTCCTTCTAGTGTAAAATCGAATAAGCAACAGCACACTGCAGGAAGTCAGTCTAGCCACAGCAAATCTGTACTTGTTTTTGTGAGAGAGGATGGGAGAATGAATATTTGCCCTGTGGCATCAATTTCCTGTTTAATGTTCTCCAAGAGGCATTTGGAAAATGCCCAGCAACACAGATGTACATAAATACCACACATAACTTGTTTTTGTGAGTGGAAAGAGGGGTCGGTAAAATTATGACAAGACTGATTTACCCTCATCGCCTGGTAGTTGGTGAGTCATTCTACCTTTCACTTAATAATTTGGAGGATGGATCATTCCAGAGTGTGGCTTTGGAAGGACAAGAAGTATAGGAATAGCATGGCATTTGGCTTCTTAGCCCAAGTTCTTATTCATTTAGGGCCACTTACATTCCAAAGTTTGCTTGTGCCTGCTGGAAGCTGTCTTCAGACTGCCTGTAAGAGATATATATATCTATATCTGTATACATATATATAAAATGACAGTCTTCTAAACAAACAAACAAAATAACGTGCCCCAAACAGAAACTCATCTGTAAGATTTGAAGACAAAAATTTGTTTGTTTTCAAACCACAGAAAAACATATGCATATACCACACAGTATCTCTCAAGGTGTGGGAAGATGTGTTCTCAGTTCTGTACAGTCATATTACCCCAGAACACTCACACACCATTTTTGGACAACTTATTTGAAAGGTCATGGCTTGGTTGCAGAACCAACCTCTTATTTTTGTTTCAGAAACTAACCTCTAGGGTTACTATAAAACTTAAGAACTTGACATAGAAAGGAAGATTCAGACTTAAAGAATCCATCCTCTAACTTACTCTTTTGAGCCACTTCCTCACATAAGGCAAGATGAGAAATAATAGTTATGATCTGTTAAGTGTCTACTCAGGTGCTTAAGAAGGACTATGCAAGGAAGGCCTTTATATATCTCAATGTTAATCCTTCTCATACCCCACTATTTGTTTCAAGTCTCCCCATCTTATAGATGAGGAAACTAGGACTTACAGAGATAAATTACCGCCCAAGGTCACCTCAATAACTAGTGGAACCAGTAGTCAAACCCAGATCTATCTAGCCCTGAAGCCCATGCTCTGTTCTCAAATTTAGAAATGATTAATTGAGGATTCATGGATGGGCTTCAGAAGATTCACAAGAGCCTAAAATTAAATGCATACACACACACACACACACACACACACACACACACACACACATATATATATGCTTTTTTTTCTGGGGAGAGGGTCTAGAACTTTCCTCAGACTTATCAGCTGTAATTCCAGAGCCTGACATAGTCTTGAATACAGTAGGCACATGATAAATACTTGCTCAATGAACAATATGGGTCCATGACACAAAAAAGGATTAGTACCACTGCTTGTCCCATTATCTGACCTACAGCTTAATAGATTTGAATTTCCAGTACAACTGGCTTTGTTTTGGATACATAAATTCATTCTTTTAAAGAGTTAAAAATGCTGAATTTAGTTGATATTCCATTTGAAACTATCTGATATTTATATAAAAATATTAAACATTTTTAGAGGCTATTGTCTAAGGAGATGTTTTTTCTTAAATAGAGCTTGCTAAAGCAAAGGAATGGAAACTCTTTAGACCACTATAGAATAGAAATATAATGTGAGCCAAAAAGGTAAGTCCCATTTGTAATTTTTAACTTTCTAGTAGCCACATTCAAAAATAGGAAGAAGAAACGCTAATTTTAATCATGTTTTATTTAAGTCAATATGTCTAAATTATTCTCATTTCAACCTGAAAGCAATATGAAAAATTATTAATGAGATATTTCACTTTTTTTCATACTAAGTCTTGGAAATCCAGTGTGTATTTTATACTTACTTCAGACTGGCTTCATTACTTATGCTCAGTGGCCACTCTGGCTCATGGCTTCTCTATTTCAACCGGGTGGTTGAAAGAAGTGGGCAGTGTTAATGAAGCACAGAGGAAAGCAGGAAGAGAATGAGGCAGGTCTGGGTACATGGAGAGACACTCTGACAATCCAAGATACAGTGACGTTAGGTTAGGTCGCCAGCTCGTATTGCCGAAATTGTAGCTCTGCAGGTGATTATTATGACAGGTTCTAGAAAACAGTGTAAAATCCAGCATTTCAGCAGAAGTCTTTTCCTATTCCTGCAGTCACCTTCTTTTCTTGGTAACAGACGTGCAGATCCAGGGTGCACATTTAGGGGAAGATTTGATTCAGAGACTAAAGTTACGCCTAGTAATTATAATAATTTTGTTCTTTTAACTACTGCTAGAGCAAAGGATCTGAGTTTTATAGTGCATAGCTCAGGCTTTCTCCACGTCCTGGAGTTGCATTCCTCCATTTGACAGACCCAGGAAGGAGGCTGCAGAGCCCTGAGGTCATAGACTGCAAGAACAGACAGATCCATAAAAGGGCCAGGAAATTTTGTTCTGCACCCTGCCCAAGCTTCACTCGTGTTCTTTTATGTGCTTTTTGAGGCTGTCCTAAGGCTTTTTCACAGGGTGTGGTCCTAGTCTACTCTTCTTTCTGCCTCTTCTAAGGCTGAGATTGAGCTCATTATAATATCTTTTGCTCCTAGGTGCGCAGCTTGTGATCTAGAAACACATCTAGAAATACTTTGTTGATATAAAGTATCTTTTGGAGTTTCTTCTAAATAGTTCAGTTACTCAACATGACATGCATAATATTGTATTTCTCCATAAAATACTTAGAATCCATTTGGGAGTTGATGGTCGGTTAGCACAGGTACCACACCTAGAATTCCCAAGAATTGAGAAGTTACCTGAATCCATATGACGTGGTTTCATTTTACCCCTGGCCTTATGTTAAATGCATTTATTTTAGGCAAGTGGTGAAAAGATATTTTAAATTTTAAAGGAAAAAAAAATAACCAAACATATGAAGACCTTTGCCACTTGAGGAAAATAGAGATACTGTATATTTGGGAACTTTCAATTTTAACGTCATATGCTCCTGATAAACTATGAAACATTGACAAGATAAGTTCAAATTTATCAAAGTAAAATGAATTCCTACATCCATACAAATATTTGCTGGGTGAGGTGCCAATGTAGTTGAACAGATTCTTTCTACCATCACTAGTATCACCACCTGTTACCAACACCAACTCTACCACCAGTACCACCACCACTGTTACCACCACCACAAACATGCCTCTCCTTCCATTAACCTATTTCAGGTAGTAGGGAAAAAGAATCTAGGGAAACAATGTTTCATGGAGAGTCACCTCTGTACCCAGGGCCATGTCCTCCAGCAGGTTACTGGGTCATGGAGTGGTATGAATTGGAAAATGCAGTATTTCTAAACCAATCTGCAATCCAGACACTATCTTGTTCCTCTATAATGATGCAAAGTTATTTGCTGAGGTGGACATCAACTAGCAATGAGAGTCTAAGAAAGCAATTAACTAGGAGGGTGAAAATACAAGTCAGAGATGACTGTGGCTGAAAACCCTTGGGGAGTAATGAGATAGGAATTTCTTAGGATTCAATTCATAATGGAGAGCATCAGAGTGTGGAGGAGTGGATGGGTAGGTGATGATTCATATCGCCTGCACAGGGTACAACCTCAAAATACTGAGGTTGCTCCTACAAAGCATATATGAAAACCAGTCTCAGAACTGCAGTCACTACTAACTGTTGACCATTGACTCTGTGCTGGTTAATTTCTAAGATTGCTTTTGTAGCAAAATAGTGCCTTGTTCACAGCTAGCTTACAAGCAGAAGCTGTTAGGAGGATGTTCTTCAACATGTGTGATCTGTTTCTTAATTCTCTGAGTCTCAGTGGCTTTATCTGCAAAATGGGAATAATGCAGTATAAATTAGAAGATGCAATAAAATAAAATTCAAAAAAAGAAGATGCATAATTTATTACACAGGATCTTCAACATATATTAGGAATGATCATGATAACATGGACCTTATTTACTAAGAGAATGCTTGCCTTATCTCTATTAACCTCTTAATATCTCTAGGAAATAGATACTATTATCACCCCCATTTTATAAGCAAGGAAACTAAGGCTCAGCATGGTTAAAATCACACAGCTTGCAGAAAGGTTTCTTCTACTCTACTTCACTGTTGGTGCAACTAGATTTCTTTAATTTGCAATGGTTTAGACATCAATGGAAGATGAAAATTATCCAAACTCAAATATAAATACATATAGAAAAACGCACTAATCTGGACCAACTGGGCCATTTTGCAGGAAATGCAGCTTTATTACTTTCAAGTACATACAGTAATGAGAAAAATGACTAACAAGTGCTGGCAGTTCAGACCTAGATTTAGTTAATAGATAAAAATGATTAGTGTATCCAAGAAGTTCTGGTCTTGCCTACACTTTGAATAGAATGTTTTATAAGTAAAAGAAATCTCAAGTGTTAGAAGACAAATTATCTTCTTTGATAAGTAAATGCTTTCTTTCAGATATTATTTATACTGTCAGTTATTTACTAAGCCATTTTTTCATAGATAGTATAAAAGAACACACCAGCTCAGTCCCTGCACACATGATAAAAAATTAGAGGTTAAAACTGTCCAAATTAAGTGCTGACATTTTAAATTAGCTTAACTTATTTGTCTTTTAATTCGTTAGAATATAATGTTCCAAATAAATGTAAATTTCTAAAATATTTTTCAAATATTAAAGTTATTCAAACTTTATAAAAAATATTTATTCTGGTATTAATATGAAAGGCATAGTATCAACTATGTCCTTTGTTATCATAGACAGTTTCTGAGGAATGTAGTCTTTTCTCAAATGAAATATTTATGTTATCTATGAGTACTCTTTATAGTAGAAAATGGAAAAATGGAGAAGAAAGTGTTCAGACTATAGTCTTTGACAACCCTGGTGCTAAATCTGCTCTCAGTTACAGACCTGAGACTTCCATTCACCTCAATGTACCAAGTATGGCCCAACTTCGGCGCGGAATCTTTTAGCTGTTGCTGTTAATCCATGGAAAATGTTTTAGTGTGATGTGTTCCCATTAAAAGTTAAAGATTTTGCAAAAAGAATAAAGGGATTTATTAAATATGGTGGTCTTGTACCATGCCAAATATTTTGTGGGAACACAGCAAAGGTAATAATTGGCATTATAACAAATGAGGGTCTCAGCAAGTCCCAGCTGTTGAACACATGATTGTTACTTGGGAGGGCAAACAGCAATATTTTTCCATCTCTTAAGTACAGTCTGCTCTTGATACGCCCACATAACTACAATGAACCATCAGTGGGAGTTACATACAGAGAAAGGAGACTAAGGGACTACATTTCTTTTCTCCTGCCTAAATGAAACTTCATCTGGTTGGTATCTGTCCAGAAGTAAATTTTCCATATCACACAAACTCTGTGTCAGTATTTTAATTGCATTTGATAGGATGTCTTTCTTTATAAAAGCCAAACAAACATTTGTAATAAATTTTTTATTAGGTAGTATCTGTTTTTTTATTGCATATCTGTGTATATAACTAAATTTAATGTTCAACAAGCAACTCTTTTTTTTTTTTTTTTTTTGGCCACACCACACAGCATGTGGGATCTTAGTTCCCCAACCATAGATCGAACCCATGGCCCCTGCATTGGGAGTATGGAGCCTTAACCACTGGACTGCCAGGGAAATCCCTCAACAAAAAACTTTTAGGCACCTGCTTTATGCCCAGCACTATAACCTGCATAAGCAAAGAAAAAGAACTAGGCACTGTCCTTCAAGAACTTTAAGTCTGAGTAGAGAGATAAGATACATTTATCCAGCATCATAGAGTTAGAAGGGACCCCAGAGGTAATATAGTCTTGGGGTTATATATTCGAACTCTAATGGAGAGTTAGCATAAACAAGTGAAGTGCCCAGGTCACTAGGGTACCAGGTCACATCAGAGAGTTCTTGCCCTGTGTTAAGGGACAGTTACTTTGCTTATCAATGGATTTGCTGCCATGCAGAAATATAGGCTTCTTGTTGCCTGATCTGTTGGTTCTTTTTCAGAGAGGGTAGAATTCCAAGCTTTCCAAAAATTTCCCAATTTTTAAACATTGCCAACTATTTTGAATTTTCCTAAGGCCAGATGAAGCACATCTGTGGGCCTTATTCAACCTGTGGGCTGCCATTTTGCAACCCCTGGTCTAGATTAACTCTTCCATTTACAGATGTGGGAAATGGCCTGTTCAAAGTCTGGAATTGTTCTCCTGGACTCCCAGTCCAAAACTTCCACCACTTAACTACACCTTCTCTCAGTAAGCAAACAATTTCAGATGACTTCAAAAAGAAAAAAAATTATAATTATAAAGCAACACTGATTTTTTTTTTAAAGCACAAGATAATATCATGAAAATGATGTGGTAAATCTGTGGGGGAGAAGTAATAGAATGCTCATGGCAGGAAGAATTTGAGAAGGGTTTTGCAAGAGGCATTTGTGCTAAATCTTGAAGGAAATGATTAATACAAATTCATAAGAAGGAACAGTAAGGCTAATGCAGTAGAGGGAAATAGAATAAAGAAAACACATGATTAATAATTTGTTAATGTACATGCAATACAGCACAGAGTATGGCTTGACTTAATCAGGGAGTAAAAATCATGTCACTATCATTCACTCAAAAAATATTTCTTGAGCTCTAACTGTGTGCTGGGCACTTGTCTAGGCCCTGTAGATACAGCAGCAAACAAGAGAGGCAAGGTTTGGTTTCTTGTGGACTGTTTTTTCCAGTGGCACAGACAGGTAATAAACAAGTAAAAAATAATATAAAGTACTATGAATAAAATAAAACTAAGAGATGTGACAGTAGCAGCTGTGAATGCACATTAGACAGGATGGTCAGGGAAGACTTCTCTGAGGAGACAGCAGTTGCACTGAGTTGCATCAGTGCATCTGATGCATCATTTGAGTTGCATCAAATGATGAGAAGAAGCCAGTCATGCAATGATCTAGGCAGAGAGCTTCAAGTCAGAGGGAAAAGCTAGTGCCAAGGGCTTTGGGCAGGAAGGAACAGAAGAAACGAGTGAACTAAAGCAGAGTGAGCTGTGGCAAGTGCGGTAGGAAACAAGGTCAGAAAGATAGGCAGACACTTATTAGGCCTTGGTAAGAAGTCTGGAGTGAAATGAGGTTTCCCACAGGGAAGTAACATAATTTGATTATAAATGCTCAGTTCTTAACAAGAAAGTAGCATAATTTGATAAGAAAAGGAGGTAAATAATGGAAGTTCTTAAATGGAAGCTGATAAAATACAGTTAATTTTAGGGAATTGCTATAGATTCCAACAGGCAGAACAAAGATGAAAAGGGTGGCTGAGAGTCTACTCTGCCTGCCGAATGCAGAATGGATTGGGGTCAGGAGCTCTGGGTGGAGGCTGTGGACAATCCAGGGATAAAGAGGATTAGGATTCAGTCAGCAGTGGTAGAAATGAAGGAAAGTAAGCAGCACAAACACAGAACAGAATGGATTGATGCAAATCAGAACCATCAGAGGAGAAAAACTGTTGTGAGGAAGTCTCAAGTTTCAGAGTTGGAGGCCATTTGGGGAGTGACCTTGGTGACTAAGATGAGAGAAAATTCTATCAAGATACTAACTCTTAGGGGATCATGAGACATATAAACAACTAGAAATATAAAATTAAAGAGGCTTTGGGGGTAACAGGGTAGGACAGGAGAGAGGTTTAGAACTACTCTTTGTAACAATAGAAATTGAGGCTAAGAGAGAAGCAGAACTCCCAGGAGGTAATGTATTTGTTTTGTTTGTTTGTTTGTTTGTTATTTGGCCACAGCATGCAGCTTACAGGACTGAACCAGGGCCACAGCAGTGAAAGCCCAGAATCCTAATCACTAGGCCACTAGGGAATTCCCCAGGAGGTAATGTAAAGAAGAGAAACAGGTCAAAAAACTCAACCCTGATTATATCCATAGCAAGGCTGAGTACAGTGTAAGTAGGTATTTGTTCTTTTTTTTTTTTTTTTTAAATTGATCTGTTCAATCAAGGAAAAAAGCACAAAGCCCATTTTTCAACTAGGGTTTAGGAAAAAATAGCTTGCTAGAAGCATGCAGCTATTCTACATCAGTGTAATAAACACTAATATGTTTTACTATAAGAAAGTGTTATTTGAAGCAAAATTTAAAGGAATACAAAACTTAGACTTGGATGGCTTCTCTCTCATTTTCACTTACTATTGATGATTACTTAATATTTGAATGTAAACCTGAGTGTTTTCCTAGAATCTGCAGCCTCTCTGTATAGTCTAGGAAGGCTGATAGTCCTGAACTTGAAAGCTCTGAGTTTGAAAACAAAACAAAACAAACCAAAATTTCAGGCAGACTTTTAAACTAGCTCTTTACTCTTAACATAGCAAAGCATTAATTTTATATTTTAAGAAAAAAATTAAAAACCTTTTATACCCACAAATGTTTATTCAGTGCCTATGTGCAAGAATGAAGAAGATATGGTTGTAAGCGCCCATGGAGCTTACAATTTCATCAACAACAAAAAAATTGTTCTTCACAGTAGAGGAATTACTTTTAGTAGAGCAGAAAGTGAGGGTTAATTTAAAGAATAAGAAGTTGATTGTTTTATAGGAAGACCCATGGCTATTGTCAGTTTCTTTTAAGAATAATCAAGCTCATAAAATGAGTGTAGAGGAAAAGATCAAGGACCTATTTTCCCATTCAAAATGCCAAATTGTGCCTTCCTCAGAAAAACTCTGAGGAAATTTGCTTGGTCAATTAGGAAAATTCTAAAAGATTTCCTTCAATTATTTTATTTATTTTAGTTTTCGGCCACACCCCGCAGCATGTGGGATCTTAGCTCCTCGACCAGGGTTCAAACCTGCACCTCCTGCATTGGAAGGCAGAGTCTTAACCACTGGACTGCTGGGGAAGTCCCTCCCTCAATTATTTAAAAAATGCTTTCAAATGTTATTGTTTTGATTTTGAGGAAAATCACTACTGCTTTCATAAACATTAACATGTTCATCAATGCTTGTCATGAAGAATTCAAACAATGAACACAGTACAAATATGAACATGAAAAAAATCATCTCAGTTCCCACTACTTCGTAATGATATCATCATTATTATGAGCAGAAAAACATCATCTGGGTGCTTATACTCAGATAGAAGGATAGATTAGAAGGGTAAAAAAGGAGGAGGGAGATAGAGACATATTTTTATACAAATTAGGTTCTGTGTTGCTATTATTAATAAAATATATTACATTTAATTGTATCTGAGCTTCATTGGAAGAAAAGAAAAACAAAAACACAAAAATAGGAGGGAAAGAAAGACGGAATAGAGTGTGAGAAACACCAGAAGCCACTGAACTCTGGCCTCTAGTGCCATACTGCTCCATACTAGGTGTACTAATCTGTGATTTAGTAGAAGTTTTTATTAGCTTTATTTATGTTATGTTAAGGTACATGTTTAACACTTCACTTTGATGTATTACCCTTATTATCCTTCCATGTTTAATCCAGTTCAGTTATAACATGAGATAGCTTTCTATCATGAGCACATATTTTTCCATTAATATATGCTAAAAACTAACAAAGATGATGTAGAATAGGCAGTCCTCTACATGGTTCTGACATGCGTGAGTTTCAGTACTACACTTTAATTACATAACACCAGGGCCCCAATAACACAGTTCATTTTAGTTAGCATGCTACGTGGTATATTAACTGTGAGTAACTGCATAAAGTACAAACTTCGCTCCTAGCACTTCAGCATACAAATCACTATGTAAATAACAGATGCGCATCATGACCCATGACTAATCACATCACTTCCTCCAAAGTCTGTATGGTCACCTCACATCTGTTATTCAGTTCACCCAGATCTGTTTGCTATCACACAGATAGCAAAGTGTGCAGTTGCACTGCTTCCTTGTCTCCCAGCGATAAACCTCTGTGACATTGTACAGAAATGGTCAATCAAAAAAATGAATTGCACAACAATGATGAAAGTACAGCAAAGTACAAAAAGAGATAAAGCTGGAATTGAAATCCGTATGAGGATTGGGGTTATAGAAGAAATAGCTGACTGTAGCAATGTTGTCACTGCTCCAGTGTGAGACCCTCTACGTATGCAGCAAGAAGCACTTAGTGAAGGCAAACTAATGACATTAAAGAGGAAAGTGGTTGTGATGAAAAGGATGACGATGTCCAAGAGGAAGTGAATCCAGTAAAATACTTCATATTAAGGAAGATCTTGGAGACGTGTCACAACATTGAACATGCAAAGGATAAAATGTTGGAAGCTGATCCAGACTTAGAAAGAAATATGACAATTTTGCCAAAGCAAGGAAAAGATGTAAGTTGTACGATAAGACAGTAAGTACTGCTGAAACTACTCTTGGTATGTTTTTTACAAGGAAGTAAAATACTTTAATCCTCAATGTTTCTAATGCTTCAAATAATAGTTTACTGAATACCTGTGTTTACTACTTTTTTCTTCTCCCTATACATTTATAACTGGCCTTAAGAGGAGTTTTAATGTTTTCACAAAAAATTTTAAAGGTCTTGGAATAATCATATTATTTCCTATTGATTATGAAGATCACTTGGCACAGCTTCAGCTCGCATAGTCATTTTTACGTCCTATACTCCCAAGCAAAGTGGGATCTGCCTTACTTAATTACGTCATGCAAATTAGCACTTAAATATATTTTGTCCCCATTTTGTGTATCTTGACTCCTCAACTGGAGTTGAAACTGCTTAACTGAGAAATAAGGCAAACCCTCTTACTTCTACATTGCCTACTCCACTTAGAATAGCATTGAATATTTGGTAACTGCTTAAATAGCACTTATTGGCTTACTAAATAGCTACCCTTATGGTGAACAATAGGGATTTTATAAAGTGTGAAGCTATAATAGTAAATATTATTCCTTTCATGAGAGTGTAAGATTTACCCATTTTATTTTCCACTGTTAGGGCAACAAAGTAGGGCTCCCAAGGTTGTATATTCCTAGCTCACAGGTACACTGTTCCTTTGGTTGATGAGGTAAATGATGGCCTGTGGATTTGCTTTGTACACAATTTGTATAATCCCACAGGCAGCCCTGACTCCTACCCCTAGCACATAGAACAATGCCTACCATACTGAAGGCACATGATAAATATTTATCAAATGAATGTAATTAGTAATAATTACTAGGACTGTGCACTGTACATTGTGCCAGATTTTTTATATATATTATCTTTATACTATCCTTACCACAATCCTATGGTCCCCATTTTATAGATGAAAATAGCTTGCCTTGGAGAGATTATGTGACTCACCCAGCATGGGCCTACTAGAACTGGAATTTGAATATAGGGCTGTTTGATACTAATTCCACCACACTGCTAATAAACTGACATTAGTGACATCAAATGATGTGCAAATGGATTAGAGAGAAAGACATGATGCAATTAAACATCTCTTTAAATTCATTTCCCCTTATCCCAGGCCTATTCTGACAAGGAGAGAACTTCTTATCAGATTTATTTTTTTGCATAATTTTCCAGTTATAACTTCCCTTGTGACATTCCTTTTTTAAAAACCAATTTTTAGGGCTTCCCTGGTGGTGCAGTGGTTGAGAATCTGCCTGCTAATGCAGGGGACACAGGTTCGAGCCCTGGTCTGGGAAGATCCCACATGCCGCAGAGCAACTGGGCCTGTGAGCCACAGCTACTGAGCTTGCGCATCTGGGGCCTGTGCTCCGCAACAAGAGAGGCTGCGATAGTGAGAGGCCCGCGCACCGCGATGAAGAGTGGCCCCTGCTTGCCACAACTAGAGAAAGCCCTCGCACAGAAACGAAGACCCAACACAGCCAAAAATAAATAAATAAATTTTAAAAAAAAACAAACACCAATTTTTAGAAAGAATCACAAAAATGTATTTCCTATACTAGCTTAAAGCAGAAATGATTATTTACAACAGTCTCTATATTTACATCATTTTATGACACTCTCAGTATATAAAAGAAGGTGTGTGTGTGTGTGTGCGTGTATGTAACATCTTTTATATTTTAAGAAGTTCATGTTTTAAAAAAATCAGTTCGTTTTCTGCTTTGGTATTTCCCTACACAAACATTTTATAGGTACTTCTTGGCTAATAAAATAGTGATCACAGGAGGAGACATATCATTGTAGCATAATACACTACATAAATTTCTATTAATTTCTTATTCTAGTAGCAACACATCAGATCAGCCACAGCAAGCTCTTCATGTGAAGGGTCAGGAGGCACATGAAACCTGAAGAGGCCATCATGGGCCATCAGAGACTGTGATGTACCTGGGCAAACCCACTGTTTTTTGGAGGGCTGCTATCACTGTCAACTCAGCAAATGCCCCTGCTTCAAACTTGAGTTAGTTTGAATCCACTGTTGATCAGAACACGGTTTACTAATTTCTCTCTGTCTCCTCTCTGTGTCTGTCTCTCCCTGACTCTCTTTCCTGCTCTCTCTTCCTGACCACATCCCCCCTGCTGCCCCATCCCTTTTCTCTTCCCAGGATTCTATGCTAAAACTGCTTTTTAAAATCAGGCTTTTGTTCTTTGATATTTGTTCTACTTTTAGATTCTTACTGTATGCCTTACAACGCTCTTTCCTGGCTGTTCAATTTGCCTCCCTTCAAATCTTCAGAGTTGTCTTCCTCTCTCTCTTGTGTGTGTGTGTGTTTTCAAGTTCTAGACAGATGGGAGAGAAAAATATAAAAAACAAAACAGAATTGGAAGCCCATCTAGGCCAAACTTAGTACATATTACAATTTTTATGACATTGGAGCTGGCAACATTCTGATTAAATATCCACAACTTCTTCATTCAAAAGCAAACGCTAGCTTAGTATAACATGAAATAATATAATATGAAATAATGTAGTATGAAATAATATAGAATAGAATAGAATAAAATAGAATAGAAATACCATGATTCAAGGTGGAACTGTGAAAACCATATTTCCAAAAAATACTGTCTACTTTCCTCTCCATACAAGGTAGACTTTGGAGGGCAGGTGCTCCATGGTGAATGAAGAGGAATAAGACAGCAGTGTAGTTGTCAGGATTAACTCCTCTCTGGGAAAGAAGACACAAGAGAAAACACTGAAACTCTTTAAAAGCAGTAGATCTTTCCCAGTCTCTTGAGACACCTATCAGCCTGCATGGCTCAAAAGAAAATTTTACTTGCACTCTTGTTTCCCTTTTCTGTTCTGTGTAGTGGTCTTTGATCCTAACTTCAAATCATGTACTACTTCTTATTTTAATTAAATTTGTCCTCAAAGTCAGGCATTTCAAAAGGATGCAACTTGGCTGTTCTTGTTGTCTGCCTAGAACTTCCTGGTGTAAACCTCTCTCCTCTGTATTAAACTGGGTGATATTTTCCCATGGGCCATTGAGAGGGTGCTAACTTTATAATTTTTTAATTTTGGTTTTCTCTATTCTTCTATTCAATATTCTGTCAAGTCCATGAGTGAAATTTTTATTTCACACATTATGCTTTCCTTTCTCTTTTAACTAAAAGATCTGTTGCCTGAGCATTTAGTAAATGCTCCATTAAGGTGGTAGCTTGGCTTGTGTTCAGGACCTGAAACAAAGAGTTCTATCAATGGTGGTCAGTTAGTGGGGTTTTTCCATCAATATTCTCTCTCAAATATGTCACTCTCCTTGGGGCCTAAGCTATATCCCCTCTGTACAAATTCAGTTGTTCAACAAATATTTATTGAGCAATGACTACATGCTAGGCCTATAGATATGGTGGTAAACAGAACAAATAAGTTCTTACCTTCATTGAGCTTACATTTTAGGGGGGATGACATTAAACAAAATAGTAAATAAAGGGAGAAGCAATATAAATTTTGATAGGTAAGTGCTATCACAGGGGAGGAAAAACTTTTCCTCTACTTTCTTACAATCTGTCGCTAGGACCTGCAAATTAAGCTGACAAGTGACAGATTAAACAGCAGAAATTATTAACATACACATTTTATCTGATGTTAATAAATTTCACATGGCACAGGGGCTTCATAGGAAAGAGGTGAAAACCCTAAAGAAGCAGTTAGACTTGGGGGCCTATATACCATTTTAACAAAGGGTGATAAATTGTGGAGAAGTAACTAGAGAAAGGAAAGGGTTTTGGGTTTTGGGTTACAGGCGTGGTAAATTGTGGGAAAGTGACTAGGAAATATATGGGGGTACCTAACGGAAGAGACGGGTTATTTTAGTAAGATTTGTTTGTGAAGATTCATCTTGGTATCAACTCCTCATCTCCAGATAAGAATGTTTTGTTCTTTCTGGTACCAGGATGGCATCTTTTTCACTGGAAATTTATGCCCTGCTTTTAGGTAGAAATGGGGAAAGGCAGAGAGCCCTTTTGCACCTGCTGTTTTTCAATTGCCTTCAGCTCAATATAATAAATATGGCCTCGGCAGTGTATTTAGAGGTGCATGTTCTGATTCCCTCCTGTGAAAGCAATAAATGCATATACTATGATAGGGTAGAGATGCACTATTTTAAATAGGGTCATTAGGGAAGGTTTTTATTAGGAAATGACATTTGCTCTGAGAGCTAAAAGCTGATATCCTAGACAGTCAATTCAAGGTCCCAAGAAAGAAGTCTGCAGGTAGAGGGAACAGCATTGTTACCCTGTGGCAGCAATGAGCCCCAGAGGCTGTCCTGCTGAAGAAAAGAAAGGTGGACAGAGGGGCAGAGGAGAGGTGAGCAAAGGGGAGTGTGGAGGAGGTGAGGTCAGGGAATCATCAGGGGCTGGATCCTGTGGGGCCTTTGTAGGCCATCGGAAGGAATTTGGATTTCATTTTAAATGCCATGGGAAACCTCTGGAGGGCTTACACTTGAGGGTGACAAGAGCCAGTATACTTTTAAAAGCTTACTCACAATATGTGTGGAAAACAGATTTTAGGAGGTGGGATGGTAAATACAGGAAGTCTGATTGGGAGGTGAATCAGTAGTCCAGGTGAGAGATGATGATGGCTTGGACTAGGTGGTAGCAGTAGTGATGGAAAAGTGTATAGATTTAAAATACATTTTGGAAGTAGAACTACCAGGACGTGCTGATGAGGTAGATAGATACAGGAGAAAGGGGAAAGGGAGGAGTGGAAAATGGCTCCTAAAATTTCGGCTTGACCACGATGGTGTGTTTACTGAGACAGGGAGGACCGGGGAGGAAGAGTTTGGGGAAGAGGAATGAAGAGTTCTGTTTGTGCATGTTCAGTGTGAGGTGCCTATTAGACATCCCAGGGGAGCTGTGTAGAGCTTGGAGTTCAGGGGAGGTTGGCATCTCTTGCCCTTAAGTTTGAAGAAAATTTTACAGAGCAAATAGTCTAAGAGAAATGACAATACATCTCTCTTGAAGTTAGAATTACATCTTCATTTATTAATGTTTGAGTCAACTGCTTAATTTTGGAAAGCAAATGACTGGTGACGGCAGGTTAATACAAGAGGAGGACACTTTTGACATTTGCTGTTAAATCAATGTAGATAGTATTTTTCAGAGCAGGATTCTAAGTGTTCATCTGGGAATGTTCCAAACGATTTCCCAGTTTATTCTAATGTTTGACTGGATTTAAATCCCAACTCTATCACTTACTAACCTTATGATTGTGGCAAATTATTTAAGTTTCCACAGCACTGTTTTCTTGTGTGGAAATGGAGATAATATTGACCTCACAGGGTGGATTTCATCAGCGGCCTCTTTAGTCTTACATGGACATTATGTAAAGGGAGACAAGAGATTAGTGAAAGTTATATTTGTCTATGGCTCCCAAAGATGACCTAGATTCAAGCTGGATCGGCCCAAGAGGGGCCAGCTAAGGTGTTCATTACAGCACTACAAGGAGGCCTGAACCATATCCATCACCTCCTCCACTTTGAGATGCACTATGAAGATAGTGAGCCCTGCTGGCCACCTGGAGTGGATGATCAGTTAATAAGCTCAAAGGAGGGTGTGGGGTTGATCCCTGACTCTAAGCCTGGGGCTACTAAGACTTGCCTTGAGAAAGCGACACATGTTTGTTATTTAGACTGATGCCCCTAATGCAGTGGTTCTCAAATTTAAGTGTGCATCAGAATCCCCTGGAGGGCTTGTTAAAGCACAAATTGCTGGGCCCCACTCCCAGAGTCTTAAATTCAGTAGGTGTTGGATGAGGCTCAAGAATTTGCATTCCAACAATTTTCCAGGTAATGCTGATGCTCTGAGAACCACACCTCGAGGGAACCACTGCCCTCCTGCAACCCAGAGACCTAGGCTGTATGTGTGACTGTGACCTCACACTCTGTACCTGGTACAGGCAGGAGTTATCCATCTTGGAAACAATGTTAACAATGCATACAACAATGATAATCTCATACAACAATCCTCAACCTATGGGGAAAAACTCATCTCTAAACACAACTTCTCTCAGCTCCAGAGAGAAAATTAGAATCCTGGCTTTCAAGATCAATTGGATCCAAAACCCATATGAAATGAAGAATATAGAAAAGTAGAAAACTGCCTTAAAAAGCTATAGACCAGGGGCTTCCCTGGTGGCGCAGTGGTTGGGAGTCCACCTGCCGATGCAGTTCATGCCCCGGTCTCAGAGGATCCCACATGCCGTGGAGCGGCTGGGCCCGTGAGGGGCCCGCGTACGGAAAAAAAAAAAAAAAAAAAAAAAAAAGCTATAGACCAATCCAGGGCCTAGGACCCCTGCCGCCTCCACAGTTTGCAACTAACCATAGGAATTGGGCCCAGGCAGTAGGCTGGACCTGAACTACTACAGCTCCCATGTCCTCTCTGAAATGGTACTGTGCCTCATGGAGATTGTGTGGGATACATTAAGAATTCCACCTGGGGCTTTCAATCATACCACAGGCAGTCAAACTTGGCCCAGAGGAAAGAAAGGGCTTGAAGTTTCTCTTAGTCCTATCCCCAAAAGACTATTTCATTTCTACTCTACAGACTTTTGCTCTTTTGTGCATTCTGAATTTTGTGTCCTTTTTCTCCCCTCCTATCTCCTGAAGGAAAGTCATCGTGTAGGTTTGCTCCATTTGGTTCCTCTGATCCTGGATCTTCCTGTCAGAGCCTATATTGTTCCCGTTGGAGGTTTTCTTGATATCTGACTGGCACCTAAATTTCCTGTCTCGTTGGGCCACAATCGACTTGACTTGTATTTCCCTTCCCACACATCCCTACTACTGGTCTCTCTGCCTTCTGGAATGAATGTCTTATCAGTCAGGTCAAGCTACATTATGGTGCAATAACACACGATCTTGATAGTGGTTTACAACAACGAACGTTGTTTTCTGATTTAATTTCTCATTCATGTTCTGTTCCACATCATCTTTATCTCAGGGCTTGGACTGAAGGAGCAATCCCTACCTGTGACACACTTGTAATTTTACAGCAGAGAGAAAAGCAGCGGCAGAACCATGCAATAGCTTTTAAAGCTCTGCTAGAAGTGTCACATGTCCCTTCTACTCACATTAGTCAAAGCAAGTCAGAAAGCCAACCCTAATATTGGTGTGTGGAAAATATAATCTTCTCTTAGTATAATCCCTCCTGTAATATAATCCTCCCCTGCTGGGAGGGGCTGGCAGGGTGGAGCTGGACTTGTGTTTGTTTTTACAAACTGATACAAATTAAATTCTAACTTTATGGACATCTAGGAGATTCAAGTTAGCAGTGATCTGCTCCACCCTTCTTCCTTTTTTACTTTTGCAGCCTCCCTGTTTTCACTGGCCATTCTACCCATTTTCCTTCTGTCATTCAAGCCATAATCAGCTTCTTTGGACTCTACAAATTGATCTTAAACTTTCTTTGGTTGAGAGGTTGAGAAAGGGAAGAAAAGAAGTGAAACAGGGAGAAAGAGGAAGGGAAACTATTTAAGAATCTTAAACCAATGTACTTTCATAGATTTAAACAAAACTATGCTCCACAGGAAAATTTCATCTGTCCAGTGTGGTATAGACTAATGACATTACCAGTTGTCAGTGGCCATCTTTTAGTCACTGCCATGTTTGCTGTGATCGTGCCTATATATGGGGGTACTTTATGAACCCTCTTGACTCTGTTTTGTCCAGAAAGTACAAAGGCCATGGGACCATTGGAAGAGCTGGTAAGAAGACACATATGGCTGTGATGGAAACCGAAGTGGAGAGAATAAACATTTTAAATGAGAAAATGATGAGAGTTGCATGTGTACAAGGGCTGAGTTGCTTCCCAGAAGGAATAGTTCTGAAGGACAAAGAGAATCAGGCAGAATTGAAGAGCTGGGCTTTTGCAATCAAGAGTAATCAGCAAGAGATGCGGCACAGTGATTAACAAAATGGAAAGCCTTGCCCACGGAGATAGATGATCAGAATCAACACAGATGTCCTTTAGCCTGTGTTAATTCAGGAGAAGGCCAAGAGTTTGTTTGAGAACTTAAAGGCTAAATATGTTTGTGGTAGACCAAGGCCGGGCCGGCCTACAAAATAAGTGGAAAACTCCTACACCCTGCCGCCCAGGTGTAGATAAGGAGTGACTGCCCCAGGCTGGGCACAGCAAGCATTTCAAGGTCTACAATCTGGACATTAGCCTGAATGAAACAGCTTACTGAGTAACTACATTTTTGCCTTATATGGTAGCATACATTTTTTTCTGGTTGCTAATGTGTGTGGAGGTATGAAAGATAGTGAGTCCACACTTCTGGGCTCCCCTGACCTCCCAGACATCTCACCTCTTCAGGCTGCCAAGACCACCAAATTTATGATGTCTCTGTGAAAAACAAAGGAGGCAATGGATAGCTGCATCTGCCTTACCTCATGTCTACGCTTTGCACTGCCTACATGCTACTTTGGAAATAAATCAAAGTGCAGCATCTTTGAACTGAATTCAAAATGTCATTCTTGCCCATTCTCTCACCTAGACCAGACTCCATGTTCTGACTCTGCATGGGGTGAAAGTACTGCTGAGGAAGTTCCTGTTAAAAGCCACAAGTGATCCATTAGTTTAAGGCTGGGCCCCATCTGCACTGTCAAATGACTAGGTAAGTGCAGATATTATATCTGTGAAGGTCAAGGGATTACTGCCTCAAGAGGTTTTCAATGATCTATTCTGGTAGAGAAAATGCCCAATAGTACACATGTGTCAGTAGAAAGGGGACGAATGATTTAAAAGTTCTGAGAACCATCTAACTCAGGTAGAATGTGCTTAGTTATTATAAGCTTAAACTCTTAGTCACATTAGACAGTGGCAATGGGTCCCAAATCCCACCTGTTTGGTGTCTCCCTTTCCCTCTGAAAGTCTCTCCCCAGGCACCTTTACAAACCCCAGGGCTCCTTACACTACAATATGAATAGCACTGCCCTACCTTATGAGATATTAGTAAGTTATAGTCCAAATTGAGACATTTTTGAGCATGAAAGGGAGCACTGCTGGTAATGATGCCAGACCACAGACCTAACTTGGGACCATCCTGGGAAAACTGGGATTACAGTCACCCTATAGATGTCCTAATCCCAGTATCTGCCTGCTGAGGCTCCTTCTGAAGGAATCCTGCTCTTTCCATAACCCCTGCTGGAGAGGCAGCCCCGGGCTCATCAGGCTGACCCTGAGCCACAAGACTGAATTCTAGTTGAGCATGCGACCCAAGGCTGGTAAATAACCCTGGGCTACTGACTCTGGGAGACCTTGAGGCTTGGCTGGACACAACAAGCCTGGTCAAGCAGATTCTTTCTTTCATAAATCAGAAATACTGACCAAAGTAGCTGGGGGGTATGATGATTCTATTTTTTCTGCCTCCACACTGTTAACATGGGGAACAGCACTGCCATTGTCAGTAAGTAACATCTCTCATTATACTGCAACAATTCTCAACTGCTAGGGAGTGGAGTGGGGAAGCGGCAATGTAAAAATTTCCAGCAATGTCTGCTAAAACCACAAATGTACACATCTTGACCAAGTAATTGCAAGCCTAGAAATTTATCTGACAGATATCCTTGCACATTTGCAAAATGATATAGGTAGATGCTGTTCACTGCAGTCATGTTTTACTAGCAAAAGACTGGCCCCCCAAAATGCTTAAATGTTGATCAATAGGGAATTTATTAATATATTATATGGGACTATAAAATGTAAAAATTGAATGTACTAAATGGAATGACTTTCAAGATATATTAAGTGAAAAAAGCAAGTGTGAATAACATGCTCCAGTTTGTGTACAAGGTAGGACAGAGGAAATGTTTGTGTGAGTGTGTGTTTTTGCTTATATATATAAAAAATAATAAGGATAATAAAGGTTGCCACCAGGGAGGGAAATTGGATGGCTGGGGAGTGAGTTGGAGAATTCTTCCTGTACACTTTTATACTTATTGAATTTTGAACCATGTGAATTTATAACCCATTTTGAAAATGAGTAAATAAAATTAGAGACCTGGGATGTATGACAGCTCTTAGGTAGGAAGTATTTAAAAGAATTTGTCTTAGAAATATTAACTCTATCCTTGCCAACAGGGCTACCTAGGATTTCTTTGGGCACAATGGACTCAGGAACAATGACATTTGGGGATTGGCAGTTTGGGGATTGGGTGACAAAGTCCTGACATCCAGCAAATACGTGCTAGGCTCTATGGGGATTACAGATATTAATAAGATAATTTACAGGTCCACAACTAAGTAAGTATAGTTAACACTACTGAACTGTACATTTTTAAATGGTTAAGATGGTAAAATTTATGTTACGTGTTTTTAACCACAATTCAAAAAACAAGGTAATAATAATACGAAACCAAAACAAAACAAAAATTTAGTCTTCTTAGAGCCTGGATATAATCCAGTATTTTACCCATAGATGATGCTCAACAAATGTTTGATAAATGGAATAGAACTGGCAGAAGAAAGACTTAAAATAATAAATTAAAACACAAAAGGGAGTGAAATAATTGCAGTGATAAAAGGATAAGCCAAGTGCTGAAAGAGGGGAGGAAGGGCCCATTAATTCTGATGAACAGGATCAGGGGTATGCACATTGTGATGGAAAGGAACAAAATGAAGGTTTTTGGATCTTACAGTCCTGGGATCCATTCCTGGCTTGACTCTTTTCTGGCTAGGTGACAATTTCTCATTGCTGCCTTGTATAAAGCAGTGATACTACCCACCTTTCAAGGCTACTGTCCCTTGTAAATGAGGTAACTCAAATAAAGCACCTAGTAAGATGTGTACTTTACATATGTTGGACCCCCAGTGAGATTCAGTAAGAACCTTAAAGGGTGAATAGACAGTCTGGAAAAAATCTAGGAAAAAAGTATTTCAATTCAAAGGACTATTATGATAGGGTGAGTCAAGCAAGAGAAGCCTTGGGATTTTCATGAAAACCATTCAGAGGACTTAAGTAACCTTTGAATATGGCTAAATGCCAGTGCAAGACCTGGGTCTCCTCTTTCCTTTTCCTTTTTGCTTCTGCTAATTTTCTTCTTTTGATTTCTTTCAGTTTTTTTTTTAATCCTTCTCTTCCTTTCCTTCCTCCTCTTTTCCCCTTCCTTTTCCTTTTTTTTTTTTTTTTTTAATGTCAGAAGGTAGATTCTATTCTGAAGACCATTATTATTTTCCCAGGTAGTTTCAAGGAAACTACAAAACTTTTCTGAAACAGCATAGTTTCATAGGAGTTAAGACCTGGGAGGAACATTCTTTCAAATTTAAAACAGGGAGGAGAGAGTTATTTGCTCTATTGAGACATAATTTACAAAGGAACAATGGTAACATCTCCTGTATACTGAGTACCTGTTAGGTGCTTCGCATGTGGTATTATTATTTTTCACAACTGCAAGGCAGATATTAGCCCCATTTTACAGATGAGAAAAATCAGACCTGCAGAAGTTAAGTGCTTAGACTTAGTGGAACCAGGGTTTGAGCCCAAGTTTCAGTTCAAAGGTCAAGGTCTTTCTTGTATACTATCTTCCCTCCCCAGACTCCTTAATTTTCTCTGGTCTCCTATCTCTAGCCTTCTAGTAATGCTTGCTGTCCTTAGTTCTGGAAGACATAGTCAGGTTTAACAGAAAAGAGTGCTTGAGATAGGTCATCAATATAAGCTAGAAAAATGAGAATAGTATTGCTATCTTTTTGTTGGTTCTGAGAGTAGAATTGTATTTAATAGAAGCCTAAGTTATTAATAGTTTATTAAAGTACATGGAAGACGCAGGAATGCCTTTGATTCCACCAGATTCTCATAATGATTGATACTGAATCAGTGAATCCCCCTTCCTAAACCATTTTGTTTTTAATGCCTGAGGTCATATAGCTGGCCTCTTTCTGTAATTCCTTTTGCTTAAATCTACTATCCAGTGAACAGAATTATCACCATGCAGAAAAACATGGAGAGTCTGTCCTCTATACTCAGGAGAAAAATGTATTGTTTTGAGGATTTAACAACTATTGTACATATTTTATTCATTTGTTCTCTTAGTGACGATGTTTTTACACTGGTGGCCTGCTTTAAATGCTGGTGTGTTTTTTTAAATATTCGAAGTATTGTTGGTAAGGCTCAACAGTTTTTTAACTGGACTGTGATCATGTCTGAATACAACTATAATTGGAACAACTTCTTGGGAAGTTCCTTTGCTTATAAGAGAAATGGTTCAAGTATGATAGTGTACAATTGCTTAATTACTCTGTTTTTATTTTTTATGAAATGCTTCTCTCTGGCTTATGATGTTCTGATGTAACTTTACCATTGGTGTCTACACAAACACACACAAACACACACATATCCCTACTTCTTATCACATTTCTAAGACAATTTCTCCCCTGGAGGAAGATAAGACTTAAATGTTGAAAGAGGAGGAAACTTATGGGCTCTTTGCTAGAATTATAGAATATTTGTTGTAGAAATGGCTTTAGAGAATATTTGTCTAAAACTTTCATTTTACAGATAATGACAATGAGAGCCCAGCAGACAAAGTTACATACCCAGTGTTACCCAGCTAGATGGTCACTGAGGCAGGACTAGAATCTATTTCTTCCAACTTCCAGGTTGAGATATGGTAGATTGATCAGAGGGAGCAAGCCTTAAAACAATTTGTGTTAAAGGTGCCACTTTGAAACCGTGTTCCCTTGCTCTTGGTGACCTTATGCTCCCTCCTGTTTCCTTATCAGTACTTTTGGTTGAAATTTATAGCCCAGACTCTTCTGCACCTTTCACCTGCTTGCAGCTTTTCTTTTATCCTTCCCAACTCTACTCCAATTCTTATGTGTACTGCTGCTTCTTCTTACTGGGCAAGTATTTTACAAACCTGCTCAAAATTCAAAGGGAGTCACTGAGAGAGGCATTATGTAATGCAAAAGACTAATGGTAAAAATTTAGACAGCAATGGAAGAGAGGTTTTTATTTGTTAATTACATTAATTAAGTATATAATGGTGGTTGGAAGAGGGGAGAGCTTAGTTGGAGGGTGGTTCTCAGCCTTTAAATAATAACCCTCTAGTCCACTATGAACCACCGAACCATACAAACACCTTTGTATAAATTAAGCTTAAAATCCATAGCAAAAATGAGAACTATGATTTAAAAGATTGCCCTTTAAGCCTGCAAAACAACTAACATTTTTTATAGTTCTTTACAGTTTACAAAGCACTTACACATTCATTTTCCTCTTTGGGCCTCAAGCAACCAAGTGAGCTCAGTAAGGCAATCTGAATCTGTGTTGTCATCTAGAGGAAAAACAGAGGTTCAAAGTTAGAGAGACTTACCCAGGGTAGACTCAAATCTAAGTCTTCTAATTCTATAAATCCCAAGTTCCTATCATCTGGCCACTCTGTCTCCCAAAAAGCCCAACTGCAAACAGTTTTAGAAATTAAGGAAATTGGACCAAATCTGTTTAGAAAGTATGATGGTTAGTTTTATGTACCATCTGCAACAGGTCCAGGCTGCTATGCAAGCTGCTCTGCTGCTCGGGCCACACGATCCCAGAAGGTTATATTGATATTATAAGACATTATTTCCTGGATGCTGTGGCAGGTGAGGTCAGAATATGAGGCACAGATATACACAATGGAGAGAACTTGGCTGGTTTGGGATGGTTCAAATACAACAGTAAACACTTGCTTATTTACTCTTATGTTTATGAAATGCTTCTCTCTTGCATACATACAGACAGAGATTTTATTGATGAGAAAGCTGATATTTGACAGTTACCTTCCTCATTTCAAACCTCAGTATGAGACTTCTTTTCCCACTTACAAGACCTAAAAAGGCCTCCTCTGCCCTGTTCATCATTGGGCCTGGAAGAGCAAAGAAGAACAAACATTCCCTTCAGGACAGCTCAGTCCTAAAGAAGAGAAGATGCTGGGCTACTCATGTGCTGTTACTCTTTCCAAACTCAGATGTCGAGGGAGGAGCCAGGATTATTACATTTATGGAGCTCCCTCCACCCAGGAGGAAACGACAGGAGTGGAAAGACACATTCCACCCTACTATACGTTAGTGAAGATTTCAAGAGTTAATGTAGGTGAAACACTTAGGGCCTGGTCCAGAGTCAGTCCTTGATCAATGCAAGCTCTTTTAATTAGAAATCTACAAACTTATTTCTGGTTCCAGCTCCTCCATTAATTGTATGATTCAAGGCAAGAAACCACATCTGTTTGGTTCACTGCTGAATGCCCAGAAGCAAGACTGGTGCCTTGCATAGCACCTGTAATAATAATAATAATAATATTATTATAATTTAAAAATAAATTATCCTCTCTGAATTTGTTTCCTCACCCATAAAATGAGGAATTTGGTGTCTTGATGCCATTTAGATTTCTTCTTTGCTCTGTTGATCTACTTCTATAATAGGGAGTTGCAGCAAATCTCATACACAGTTTTGTTTTGTTTTTTTTTTAAAGATGAAAGGATTTTCTGCCAGCATTGGCATCTAGTCTTTGTATATTGAATTCCAATATTCTGAAAGGGCAATTCACTTAGAATAGCAACATATGTATAATTCTCTAATAATGTTAGGGTTAATTAATTTTGCTCTACCCCCCCAAATATCCCAGTCAATAGTGCCAGCATTTTCTTTTATTCTTTATAATTTTTCAAAAAACTTTCATTTGGGGGTGATAAAAAGCTTAACTCTATTAGTAAAGTGTCTACAGCTATGCTACTATAAGGTCTTCTCACTTTAAAAGTTTAGGATTTTATGGAACAAATCCAATGTTGCCAAGTGTTCAGAAAATTGTTTTAGAAAATAGTCTGTTCCTTGCCCTCTGAGCCAAAACCAAAACCATCCTCCAATTGTTACCATATTAGAGATGAGAAAATAGGCTTGGGTAGTAATATGACCAGGGCACAAAGCCAGCAAATGGCTGTGCCTAGTTCTGAGCTTTTTAAGGTGTCTTTGTATCTTATGACTATCTTATCAAGCAGTTGATACTTATAATCATGTGCTCCATCGTCCACTACACAGATAGTTAACATGCTCCAGAAGAGAACATGCACAGAACATAGAATTTCGAAATTTTCCATTAGAAAATATAAAACTCCTCATTTACATTTGCACAGATTTGCCAACAAAGACAAATATCATAAATCTAAAGTGAACAGCCTCAAAAGGCACAGTGAAAAATACCACAATAGGTGAATGAATTCAGCAATTCCAAACACAAATGTTCTTCAAGACTCAGATCTCCTTTATGCCCTGCTGTTTCAGTTTGGAGTCTAAAAGACTATCTAAAAATAAATAAATAAATAAATAAATGACTATCTATCTACTTTGTGTCTGACTTATTTTCCTGTCAGACAGGAACTGGAATTTGAACTTTGCTCTCCGAAAGCCAAAGGCCAACTAATTTAGGAGACTCTCAAAATCAGTGATGGTTTCTTCTAGTTTCATTAGTTCTGTCCAAAGTGATTAAAGGATTTGATTCCCAGATAACCATGATCCTTACTGCCATTTTTACAAATCACATTAATGTCTATACTTAATTCTGATCACTTGTGGCATTCCTGAGGCAGGTCTGGATTCATGCAGCATTCCAACCTTGAGTGCCTTTTCAAGTTTCCAGCAGAATCCTGTGCTTGTGAGTGATGATACCTTTATTGTACTAGCCCCAAGGTGTGGAAGTTGTTTCCTGTGGCCTAGACTCAGCCCAACCCCTCCACTTGTTGAAACATCTGCAAATATCTTGTTCATTTCAGAGGCATCTGACCACAGCTAGCCTCCCATCTGTATTGCTTCCTTTTTCCTGATTGCTCATGTAAGGCATCAATAATCTGGGAAGGCACTCAGTAAGAGAGAAACTGGGAGGGCCTAGGGATTAGAGTTAAGTGCTTGGAGGATAGTTCTTATGGGTTTTCTCTCATATTCATTCATTAATTGATTCATTCAATCATCACCATTTATTGGGTGGTACTAGTACATGCAAATATCAACAACAAGCAGTCTCTCTCATCAAACAGGAGACAATCTATTGTGTGCTACATTTATTGTCTCAAGTAGGGAATTATATTAATCAGCTTATAATAACAAACTATATTTACCAGGTGTCTTCTATCTGTAAAGTTCCACAATTGCTTTCTTATCTTTGGTAGGTATAAGGTTTATAGAATCTTTCATCTGTTTCTCCACTTTGAAACCACATAAAACTGAAAGCAATACTCTCTAAAGGATTTTGTAAATAATAATCATTAATTAAGAAATACCATAGGAATCTTTACTTGATAAGTGAAATGATAAATTGTGTAGTGCTGAGTAAACACATTCCTTCATATGTTGCATTTGCTTTAGTCCTATATGTTAAACTACAAAATTATCTGCTTAACAATTATTAGAAAGGACTATATTTTAAAAGATGTTAATGCAGTTGGATCATTTTTATGCTCTTATATGATATAAATTCCGTGTTTTAAAAATATATCTATCTTATGCACACATTTACACGTTTTAGTAAGTTTATTATAATCAAATCATACGAAGATCTAATTAACTCATCCCCTGAGTTGTTGAGCAATAATTATACCAGAGTACCAGGAGATTTAAGGTGTATACAGGGTGGGGCCCATCCACCCAGGATTTCAAAACCACATGGTTCTTTAGGTCCTGTTGGGGCTTATCTATTTGCACGTCTCCCCTGCAGGAGTTTGGACTAATCAGGTAACTACATCTTGACTGCAGTCTCTACCACTCATTGTTTGCAACATCAATTATCATCAACAGTCCACAAAGAAGTTAGCAATGGGAAAAGGAAAAGGCTTTAATACCAAGGCTGTCCCCAGGGTTCAGCAGGACATATATCCTCTATCAAATCATCTGACATCAAATCCTACAAATAAGCTCAACCAAAAGGTTGAGCCATGTTGTCTGATGGTATCGTGTTCTCCGGTTGCAATGCAGTACTGAGCAGCCAGTTGTGAGTTGACAGGTCTTCCAGTTTGCTAAAACGGAAAAGGCAGGTTTTTGCTCCAGCATTGTTTCACTTTTGCTGCAGAACATTCACACAGCATCATGCCTTGTCTAGTCTTCATTGATCTAGATTTTTTTTAAAAAAATAAATTTATTTATTTTTGGCTGCGTCGGGTTTTCGTTGCCGTGCGCGTGCTTTCTCTAGTTGCGGTGAGCGGGAGCTAATCTTCGTTGCGGTGCGTGGGTTTCCCATTGTGGTAGTTTCTCTTCTTGTGGAGCACGGACTCTAGACCCGCGGGCTTCAGTAGTTGTGGCACTTGGGCTTAGTAGCTCCGCGGCATGTGGGATCTTCCCGGACCAGGGCTTGAACCTGTGTCCCCTGCATTGGCAGGCGGATTCTTAACCACTGCGCCACCAGGGAAGTCCCCATTGATCTAGATATTAATTGGACATCCTGGAAGCTGACAGGGGCTGGTTCATTTCTCCTTCAGCCTTGGCTTCTCCCCATCCCCCAGTGCTCCCTGTCTTGCGACTCACAACAGAGCAGTGCTATTAAATACAGTATGAAAATACACGTCAACGGGCAGATGGGAGCTAGGTGGCTGAGAACTCTGAAGAACAAAGAGAGCCCCTGCGCCCTATGGTGCTTTGTTCAAATTTTTAAGAAGGCACCCCTTCCTCAGGTGGATGGCATATATCTTAGGAGGTGAAGCTAGGGGCTGGAGTTCAAAGCCTCCCCACCTCCTCTGCCAGGCACCATTATGCAGTCAACAAACCGCACAAGTGTATGGCGGCTGGGCGGAAAGGGTATACAGAGCCTTACAATGATAGCAGAGGGCATTAAGAAAGATGTGGGCAACTTTGAAATGAAGAATAATGGAAAACAGGCAGTACCGAGTGATTTCGTCTTATGATTTTCTAAATAGAAGAGGCTGATTAAGCATGGTATCTGCCTTCTGATTCAAGTTAAAACCACTTACCACTCTGTAGTGACTTCCTTTCCCTCTCAGGAGATCTCTTCTAAAAGCTGAGATGAGAAGCTAATTTTACATTTACACAAAGATGTACATACTGTATTACTATTCCTAAGGTGGTTTGCATTTAAATAGAGGCAAAAACATTTAAACATTAAGTAATCAATCAGTTTTGTCTGTTTACTGCTCTATCCCCAACATCTATAACAATGCCTGGCACACAGTAGGTCCCTTAATATGCTGATTAAGTAAATCTCTAATCCTAGACTTTCAGTCACTGAGCATCAGGAAGATACACCAAGATGGTCTCTTGCTTTCAAGATTCCACAGATCAAATTAGAAAGTCATCCAAAATAAGTTTTCTTCTAGGCACTTCACAGGCCAGCGGTCTCAGCTCTCTTATAAAATACCATCACCACAAATACTACTCAAATATCAATTATTTAAAACTTCCATTGCAGGGAATTACGTGGTGGTCCAGTGATTAGGACTCTGTGCTTTCACTGCTGAGGTCCCGGGTTCTATCCCTGGTCTGGGAACTAAGATCCCGCAAGCTACTCGGTGCAGCTAAAAATAAATAAATAAACATAAAACGTCCATAGCACATCTTGAGCTATTTGTCAACTGACAATAAAACGTCTATAAACCAAATAGATTATGTAAGGATGCAGCCTCCCACACTGTAGTTCAGTACTTGATAGACAAAGTACAAACAAAAATTGGTGGCACAGTTGTATTTAAACATTATTTTATACTTTTCTAATTTTATATATGGGCCATCATAATTGCAGTGCATTATTTATAATATTTGAATGTATCACCTTCCTCCAAAGATCTCAAAGCACCTTTGGTGAGTAAGGAATAGTTCTCCCCACACCTCTGGTGAAGTAGGTATGCTGTAAGCATTATTTCCATCATACCAGAATCCCACATGAGTCAGTGGCAGGGCTGCATTACTCAAGGCATTTTAGTTCACAGCTCTAACCATCAGAGGCCTGCCTACACATTCATTCATTCACTGCCTACACATTCATTCATTTACTTCATTCAAAACATTCATTTGATGCAGTTTGCTAGGCACTTAGGTTCAAGTCCCTATTTCCTTACTGAACTTGCGTCATAGGAACACTGCAATCTATTAAAAAGAATTTATCATAACAAATATTTAAAATTCAGAGCAGAGATTTTTCTGCATTTTGTGATTAATCCTATTTGTTTCATAGTGGCATACCTACCAGTGAGTCACATGTATCCTAAGGAAATGACTGAAATAGAAAAAAATTTAAAGATATACCTCTCTTATGTTATGGTTGTCAATCATGTGTCTATAATATAAAGCTTTTTTATTTTTTATGTTTGCTTGGTGCAGCTAAATACTTGCGCTTTCTGTGTCTAATTATGTTTCTGCTGTGTGTTATAGCTGAGTTGGTACAAGATGTTCAAGACCATGAAAAGATGAATGTAATGGCTTCCTCGTGTCGTGGTCCATTTTTTTTTTTTTCAGTTCATTTGTCCTTTTAAGTAATCATACTGTTTGTACCCTGACTCTCGTACTGAATTCACAATTATCCCTCTTGCCAAACCATGCCTCCAGACTTGACTGTGTAGATTGAATTTCATGCACGCATATGTAAACCCTGTGCACCGCCTGTCGAACGAAGTAATATAAGCAAATTAAAGGCACATTTTAACGACTTTTGAGTTCCGTGTTAGAGTGGTTTTTAGACAGTTACCTACTGGGCAAGGTATAAGATACCGACTCACAGAGGTCATTATCAGTGTGCGTTATCAAACGCGTTTGCTCATGGAATCCACCCCGTAACTGTGCACGTCGCATTTTCTAGCCCCTGGAAGGGGCTGATTCACCCCCAGCTCCCTCTGCCAGAGCCGGCGCGGCCAAGCCGCCGGGTCAGGGCCGGCGCGCCGCAGAGGCTGGGGTGCGTGACAGGCTGCACTTCCCAGCCCTGATGCTGTGGTAACTGACTAAGCTCATCGCCGCTCGTCACGACACGCGCAGCCTCGGCGGCACGCGGCGTAGCGTGAGAGGCGCCAGGGCCGCCGGCGCGCCCACCCCGGAGACTTCGTGCAGACGCGCCTCGCCGCTCCTTGGAGACCCAGCCTGCTTGTCACCACGCCGCCGTTCTCAGGCTGCAGAAAGACGGCATCCGGACGTCAACAAATAACCTGACCTCCCAGGCGGTGGCCCTCGTTCTTCTCAGCCTCGGCCCTGTCCCTCACCGCCCCCTGACGCACAGCTGCCAAACCCCTCGGAGTGGAAAAGCGCCGGGTCAACGTGGTCAGTCGCCCGGCAACGCCACTCGCCTCACGTGCGCCCTGGGTTCCCGCAGGCAGGGCTGCGGTGGGGCGCTGGGGGAGGGGGGCTCGCGACCCCCTTCCTGGGCGTCCCTGTCCCGGGGCGCAACACCGGTAGGGCGCGAGGCTGCTGTGGCTCGCGACCGAGCTCCTGGGCAAGGCAGGCAGCGAACAAGCGCCGGGGCAGCTCAGGAAGCTGACAGGTGTCCGCGGGGCGAGACCGATTCCTCGCCCGCGTTCCCCTTCGCCCTCGTCCCGCCGCCCGGGCTGTTTGCTTTACAGCAGCGGAGCTGGGCACTTTTCGGCCTTAAAATGAGCGCATCAGCCGCTCGGGCTCAAGTCGGCGGCGGGGGCCGGGCGGAACCGGATTCTTCGCGGGCTTAGGCGGCCGGGTCGGCACGCGAAGCGGCACTTGGCCGGCCAGGAAGCCCGGGTGAGCGCGGAAGCGGCGAGCGCAACTGGCGGGGGCGGGGCCGCGGGGTTGCGTGACCCGCGGCCCAGCGGCTGCACGCACTTCGTGCCTGGGTCCGCCCTCGCAGCCTCGCCGGCAGCCGCCGCCGCCATCGCGGGGCTGGAGCACAGGTGCAGGAGGGCGGCGCCCGGTTTCCAGTTTTACAACGGCAGTGGGGAGAGGAGTCACGCTATATTTCTGGTACGGGGAGTGAGTTCACCGGAGAGGACACGGCGTCTCCTTGTTATCGGAACCTGGGTAACATTCGGTAATAAAACCCGCTCAGACAGGATGTATTAAACGAACTGGCAACCAGAGCTGCTCTATCAATAAGCAGTCGTTCCGGGGAGACTTTCCAAAGAAAGCTTTACATTAAGAGTCAGGGCACACAGGTGCGGTTCGCGTGACATGCTAACACAGGAAGGAATCAGAGCAAGGACGGTGGCTTTAGGACGCAAATTTTGTGCACTCTGCTCAAGAATTAGCAACAGAGTCGTGATGCTGGGCAAACTGTCATTCCTCCTAGAAGCGTTCTTGCCAGTGTTTTATTTTAAAAGAAGAGGTGCCTGATTTTAATGGCGTAGTAACTGGAGAGCCCTCTATTACATGTTGACTCAAGAGTCCCAAGGACATTTAAAAGAAAAAAAAGTGACTTCACAGGACGCCATAATCCAAGTTCCTTCTCAAGATCATGTGCGGGAAAAATGTTTTTTTTCACAGATATCTGTTTATATAATTCAAATATTTGTTGATTTGTAGATAAATCAAGTTTGGAGAGAAAAAAATATTAACACCAAGACAGTTTAACACACAAAACCACTCCAGTCGTCTAAGCTCTCAAAATTCCACATTAACTTATTTTATTTATTTAAAGTTTGATTTGGTGGATCTATGCTTTTATTTATTTCCCTATTATTACCCTTGGGCCTGTGGTGCCTAGTTACACACACACTTGTTACACAAGTAGCACACCATTATATAAGAGGGGCTTCTCCGGGGTTAGGATACCTATCATAAACTCCCAGAAAGGTCTTTTAGAAGACACATGTTCACCTCTCAATTTACCACATGTGGAAAGACAGCAAGATTCACTGTTTAATTTTTTTTTTTTTTTTTTTGCTGTACGCGGGTCTCTCACTGCTGTGGCCTCTCCCGCCGCGGAGCACAGGCTCCGGACGCGCAGGCCCAGCGGCCATGGCCCACGGGCCCAGCCGCTCCGCAGCATGCGGGATTCCTCCCGGACCAGGGCACGAACCCGCGCCCCCCGCATCGGCAGGCGGACTCCCAACCACTGCGCCACCAGGGAAGCCCTCACTGTTTAATTTTAAAATGTTCTCCCAGCTAACTCAGATTCTCACTTGTGAATGTAGGAACGGTTATTTTATCTGCCTAGCACTCTTCCTGTCTTCTGGGACAGAACTGCCCCTTCTCGGATTCTGCTTCTGCCTTATTCTTCTAGACATGTAATTAGAAAGGGAGGTGTCATCATGTGTGGCCTTGCCTCCCTGGTCACCACAATTGGTCAGGAGGCAGGTATCTGTCTCCTCCTGGCTTCAGTGATTTGGTCAAGGAATCGGTGTGTAACTCAAGGTGTGCTAAACAGTCATTTCCTGGCATTTTTCTAACTGGAGGTTGGGAATAGAAGCCCCTTTTCCTCTTGGTGTCAAAACTGGCCTGTCAGCCACCACTGCCCTGCCACATGCAGAGACTGTAAAAGAGAAAGGAACCAACTTTCAGTAAGTGGTAGATTCAAAGGGCTGAGACTTTCCATGACTTCTTAGAGTTCCAGAGTTCTCAAAGCAGTCCTGTTTCCTGCTTTCTTGAAGCTTGGTTATTTAGCTCTTCTGTTGATTCTGTGAGGTACCTTGATATTCTAACAGAATATACATTGATAGTAATAATTAACAAAATGTATATTTAGAATGTTATGTGGAATACGTTTTAAAAATGTATAACACTATTTGTAACTTGCTTTTTTTTCATAGAAAAAAAGAATAGAATTCACTGGGACATTCATCACCAATAAACTACATCATCATTTTAAACAGCTGCACAATATTCTTGTTTGATAAGTCAATTTATTTCATTTTGGTATTTCAGATTTTTAAACATTATAAACAAGACTGTGATGAACACTAAATATATGTGCCGATAACAAAGAACTCTCCCATAAGCTTACAGCAGCCTTCTCTTGGAGAATTGGGTCATAGGCTCATCCCTGATTTAAATAACTGGTAAAGGGGAAGTGGCCAGTAGAATTGACCTAATCTGAGCTCATTCCTGGAGTTGGGCTGATTCACATGTGCTTAGGGGTGGAGGGAGGGGAGGGGAGGGTGATGAGGTCTGGATTCCTGAACAAAAGGAAGAAGGGGGAATCAGGTGTCCACTATAATAGTTTTGAACATTTCAAGGTATTTAAAACATAATGTATTAAAATACATTAATTTTTTCACCTAAAAGCAGTGTTTAAGAGTGCTAGTTGCTCTACACCCTTGCAAACCAGGGCTATCATTACTTTAATCTTTTTTTACCTGTTTGATAGGGAATTCCCTGACGGTCCAGTGGTTAGGACTCTGCGCTTCCACTGCATGGGGCACAGGTTCAGGGAACTAAGATCCTGCATGGTGCAGCCAAAAAAAAAAAAAAGAAAAAAAAATTCAGTTGTTTGATAGATCTGATAATAATGTTTGATTTTAGTTCATAAGAAAATCTCTTTAAGATGATTCACAACTCCTTATTTAATGGTATTAAAATATTCTATTAATAGAGATATAACAAAATGACAGGAAAATTGTCCTAATTCGATTCTTATAAATTCCATAGCTAACTAAAATTATAGGTGCAGAATCATGAACATCTCTATAAAAGTAGAATGAAATCACTTCTGCCAATCACTTATCAAAACAAATATTAGGCTCTTAGATGCTTCATTAGAATCTTACGGAAATCTCAGAAACAAGTAATAATTTCATTAAACAAGCAAGTTCTTTAAAAAGTTTTTTAGGGCTTCCCTGGTGGCACAGTGGTTGAGAGTCCGCCTGCTGATGCAGGGGACACGGGTTCGTGCCCCGGTCAGGTAAGATCCCACATGCCGCGCAGCGGCTAGGCCCGTGAGCCATGGCCGCTGAGCCTGCGCATCCCGGAACCTGTGCCCCGCAATGGGAGGAGGCCACAGCAGTGACGAGGCCCACGTACCGCAAAATAAAAAAGTTGTTTTATAAATGCATAAGGCAGTTGTCTATGTTCGGTCTTTGAATTCATTAACATTTGTTATAGGCTAGATATTGGATGCTAAGGTTTAAAAAACTATCAGTGCCATATATTTTTTTTTTTTTTCGGTACGCGGGCCTCTCACTGTTGTGGCCTCTCCAGTTGCGGAGCACAGGCTCCGGACGCGCAGGCTCAGCGGCCATGGCTTAGGGGCCCAGCCGCTCTGCGGCATGTGGGATCTTACCTGACCGGGGCACGAACCCGTGTCCCCTGCATCAGCAGGCGGGCTCTCAATCACTGCGCCACCAGGGAAGCCCCAGTGCCATATTTTTGAGCATCAAATGGGTTACAAGAGTTTTAAGTCACTACCGTTAGAGCTTTATTCTTTTTGTGTTTTAAAATATATTCATGAAAATAAATAAGTCCTAGGGATGTAATGTTCAGCATCGTGACTGTATTTTATATTTGAAAGATGCTAAGAGAGTAGATCTTAAAAGCTCTCATCACAAGAAAAAAAGTTTGTTATCTATGTGTAGTGATGGATGTTAACTAGACTTGTGATTATTTTACAATATAAACAAACATTGAATCACTCTGTTGGATACCTGGAACTAATATAATGTTATATGTCAGTTATATCTCAAAAATAAATATTCATTTGACAAATATTAAACTATATTTGGTACACAGTACATTTTTGGGTAAAGCTCTTACCAATAGTGAACAGGCCACAAAAGCATACATTTATGATCATCAAAGGTTTCACTGTTGAGCTTGACTTTTAATATTTGAAAGTAGATGTTTATTGCTTTAAGGCGTAACTTGTCTCATTGGAAATTTTGTTCAATAATCATATTCTCAGGGCTAAAAAGAGTTCAGTACACAATTTATTTCTGCACAGATGACAAAACATTTGAACTCCTAGAGAGGAGCACTATTTAAACATTGTGACCTTCATTTTATTAGGTACTCTAGTTTACACTGCACCTGTGATGGATTCAAAAATATACAGTCTAAACCCACAAATAGTATTTTGTGTTCAAGCCATCTCTAGACCAGAGTTATTTGGGGTTCAAAATAGACAAAGCAGTTTTACAAAGGAGTCTAACTATTGATTAGCAGTTAAAAAAAAACAGAAAAGAAAATCCTATCTACATTTTGGTGGGAATAAAATGTGGTAAGTACAAAAAGCAGGTGGTCACTTGTAGCTGACTTTTTTAAAAAAATGAAGCTGTATGGGAAAAGTTATGAAAAAAGTATGTATAACACAAAGTTACATTTCCAGAATTAAATACTTCTTGGGTATTTACATGTGACACCCATAGCAGGCTGAGGCCCCTGGCTGGGTGGCAGAGTCAGCTAACCCAATACCGGAGTCCCAGGTGCTTCTGCTTACACTCAGATTCGGTCCTAGTATACTTTAGTGCTCAAGTGTTGGGTCATGCCCTTGGCCACTTCCATCATTTGAGTGAGAGTAAACAATAAATAGGATCTGACTGAGTTATGTTTGGTAGGATTCTCCATGAATGAGACATTGTGTATGAAATGCCAGGAAAGAGCCCAGTAAATGTTAGCTTTTAAAAAATTCTGCATTTGCATTGGATGGAACCCAGAAATAGCAGTGAAAACCATTGTTGCTTCCAATCTGGGAAGCCCGTCTGCAACGATTTTTTTCAAACTTTTGAGGATCTCAGTGTTGTGCTGTACTGTGTTCTGATTCACAGGATAAAAATAAAGTTGGGCTAACTGTAATTTTGTCATGCTCCCTTTGTACAGTTTTGAGCTCACTTTAAAATAAGCCATCTTGGGTAGACTTCCTGGTCTTTGTATCAGACTTGCAGACAAAGTACCTATTCTCCCAAATGCTTTTCATGTGGGGACAGGGAGAGAAGAGGGGGGGCATAATATTACTTACCAGAATGAATGGGATGAATGACAGTGCCTTGCTGGATAAATATCTTAGGTAAATTCAAATTCATAACAGAAGCACAGACACTTGTGTTCTCACAAATGTTAATGCTACAACACAAAGGTATGCGGACCATGTGGAAAGCCCTAGTTTATCACTTTACAGAGGCTCTACTTCCAAAACTAGGGAGTATTTTTTTTTTTTTTTTCCTCTCAGGGGTCATTGACCCACAGGAGAAAAATAATAAAAAGGGTCACAGAAGAGGTTAAAAGGAACTCAATTTGGTTCTTACTGATTATTTTTAAAAGTCACAATAAAAAGTGAAACTTAACTGGTTTAAAATTTAAGAAGAGGATAAAACAAAACTTTATTCAGTATGTCCAATGATGGAAATGCTTTAAATTCTACTTCAGTTCCAGTATGGCCAGTAATGGGGTGGGGAAAAGGACTGGAAAAACAAAAGGGACAAGGAAAAAAAAACCTGGAGAGGTAAAGGGAGAGACTGAAACCAACCAAGAGTCAAGAAAAAACACACACCAACAAAGGGAAGAGACTTTTTGGATTACTTTTTAAAAAAACTGTTTTGTGGGCTTCCCTGGTGGCGCAGTGGTTGAGAATCCGCCTGCCGATGCAGGGGACACGGGTTCGTGCCCCGGTTTGGGAAGGTCCCACATGCCGCGGAGCAGCTGGGCCCGTGAGCCATGGCCGCTGAGCCTGCACGTCCGGAGCCTGTGCCCCGCAACAGGAGAGGCCACAACAGTGAGAGGCCCACGTACCACAAAAAACAAAACAAAAAAACCTGTTTTGTAAAACCTTGTTACAACTCTTCATGTTTATCTTTTTTTTTTTTTTTTCCCCTTCCAGGCAAAGCTTTACTGGGAATCCTGCTGCAGCACTAGGGAGCGAAAACAACAGGTTCTCTTGCTTGCTCCCTGCGGGGGTGGGGTAGAGGTGGTGTGGGGAGCGAGCTGGTTCCTTATATGGAGTGAGGCTACCCTCAGTAGGGGTGGGTCTGTGGTGTTCAGGAATACAACTTTTCACTGCTGCTCTTTTAACAAGATCTATTCTTCACAATTTATCAACTCTTGTTTATCCTATAAATTCTTACTGGGTCTACCAGTGTTCAGCAGAACTTTCTTTGATGATGAAAATGTTGTATATATGTGCTCTCTCATGTGGTAGCAACATGTGACTACTGAGGATGACTTAAAATGTGGCTAGTGCAATAAAGGAATGGAATTTGAAATTTTATTTCATTTTAACCAAATTAAGTAGTCACATGTGCCTATCTTACTGGACAGTGTGAATGTCTAAGGGACATTTACAGTGGAAGGAAAATCGGTCTCAATGTCACTGTAGAGATGAATAAGCACAGGTGAAATGAGACCACACAATGAATTACAGCCTTGCAGCTGGATCTTCTCCCATCCTTAAAGTGTTTTCTTATCATATATACAAAGTACTCAATAAATATTATTAATGCTAATAATCATACAATAGCCAAACTAGCCTCAGAAGAGTGATCTTGCTTTAGGTGTGCAATTCCTGTTCCAGATAAAGCACTCCATGGATCTGGATGCTAAACCCCCTAACCTAAAGCCCCATTGTTAGAAAATGAGAACAGTCCTACTTCATTGTCCCTCAAAGAAACATGCTGAGGATGAACAGCTCTGAAAGTTCTTTGCATTTCTCATAAATATGCTGTATTTGACCACTTCATTGGCTGTCCTCTGCTTCCCTTAATCCTCTCTTCCATCCTCTAATTATTGCTTATCTTTTCCAAATGAAGAAAGATGCTCTCTTTTAAGGAGTGGAAACAGTCACTGGTAGGCGTTGGGGCAAAAATATCAATCAGGTTAAGTGTATTTTGTATTTTCTTTGTATTTACTCAAGCTTATTTCATTCAATAGTAGTAAGTCTCTTACCCGGCTAGCAAGCTGCGAATGTTCTATTTCTTGGAAGAGCTGCATTTCGGACCTTATAAAATCCTCAAAGGAGAGATCTGGACTATGAACGAGTCCCCTGCATGGATTCAGTCACTCAGCATCACCCCAGCCTGGTATGCAGTTGCTTATTACGTAGTAGGTCATCCATAAACACTTTCTTTTGAACGAAGAAAGGAAAATAAGTCACGTGTAAGGGTGGGCAGCCTTCTATAAATTGTGGACTAGCGGGTCTCAAGATATCTTTTGAACTAAGCCCTTCATCTTGACTACTTTTGGACCAGTATGAAAATTTTACTAACACCTTCCCAATTAACTTGCTCTCCCTGCAATGACTGAGACCAGAGCTTCCCTTTACACCCATGACCTCTACAGGCATCTCTCTTCTTTCCGCTCAAGAACAATAATTGCCCACTGCTGCGTCAGCCACAAGGACTCTGGGGCCTGACGTGAGAGGTGGACGGACTTTGGCCTCCACCTCAGCCAGCGTCTCTCCAACCCGCCGCATGGCTGGGAACGTCTCCCTCCATCCCAGCAGTCGCCCCCACGACTCCAGCCCGCCCTCCCCTGCCTCGCCCTTCTCACCCATTGCCTCCCTCTCACAGCCCCCAGCGTAAGCCCAGCCCTTTCTCCGAGCCCCGCCACGAGATTTCCCGCTTCCGCGCAGCACTTGGGACCCCGAGCGGCGCCCGGGAAGTCCCGCTTCTGCGTTGGGGAGCGGCGTGGACGTGACGTCATCACGCCCTGACGTCAGGCCGACGTGCAGCACGGTCTCCTGGGAGACCGGGAAAGCCGTTTCGCACCCGGCAGAATCTAAGTCTAGGTGAGAGACAATGGAAGGCTTCCTTGAGCCCTGGGATGACCCGGTCCCCGGGCGCAGTTTCGGAGCGGCGGCGTGCTGGCTCCCGGGGAGGGGGCCGGAAAGCCGAGCCGTGGTCTCGCGCCCAGGGGATGGGCCCGGCGCCTAACCTCTGACCCCAGCTGCAGCCCCTGTCATGTCACCGCAAGCCCGCCGGGCCCGACGCCCTCTTCTCCCCGCGAGTGCGCGGCTCGGCCTCACCCCGCATCCCCTCCTCCTCCTTCTCCTCTTCCTGCCACCTCAGGTCCCGATGGAACGGAGTTAGAAAGGGACAGATTTCAAAACACTTTCAGCCGTTTTGGTTGGTTTCTCTTTGGAAAATCCCGCCGCTTTAGAAAAGTCTTAGGACGTGAACTTCCGCTTCACCTGACCCTGACCTACTCATCTGTGGGTGATTCACACCAAGGGAATAGTTCTTTAGGGAAGGGCCTGAGAGCTGAACGTGAGTTAATGGCCCAACGTGACACTGGTGTCAGGAAGGGAATCGGAAGTGAGCAATCGGGGACGTGTCTGTATTTTTGACATCTGCCTCCTGATCCTGTCAGAGAGGAGGTTCAGAAATACCTACGCGGCTGCTGCCGGTTATCACCTCACCTCCTGTCTAAGGGCAGTCTACAGTGTGTAATGTGAGAGAATAAAAAGGGTCTCTTTTGATAAAAAACGTAAAACAATGCAAGAGCAAATTAAAAATTAAAAAATTTCCCTCTTGCCTAAAGGGAAAGAGACCTCTCGCCTCCCTTTCTTGGGAAACCTCTTATTTGTGAGGGCTTCCTCTATTCCTTTAATATGTATGCACATATTTTAAAGACCCAGAATGTTCTTCTGGAACACCTGGGAACCATTTCTTTAAAATGTAAACATCAAGGAAGATAAGGCCCCTATCTCCATATTACCTTGAGAGTTTCGTACTTCTAGTAACCACCTGCTTTGTCATAGAGATATGTATTCCTTAGAACAAACGCTCTTAGCTAGCACAGGTGGCTACTTCAATTACCAGTTGAATTTAAAACAAACTATGAAAGAGTATAGCAAGCTGTGCTGAGGACAAGTTATCATTTACCTTGAGAACATTGTATGTAATGGAGTGTATCTGTTTGGCTGTATAAAAAGAGTGGGATTTCCTTCTGTCTTTGTAATCTCATTAGCAGATTAGCTGTGCTGTGCATCAGTCTAGTTAAATGCTTATTCAGTAATAAAATTGTTTTCTCTCTGCATCATGGAGAGATTTTCTGGATTGGCAGGATATTTTATTTTTAATTTTTCCTCAGTAATCAGACCAACCAATTTTTCCCACTTGGTATAGTAAGGCCACAAAATTGGAATAGATTTAGAATAACGATACTGTTCCACTATACCTTGTTTATAGTGTCTCTAGATCCATGCTCTTAAATGAATTTATGCGTGAAATTTAAAAATAAGATTCAGTTGGTAATTTTAGAAAAAATTCTGCTCCCAATAGAGTTTAATTAAGATGATGCCATCTTATTTTACCGATGGTGAGCCCATTGTAAAATGGCAGAAATGAGAATAATGAGCTTTCTGTGAGGAATGAGCTCTTGCCACATCACCCTGACAGTCTGCCAAACATCAGATGATTATGTACTTGGCCATGTGGGCCTATGTTAACTACGTCAGTTAACTTTACTCCCCACCCCCGCACGCAGAAACACATTATGTTGATGTCAGAAGACAGCCCATTAGCTATTTGTTTTAAACAGCAGCTCATTAAAACGTGGAACTCTGTGCTACCACAGGGGATGGGAAATCCTCTCTTCCACCAATACTCGCACAATTAAAAAAAATACTGCCTCTACAGGAATTTTTGTCAACTACAATTTTCCTGGCACCTTACTATGTTGCTGGGGTTACTGTCTCTAATAGAGTACTATGCCTCTTCAGTCTCTCTGTCAAAATCTTGTCCTGATCAAAAGTAAACCACCTCAGGCAGCCTTCACTAATTCCCTACTCCCATGAGAAAGATAAGACATTTTTTTTTCCTGAACTTCTAGATTGTTCCTTGTCTACAACTCCTGGCCCTCAGGCCTTCTTTCCTGCTATGGAATTGTGCCTGTATCATCTTACTCTGCTGTCCCCCTTCCCTACTCCTCTGTCTCTCTCTCTCTCTCTCTTTCTATATATATATCTCTCTCACTCCTGAAACTGGACTGTCTATTCTTTCTCCATATTTGGGAAAGATTTAAAAAAAAGAACCCAAAGTGCCCCTTCATCTTGTGTGGTTTTATGAAAGTAGTGATAGAGGTTTGTATTGAATTGTTTTATTAGAAAATGAAAATCTACTACAGGTAAAACATCTGCATAAAAATTATATAAATGTCCATCTGTGGTAAAATTGGCACTTGGCTTCTCATGCTTTGATGACTCTTCTGTTCAGGTGCCTGCATATCATACGTAACCTGATAACTCTAAATATCTTTTTCTGTACTTCATCATTTAAACCAGCATTCATGTCACAATTGCTTTTCTTATCTGCTGAACTTAAATACTCTATTTAGATATTTTTTCTAGAAGCTTTTCAGAAAAAAAACTTTATTTTAAATGAAATAAATCGATCTGTTTAAAATTTTGTTATCCTTATTCTGTATTTGCAAAGCAAATAGCTAGTAGTAAACCACCACAGAAGTTACAATTAGACTATAAAGTTCCAAAGAGAGAAAGTATTATTTCTAATTCAGTAGTCTCTCTCGAGGTCTTTCCTGTTCTATTGGCCTCATAACTAACTGAAAAAAACCCATTTGTACATTTTAACATTGAGTTGATGAAACAAACATCTGTTGAAACAGTTATCACCGTTGATCCCCAAATAGTCCTAGGAATTTATTTCTTTTAATTTGAATTTTCTGCACATTGTTTTAATTCTGACTATCACCATCAATGTTTTTAGATTATTTTACTTCAGAGCTCCCTCAGTATATCTTGAGAAATTATGGATCGTCACATTCCCATGCATGCATTACCTGAAGAAATCCAAAAGGTATGATATTATGTTATTACAGCACAACATTAGGAGCATTTTAACAGATAATTCTAAAACATGGGAGAATGAATTCAGAGGTTTTATATTTATTTTAGTCAGAGGATCTGTCTGCAGTGAATTGGTGGGGTAGGAAAGGGAATAATTGTAATGGTCAAAACTGTAGAATTGAATTCAGTGCAAAGAATGTTCAACCTGTGAAAAAAGACAGATATATAATTCTGGCATGGTATTTGACCAGGTGTTTGTGGAGCTCTTGTGAAAAGAGGGCTCCAGCAATGGCCAAATACTATATTTAGATATTTTTCTAGCAGCTTTTCAGAAAACAAACAAAAACTAATTAAAAAAATAAAAGCCAACTGACATAAATGGGTCTGTTTAAAATTTTAAGTGATATTTATTCTATATTTGCAAAACAAATAATTAGTAGTAAACCACCACAGAAATTATAATTAGTTTGTAACTTTTTATGATGCAAACATTTTAAGTGTGTCTCTCTTTAAGGGTCTATTTCAGTTTCACCTTAATTCTTATTTTATGTGTTTTAAGGCCTTACATAGATATCAACTCATTTAATCTGGTTAACAATCAATTCTTTTTCACCGTTGCTATGCTACTTTCCTCCCTGTTAATTTATAGCTGTCCTCAGGCCAAAGCGTTTCTCCCATGTTTAGTTTGGCAATGCATACATTGCTAACAGCATAATTAAAAATATATCTCTTTGAAACTGACAAATTATGAATTAAAACCTCAAACCTTAACTGTCATTAATCATTCAGTTTTTAAAGTAAATCTATAGTCAGCTCTTAATTAAGCACCAGTCGTTAGTTTTTAATTAAAAATTGCAGTCAGCTCTCAGATATGCTTTTATCCTTTGTGCATGTTGTTTTGGGCTGCCTGTTAACATTAATCATGCCATTGATTTAACTTGATGCTTACTTCTACTGCATGTTCTTTAGATTTATGTAAATGGCAATCTAGCAGGAACTGGAAGGGAAAGTCCAGTTACCAGAAAAGACCTTTTAAACCATTGCATTTAATTTGCTTCACCTTTTAAGTATGAGAGAGTAAGCACAGAGGGAACTCAGCTCTGCTATGCTTACCTGAGAAATGGTGCCTAGATGTATTTGAAGACATGGAGTGTCCTATCTCTCCCTCAACTGAGTTACTTCCATGTACTAGCCTGGTGTGGTAGAGATTAAAAGAAACAAAACAAAACAATCTGCAAGAAACAATACCCATAATCAGATACCAGTCATCTGTCAGGAAGCAGATATATAATGACATGAAAAAAAAAAAACCCTCTAAAAGATAGTGTTTGATTTAAATGTCACATAAGATAATATCTTCTCTGAAAATGGAGAAGGTGGGGAGAGGAATCCCTGAGTATTAGATTAGGATGGTCAAGGGAGGATCTTTATGCAGGAGATATAACTGGAATTGGCCCTTGAAAGCTAAATATTTCTAGAGACAGACAGGGAATAGGGCATTCTGGGCCTAGAGAACAAAAGCTTACTGGTGAGAAGAAACTGGCCAGGTTAGAGAATGTTTAACAACATAAGTGTTTCAAATGCGTGAAAGAGTATGTATTTATTTTAACAGAGTTTTTATGACTTGAAGAATGCATTTTTTTTTAATGTTTAAGTAAATTGTTTAAAAATGCTAAAACCAAGCATTTTATAAATATGGTTATATTCTTAAAGCTTGAATGGCAGGCAGCCGTCCATATAGTGCAGAGAGGTGAGGAGGCTATCAGTTGCCTAAGGTCCTGGACAAGTGAGCTGATAGTAGCCCTTGGCCTGCTAAATGTTTAGAGTATAAAGTGCAGCTTTGCAGTTTTTCAGACCTAAGTTAGATACATTTGTACAACAAATATTTATCAGGTGCCTATAATATGCCAGACACTGTTTTGGGTACTTGATGATAAAGCAACCAAAAATATGTACAGGCATCCCACAGCCTATTAAAGCTTGGTCTGAGCATGTCAGTTACTTGTTTTCCATAACTTCTTACCTATATTTGATTCCTCCTGATTGTCCGTAATGTAACTGGTTAAATTGCCTAGTGATCAGCCAGTATATCTATTTAGTCAGCTTGCGTACATCATTCTATACACAATCATGTTAGATAGATATATAGCTTATAATAGTAATAGGAGTACTTCAGATTATAACCATTTCATTATTAAGATAAAACAAATCTTTGTGTTTCATAATGGCTTGTAAATTGTGCTACAGTTCTTTATTGGATAGAAAAAGACATGAGATGGGTGGATCAGTGTACAGTGACAGAGAGGTCTTTCAAAGGCTTTTTTTTTTTTTTTTTCTTGTTCTTTCGTTAACTTTTTATGTTAGTTTTTATGCTGGCTATTCTTTCTAGAGAAGGCCCTGCTGTGTTTCCTTTTTTTCTGTGTGTAGTCAAGGAAGGTTAGTGTAGAAATCAAGGAAGGGAAGGTAAGGGGAGTCTTTCCTCTTTATTTCTTTCTGTACTTTTGCTGTATGGTATGGAAATGGGATGGTTGATGAAATACATGAAAGATATGTGATAAAGGAAATGAAAATGGCTGTACTACACTGTACTACTAATAGTAAAATAGGTAGCGGTAGAAAGAGTTGCAAGAAAAAGAAAAAGTGTGTGTGGGGGGCAGGGGGAGATGGCCACCAAAGGAAGAGTGTGGAGAAGAATGCTGATGATAATAAGCTCTAGTTAGAGAGTCCATTGCCTGATTAGAAAGCGAAGATTGTTAAATCATGCCGCCCCCTTTCCTGCCCGGTCTCATCTTAGGGAAGAAAGAATAAGATAATCTTTTGACTATCTATCACCCCCTAACCTTTTTGCTTTTTATCATAATTTCTGATTGAGCATAAAACATGTTTCAGGTTCCCATTTCCCCAACTGGCAGAAAATGTAAAACAGGCCCATGGGCTGGACGGCAAGACCATACTTATCCCCTTTGCTGCTAGACTCCACAGCTTACTTCTATATGTACTTAGATCATATCTGTAAATCTACTCTCTAGACTGAGCTGACTCCTACCTGTCTCTGACCTCCGATAAGCAGTAGCTTTGCTAGAATTTTCATCTAGCATTCTGAAAGCAGAATGTACCTGTAATGATAGTATAGTTCTGTGTTTGGGATTTTATTGCCACAGTTTAAAACTAAAACAACATTTATAGATCAGCAAAGTAATAATTCTATATTTCTTCCGCTCTTGAATGTCCACCTATCTCAGAGACATATGGACTCCTCTTTTTAGAAAACAAGCAATGAATAACTTTCTTTTTTGCTGTTTTTGCTAGAAGACACACACAGAAGTCAGAACAACCTCAACAAATCAGTGGAAAAATCAGTTATTTTGCAAAAGTAGAACTGATCTCTTATTTTTTTAAATGGTGACAAAATGAGCACTTGTAATAGGATTTTAGCTTCAGGAGATATTTATTACCACAGGACACAAAGTAAAATAAAGAGACCAGAGTTATTTATTTTACAAAACAGAAGTGGCAGTGCAAGGGCTGGAGAGCACACTGTTCTTTCTGGGATAACAATCCCTTTCCCTACCAGTAACAGCTCATTTTGTCCTGTTTCAGTAAAGTAATTTTAGTACTTTGGAACTTTGAAATTTATTCAGAATAACAGTTTTATATTTCCAAGCACAGATTGTAATTGCCAGAAAAAATAAACTTAATTTTCCAGGTCATTTTGGGCCACTGTGGCTAGGGTCAGATTTTGTGTTCAGTTAAAATAGAGAAAAAAGGGAAAATTGTCTTAGAAACATTAGCACTAGCATCCTGGAAAAAGTAGTGATGTGTGTATGGGTGTGTGGGTATATGTGTTGTCTTTTTAAGTAATTGTGCTTTTGAAACTAATGACAAAAGAAACATAGGTGTGTCATGTATAATTTGTGTATGAAAACAACATTTCTTAAAATTGCTCAATAAAATTTCTTTATGGATTAACCTCTGGTATTTTAGTCCCAGATTTACATATATATATATATATATATATATATATATATATATATATATATATATATACACACACACACATATAGCCTTAAACCATTATCTTTATTGTCAACATTATTTTTTTTTCAGTGATACATATACATGTATCTATTCTTTTTCAAATTCTTTTCCCATTTAGGTTGTTACATAATACTAAGCAGAGTTCCCTGTGTTATACAGTAAGTCCTTGTTGTTATCCATTTTAAATATAGCAGTGTGTACATGTCAATCCCCCACTCCCTAACTATCCTTTCCCCCTAACCTTCCTCACTGGTAACCAAAAGTTCTTCTCTAAGTCTGTGAGTCTGTGTCTGTTTTGTAAATAAGTTTGTTTGTATCATTTCTTTTTAGATTCTGCATATAACCGATATAACATATCTTGCTTTCTCTGCCTGAGTTACTTTACTCAGTATGACGATCTCTAGGTCCATCCATGTTGCTGCAAAGGGAATTATTTCATTCTTTTTAGTGGCTGAATAATATTCCATTGTATATATGTACCACATCTTCTTTATCCATTCCTCTGTCAATGGACATTTAGGTTGCTTCCATGTCTTGGCTATTGTAAACAGTGCTTCAATGAACATTGGGGTGCATGTATCCTTTAGAACCATGTTTTTCTCCAGATATTTGCCCATGGGTGGGATTGCAGGATCATATGGTAGCTCTATTTTTAGTTTTTTAAGGAACCTCCATACTGTTCTCCATAGTGGTTGTACCAACTTACATTCCCACCAACAGTGTAGGAAGGTTCCCTTCTCTCCAAACCCTCTCTAGCATTTGTTGTTTGTGAATTTTTTGATGATAGCCATTTTGACTGATGTGAGGGTATATCTCGTAGTTTTGATTTGCATTCCTCTAATAATTAGTGATGTTGAACATCTTTTCATGTGCTTCTTGGCCATCTGTATGTCTTCTTTGGAGAAATGTCTATTTAGGTCTTCTGCCCATTTTTTGATTGGGTTGTTTGTTTTGATAATATTAAGCTGCATGAGCTGTTTGTAAATTTTGAAGACTAATCCCTTGTCAGTCACGTCATTTGCAAATATTTTCTCCCGTTCTGTGGGTTTTCTTTTTGTTTTGTTTATGATTTCCTTTGCTGTACAAAAGCTTTTGAGTTTAATTAGGTTCCATTTGTTTATTTTTATTTCCATTATTCTGGGAGATGGATCGAAAAAGATATTGCTGTGATTTATGTCAGAGAGTGTTCTGCCTATGTTCTCCTCTAAGAGTTTTATAATCTCCAGTCTCACATTTAGATCTTTAAGCCATTTAGAGTTTACTTATGTGTATGGTGTTAAAGAATGTTCTAATTTCATTTTTTTATATGTGGCTATCTAGTTTTCCCAGCACAATTTATTGAAGAGACTGTCTTTCCTCCATTGTATAGTCTTGCCTCCTTTGTTGTAGATTAATTGACCATAGGTGCAGGGGTTTGTTTCTTGGTGTTCTGTCCTGTTCCACTGATCTATATTTCTATTTTTGTGCCAGTACCATACTGTTTTGATGACTATAGCTTTGTAGTATAGCCTGAAGTTAGGGAGCCTGATTCCTCCAGCTCCATTTTTCTTTCTCAAGATTGCTTTGGCTATTTGGGGTCTTTCATGTCTCCATACAAATTTTAAGATTTTTTGGTTCTAGTTCTGTGAAAAATGCCATTAGTAATTTGATAGGGATTGCATTGAATCTGTAGATTGCCTTGGGTAGTATAGTCATTTTGACAGTATTGATTCTTCCAATCCAAGAACATGGTATATCTTTCCATCTGTTTGTGTCATCTTCGATTTCTTTAATCAGCATCTTATATTGTTATAGTTTTCTGAATACAGGTCTTTTGTCTCCCTTAGGTAGCTTTATTCCTTGGTATTTTACTCTTTTTGATACGATGGTAAATGGGATTGTTTCTTGAGTTTCTCTTTCTGATCTTTCGTTGTTAGTGTATAGGAATGCAACATTTCTGTGTATTAATTTTGTAACTGCAACTTTACCAGATTCATTAATGAGCTCTAGTAGTTTTCTGGTAACATTTTTAGGATTTTCTATGTATAGTATCATGTCATATGCATATAGTGACAGTTTAACTTCTTTTCCAATTTGGATTCCTTTTATTTCTTTTTCTTCTCTGTTTGCCATGGCTAGGACTTCCAAAACTGTTGAATAATAGTGACAAGAGTGGACATCCTTGTCTTGTTCCTGATCTTAGAGGAAATGTTTTCAGCTTTTCACTGTTGACTATCATGTTAGCTGTAGGTTTGTCGTATATGGCCTTTATTATGTTATGTTCCCTTTATGCCCACTTTCTGGAGAGTTTTTATCATAAATCGGTGTTCAATTTTGTCAGAAGCCTTTTCTGCATCAATTGAGGTGATCATATGGTGTTTATTCTTCAATTTGTTACAGTGGTGTATCACACTGATTGATTTGCAGATATTGAAAAATCCTTCCATCCCTGGGATAAATCCCACTTGATCATGGTGTATGATCTTTTTAATGTATTGTTGGATTCAGATTGCTAGTATTTTGTTGAGGATTTTTGCATCTATCTTCACCAGTGATATTGGCCTGTAATTTCTTTTTTTGTGGTATCTTTGTCTGGTTTTGTAATCAGGGTGATGGTGGCCTCATAGAATGAGTATGGGAGTGTTCCTTCCTCTACAGTTTTTTGGAATGGTTTCAGAAGGCTAGTTGTTAGCTCTTCTCTAAATATTTGATAGAATTCACCTGTGAAGCCATCAGGTCCTGGACTTTTGTTTGTTGGGAGTTTTTAAATCACAGTTTCAATTTCATTAATTGTGATTGGTCTCTTCATATTTTCTGTTTCTTCCTGGTTCAGTCTTGGGAGCTTGTACCTTTCTAAGAATTTGTCCATTTCTTCCAGGTTGTCCATTTTATTTGCATACAGTTGCTTGTAGTTTCTTATGATACTTTTTATTTCTGTGGTGTTGGTTTTAACTTCTCCTTTTTCCTTTCTAATTGTACTGATTTCAGTCCTCTCCCTTTTTTTTCTTGAGTCTTGCTAAAGGTTTATCATTTTGCTTATCTTTTAAAGAACCAGCTTTTAGTTTCATTGATCTTTGTTGTTGTTTTCTTTGTCTCTATTTCATTTATTTCTGCTCTGATCTTTATGATTTCTTTCCTTCTACTAACTTTAGGTTTTGTTTCTTCTTCTTTCTCTCATTGCTTCAGGTGTTAAGGTTAGGTCGTTTATTTGAGATTTTTCTTGTTTCCTGAGGTAAGATTTTATTGCTATAAACTTCCCTCTTAGAACTACTTTTGCTGTATCCCATAGATTTTGGATTGTTGTGCTTTCATTTTCATTTGTCTCTAGGTATTTTTTTATTTCCTCTTTGATTTCTTCAGTGATCCATTGGCTGTTTAGTAGCATATTGCTTAGCCTCCACGTGTTTGTGTTTTTAACAGTGTTTTTTTCTTGTAATTTATTCCTAATCTCATGGTGTTGTGGTTGGAAAAGGTGCTTTATACGATTTCAATTTTCTTAAATTTACCAAGGCCTGCTTTGTGGCCCAGCATGTGGTCAGTCTTGGAGAATGTTCTGTGTGCACTTAAGAAGAATGTGTGTTCTGCTGCTTTTGGATGGAATGCTCTATAAATATCAATTAAGGCCGTCTGGTTTAATGTATCATTTAAGGCCTGTGTTTCCTTGTTGATTCTCTGGATGATCTATCCTTTGATGAAAAGTGGGGTGTTAAAGTCTCCTACAATATTTTATTATTTTTAAATTAAACTTTTAATTTTGAGATCATTGTAGACTCACAAGCAGTTGTGAGAAATGATACCAAGAGATCTCATGTACCCTTTCCCCAGCTTCCTCCATTGGTAACACCTGGCAAAACTATACTACAATATCACAACCAGGATATCGACATTTACACAGTTAAGTTAACAAAGTTAACTTAAACAGTTAACAAAGATTCCTCATGTTACCCTTTTATAGCTGCATTCACCTCAGCCTCCCCTCTTACACACCTCCACTCTCCCTCTTCCAATTCATGACCTCTGGGAACCATTGATCAGGTCTCCAATAATTTTGTCATTTCAAGAATGTTATAAAAATGGAGTCATGCAATATGTAGTCTTTGAGATTACTTTTTTTCTCTCAGCTGTAATTCTGTGGAGTTTTATACATGTTGTTGTTGTGTTTATCTGTAGTTTATTCCTTTTTATTGCTGAGTAGCATTCCATGGTATGAATGTAGTACAATTTGTTTAACCTGTTGAAGAACGTCTGAGTTTTTTCCAGTTTTTGGCTATTATGAATAAAGCTGCTATAAATATTAATGTATTGGTTTTTATGTGAACTTATGTTTTTATTTTCCTGTGATAAATGCCCAAGTACAATTGCTAGGTTGTTTGGTAGTTCCATGTTTAGTTTTCTAAAACACTACCAAACTTTTCCAGAGGGCTATAACATTTTACATCCTCACCAGCAGTGTATGAGTGATCCAGTTTCTCTGCATCTTTAGCGTTGATGTTGTCATTAGTATAAAAAAAATTTTTTTATTGAGGTATAGTCAATGTACAAAATTATATAATTTTAGGTGTACAACAGATTCACAATTTTTAGAGGTTATACTCCATTTACAGTTACTGTAACATATTGGCTATATTCCCTGTGCTGTATAATATATCCTTGTGGCTTCTTTATTTTATACACAGTAGTTTGTACCTCTTAATCCCCTACCCCTATCTTGCCTGTCTTCCTTTCCCTCTACCCACTGGTAACCACTGGATTGTCCTCTTTATCTGTGATTATTTTTCCTTTTTGGTATATTCACTAGTTTGTTGTATTTTTTAGATTCCTCATATAAGTGATATCATACAATATTTGTCTTTGCCTGACTTATTTCACTTAGCATAATACCTGCCAAGTCCATCCATGTCATTGCAGATGGCGAAATTTCATTTTTTTAAAGGCTGAGTAGTATTCCATTCACATCTTCTTTATCCATTCATCTGTTGATGGACACTTAAGTAGTTTCCGTATCTGTGGATATTTTAAGTAATGCTGCTATGAACATTGGGGTGCATGTATCTTTTTGAATTAGTGTTTTCATTTTTTTTGGATATGCACCCAGGAGTGGAATTGCTAGATCATGTGGTAGTTCTATTTTTAGTTTTTTTGAGAAACTTCCATACCGTTTGCCACAGTGGCTGCACCAATTTACATTCCCACCAACAGTGTATGAGGGTTTTTTTCTTCTCTGCATCCTTGCCCACATTTGTTGAGTTGTTGAGTTCTTTTTTTTTTTTTTTTTATGGTACACGGGCCTCTCACTGCTGTGGCCTCTCCTGTTGCGGAGCACAGGCTCTGGACGCGCAGACTCAGTGGCCATGGCCCACAGGCTCAGCTGCTCCACAGCATGTGGGATCCTCCTGGACTGGGGCACAAACCTGTGTCCCCTGCATCGGCAGGTGGACTCCCAACCACTGCGCCACCAGGGAAACCCCTGTTGAGTTCTTTTTGATGACAACCATTCTGACAGGTGTGAGATAATATCTCCTTGTGGTTTTTCATTTGCATTTCTCTAATGGTTAACAATGTTGAGCATCTTTTCATGTGCCTGTTGTCCATGGGAAAAGGTTTATTCAAGTCTTATGTCCATTTTTAAATTTAGTTATTTGGGGTTTTTTTGATATTGAGTTGTTTGAGCTGTTTATATTTTGATTATTAACCCCTTATCAATATTATCATTTGCAAATATTTTTCCGATTCAGTAGATTGTCTTTTTGTTTTGTCAAAGGTTTCCTTTGCTGTGCAAAAGGTTTGATTATGTCCCATTTGCTTATTTTTGTTTTTATTTCCTTTGCTTCAAGAGAAAGGTCAAAAAAATATTGTAATTTATGTCAAAGAGAGTTCCACCTGTTTTCTTCTAGGAGTTTTATGATTTCCAGTCTTACATTTAGGTCTTTAATCCATTTTGAGTTTATTTTTGTATTTGATGTTAGAAAATGTTCTAGTTTCATTCTTTTACATGTAGCTGTCCAGTTTTCCCAGCACCACTTATTGAAGAGACTATCTTTTCTCCATTATATATTGTTGTCTCCTTTGTCGTAGATTAATTTACCATAGGTATGTTAGTTTATTCCTGCCTCTCTGTTCTGCTCCAATGATCTGTTTGTTTGTTTTTTCTGTTTTTGTGCCAGCATCATACTGTTTTGATTACTGTAGATTTGTATTATAGTCTGAAGTCAGGGAGCATGATACTTCCAGCCCTGTTCTTTCTCAACATTGTTCTGGCTATTGGGGGTCTTTTGTATTTCCATACAAATTTAAAAATTATTTGTTCTAGTTCTGTGAAAAATGCCGTTGGTATTTTAATAGGGATTCAATGTAATATGGTCATTTTAACAATATTAGTTCTTCCAGTCCATGAACACAGTATATCTTTCCATCTGTTTGTGTCATTGTCAGTTTCTTTTATCAGTGTTTTATAGTTTTCCTTACCTCTTTGGGTAGGTTTATTCCTAGGTATTTTATTCTTTTTGATGTGACTGTTTTCTTAATTTCTCTTTCTGATAGTTTATTGTTAGTGTATAGAAATGCAACAGATTTCTGCACATTTATTTTGTATCCTGAAACTTTACCAGATTCATTGGTGAGCTCTAGTAATTTTTTGGTGGCATTCTTAGGATTTTCTATGTATAGTATCGTGTCATCTGCAAGCCATGACAGTTTTACTTCTTCCATTCCAATTAGAATTCCTTTTATTTATTTTTCTTATCTAATAGCCATGGCTAAGACTTCCAATACTATGTTGAACAAAAATGGTGACTGTGAGCATCTTTGTCTTGTTCCTGATCTTAGAGGAAATGCTTTCCGCTTTTCACCATTGAGTATGTTAGCTGTAGGTTTGTCGTATATCACCTTTATTATGTTGAGGTATGTTCCCTCTATGCCCACTTTCTGGAGAGTTTTTACCATAAATGGGTGTTGGATTTTGTCAAAAGCTTTTTCTGCATCTATTGAGATGATCATATGGTTCTTATTCTTCAATTTGTTAATGTGGTGTATTACATTGATTTGCAGATATTGAAAAATCCTTGCAACCCTGGGATAAATCCCACTTGAACATGGTATATGATCCTTTTAATGTATTGTTTGATTCAGTTTGCTAATATTTGGTTGAGCATTTTTGCATCTATGTTCATTAATGATATTAGCTTGTAGTTTCTTTTTTTGTTTGTGATATTTGTCTTGGTTTAGTATCAGGGTTATGCTGGGCTCATAGAATGAATTTGGAAGCATTCGTTCCTCTGCAATTTTCTGGAATAGTTTGAGAAGGCTAAGTATTAACTCTTCTCTAAATGTTTGGTAGAATTCACCTGTGAAGCTATCTGGTCCTGGACTTTTGTTTTTTGAGAGTTTTAAAAAACTGATTCAGTCTCATTACTGGTAGTTGGTCTGTTCATATTTTTTATTTTTTCCTGGTTCATTCTTTGGAGATTGTACATTTCTAGGAATTTGTCCATTTCTTCTAGGTTGTCCATTGTATTGGCATACAGTTGTTCTTAGTAGTCTCTGATGATCCTTTGTATTTCTATGGTGTCTGTTGTAACTTCTCCTTTTTCATTCTGATTTTATTGATTTGGGTCCTTTCTCTTTTTTTCTTGGTGAGTCTGGCTGAAGGTTTATCAATTTTGTTTATCTTGTCAAACAACCAGCTCTTAGTTTTATTGATCTTTTATATTGTTTTTTAAAGTCTCTATGGGCTTCCCTGGTGGCGCAGTGGTTGAGAGTCCGCCTGCCGATGCAGGGGACACGGGTTCGTGCCCCGGTCTGTGAAGATCCCACATGCCACAGAGCGGCTGGGCCTGTGAGCCATGGCTGCTGAGCCTGCGCATCCGGAGCCTGTGCTCCGCAACGGGAGAGGCCACAACAGTGAGAGACCCATGTACCACAAAAAAACAAAAACAAAAACAACAAAAAATAAAGTCTCTATTTAATTTGTTTCTGCTCTGATCTTTATGATTTCTTTCCTTCCACTAACTTTGGGTTTTGTTTGTTTTTCTTTTTCTAGTTTCCTTAGGTGTAATGTTAGATTGTTTATTTGAGATTTTTCTTGTTTCCTGAGGTAAACTTGTATCGCTATAAACTTCCCTCTTAGAACTGCTTTTTTACTGCATCCTGTAGATTTTGGATTGTTGTGTTTTCATTTTCTTTTGTCTCCATGTATTTTTTAATTTCTTCTTTGATTTCTTCAGTGAACCATTGCTTGTTTAGTAGCATATTGTTTAACTTCCACATGTTTGTGTTTTTTACAGTTTATTTTTCTTGTAGTTGATTTCTAGTCTCATAGCATTGTGGTTGGAAAAGATGCTTGATATGATTTCAGTTTTCTTAAATTTACCAAGGCTTGTTTTGTGGCCTTGTACATGAACTATCCTGGAGAATATTCCATGTGCATTTGAAAAGAATGTGTATTCTTCTGCTTTTTGATGGAAGGTTCTATGTATATCTATTAAGTTCATCTGGTCTAGTGTGTCATTAAGGCCAGTGTTTCCTTATTAATTTTCTGTTTGGATGATCTGTCCATTGATGTAAATTGGGTGTTAAAGTCCCCTACTATTATTGTATTACTGTCAACTTCTCCCTTTATATCTGTTAGTATCTGCTTTATGTATTTAGATGCTCCTATGTTAAGTGCTTATATATTTGAGATTGTTACATCTTCTTGGATTAAGCCCTTGATCATTATGTAATGTCCTTCTTTGACTTGTGTAACATTCTTTGTTTTAAAGTCTATTTGTCTGATGCAAGTATTTATACCCTGGCTTTCTTTTGATTTCCATTTGCAATGAATACCTTTTTCCATCCCTTCATTTTCTGTCTGTGTGTGTCTTTAGATCTGAAGTGAATCTCCTGTAGGCAGCATATATACGGGTCTTGTTTTTGTTTCCATTCAGCCACTCCGTGTCTTTTGATTGGAGCATTTAGTCTATTTACATTTAAAGTAATTATTGATATGTATGTTCTTATTACCATTTTGTTATTTTTTTTAAGGTCTTTTGTGTTCCTTTCTTCTTCTTTTGTTCTTTCCTCTTGTGATGTGATGACTGTCCTTAGTACTATGTTTGGATTCTTTTTTCTTTTTTGTGTATGTATCTATTATAGATTTTTGGTTTGTGGTTACCATGAGATTTATAAATAGCAATATATATGTATATATATTTGATTGTTTTAAGTTGCTGATCTCTTAATTTCAAATGTACTTTTACAATCTTGCATTTGTACTCTCCTCCCCTCACGATTATTCTTTTTGACATAGTATTTTACATCTGATTGTTTTGTGTATCCCTTAACTGCTTATTGTGGGTATAGATGATTTTATTACTTTTGTCTTTTAACCTTCCTACTAGCTTTGTGCCTGTTTGATTTCCTATATTTACTATGTGTTTGCCTGAGCTTTTTCCCGTTGTAATTTTCATGTTTCTAGTTGTGGCCTTTTTTTTTTGCTTATGGAAATCCTGTTAACATTTCTTGTAAAGCTGGTTTGGTAGTGCTGAACTCTTTTAGCTTTTGCTTGTCTGTAAAGCTTTTGATCTCTCCATCAAATCTGAATGAGAGTCTTGCTGGGTAGAGTATTCTTCATTGTAGGTTTTTCCCTTTTATAACTTTAAGTATATTGTACCACTCTCATTAGTTTTTATTATAACCTTTCTGATAGGTGTGAAGTGATAGCTCATTAAAGTTTTAATTTGCGTTTTCCTAATGGCTAATGATATTGAATATCTTTTCATGTGCTTATTTGGCATCTGTGTATCTTTTTAAAAAAAAAATTTTAATTAAAAATTTAAAAAAAATTTTTGGCTGCATTGGGGTTTCATTGCTGCGTGTGGGCTTTTCTCTAGTTGCCATGCATGGGCTTCTCATTGCAGTGGCTTCTTTTGTTGTGGAACCTGGGCTCTAGGCACACGGGCTTCAGTAGTTGTGGCACATGAGCTCAGTATTTGTGGCTCGCAGGCTCTAGAGCACAGGCTCAGTAGTTGTGGTGCATGGGCTTAGTTGCTCCGTGGCATGTGGGATCTTCCCGGACCAGGGATTGAACCCATGTCCCCTGCACTGGCAGGTGGATTCTTAACCACTGTGTCACCAGCGAAGTCCTGTCGTCTGTGTATACTTTTAGGTGAGATGTCTCTTCATGCCTTTTGACCATTTTCTGATTGGATTTTTTTTAAACTGTTGAGTTTTGAGAATTCTTTATATAATCTAGATACTAGTCCTTTGTCAGATATGTGGCTTGCAAATATTTTTTCCCAGTCTGTAGCTTGTCATTTCATCCTCTTTACAGGGCAAAAGTTTTAAATTTTGGTGCAATTCAGGTTATCAATTTTTCCTTTTATGGTTCATGCTTTTGGTATCAGGTGTAAAAACTGTTTCCCTGGTTTAGATCCTGAAGATTTCCTCCTAAGCTGTTTTCTTCTGAAATCAAATTTTTATGTTTTACATTTTAGTCCATGACCCACTGTAAGTTAATTTTTGTATGGGGTGTGAGGTTTAGGTTGAGGTCCTTTTTTTTTTTTTTTAAACCTACGGATATCTAATTGTTTCAGGACCATTTGCTGAGAAGGCTGTTTTTCCTTTACTGAATTGTTTTTACACCTCTGCCAAAAATCAGTTTGGCATATTTATATTGATCTATTTCTTGGTTCTCTATTCTATTCCATTGATCTATGCATCTATCCTTTGACAAATACCACATAGTGTTGATTAGTGTATAATAGTATGACTTGAAATCAGGTAAAGTGCTTATCCTGCTTTATCCTTCTTTTTCAAGACAGTTTTAGTTTTTCTAGTTCCTTTGCCTTGTCATATAAATTTGAGAAGAATACTGTCTGTATCTAAAAAAACCCATATTGCTGGGAATGTAGGTTTAGGGGTTTTGGGTAGATGGTCTTTACCAAATTGATTTTTTTTTTTCTTTTTTTTTTTTTTTTTGCGGTACACGGGCCTCTCACTGCTGTGGCCTCTCCCATCGCAGAGCACAGGCTCCGGACGCACAGGCCCAGCCACTCCATGGCATATGGGATCCTCCCAGACCGGTGCACGAACCCGTGTCCCCTGCATCGGCAGGCGGACTCTCAACCACTGTGCCACCAGGGAAGCCCCCAAATTGATTTTTAAATTGGTGGTGCAGCCAGTTGACTTATTGAAAGGAAGGGTCTTGATGGCCTTATGAAATGGTCAGGTGGTCTGTGTTGCTAATGACTCAGAAGGTCCACTGTCCTGTCTCAAAAGGTTTCTCCCAATCTGAATGAAATTCACTAGATAGACGCTCATTGTTTTGAGTAAAGGCATATTTTTTTAAATGTAAAACTTCTTAGAAAGGTTAACATTTTATATTGCTGTCATTTTTACAGCAGTGGAATAGTTTCTCTGTTTCTTTCCTCCTTACGCAAGCACAAAAAGCATGAGATGGGTGGGGAAAGGAAGGAAGAACAATTTTTGGATCAGAGAATGCTTCGCTTGTGCAGCAGGAGGTTACTGAGTGCTTTTTCCACTTGAAGCACAGACAGGAGTTTTGAAAAGGATCTGAAGCCTAATTTAACCTTTTAAAAAATTTGCATCATTTTTATATTAAATAACTATAATTTTAAAACTACAGATAGTACATTTGAGAAGTTTATTTTACAATTTATTTTTAAATGGCTCTGTGTTTGTTCAATATACTGCATTTGTTGATGCCTCCTCCAAAGTGCATCTTGTAAAAACAAAAGCATCCTGCTAATGATAGCTCTTTTCTCAAGAATGACAGCATGTTCTTATTTTACTTACACAACGAGATGATATAACACCAAGTTATAAGAATGAAGCACATATTATATTTCACAAAAAACATCTAAGTTTTACTTATCTCATCTGGGAACATACTTTTAGTATTTCATATCTTCTCAAGTTTCACAGAAATGTCCTAAGTAATTAGCCTATGTAGATACAAAGAATTTGAAAGCGTTTTTATATTTTCCTGTTGCAGTTTTACTTACAGAAAACTATTTACAATTTAATAGCATTGAAAACTTTTGTTCAATATATTTGTTTTACACAGTGATTCAGGTTGTACTAAGTAAAGTATAGAGTCTACTCTTATGGACCTATTACTTTATAATTTGTCTTGTTTCCTAGATCATAATGAGTATCATGTTTTGGCTTCCTCTGCTGAACTTCTAGAAGACCTGTTCTACAAAATGTATATTTCACTTATTTTCAGCTTTCCCCACGATGATTGCCATGGTGTAATAACATTTTGATAGCTCACAATTGTGGAGTTTATACTGTTTGTGTTTTGTACATCAGGCTGCACATAAGCTCCATCCAGCAAGAGTTTTATTTAGAATAAGGATATGGCACTTTCCTAGGAGCAGGGAAAGAACTGTGATTAATAGGTTAAGGATGAAATTTCCTTAGAGTAAGAATATAATTTTCAAATTGATGAGAAGGAACCAAAACTCATGATGGGCAAAGGGATTGTAAGAAAATACCCATATTCTCTGCATTAGTTCAGGTCTCTTGACCTGGATGAATTATATTCCTGGGGACTGATAGTACCTTTCAGTGGGATTGCAAAGCCACTCTTGATGATCTTTGAGAATGCGTAGAGAGTAAGAGGATAATGTACAAATACCATTCCATGTACAGAATGACCATAAATTACAACCAGGGAACTCCCAGAAAGGATTCTAGAATGTAATATTAAAGGGTGATTTGTGGGCTTCCCTGGTGGTTCAGTGGTTGAGAATCCACCTGCCAATGCAGGGGACACAGGTTTGAGCCCTGGTCTGGGAAGATCCCACGTGCCATGGAGCAACTAAGCCCATGTGCCACAACTACTGAGCCTGCGCTCTGGAGCCTGCGAGCCACAACTGCTGAGCCCGTGTGCTGCAACTACTGAAGCCTGTGTGCCTAGAGCCCGTGCTCCGCAACAAGAGAAGCCACCGCAATGAGAAGCCCACGCACCGCAACGAAGAGAAGCCCTCACTTGCCACAATTAGAGAAAGTCTGTGCGCAGCAATGAAGACCCAACACAGCCAAAAATAAATAAATAAAATAAATATATTTATAAAAAGAAAAAAGGTGATTTGTGAGGAGATATTAGAGAAAATAATAACCCTTGAGCCAATTTTATGTTCTTGAAGAGAACCAGCACGTAGGCCTTGCCATTCCATTTTGTGTAAAGTCACTAGATCCAGGAACTGTAGTTGACATAGAATATATGGACTTTATGAAGGCATTTGACAGTTTGTCTTAATATTCCTAAAGACAATATGAGTAAATACAAACTGGTTACACAAATAATTGTGTAGTTTAATAACCATCTGAAGCACTGAATCTGTAATGTGCAGAGTAGTGGATTAGTATCAAGCAAGCAGATATGATATACCATAGCCTCAACTTTGTCATATTCAACATTTTTTATCAATAAATTAGATGGATAAAACAACTTGCAAGGATCAGTTTTGCAGAAGATACAAAGCTTAGAATTTTCTGGGTACTGAAGTCACTAAAGTCTGAGTTTAAAACATACATATGTATGTGTATATATACATAAAAAATTTATTTATTTATATTTGCAGTTATATTTCTTGTTCTGCACTTGCATCTGAAAAGCCAAATGCTCACATAATAAAATGAGGGTTATTGGTTGTAAGGAATAGGTAGCTTTAGGGGAAAAAGAGAGAATAGTGGAGGAAGATTGGGCATGGATCCCGAAGGGCAAGTAGGGCAACTAGGTCTCATGAGGGACTGAAGTAAGGAATTGGAAGTTCATTGGGTATGAGACACTGAATGGTTCCATTTTTTCCTCTCTTACTCTGGATCCACAATGTCTTTTTCTCATCTTCTCTCTATGTGTCTGCTCATTCTTCTCTCTCATCCCGATAATGTGGCTTACTCTGTATATTGCACATGACCCTTCTTTATTATGGCCACCCTAAAGGTGTCCAAATTGCCTGGTCTTCAACACTTACAGGCCTAGCTGGCTCATCCCAGCTCAGGGCTTGGTTCTTCTAGGTCTTATGTCCAACCCTCATCCACCACTCAGCCATACCATGGTAGGGTGGATGGGTGGAGGGGGTTTTAGTCATATAACCACACAGAGCAGTCAGGACTGTGGAAGGTGGATTCTCTACAAAAGCAGAAATAAGTGGGAAGGAATGGATTGGTATATTCAGTATAATGAGACATGGTTTTTACAGTGCAGCGTGTTTTTAAATAGGGGCTTTATTTAACATAAAAACCAGTTATAGTATATAATAGCAACATATAATTGCCAGAAATACAAAAGACCATTGTGATCTAAGGTTGTATAAGATGATGTTACTAATGGTATTATTAATGAGATAGTCTAATGAGGGAAGTTTGAGTCCTCTCTTATTCTGCTTTAGTGAGACCAGCTGAAGTATTCAATTCTGGGCACCATACCTTGAAACAGATAGAGAACACTGGAACGAGTTCAGAGAAAATTATCTAGAATGAGGAAGCAATTCAAAACCATGTCATATGGGAAACAGCTGAAGGAATTGGAAGTGTTGACCTGGAGAATTAGAAGATACAGAGTGTTCCTAATAGCTCTCTTTAAATATTAGAATAAGGCCTGGGTTATTCCTCATGGTTGCCAGGTGGTCTAGGACCTGTGGATGCTGCAGGGAGGAAGATTTGGGGTCAGCAAGAGAAAGAATTTCCTCATAGACAAAACCATCAGAGGATGGAACAGGCTGCTTTACAAAGTAATTTCCCATCACTTGGGATGCTGAAATAGAGTCTGGATAACAACTTATCTAGCTTGGAATAGTCTCAATAAACCCATCAAGAGCTTGAACCAGGTTATCTTTATGATTTCTTTCAAACTTGTTTTATAAATCAGTAAATTTGGTGTCAGTGGCAGTTAGGTGATTGATGTAGTCATTTATCTGTATCCCATAGTATTATATCATGGTTTTAATTTGAATTTTTTATTATTTAAGTTTAAATGAGAAAAATGTTAATGTATAAAAAATTTTTTTGAATTTTATTTTTTTATACAGCACGTTCTTATTAGTTATCCATTCTACACATATGTCAATCCCTATCTCCCAATTCATCACACCACCACCCCTACCACTTTCCCCCCTTGGTGTCCATACATTTGTTCTCTACATCTGTGTCTCTATTTCTGCCCTGCAAACCGGTTCAACTGTACATTTTTCTAGGTTCCACATATATGCGTTAATATACGATATTTGTTATTCTCTTGCTGACTTACTCTGTATGACAGTCTCCAGATCCATCCAAGTCTCTACAAATGACCCAATTTTGTTCCTCATTATGGCTGAGTAATATTCCATTGTATATATATACCAATTCTTCTTTATCCATTTGTCTGTCAATGGGCATTTAGGTTGCTTCCATGACCTGGCTATTGTAAATAGTGCCACAATGAACACTGGAGTGCATGTGTCTTTTTGAATTATGGTTTTCTCTGGGTATATGCCCAGTAGTGGGATTGCTGGGTCATATGATAATTCTATTTTTAGTTTTTAAAGGAACCTCCATACTGTTCTCCATAGCGGCTGTATCAATTTATATTCCCACCAACAGTGCAAGAGGGTTCCTTTTTCTCCACACCCTCTCCAGCATTTGTTGTGTGTAGATTTTCTGATCATGCCCATTCTAACTGCTGTCAGGTGATACCTCATTGTAGTTTTGATTTGCATTTCTCTAATAATTAATGATGTTGAGCAGCTTTTCATGTGCTTCTTGGCCATCTGTATGTCTTCTTTGGAGAAATGTCTATTTAGGTCTTCTGTCCACTTTTGGATTGGGTTGTTTGTTTTTTTAATATTGAGCTGCATGAGCGGTTTATATGTTTTGGAGATTAATCCTTTGTCTGATGATTCATTTACAAATATTTTCTCCCATTCTGAGGGTTATCTTTTGTCTTGTTTGTAGTTTCCTTTGCTTTGCAAAAGCTTTTAAGTTTCATTAGGTCCCATTTGTTTATTTTTGTTTTTATTTCCATTACTCTAGGAGGTGGATCAAAAAAGATCTCGCTGTGATTTATGTCAAAGAGTGTTCTTCCTATGTTTTCCTCTAAGAGTTTTATAGTGTCCCATCTTACATTTAGGTCTCAAATCCATTTTGAGTTTATTTTTGTGTATGGTGTTAGGGAGTGTTCTAATTTCATTCCTTTACATGTAGCCGTCCCGTTTTCCCAGAACCACTTACTGAAGAGACTGTCTTTTCTCCATTGTATATCTTTGCCTCCTTGTCATAGATTAGGTGACCATAGGTGCGTGGGTTTATCTCTGGGCTTTCTATCCTGTTCCATTCATCTATATTTCCGGTTTTGTACCAGTACCATACTGTCTTGATTACTGTAGCTTTGTAGTATAGTCTGAAGTCAGGGAGTCTGATTCCTCCACCTCCGTTTTTTCCCCTCAAGACTGCTTTGGCTATTCGGGGTCTTTTGTGTCTCCATACAAATTTTAAGATTTCTTGTTCTAGTTCTGTAAAAAATGCCATTGGTAATTTGATAGGGATTGCATTGAATCTGTAGATTGCTTTGGGTAGTATAGTCATTTTGACAATATTGATTCTTCCAATCCAAGAAGATGGTATATCTCTCCATCTGTTTGTATTGTCTTTAATTTCTTTCATCAGTGTCTTATAGTTTTCTACATACAGGTCTTTTGTCTCCCTAGGTAGGTTTATGCCTAGGTATTTTATTCTTTTTGTTGCAGTGGTAAATGGAAGTGTTTCCTTAATTTCTCTTTCAGATTTTTCATCATTAGTTTATAGGAATGCAAGAGATTTCTGTGCACAAATTTTGTATCCTGCTACTTTACCAAATTCATTGATTAGCTCTAGTAGTTTTCTGCTGGCATCTTTAGCATTCTTTATGTATAGTATCATGTCATCTGCAAACAGTGACAGTTTTACTTCTTCTTTTCAAATTTGTATTCCTTTTATTTCTTTTTCTTCTCTGATTGTTGTGGCTAGGACTTCCAAAACTATGTTGAATAATAGTGGCAAGAGTGGACATCCTTGTCTTCTTCTGGATCTTAGAGGAAATGCTTTCATTTTTTCCACCATTAAGAATGATGTTGGCTGTGGGTTTGTCATATATGGCCTTTATTATGTTGAGGTAGCTTCCCTCTATGCCCACTTTCTGGAGAGTTTTTATCATAAATGAGTGTTGAATTTTGTCAAAAGCTTTTTCTGATTGAGATGATCATATGGTTTTTCTTCTTCAGTTTGTTAATTTGGTGTATCACATTGATTGATTTGCGTATATTGAAGAATCCTTGCATCCCTGGGATAAATCCCACTTGATCATGGTGTATAATTCTTTTAATGTGTTGTTGGATTCTGTTTGCTAGTATTCTGTTGAGGATTTTTGCATCTATATTCATCAGTGATACTAGTCTGTAATTTTCTTTTTTTGTATCTTTTTCTGGTTTTGGTATCGGAGTGATGGTGGCCTCATAGAATCAGTTTGGGACTGTTCCTTCCTCTTCAATGTTTAGGAAGAGTTTGAGAAGGATGGGTCTTAGCTTTTCTCTAAATGTTTGATAGAATGCACCTGTGAAACCATCAGGTCCTGGACTTTTGTTTGTTGGAGTTTTTTTTTTTTTTGGTATGCGGGCCTCTCACTGTTGTCGCCTCTCCCGTTGCGGAGCACAGGCTCTGGACGTGCAGGCTCAGCAGCCATGGCTCACGGGCCCAGCTGCTCTGTGGCATGTGGGATCTTCCTGGACCAGGGCACGAACCCATGTCCCCCACATCGGCAGGTGGACCCTCAACCACTGTGCCACCAGGGAAGCCCTGTTGGAAGATTTTAAATCACAGTTTCAATTTCATTACTTGTGATTGGTGTGTTCATATTTTATATTTCTTCCTGGTTATGTCTTGGAAGGTTATACCTTCCTAAGAATTTGTCCATTTCTTCCAGGTTATACATTTTATTGGCATAGGGTTGCTTGTAGTAGTCTCTTATGATGCTTTGTATTTCTGTGGTGTCCATTGTAACTTCTCCTTTTTCTTTTCTAGTTTTATTGATTTGAGTCCTCTCCCTCTTTTTTTGATGTGTCTGGCTAAAGGTTTATCAATTTTGTTTATCTTCTTAAAGAACCGGCTTTTAGTTTTATTGATCTTTGCTATTGTTTTCTTTGTTTCTATTTCACTTATTTCTGCTCTGATCTTTATGATTTCTTTCCTTCCACTAACTTTGGGTTTTGTTTGTTGTTCTTTCTCTAGTTCCTTTAGGTGTAAGGTTAGATTGTTTATTTGAGATTTTTCTTGTTCCTTGAGGTAGGCTTGTATAGCTATAAACTTCCCTCTTAGAACTGCTTTTGCTGCATCCCATAGGTTTTGGATTGTCGTGTTTTCATTGTCATTTGTCTCTAGGTATTTTTTGATTTCCTCTTTGATTTCTTCAGTGATCTCTTGGTTATTTAGTAACATATTGTTTATCCTTCATATGTTTGTGTTTTTTATATTTTTTCCCTGTAATTGATTTCTAATCTCATAGTGTTGTGGTCTGAAAAGATGCTTGATATAATTTCAATTTTCTCAAATTTACTGAGGCTTGATTTGTGACCCAAGATGTGATCTGTCCTGGAGAATATTCTGTGTGCACTTAAGAAGAAAGTGTAATGTGCTGTTTTTGGATGGAATGTCCTATAAATATCAATAAAATCTACCTGGTCTATTGTGTTATTTAAAGCTTGTGTTTCCTTATTAATTTTCTGTTTGGATGATCTGTCCATTGGTGTAAGTGAGGTGTTTTAAGTCCCCCAGTATTATTGTGGTACTGTTGATTTCCTCTTTTTTAGCTGTTAGCAGTTGCCTTATGTATTGAGGTGCTCCTATGTTGGGTGCATATATATTTATAATTGTTATATCTTCTTCTTGGATTGATCCCTTGATCATTATGTGGTGTCCTTCCTTGTCTCTTATAACATTCTTTAATTTAAAGTCTATTTTACCTGATGAGTATTGCTACTCCAGCTTTCTTTTGATTTCCATTTGCATGGAATGTCTTTTTCCATCCCCTCACTTTCAGTCTGTATGTGTCCCTAGGTCTGAAGTGGGTCTCTTGTAGACAGCATTTATATGGGTCTTGTTTTTGTATCCTTTCAGCAAGCCTGTGTCTTTTGATTGCAGCATGTAATCCATTCACCTTTAAGGTAATTATCAATATGTATGTTCCTATTACCATTTTCTTAATTGGTTTGGGTTTGGTTTTGTAGGTCCTTTTCTTCTCCTGTGTTTCTCAGTTAGAGAAGTTCCTTTTGCATTTGTTGTAGAGCTGGTTTGGTGGTGCTGAATTCTCTTAGCTTTAACTTGTCTGTAAAGCTTTTGAGTTCTCTGTAGAATCTGAATGAGATCCTTGCTGGTCAAGTAATCTTGGTTGTAGGTTCTTCCCTTTCATCACTTTAAATATATCATGCCACTCCCTTCTGCCTTAGAGAGTTTCTGCTGAGAAATCAGCTGTTAACCTTATGGAAGTTCCCTTGTATGTTATTTGTCATTTTTCCCTTGTTGCTTTCCATAATTTTTCTTTGTGTTTAATTTTTGTCAGTTTCATTACTATGTGTCTAGGCATGTTTCTCCTTGAGTTTATCCTGCCTATGACTCTCTGCACTTACTGGACTTGGGTGGCTATTTCCTTTCCCATGTTAGGGAAGTTTTATACTATAAACTCATAAAATATTTTCTTGCACCCTTTCTCCCTCTCTTCTCCTTCTGGGACCCCTATAATGCGAATGTTGTTACGTTTAGTGTTGTCCCAGAGGTCTGTTAGGCTGTCTTCATTTCTTTTCATTCTTTTTTCTTTATTCTGTTCTGTGGCAGTAAATTCCACCATTCTGTCTTCCAGGTCACTTATCTGTGCTTATGCCTCAGTTATTTTGCTATTGATTCCTTCTCCTGTATTTTTCATTTCAGTTATTGTATTGTTTATCTCTGTTTGTTTGTTCTTTAATTCTTCCAGGTGTTTGTTCTTCAATTCTTCTAGCTCTTTCTTAAACATTTCATGCATCGTCTCGATCTTTGCCTCTACTCTTATTCCGAGGTTTTTTATCATCTTCACTATCATTATTCTGAATTCTTTTTCTGGAAGGTTGCCTATCTCCACTTCATTTATTTGTTTTCTGGTGTTTTATTTTGTTCCTTCATGTGGTACATATCCCTCTGCCTTTCCATCTTGTCTATCTTTCTGTGAATGTGGTTTTTGTTCCACAGGCTGCAGGATTGTATTTCTTCTTGCTTCTGCTGTCTGTCCTCTCAAAAATTATTATTAGTTTGTTTCAACCATCTCTTGTATAATGGCATGGATAGGCACAGGTGGTGGATGGCATTGATAGGAAGATATGGTGGCATCACTCAGTTATAGGAGCAGTTTCTACGTCCTAAGGGAGGTTGCATTAAGAGTAAGCATTCCTTGTATAATCCAAGTTTTGCTTTAGTTTTAGTTCCCTGGAGCAAATATTTAACAAAGCTTTGTCTTATCTTTGTGAATAGTGAGACAAGTAGAGGCTACTTGAAGAATATTTATATACTTGAGACAGAAAAAATAATTACCTCTCTCTTGACTTTGCTAAAATTCCATTTTTCACTGCCCCTATCTGACCAAAGATATATAAGCATTTTATCTGAAGGAAGTAAGAGGATTTAGCTGACATTCACATGGTAGATAAATATGATACAAATGGTTACAGGCATAAGTGCTGATTTTAAAATAGACTTGGGTTTAATGCCGACTTCTCTACTTAGCATCTGGTTATCTAACTTCAGTAGTCCTCATTTCCTTAAGTGTCAAATAGGTATAATCATACCTACCTGAGAGGAAAAGTACTATCTGATTTAGGCAGAAGAGATTAGGTTCAAAGCGTTTCTCCTATTTCTGGTTTTATGACAGAATGCTAAATTCTATAAAAATCTTAAAATGTTAAAAAACTGAACAGGAACTTAGAGTTCATTTGGCCCAATGCCATAGTTTTATAAATGATGGAAATGAGATCTGAAGAAGCTAAGAAGCATCTCCAGGATCACAGTGCAGTTGGCAGTGAAAGGCCAGTGATTTATTCCCACATCATGGAAAACTCATCTTAAAATAATAATTGTAAAGATGTTTTCATCATTTTTAGTTTTATTTTATGGAAAGTATTTCAAGAGTAAATCTTTCTTAGAGATACCATGGAGAAATTATTACTCTGAACAACCCTATTCTAATTCCAAAATTTTGTGTCAGTCGATATCATGCCAGTTTTTAAAATTTTATCCAGATGTATGCAATGTTGCAATTATTACTCCATGGCATAGCACAGTATACATTTACTTCATTTAACCAACATGGTTACAATAACATCTTCAGTTGAACGTTATGTTTTAGAATTTAAAAAATATCACTTCAGTAAATGTCTGTTTTATTTTCTAGATGTCTCCTGAAGAAAAAGTTTGTAAGTACTGTGGAGTCAGCTATCTAATTCTACATGAGTTTAAGGCTATGGAAGAAAAAGTGAAAGCGATGGAAAAAGAGATGAAATTTTATCAAGGAAGTGTAGAACGTGAAAAGAGCCTTCAAGAAATGCTACAGTCTCTTAGCCAAGATTTTGAACAGTACAAAATTGACAATGAATCTAAAATGGAAAGGTTAGAATATGTTATTCTTGTGTGTCATTTATTTAGTTTGGAAGAAAAGTACAGAATATAGACTTGACTATGTTTTTCTAGAATTTCTCTGCATCAAGTATAATTTACACCTTAATACATTTGAGTTTGTTTATTAATTATTACTGATTACTAAATATACTTCTTAAATATAATTTGAGCATTCCTTTGAGGTGTATATTTCTATCAATAATTAGAAACCAATTGATTCAGTAACTATAAGTTGAGATGGGTTTATTTAACTTTTCCCAGATATATATCTTAATTTTATCATTAGGAAGATTTGTCTATCAAAAATAAGGTGAATTTTGGTAGTTTTGATATCTAACATTTGTTTTTAAATGTGCTTGAATATTTAGATTTATAGAATAAGGATTTCCTGTTATGAAAAGGAGGCCAAAACATTAAAATTGGCACATGATTCTAAATCACTGAAACTGGAATAAAATTAAAGATTGGTTTCCTAATGCTGTTGAGTCTAATAAGCAAGTTAGTCTACCTAAAGATACCTCACTGAGCTTATACAAGCACTTCTACAAAAGGGTTTTTTCTGTTGTTGCGTGGCTTTTCCTTTGAATAAATATGTCTCCATTTAAAATATCGACAGTTGATGTTAGTAAACTATGAACTAATGAATATAATGAAATCGTGTCCTTATAAAGTGGAAACTTTCTTAAATCTCTTAGGATTAAATACTCCTATTAAACTTTATTACAAATTTGAATAATTACATTAAATGTCAATTCTTAGTCCTTTGCTAAGAAAATTTTGTTATATTTTCTTGAATTTCAAGTCCAAATAGTAAAGTATTTAATAATGTTAGAGTGGAAAAATTAAAGATTTAAAATATTTAGTTTAAAATTTTAAATTTGGAGGGTTTTACCTGTCAGATTCTTTTGTTTGTATATTTATGTATTATTTATATAATACAATATTTTATTCAAGAAAGTGTTTACTCCCACTTTCTTGAATAATATATTGTATTATATAAATAATACATACAAAATAAAAGAAGTATTAATATATAGAAGAAAAGGCAAGAAAGTCCTTTTTTATCCTTCTGATTGCTTTCTTCTTACTGGAGATAAAAAATTAAAAAACACTTTTAATGGTTTGGTATATATCTTTCTAGATCCTTCATTTTGCCTTAAACTTTATTATAGATATATCTTTTAAATATATGTAATGTTTTTTTATACCATGTAGTTTTAAAACTATTTTTAATATAAGTAATATAATAAATAATATAATAAATATTGGTCTGTGACTTTTGCCACTTAATTTTATATACTGGAAATTGTTCCATGTTAATGCATATAGATCTATCTTGTTCTTAACTGCTGCAAAGTCTTCCTTACTAAGAATATGCTATAATTTACTTAACCGTTTCTCTTTTCAACATTTAGATTATTTCAGTATTTATGATTACACATGGTAGTTTTATTTATATTCTTGTGTACATATGTTTTCCATAGGATAAATGCCTAGAAGTGGAATTCCTGAAAAGAAAGTAAATATCAATTTAAAATTTTGATGCACATTATACCAAACTGTCCCTTGAGAAGATAGGGTTAATTTATATTTGGCCAATAGTTTATAAAGTGGTCATTTCCCTACATCTTGTTAATACTGGAGTCTTCTTAATTTTTCTCAAATTTTCACTTTTTTCTTCAGCAGAAAAAATGTTACTTCATTGTTATTTAATTTGTGTTTCTTTATTGCTAGTGAGGTTGAACTTTTTTCATATGTTTATTAAATATTTATATTTCATCAATGAATTACTTGTTCATATATATTGTCCAATTTTCTACAGTATTATTTGTATTTTTTGTTTATATATAGGAGTTTTTAATATAATATGGACTCATACTTTGCTTACATATTGCTAATATTTTCTCATGGTTGCTTATCTTATTGTTTATTGTATTTTTTTTCTGTATCAGTTTTTAAAAAATATGCCAAATTCTGGTAAGGGTTCTGTGTCAAGTCCTTTTGGTTGCAAACAACAGAAACTTACTCTGGCTTTTGCTAACCTAGATTCAAGCAAGTTGAAAAACAACATAAGTTTAGAAATTTTATAGTGTTGTTGTTTTGGTAAGGCTTTTAATCTGTTTATGAGTTAGATTTATAAGTTCATGGGTTTTTTTGTTGTTGTTTTATAAATATTTATTTATTTATTTATTGTTGTCCCAATATCATTCTTTAAATTCTTCATCCTTTCTCACTTGATTTGAAATGCCACCTATTATAGTCTTATTCTGGACTCTGTTTTATGCTATTGATCTATTATCTATCACTGGGTGTCTTAGTCCATTTGGGCTGCTATAACAAAGTAGTAGACTGGGTGACTTATAACAATATTATTTATTTCTCACAGTTCTGGAGGCTGGGAAGCATAGGATCAAAGTGCTAGCATATTTGTTACTTGGTGAGAGCCCCTTCCTGGTTCATAGATGATGTCTTCTTGCTGTGTCATATGGCAGAGAAGGCAAGGGAGCTGTCTGGAGTCTCTTTTATATGGATACTAATCCCATTCATGAGAGCTTCATCCTTAGGACCTAATCACCTCCCAAAGGCCCCACCTCCAAACATCATCACATTGGGCAATAGATTTTAACTTAAGAGTTTTGGGGGGACACAAATATCCAGTGTATAGGAGTGGGACAGCAACACACTTTTAACCACTTTTGCTTTATATGTTTTGATATTTTGTAGGACAACTGTTTGTTTTGCTTTTCATGTTACCCTGGTTTTTCTAACATATTTTCTAGATGAATTAGAATAAGCTTATCAGATTCTATATTATGATTTAGATTGGAGTTGCATTTGCTTTCTAGAACAATTTGACATCTTAAGAATTGAAATCTTTATAATCTTCAGTCTTTTTATCCTGGAACATGGTATTTTTCCTCCATTTATTCAGGCTTTGTTTAAATCCCTCAATAAAATTTTGGAATTTTCTTGCACATTCCATATTAGTTTAATTCCTGGACATGTAAGTTTTGTTGCTATTGGGGATGGGATCTTTTTGTTCATTAGATTTTTAAATTTTTCTGAATGCTATTGATTTTCATATATTGACTTTGTAACTAGCTCACTTACTGAATTCTTTTATTGTATTTGTTTTTCAGTTGATTTTCTTGAATATATTACATATATTCATTTTATATACACACAAGTACACATATATAAGACAATCACATTATATGCAAATAATAAATGTCTTACCTTTAAATTTCTAATAGTTCCCCACTCCCCATCCTTTTTGTCTCGTTAACTTGGATTAGACCTTTAGAACAGTATTGAACAGTAAACTTGTAGAGTGCATCTTTATCTTATTTCTGATTTAATGTGAACCCATCTAGTGTGTTTCTGTGTTAAATTGGGTGTTGGCTATAGGTTTCTTAAAGATGACTTTTATCAAAGGAATTTCCCTTTTTTTCTAGATTCTTAAGGTTAATATTTTAATCAGGAATTGAATTTTAACAAATGCTTTTCTATCTTCTTTGTTGTAAATTATTTGTCCCTACATGCATGGGTTTATTTCTGGGCTCTCAATTCTGTTCCATTGATCTATGTATCTTTTTCTGTCAATACCATGCTATTTTGATTACTATGGCTTTGAAATATTGTTTGAAATCAGGGAGTGTGATACCTCTAGCTTTATTCTTTTTTCCTCAGAATCGTTTTGGCTATTTAGGGTCTTTTGTGGTTCCATATACATTTTAGAATTTTTTGTTTTACTTCTGTGAACAATGTCTTTGGGACTTTGATGGGGATTGCATTGAATCTGTAGATTGCTTTAGGTAATATGGACATTTTAACAATGTTAATTCTTTCAGTCCATGAGCATGGACTATCTATTTGTTTGAGTCTTCTTCAGTTTCTTTCAACAATGTCTTAGAGTTTTCAGGTCTTTCACCTCCTTGGTTAAATTTATTTCTGGGTGTTTTATTCATTTTGATGCAGTTGTAAATAGAATTTTCTTAATTTCTCTTTCTGCTAACTCATTATTAGTGTATAGAAACCCAACTGATTTTTGTATGTTGATTTTGTACCCTGGAACTTTACTCATTTATTATTTCTAGTAGTTTTTTTTGTGGAGTCTTTAGGGTTTTCTATATCTAAAATTATATCGTCTGCAAATAGTGACAATTTTACTTCTTCCTTTTCAATTTGGATGCTTTTTACTTATTTTTCTTGCACGATTGCTCTGGTTAAACTTCCAGTATTATGTGGACTTAGAGTGGTGAGAGTGCATATCGTTGTCTTGTTCGTGATTTTAGAGGGATAGCTTTCAGTTTTTCACCATTGGGTATCATGTTAGCTGTGGGTTTGTCATATGTGCCCTTTATTATGTTGAGGTACATTCCTTCTATACTAACTTTATTGAGAATTTCTATCATAATGGGTGTTGAATCTTGTCAAATGCTTTTTCTACATCTGTGAGATGAGATCATAGTTTTTATCCTTCACTTTGTTATAGTGATGTATCACGTTGATTGATTTGTGGAAGTTGAAGCATCCCTGCATCCCTGGAATAAATCCCACTTGATCAAGGTTATTATACTTTTAATCAATTGTTTTATTAATCTAATATTTTTTGAGAATTTTTGCATCTATGTTCATCAGAGATATTGGCCTGTAATTTTGTGTGTGTGGTCATTGTCTGGTTTTTGTATCACAGTGATGTTGACCTCATAAAAATGAGTTAGGAAGTCTTCCTTACTCTTCAGGTTTTTTGGAGTAGTTTGAGAGGGATAGATATTAAATCTTCTTTGAATATTTAGTAGAATTTACCTGTGAGGCCCTCTGGTCTTCTGGTGGACTTTTGTTTCATGGGAACCTTTGGATTGCTGTTTCCATCTCTGTACTAGTATTGGTCTATTCAGATTTTCTGTTTCTTCATGACTCAGTCTTGGAAAGTTGTATGATTCTAAGAATTTGTCCATTTCTAGGTTGTCCAATTTTTGGCATATAGCTGTTCATTATATTTTGTTATAATCCTTTGTATTTTTGTGGTATCCATTGTTATTTCTTCTCTTTTGTTTCTGATTTTATTGATTTTATTAACAGAGCCTCCTCTCTCTCTTTTTTCTTAGTTAGTCTAGCTAAAGGTTTGTCAGTTTTGTTTATCTTTGCAAAGAACCAGATCTTAGTTTCATTGACCTTTTCTATTTTTTTTAGTCTCTATTTCATTTATATCCTCTCTGATCTTTATTATTTCCTTCCTTCTACTGACTTCGGACTTTATTTGTTCTTCTTTTTCTAGTTCCTTTACATGTATGGTTAGATTGTTTAATATTGTTCTTGTTTCATTGAGACTTTTCTTGTTTCTTGAGGTAAGCCTGTATTGCTATAAACTTCTCTCTTAGAACTGCTTTTTTTGCATTCCATAGATTTTGGTATTTTGTATTCTTATTTTCATTTGTTTTCAGGTAATTTTTTATTTCTTCTTACATTTCTTCATTGAACCAATAGTTGTTAAGTACCATGTTGTTCAGGCTCACATATTTGTGACTTTTCCAGCTTTCTTCTTGTAGTTGATTTCTGTTTCCATACCATTATGATTGGGAAGGATGATTCATATGATTTCAGTCTTCAAATTTATTGAGACTTGTTTTATGTCCCAACATATAGTCTATTCTTCAGAAAGTTTCATGCACACTTGAAAGAAAATGTGTACTCTGCTGCATTGGAATGGAATTTTCTGTACAAATCTGTCACATCCATCTGGTCTAATATTTCACATAAGGCTAGTGTTTCCTTGTTGACTTTCTGTCTAGATGATCTATTTATTGATGTAAGTGGAGTGTTAAAGTTCCCTACTATTACTGGGTTGCTATCAGTTTCTCTCTCTAGGTCTGCTAATAAGTGTTTTATATATTTTGGTGTTCCTAGATTAGGTGCATATATATTAATAACTGTTATGTCTTCTTGATGAATTATCCCTTTATCATTATGTACTATCCATTATTGTCTCATGTTAACTTTTTTGGCTTGAAGTCTGTTTTGTCTGATGTGAGTATGTCTATACCCACTTTCTTTTGGCTGCCATATGCTTGGAGTATCATCTTCCATTCTTTCACTCTGAGCCTGTGTTTGTCTTTAGAGCTGAGGTGAGTTTCTTGGAGGCAGCATACAGTTGGGTCTTGCTTTTTAATCAATCCAGCCACTCTGTGTCTTTTGATTAGTGAATTCAATCCATTTACATTAGGGTGATTATTGATAGATGAAGACTTAGTACTGCCATTTTATCTTGTTTTCTGGTTGCTCTATTTCTCCATTATTTCTTTTTCCTTGTGGTTCTGCCTGCCATTTTGGTTTAGTGGTTTTCTATGATGTTTTTCTCAGTTACCTCTTTTTTTATATTTCATGTCTCTGCTCTAGATTTATGTTTTGTGGTTACCATGAAGTTTGTATAAAATGTCTCATAAATAAAATAGTCCTTTTTTAGGTAACATCTTATCTTCACTTACCTATATATTCACTCTACCATGTTGTTGACATCACTTTTCCTAATATATTTTCTAATATTAAGCTATACTTACATTTTTGGTATAAAGCCATTTCGATTATGGTGTGTATTTTAGAGCTCCCTAAATTTTATGCATTTGCTTACAGCTATGAGCACTCTGTACTATTTTTCCATAAATGCTCCATCTAATATATATGTTTAAAGGAAATTTTCTGTAAGATAAGTAAGTGGGAAAACATTATCACTTGCCATAAATAGAAGGTTAAAAATAAAGATATAATTATTAAAATAAAATGTCTTTGTACCACTAAAATAGTTATCCTTATTACTAGTTATGTGTGAGAAATTTTATGAAAATTATTTATATTTAATATGGTGGTGGATTAATTTGCTAATGTTTTACACAGATTTTTGCATCCATATTCACAGGTGAGGTCTTGTTTTATAGTATAAATACTGGCTTAAACTAGCCTCTTGAAAAATGTTAAGAAGCCTTTCACCTTTTGTGTACACCAGATATGTTGAATAACACATGAGTTGCCTGTTCCTTGCAGCTTTGTCAGATATCCTTCATAAAGAGTATGCTTGTATCTTTTTTGGGAGGTAGAATTTTGATGACTCATTATGTGTCCTCTGTACTTATTGGTTTATTTGTGGATTTTACCTCTTCCTGAGTCAATTTTAGAAATTGATATTTTCCTAGAAAAACAAGTATTTCACTTACATTTCAAGTTTCTTGTTAGTAATATGTGGTATCCTTTTATTTAAAAAATTTCCTCTGTATCTGTTATGACCCCCTTTATCTTTTCTTGGGATGATTATTTGTGTTTGATTAAGAGAGAGACAGGATAAAGAGAGGGAAGAGGAAACTTTTTTTCCCTAAGAAAAGAAACAGATTTGTCTATTTTATTGACCTTTTCAAAAAACCAGATTTTAGCTTAATTGATCAAATCAGTTTCTTTACTATTTCATTAATTTACACTCATTTTTATTTATTTATTATCCTTTAAAAAAATTCTAGTTTTCTTACTAGTTACCTCACCAAAGCCTTGGCTAATTTTCAGTCTCTTTTCCTAGTAGTTACATTTAAAGTTATTAAGTTTCCGTGTGGTAATAAGTTTTCACAACAAAATTTTGATAACAGTGTTTTATTTTTATTTACTTTTAAATAAAATGAGAGTTCAGTTTTTATTTCCTTTTTAATCTAAGACTTTTGGAAGAACATTTTTTAAGTTTTCTAAGTGGATACCTTTTTTGTTTTGCTATCTTTTTATTTATGTCTATTTTTTATTCCACCGTGGACAGAGAATCTGACTTATTTAGAAGAACTTACTGAGAGTTTAAAAAACAGTGAGTTTTTGGAACTACTCCATAACTACTTGAAAATGAGGCATGTTCTCAACTAGGTCCAAGATGGCAGAAGACTTGACTTCCAGTGAACCTTGAGCCTCATTATATGCTCTTTGTAATACATTAGCATGCTAAATAACATACCCACCAGTGTCATGACAGTTCTAAGGCTAACCATAAAAGGCCAAAAAGTGGGCAGTGGCCCAATTCCTGGAAATTCCCTCCCCTTCCTCAAAATAGTTGGAATAATCCTTACACTCATTAGCCTATGAAATTACCCAGTCCCTAAAAACTAACCACCCCATGTTTCGGGGCCTCTCGCCTTCTGAGATGGCCCACACTGTCTGTGGAGTGTCTATCTCTCTAAATAAATCCACTTCTTACCTATTTTGATAAGGTAAGAAAAAAAAGAAAATGAGGCATGTTCTTTGTATTAGGGATATAACTTTTTAATAGATCCATTAAAGTGCACCGGTTAATTGTGCTATTCAAAATCTGTATGTCTTTGCTTATTCTTGCCTATTTCACTTGGCAAACCATAGGGGAATATTAAAATCTTCCAAAATGAATGGGGTTTGTCCATTTCTATCTATTTCAAAGTTAGGCCGATGGGATTTTTAAGACCTCTCTTTTTGGATTACATATGTTTTAGTATAGAATATTTTTCTTGACCTACTTTAACTTTTCTAACACTTGATTTTTTAAAAAAATTATTTATTTTTATACAGCAGGTTCTTATTAGTTATCTATTTTATACATATTAGTGTATATATGTCAATTCCAATCTCCCAATGCATCCCACCCACACTCCCCCCCTGCTTCCCCCCCTTGGTGTCCATACGTTTGTTCTCTACATCTGTGTCTCAATTTCTACCTTGAACACTGGTTCATCTCTACCATTTTTCTAGATTCCACATATATGCATTAATATATGATTTTTTTTCCTCTTTCTGACTTAACTTCACTCTGTATGACAGTCTCTAGGTCCATCCACGTCTCTACAAGTGACCCAATTTTGTTCCTTTTTATGGCTGAGTAATATTCCATTGTATATATGTACCACATCTTCTTTATCCATTCGTCTGTCGATGGGCATTTAGGTTGCTTCCATGTCTTGGCTATTGTAAATAGTGCTGCAGTGAACATTGGGGTGCATATGTCTTTTTGAATTATGTTTTTCTCTGGGTATATGCTCAGGAGTGGGATTTCTGGGTCATATGGTAGTTCTATTTTTAGTTTTTTAAGGAGTCTCCATACTGTTCTCCATAGTGGCTGTATCAGTTTACATTCCCACCAACAGTGCAAGAAGGTTCCCTTTTCTCCACACCGTCTCTAGCATTTGCTGTTTGTAGATTTTCTAATGATGCCTGTTTCTAACACTTGATTTTTTAAATTATATTTTGTAACCTTACACTTCACAAATGTTTCATACTGGCTTTTTTATTGAAGTATAGTTGATTTATAATATTATATTAATTTCAGATGTACAGCATAATGATTCAGTATTTTTACAGGTTATGCTCCATTCACAGTTATTACCAGACAATGGCTATAATCCCCTGTGCTGTATTCTTTGTTGCTTATCTATTTTATACATAGTAGTTTGTATCTCTTAATCCCATAACTGTAATTTGCCCTTCCCCCTCCCCTCTTCCCTTTGGTAACTGACTTAAAAAAATCAATAAACTTTAATTTTTAGAGCAGTTTTAGGTTCACAGCAAAATCTAGTGGAATGTACAGAGAGTTCCCATATACCCACTGCCCCTACACACTTACAACTTCCCCCACTGTATACATCCCATTTCACAGTGAAACATTTGTTATAGTCAATGAACCTACCTTCGCACATCATTATCACCCCAAATCGATAGCTTACATTTGGGTTCACTCTTGGCTCTGTACATTCCATGGGTTTTGGCAAATGTGTAATGCCATGTATCTACCATTGTAGTATTATACAGAATAATAATCTGTATTATTATTCTGTATAATAATACAGATTATTATACAGAATCCTCTGTGTTCCGTTCTGCCTGTTTGTCCCTCCCTCCCCTCTAAGGATGGACAATGAATGTTCTATTTGTTGTCTCCATAGTTTTGCCTTTTCCAGAATGTCATATTGTTGGAATCATATAGTGTGTAGCTTTTTCAGATTAGCTTCTTTCAGTTAGTAATATGCATTTAAATTTACTCCACATCTTTTCATGGCTTGATAGCTAGTTTCTTTTTAGCACTGAATAATATCCCATTCTCTGGATGAACCTCAGTTTATTTATCTACTCACCAACTGAAGGACACCTGGGTTGCTTCCAAGTTTTGGCAGTTATGAATAAAGCTGCTGTAAATATCCATGTGCAGGTTTTTGTGTGAACACATATTTTCAGCTCCTTTGGGTAAATACCAAAGAGTGTGATTGCTGAATCATATAGTAAAAATATGTATAATTTGTGAGAATCTACCAAATTGTCTTCCAAAGTGACTCTATCATTTTGTGTTCCCTGCAGCAATGATTGAGAGTTCCTGTTACCAAATTCTCACCATGCTTTGGTGTTGTTGGTGTTTTGGATTTTGGCCATTCTAATAGGTGTGTAGTAGTATCTCATTGTTGTTTTAATTTACATTTCCTTGATGATATTAGGTTGAACATCTTTTAATATGCTTGTTATCTGTATATCTTCCTCACTGAGGTGTTTGTTCAGGTCTTTTGTCCATTTTAAATCAGATAGTTTGTTTTCTTATTGTTGAGTTTTAGAAGTTCTTTGTATATTTTGAATAATAGTTCTTTATCAGATGTCTTTTGCAAACATTTTCTCCCAGTATGTGGCTTGTCTTCCATTTCTCTTGACATTCTCTTTTGTAGAGCAGAAGTTTTAAAATTTAATGAAGTCCTGCTTATTGTTTCTTTCATGAATCTTGCCTTTGGAGTTGTATCTGAAAAGTCACTGCTGTACCCAAGGTCATCTAGGTTTTCTCTTGTGTTATCTTAAAGGAGTTTTACAGTTTTGTATTTTACATTAGGTCTATGATTTATCTGAGTTAATTTTTGTGAAGTGTGTATGACCTATGTCTAGATTCCTTTTTTTTCTTTGCATGTAGATGTTGTCTAGTTGTTTCCATCTCCACATGTCTTTGCTCCATTACGTTGCCTTTGCTCCTTTGTCAAAGATCAGTTGACAATATTTATTTGGTTTTATTTCTGGACTCTGTTCTGTTCCATTAATCTATATGTCTTCTACCCAAATCACAGTATCTTGAATATTGTAGCCTTATAGTAAGTCTTGAATCCAGGCAGTATCAGTTCTTCAATATTGTTCTTTTCCTTCAATATTGAGTTGTCTATTCTGGGTCTTTTGCCTCTCCATATAAACTTCAGAATTTGTTTGTCCATATCCACAAAATAACTTACTGAGATTTTTGTTTGGGATTGAATTAAATCTATAGATCAAGTTGGGAAGAATTGATGTCTTGACAATATTGAATCTTAACTATGCACAAACATGGAATATCTCTTCACTTATTTAGTTCTTCTTTGTTTTTGTCCATATGAATTTTATAGTTTTCCTCACATAGTTCTTATACATATTTCATTAGAGTTTGTACATTTATAACTACATTTTTGGGAGGCACTAATGTAAATGGTAATGAGTTTTAATTTCAAACTCCATACGTTCATGGTATATAGGAAAGTTACTGACTTTTGTATAATTAACCTTCTATCTTGCAACCTTGCTATAAGCACTTGTTAGTTCCAAGTTTCTTTGTTGATTCTTTGTTTCTTTGTTGATTCTTTCAGGTTTTCTGTATAGGTGATCATGTCATCAGTGAACAAAGACAGTTTTATTTCTTCTTTCCCAATCTGTATACCTTTATTTTTTTTTCTTGTCTTATTGCATTAGTTAGAACTTCAGATACAGTGTTAAATAGCAGTGGTGAGAGGGGACATCCTTGTTTTGTTCTTGATCTTAGCAGGAAACCTTCAAGTTTTTCACTGTTAAATATGATATGAACTGTAGATTTTTTGTAAATTTCTTTTATTTATTTTTTTGCTGCTCTGTATGGCATGTGGGATGTTAGTTCCCTGACCAGGGATTGAACCTGTGCCCCCTTCAGTGGAAGTGCAGAGTCCTAACCACTGGACCTCCAGGGAATTCCCTAAATGTTCTTTATAAAACTAAGGAAGTGTCTCTCTATTCCTAGTTTGCTGACAGTTTTTTTTTAGTATTTATTTATTTATTTAATTTATTTGGCTGCATTGGGTCTTAGTTGCAGCATGTGGGTTCTTTCATTGCAGTGTGTGGACTTCTCTCTAGTTGTGGTTTGCAGGCTCTAGAGCACGTGAGCTTAGTTGCCCCATGGCATGTGGGATCTTAGTTCCCCCACCAGGGATCGAACCCACATCCCCTACATTGGAAGGCAGATTCTTAACCACTGGACTGCCAGGGAAGTCCCTGCTGATAGTTTTTAACATGAATGAATGTTGGATTTTGCCAAATGTTTTTTCTTCATCTATTGATATGATTATGTGACTTTTCTTCTTTAGCCTGTTGATGTGATGGATTACATTAATCGATTTTTGAATGTTGAACCAGGTTTGATACCTGGAATAAATCCCATTTGGTTGTGGTGCATAATTTTTAAAATATATTTTAAAATTTGATTTGCTAATATTTTATTGAGAAGTTTTACATCTGTGTTCATGAGAGATATTGCTCTATACTTTTCTTGAATTTTTGTCTGGTTTGGCATTAGGGTAATTCTGGCCTCATTGAATGAGTTGGGAAATATTCTCTTCACATCAATCTTTTGGAAGAGAGAATTGGTATAATTTTTTCCTTAAAAAATGGTAGAATTTTTTAAGGAAAGTAAAAAATTTGGTAGAATTTATCAGTGAATCCATCTGGGCCCGGTGCTTTGGAAGTTTATTAATTGTTGATGATATTTCTTTTATAAATACAGTTATATTCAGATTGTCTACTTATTCTTATGTGAGTTGTGTGAGTTTTGGCATATCTTTTAAGAAGTTGATTCATATTATCTTGGTGATCAAATTTGGTGGCCTAGAGTTATTCATAGTATTTAAAAAAATGTTTTTAATACTTTTTCCTGTTGAAGTATAGTTGATGTATAATATATGTTACAGGTGTACACATAGTGGTTCTAAATTTTTAAAGGTTACACTCCATTTATAGTTATTATAAAATATTGGCTGTATTCCCTGTGTTGTACAGTATATCCTTGTAGTTTACTTTATACATAATAGTTTGTACCTCTGAGTGCCCTACTCTTATATTGCCCCTTCCCCCTTTTCTCTCCCCACTGGTAACCACTAGTTTATTCTTTATATCTATGAGTCTGTTTTCATTTTGTTGTATTCATTAGTTTGTTTTATTTTTCTGCATATAAGTGATATCATACAGTGTTCATCTTTCTAACATGTCATTTAGCATAATGCCCTCCAAATCCATCCATGTTGTTACAAATGGAAAGATTTCATTCTTTTTTTATGGCTGAGTAGTATTCCATTGTATATATATACACCACATCTTTATCCATTCATCTCTCTATGGACACTTAGGTTGCATTCATATTTTGGCTATTGTAAATAATGCTGCTATGAACATTGGGGTGTATATATCTTTTTGAGTTAATGTTTTCATTTTCTTTGGATATATACCCAGGAGTAGAATTGCTGGATCATATGGTAATTTTGTTTTTAGTTTTTTGAGGGATCTCTAGTGATGACTCCTCTTAATTTCTGATACTAGCAATTTGTATCTTCTCTCTTCTTCTTTGTTCACCTTACCTGAAGATTATCAATTTTATTGATCTTTTTAAAGAACCAGCTTTTGGTTTTATTGATTTTTCTCTATTGATTTCCTATTTCAGTTTCATTGATTTCTACTCTAATTATTATTATTTCTTTTCTTCTGCTTACTTTGTATTTAATTTGCTCTTTTTTTTCTAGTTTCCTAAGGTGGAAGCTTAAATTATTGATTTTAGATCTTTCCTCTTTTCAAATAAATGTTTTCAATGCCATAAGTTTCCCTGTAACCACTGCTTTGCTGCATCCCACAAATTTCAATATTGTATTTTCACTTTCATTTATTTCAAAGTATTTTAAAATTTCTCTGTGATTTCTTCGATACACCTGTTAATCAGAAGTGTGTTGTTTAATCTCCAAGTATTTTGGGATTTCCTAGCTCTTTCTGTTTAATTTCTAGTTTAATTTCATTGCTGTCTAAATGCAGACATTGTATGATTTTTATTCCTTTAAATATGTTAGGATGTGCTTTATGGTCCAGAATGTGGTCTATCTTGGTTAATGTTTCATGTGAACTTGAGAAGAATGTATTACACTGCTGTTGTTGGGTGAAGTCATCCATAGATGTCAGTTACATCAGTTGATTGATGATGCTGTTGAGTTCAACTATGTCCTCACTGATTATCTGCCTCCTGGATCTGTCCATTTTTGATAAAAGGGTGTTAAAGTCTCCAATTGTAATAGTGAATTAATCTGTTTCTTCTTGCAGCTCTATCAGCTTTTGCCTTACATATTTTGATGCTCTATTGTTAGGCTGTCTTGTTAAGGATTATTATCTCTTCTTAGAGCATTGACACCTTTATCCTTATATAATACCCCTCTTTATTTCTTTTTTTTTTAAAGCAATGCATTCTTTTTTTAAAAAAAATTGTTTATTTATTTATTTATTTTTGACTGTGTTGGGTCTTCGTTTCTGTGCAAGGGCTTTCTCTAGTTGTGGTGAGAGGGGGCCACTCTTCATCGCGGTTCATGGGCCTCTCACTTCGTGGCCTCTCTTGTTGTGGAGCACAAGTTCCAGATGCACAAGCTCAGTAGTTGTGGCTCATGGGCCTAGTTGCTCCGCAGCATGTGGGATCTTCCCAGACCAGGGCTTGAACCCGTGTCCCCTGCATTGGCAGGCAAATTCTCAATCACTGCGCCACCAGTGAAGCCCCCCCTCTTTATTTCTGATAACTTTCCTTGCTTTGAAGTCTTCTCTGTCTGAAACTAATATACTCTCATTTTCTTTTGATCAGTGTTAACATGATATATCTTTCTCCACCCCTTTATTTTTAGTCTGTATGTGTCTTTATATTTAAAGTGTGTTTCTTGAAGATAGCATTATAGTTGGGTCTTGCTTTTTGATCTACTCTGACAGTCTCTGTTTTTTAATTGGTATATTTAGACCATTGATATTCAAAGTAATGACTGATATAATTGGATCAACATCTACCATTTTTTGGTTATTGTTTTCTATTTGCTGCCCTTTTTCTTTGTTCTTATTTTTGTCTTCCACACTTTTTTTCTGCCTTTTGTGGATTTGACAGCATTTAATACAATTCCATTTCTCTTTCTTAGAATATCAGTTATACTTCTTTTTCTCACTTTTTTAAGGTGTTCCCTAAGAGTTTGCAATATATTTTTCTAACTAATCCATGTCTACTTTTAAATAGCACTTCACTGCTTCATGGGTAGTGCAAGTGCCTTATAATAACAAAATATTCCTAATTCTTCCCTCCCATCCTTTGTATCACTGCTGCCATGCATTTTACTTATAAGTAAGCACACATAAATATCTATATATAGATATCTCATAGTTAATCAGATACATTGTTGCTCCTATTAGTTTGAATAAACTGTTACCTATTAGACCAATTAAAAATAAGGAAATGTTTTTATTTTGCCTTCACTTATTCCTTCTCCTTATGTTCTTTTTCTTTATGTTGATCTGAATTTCTGTCCTATATTGTTTTCCTTCTTTCTGAAGAGCTTCTTTTAAAATTTCTTGCAAAGCAGATCTACGGGCAGCAAATTTCTTCAATTTTTGTTTGCCTGAGAAAGTCTTATTTCTACTTTACCTTGGAAGGATAATTTCTCAGGGTACAGAATTCTAGGTTGATGGTTGTCTTCTCTCTCAAACTTTAAATATTTCACTCCACTGTTTTTTGCTTTCATGATTTCTGTGGAGAAGTTGGATATGTTTTATCTTTGTTCCTCCATAGGTAAAGTGTTTTTATCCTTTCATTTCTTTCTGGAGTTTATCCTTGATTTTCTGTAGTTTGGAGATGTTAAGTCTTAGTTGGCATTTATCCTGCTTGGTGTTCTCTGAAGTTCCTGGATCTGTTGTTTGGTGTCTGACATTAATTTGGAGGAAATTGTCAATCATTGTTTCAAATATTTCTTCTTTTCCTTTCTCTTCTCCTTCTGGTATTCCTATTATGTATACATTATACTTTTTATAGTTGTCCCAAAGTTCTTGGATATTCTATTACTTAAAAAAAATTTTTCTTTGCTTTTTAGTTTTAGCAACTTTTCAGTTCTATTGTCATATCCTCCAGCACAGGGATTCTTTCCTCAGTGACATCTACTAATCAGCCAATCAAAGGCATTATTCATTTCTGTTACAGTGTTTTTTTTATCTCTAGCATTTTTTGATTCTTTCTTTGAAGTTCCATGTCTCTGCTTACGTTATCTGTCTGTTCTTGCATGTTGTCTACTTTTTCTATTAAATCCCTTTTCATATTAATCATAATTTAAAAAAAAAATTCTGGTCTGATAATTCCAACATTCCTGCTATATCTCACTCTGGTTTTGATGCTTGTTTAGTCTCTTCAAACTGTTTTTTTGCCTTTTAGTATACACTGTAAGTTTTTGTTGATAGGTGGACATGAAATACTGGTAAAAGGAATTGTAGTATATAGGCCTTTAGTAATGTGGTGATAGTGTCGAGGGAGGAGAAGTGCTCTACAGTCCTATGATTATGTCTCAGTCTTGTAGTGAGCCTTTGCCTGTGGACTGTGAACACAGATATTTCTCAGTTGCCATATCTTCCATACCCACCCCCCTGACCTTAGGTGGGACAGGATTTCTAGAGCTGGGCTAGGGCTGGGTTTTTCCCTTTGCCAGGTTAGTTAGGCTCTGATAATATTCCAGCAGGTTAAGTTCTGGTAAAATAGTTTCTCCTGAGGGCAGGTCTTGTTAAACATAATAGAAAGCTCTGGCATATTTAAAATATTTGCTTTTCCCTTTCCCTTGACAGTTGCCCAAGTAGATTTCTCTTTGGATATTAGAAAATTTCACTCATAAATTTACTCTCTTCACTGCTTTAGTTGTGCTGCACATATTCTGATATGTTGTATTTTCATTTTCATTCAGTTTTGTGTGTTTGTGTATAATTCTTAACATTTCCTTTGACATACAGATTATTTAGAAGTGTGTTGTGTAGTTTCCAAGTATTTGTAGACTTTCCTGTCATCTTTCTGTTAATAATTTCTAGTTTGATTCCATTATGGTCAGGGAACATACTCTGTATGATTTCAACTTTTAAATTTTGGTTGAAACTTGTTTTATGGCCAAAGATAGGCACTTGCTTTGGCAACTGTTCCATGAGTACTTGAAAAGAAAAAGTGTATGCTGCTGTTGTTGGGTGAAGTTTTCTAAATATGGCAATTAAAACCTGGTGGTTGATGGTTTTGGGTTCTTTCATTTCCTTGCTGATCTTCTGTCTAATGATTCTGTCAGTTGCTAAGAGTGGAGTGTTGGAAGTCTCCAACTCTAATTGTGAATTGTCTGTTTCTCTCTGAGTAATATAATTTTTGCTTCACCTATTTTGTAGCTGTTTTGTTTGATATGAACATATTTAGGATTGTTATGTCTTCCTGGTGGATTGATCCTTTTATCATTGTGTAATATTCTTCTTTGTCTCTAGTAAAATTTTTTGCTCTGAAGTCTACTTTGTCTTATACTTTGTTAATATAGCAACTCCTGCTTTTAAAAAAAAAGTGTTTACATAGTATATTTTTTCCATTTTACTCTCAATCTACCGATGTCATTGAATTTGAAGTGGGTCTTATAGACAGCATATTGTTAAAGTATGGTTTTTTTTTAATCCACTCTGCCTGTCTCTTAATTGGTGTATTTAGATTTACATATATATTTAGGTAATTGTTGATATGTTAGGGTTTACATATGTCATTTTATTTGTGTTCAGTTTGTTTCTTCTGGTTCTCTTCTGTTTCTCTTTCTTACATTCAGATTGGTTTGTTGAGCATTTTTAGGATTATATCTTGACTTATAGTGTTTTAAGTATATTGCTTTGTATAGGTTTCTTAGTGGTTGCTCTAGTTATTGCAATATAGATGCATAATTTATCATAATTCAATTATGATCTGTCTTAACATGGATTTCTTTGGGTTTATTCTATTAGGATAGAATGGGATCTTCCCTACAGCTTGTTGAATCTGTAGGTTTATATCTCTTGCCATGATTACAAGTTTTCAACCATTATTTCTTTGAATATTATTTAATCCTACTTCCTCTCTCTCCTCTCCTTCTCAGACTCTGATCATATGAATGCTAGCTTTTTTGTTATTGTCACACAGGTCTCTGAGACTCTGTTAATTATTCTTTCTGTCTATTTTCATTCTTGTTCAGATTGGTGAATTCTGTTGATCTATCCTAACATTCACTGATTCTATCTTCTGTCCTTAAACTCTGCTGTTGAGCCCGTCCAGTGAGGTTTTTTTTCTTTTTTTCTTTCAGTTATATCTTTCAGTTCTATCATTTCTGTTTGGTTTTTTGTAACTTCTATTTCTTTGTTGAGATTTTCTTTATTTTTCTTTTGTTTCAAGAGAATTTTTAATTGCTTTTAAAAGAATTTTTATGATGGCTGCTTTATAATCCTTGTCAGATAATTCCAACATCTGATTCATCTCAGTGTTGGGTCTGTTGATTATCTTTTCTCGTGAACATTATGATTTTCCTGGTTCCATGATGAGTGATTTTCCATTGAGCCTTGATTATTTTGGAGGTTATACTTTGAGACTCTGGATCCTATTCAATCTTTTTTTTTTTAGCATACATTCCCCTTGTTGAGATAAAGCATGAAAGCCAAATGGGTATGTTTGTTCAGCTTCTTGCTAGGTTCAGTGACACTACTTTAGCAAAAGTTGGGTTTTGACTCACACTGCCTTGTATCAGACTGGTGAAGTTGAAGTTAACATATTGCCCTTGGCCCCATTCACACCTTTCTGGCAAAAGTAGGTCACCAACTTGCACAGCCTTGTGTCTCTGCATGGGGATATAAGATCAGTTCCCCCCTGAACTCACTGTCACCAGGGAGGGGGGAACCAGAGAGCTGTCTCACACTGCTTTTTTGCAGCGGGGTGGGGGCAGAAGCTTGGTTTCTCTCTGTGCCCCACTGACACCAAAGGATGGGAGAAGTAGGGTGCCAACCAGCCCTGATTCTGCCTCATTTATGCCAGCTAGGAGTAGAGGCTCAGCTCCCTGCATGTCCCACTGGCATCAGAGGAAGGGAAGCAGGGTGTTGACTACTCTGTCTCACTACCTTTTTCTACCTCACTGATACTGTGTGCAGCTGGAGGCTTCTGACTGAGACTCTCTGACACAGGATATGGGTAGGAAGTCAGAATAAGAGTGCCACCAGTCCTGTTTTTCACTGCTTCCTTTGGTCTCTTTGCTGCCAGTTGGGTTTAGTTCCCCACTGGGCCTCACTGACACAAGGAGTGTAAGGGAAGTGAGTGCTTACTACTAACAACTTGTACCGCTTTGTTCAGATTCATTGGTGCAGGGTTGGGGTGGAGGCTCAGCTCCCCATTGGCCCCACTGACACTACCGTGTGGGGGAATGGGAACATATCTTCCTTCTACAGAGGGGAACGGAAGATCGGCTCTCGGCTTACCCCACTGATACTATACCGGCCAGGTGATCTGGAGTGCACCACCTGCATCTATGGGGCAGGGCTGTGGTGGTGTGGAAGATCAACTCTCTGCTCAGTTGTGTCTGCCCTTAAACCGTGAGGTGTGTGTGGGGGTACAGTTTAACAGTTGATAATTGGCAAGAGAAGGCAGCTATTACCAAGATTGTTTTCTATTGTTTAGTCAGGCTTTCCCTGATCAGCTAAGTAGATCAGACTTTTCTTAGTTTTTTTTTTTTTGTCTGTGGCTGTTGGTGGTTCTGGGTTGGAAACTTCTGTAGCACTCTATGGGATGTATGGGAGACAATAAGCAAACTCAGGGATCTCATTGCCTTGGCGTTTCTCAAGTCCTGAAGCAGTGCTACTCCATCTTGGTTGTGACCTTGTGTTGATTTTTTAGTCAACTTAAATATTGTTTTGAGTAACTAAGAACATTTTTTTTAAGTAATGGCTTAAATTCTCACAATGTTAATAGGTAGGTCACAAAAGTTAGTAGTTAAATATATGCATCTGTACATGCCTGCTAAATATTTCCTTTTTGATTTCTCTTTTGCTTATGCCAAATTGAGATGGTGCATGGAAATTTAAGCAGTGGAAGGATAGGCCTGTCCATGAGGAACTAGACTTAAGAGTTCTGTTGATCATAATTGGCCATTCTCACAAATCAGGTGAGCTGTAGAAGTCAAATCTAGACCAGTCAGCCCAAGGAAGGGGCATAGGTACATACCAAGTGTTCACAGAGCCAGATTGAGTCCACAGTTTGGGATCAAATTAACAGAGCATCTACAAGTTTATAAATGAAGACAATTGGAGGAAATAGATGTACCTGGCTGGAGTAGAGGATAATGGGGCAAACAAGGCAGATTTTGTAAGTCATTATCTTCCTCTGCCAAAACTACCTCCCTCATAGACCAGTTATGTCAGTTAGGAATGCATTCTGGAGCAAGTGGCTCAAATGGACAAGGTTTTATTTGTTTCTTGAATCAAAAATAAGGGGTCTGTAGGCAGCTCAGAATGTCACCAGGGATCCAGCCCTTTTCCATCTCTCATTCTGTCTTTCTCAGTGAGTAGGCCTTCAGTCTCATGCTGATCTCCTCATAATCTCAAGATGGCTTCTGCACTGTCAAAAGTACATTTCTAGGCAGAAATATGAAGGGGGAAGCAGTCAGGGGAAATGCCAGTGACAGGAGGTCAAAAGCTTTCCCACAACTGCAGGGGAGTCTGGGGAACTAACTTCAGGGAGTTGGCTCATTGCTTCCTGAAATAACAGGGTCTGTTGTAAGGAAGAAGACACTAGCAAGGCCTGCCTCTCTGGACATTACATTTCCCTCCAGAAAATAACACATGGCTGCTTACTTTAGTTCCTTAAGAGGGGGAAAAAAATAGTTATCTCAAGAAAAGAAACCTATCAAGGGCTCCCTTTTTTAAAGGTCTTGTCTTTTGCACCCGTCTTATTCAGGCTCAACTTTTTTACTTGTACAGTACTCTCTGTTGTCTATGGAAGGTAGTGTAAGAGGCATACATGTTAAAAATGTTTGGGACAACTGAATTTTGAATAATCAAGATTTTATAGAACAAAAAACTGATGCAGAACTATAGCTCTCATAGTTTGGGCATACTTCCTAGGCATTCATTTCAAATATCTAGGGGCTTTCTCAAAGCTTCACCTCTCTCCTAAGATTCTGATTTGCCTTTTGGCGCCAAGTGGGAAACCTCCACAGTGAAATAAAAGCTGTTACTGATGAGAGTGTGATTGGGCATATGAACATGGGGAAGGCAGGAAAAAAAAGGTTGAGTACCATTTGGAAGAGCACTGGTTCTTTTTCAGGCCACTGAAAAATGACTCCAATAGACACAGGGTGTTAGTAGCAAATAATTTAAACCTAGACGTTTATATCATGTTTCTCTTATTCTAGATGTATGGATATGAATTTATTATATTGATATTTATACTATGCATTAATTAAACTTTGAGAAACCTAAACAGGTTTTATTCATACCATGTAGCTCTAAGACCAGCTAATCCCTTTATTATCTTTTCATTTTCCTCCTGTACCAGCACTAATTGTGTTCCAGACCAAAGTACTTAGGTATAGAGCATACTGTTTTCCATTATTCCTTTTCCCTGTGGACACATACAAACAGTAAATACTAGAAGTTGACAGCTGGTTTTTACTGTTGATATAAATAATATTTACATGGGTTTCTTGTTACTAGATCTGGCAAGGTTATGGAGATTGATAGACCTATGTATTCTTGGATATCTTTTATTACCAGTATAACTTTGAAAGCTCTTCTGTGTATCATTATGTTGTTGCTATAGCAACATGTACCAAAATAAAGTACATTTTTTTTTTCTGCTTTTTTTTTTTTTTTTTTTTTTGTGGTACGCGGGCCTCTCACTGTTGTGGCCTCTCCCGTTGTGGAGCACAGGCTCCGGACGCGCAGGCCCAGTGGCCATGGCTCACGGGCCCAGCCGCTCCGCGGCACGTGGGATCTTCCCGGACCGGGGCACGAACCCGTATCCCCTGCATCGGCAGGCGGATTCTCAACCACTGTGCCACCAGGGAAGCCCTCCTTCAAGCTTTTTAAGCAACATGGCAGAGCAGCGGTCACCAACATTTTTGGCACCCGGGACCAGTTTGGTGGAAGACAATTTTTCCACGGACGTGGGGTGGGGGGGGTTGGGGGGGAGATGGGGGGATGGTTTATGTGGTAATGCAAGTGATGGGGAGCAATGGGGAGCAGCAGATGAAGCTTCACTCGCTCTCCTGCCACTCACCTCCTGCTGTGTGGCCCGGTTCCTAACAGGCTATGGACCTGTACCAATCCCCAGGGTTGGGGACCCCTGCTATAGAGTTTCTGTCCCAGACATTCAGTATTCCTTCTATTTATCTTTCCTCCTTGAATTTCCCTTACTTAAATAAGTTATCATTATAACATAAAATACAGTTTGTATTGGACTAAATCCTAGTGGGATTAAAAGAATAAATGAAGGGAAGTAGTGTATGGTATAGTATAAACAGTAGAGGTTCTGTGCTATTGCTTAGCCCCATGACCTTGCCTCGTAATCTTTTTGTACTTTTAACATATAGCTTTTTTTTTTTTTTTTTCCGGCCACACTGTGGGGCTTGTGGGATCTTAGTTCCCCGACCAAGGACTGAACCTGGGGCCTTGGTAGTGAAAGCACTGAGTCCTAATCGTTGGAGCACCAGAGGATTCCCTCTTTTTGTACTTTTGATTTTTTCATCTATAAAATGGTCAGAGACATAGCTACTTCACTGGGATGATATATACATTACTCTGTGTCTGGCAGGAATTCAGTTCTTTTCACTTCCCTCACCTTCCTTTTTTTTTCCTTTCTGTTTTTTTTTTTTTTTTTTTTTGTGGTATGCGGGCCTCTCACTGCCGTGGCCTCCCCCGCCGCGGAGCACAGGCTCCGGACGCACAGGCCCAGCGGCCATGGCTCACGGGCCCAGCCGCTCCGCGGCATGTGGGATCCTCCCGGACCAGGGCACGAACCCGTGTCTCCTGCATCGGCAGGCGGACTCTCAACCACTGCGCCACCAGGGAAGCCCCCTTTCTGGGTTTTTTAACTAAGGTTGATAGCATATAGTCCCCACCCCCCCCACAGATAGCATCACATTCCCACCTACTTTGGATATCTAAGCATTGCCCAATATCACAAGGGAAGTTCTTGTATCTAGGAACTATCCTAATCTCAGCTCTATCATGACAATTAACTTCAGTTTAATTGGGGGTTTTAAAATGCCTAGCCCAACTTTGATTAGGTTCATACCGTGTGTTTTCTGCTTGGTGGAGTAGAGATTTTGTAGAAAGCATAACTTTAGAACTTAATTGTTACTTTTATTTATCATATCCCCTTCTTTCCAAAAAGGGTATGAGGTGTTTTAAAAGGACATAATAAAATTAACAGCATAGGGGAGAAACGGAGGGAGCTGTTGGATAAAAACCAAGAAACGGAATATGTAAATCCTGAGGTTCAACAGTTAAGTGCAGCTTTCCTGCAAATCCTTCTACCTGAGCTTTTAGGGATTTCTGAAAGGTTTTTTGTAGGAGTAGGATTGGAAGAAGGGTTTGGGGAGGTGGATTTTATTTATTTTTTTTTTACGTTTATTTATTTAAGCAAGGCTGACTTAGCACTAGAAGAAATCTATGAGAGCTCTATGGAGGTAATTCAGGAGGGCAGTGAGGCCCTAGTGAGAACCTGCACTATCTGCCCTATTGAAGCCAATCCTATCAGGCGCTAGGTAGCTGCCCTCTAACGCTGGAGGCAGCAAGACCATTCTAAACCACCCAGCCCTGCTTACGTTTCCTTTAGTTAGTTTTCTTTCTATCCTCACCATTCCACCCAGCTCCTTACTGCCTCACCACCAGGCCTGAACAAACAAGTCAGGACATGTTATTTTAGCTTAGGAATAGAATGATATTTATTTGTTGTGGGTTCAAATTAATGCATCTTCAAAAAGTGTGCATTTTTGTTTCTTTTTAGATTCTTCACTATTTACATATTTCTAAATGGGAACACTTTCAAATTGGAGAAAACTGAATTAACTCATTGAGTGAGGTATGATTAGAAACTCCTGTTATATCCATTTTATAGATGGATAAGCAAACAAAAAGATTAAATAACGGTGCTCACACAGTTGATTAAATTTGTTGTCTTTTCTGTAACATCACTATTTGGGTTAGTTGAAGAAACCAGACAAATATGGCTATGGCAAGCAATGGCATGAAGACACTGTCTTTGGAGACCTACTCTTTTCTATTTTGATTCTACATTTTCTCTTCAGTTTCCAGCTGCTCTTATCCGGTCCCAAGGCCTCAGTTACTCTCTTTGTGTTGTGGGCTTGTGAATCTCCACTTTTACTTCTAACTTATCTTCTGAGCTCCAGGCTAATCTATTCAACTCTCCAATCAACATTTCCACCTGGCTAAATCACAGGCTTCAGCAGTGCCCCACGATGAACTGGTCATCTTCTGTCCACATCTGCTACTCTTCTTTTTTTAAAAAAAATTTATTTATTTATTTATTTTTGGCTGTGTTGGGTCTTTGTTGCTGCGCGTGGGCTTTCTCTAGTTGCAGTGCGTGGGGCCTACTCTTTGTTGTGGTGCACGGGCTTCTCATAGTGGTGGCTTCTCTTGTTGTGGAGCACAGGCTCGAGGTGCACGGGCTTCAGTAGTTGTGGCTCACGTGCTCAGTAGTTGTGGCTCGCAGGCTCTAGAGTGCAGGCTCAGTAGTTGTGGTGCACGGGCTTAGTTGCTCCGTGGCATGTGGGATCTTCCTGGACCAGGGCTCGAACCTGTGTCCCCTGCATTGGCAGGCGGATTCTTGACCACTGTGCCACCAGGGAAGCCCCTTTTGTCTTCTTAATGCCAGGAAATGTTTCCCCCATTATTACTAGGCAGCATTTAAGGTAGTGTTGAGAATCTGGGTTCTGTAATCAGATTGACTGGGTTTGAATCTTGGCTCCACAGGTTATTTGTGTTATGGACTTGCTTCAGTTTCCTACTCTGTAAAATGGGAGTAATGCTGCTACCTATATCACAAGGTTATTCTGAGTATTAAATAGGGTTGTTTTGAAGTGTTTATATATATGTACATTTAATAAAATACATAAATTACTTATATTAAAATTATGATTATTATCATTCCTGGGCATTCCTTGATTTTTCCTATTTTATCACCTTCTTCCTGAATATCTCTTCAATCTGTCTGTATGTTTCTCAATCCATACAGCCACCATCCTGGTCCATTCTCTGTTTGGACATCTACAGTAGTCTCACTACATGACCTGAATGAATCTGTTCTTTAGTCTGTACCCAAGATGTTTGTGTCAAAATACATATCTGACCATTATACTCTACCACTGTACCTGCCATAGGTTTGCATTTTCATTAGAATAAAGTCCAAAATCCTCTTTATGGTTTGAGACTCTATATAATCTGTGACCCTTGGTTATACCCCAGCCTCACCTGCTTTGTTCCAGTCATCCTAGACTTTTTTTTTTTTTTTCAGTTCCTAAGATGTACCATACTCTCAACCATACCCTTTGAATGTACTGTACTTTCTCCTGGGGACTCTTCCCCCTTCCACGTTCTTCTATTTCCTTTTCCAGGTCTCAGCTAAAATGCCAGGTCCTCAGGAATTCCCTGACCCCATGATATTCTTTGTTTTCCATGTTTATAGTGCTCTTCATACTTATAGTTATTTGTTTAATGTTTGCATTCCTGGCTTTAATGTGAGTTCTGTGAAAACCAATCTTATTCTTTGCTTTATTTATCCCCACCACCTAACAGACCGTCTGTCACATAGTAGCACTCCCAAATATTTTTTTGATTTGATTAATTTATAATCAGATATGAAAAGTGTATAGTGGCTTCCTGTGTTGGAAAAATTCTCCACTCTTTGATTCTTGTAAGCAGTAGATCTGACCTTTCTCTGTAGATGCTGAAAAGGCTAGACGCTCACTTTCCCAGATTCACTTGCAATTAAGGGGGACTTTCTATGAACATACTATCAATTAGATGTAAGTGAAAATCTGCTGGGGGTTTGTGGGAAATTTTACACTCCTCCTCCCCTTTGTGGTTTCCTTTTTATTCTTCCTACCTGAAATTCAGAGGACAGGCTGGAGGCAGATCAGCCTTCTGTAATGGTGAGGTTACTGTGAGGAGGGTGAGTATGACATTCTAAGAAAGACAGAAGGAGTCTGGGTCATTGATGACATCTTAGTACCCTTCTACTGTCCCTGAAATGCCTCTCCCCAGACTTCTTGTTATATGAGAATAATTAATCATTATATCGTTAGTATACTGTAGTCTGTTTTCTGTTGTATGTAACCAGATGCAATCCCTGATAAATGAACTTGCTACCTACATCACTTATTTGGTACCTAGCATGTGCTCTTTTATGATAGTGGATGAATGCATGGATGAATGCATGGATGGATGGGTGGTTGGGATGGATGAGATGGATGGACAGATGGGTGGATAAACAACAACCAGTAGATTATACTGCTGGAGAATCAAGACCATATCTTATTTTTTGTGTGTCACCCTTTCCCCACTCAACCCTATCCACCCTGAATACTGCCCTGCATATAGCAGATGCCCAACAAATGTTCATCAATGATGATGTTGATTGTGGATTGAAGATGTTATTTCATTAGGGAAGGCTATGAATCAGGTTTAATTTGGTTTCTAACAATGAAATCCCCTAAAATGGTAGCTTCTATACTTTCATAATCTAAAGATGCTCATAGACATTTGGATCAATCTTGTGGTGGTACATCCCAGATAATTTAGAAATTTACATATTTTTATAAAAGTCAGAATCAAGGATATATCTTGGCAAAGGTTCTTCTCAATGGTGTTTAATACAAAACAACCTTTATTAAATGCAAGGATGTCAAGTAGTATAATTCTCTGCTGAGACAGCACATTATAAGTAAGAGGACCATAAAATTCAGATCCAAATTGGGAACTTTATGAGAGTCAAATGGATGTTATTAAGAATTATTCTTTGAGACTTTATTTTTTAAAGCAGTTTTAGGTTCACAACAAAATTAATAGGGAGGTACCAAGACTTCCCATATCCTCTCTTCTTCCACACATGCATAGCCTGCCCCATTATCAATATCACTCACCAGAAGTGTAAGGATCAACCTATATTTACATATCATAATTGCCCAAAGTCCATAGTTTTTCTTAGGGTTCCCTTTTGGTGTTGTATTCTGTAGGTTTGGCAAATGTATAATGATGTATATCCATGTGTTGTATCATACAAAATAGTTACACTGCCCTAAAAATTTTCTGTCTTCTACCTGTTCATCTACCCCTCCCCTCAGCCACCACTGATCTTTCTCTTGAGTCCATAGTTTTACCTTTTCCAGAAGGTGATATAGTTGGAATCATACAGTATGTAGCCTTTTCACATTGGCTTCTTGTACTTAGTAATATGCTTTTAAGTTTCCTCAATGTCTTTTCATGGTTTCTTTTAGCACTGAATAATATCCATTGTCTGTATGTACCACAGTTTATTTATCCAGTTACCTACTGAAGGAAATCTTTTTTGCTTACAAGTTTTGGCAGTTATGAATAAGGCTGCTATAAATATTCGTATATAGGTATCAAGGACTATGATTGCTGTATCATATGATAAGAGTATATTTAGTTTTGTAAGAAACTGCTGAACTGTCTTCCAAAGTGCCTGCATTTCCATCAGCAATGTATGACAGCTTCTGTTGCTCTACATCATCACCAGCTCTTGGTGTTGTCAGTGTTCTGTATTTTGGCGTTCTAATAGGCCATCTCATTTTTGTTTAATTTGCACTGATGACATATGATGTGGACCATCTTTTCATATGCTCATTTGCCCTAACTTCTTTAGTTGGGTGTCTATTAAGGTCTGTGGTCCATTTTTTAATTGGGTTGTTTGTTTTCTCATTGTTGAGTTTAAAGAGTTCTTTGTATATTTTGGATAACAGACCTTTGTCAGATATGTCTTTTGCAAATATTTTCTCCCATTCTATGGTTTTTCTTCTAATTCTCTAGATATTGCCTTTTGCAGTTTTTAAATTTAATGAAGTCGAACTTATCAGTTGTTTCTTTTATGAATCTTGCCTTTAGTGTTGTATCTAAAAAGTCACTGCTGTACCCAAGGTCATCTAGGTTTTCTCCTATGTTATCTTCTAGGATTTTTATAGTTTTGTATTTTATGTCAGGTCTATAATTCATTTGAGTTAATTTTTGTAAAGGGTGTTAAGGTCTGTGTCTCCATTCATTTTTTTGCAAGTGAACATCTTGTTCTAGCACCATGTCTTGAAGAGACTGTCTTTGCTCCATTGTATTGCCTTTGCTCCTTTGTCAAAGATCAGTTGACCGTAGGGAATTCCCTGGCAGTCCAGTGGTTGGGACTCAGTGCTTTCACTGCCAGAGGCTGGGATTTGATCCCTGGTCTGGTAATTAGGATCCCACAGGCCGTGTGGCATGGCCACCCCCCCCCCCCAGGAAAGAAAGATCAGTTATCCATATTTATGTATTTCTACTTCTGGACTCTCTATTTTGTTCCATTAATCTATTTATCTATTCTTTCACCAGTACCACACTATCTTGATTATTGTAGTTTTATAGAAAATCCGGAAGTCAGGTAGTATCTCTTTCAACTTTATTCTGCCTTCAGTACTGTGTTGGCTATTCTGGGTCTTTTGTTTCTCCATATAAATCTCAGAATCAGTTTATTGGTATCTATAAAATAACTTGTGGTACTTTGACATTGAATTGAATCTATACATCAAGTTGGAGAAAACTGACACCTTGACAATATTGTCTTCCTATTCATAAATGTGGAATATCTCTTAATTCTTCTTTGATTTCTTTCATCAGAGTTTTGTAGTTTTCCTCATACAGATCTTGTACGTATTTTGTTAGATTTATACCTAAGTATTTCCTTTTGAGGGGTGCTAAGGTAAATGGTAATGTGTTTTTTAATTTTAAATTCCATGTGTTCATGGTATACAGGAAAGTGATTTATTTTTGTATATTAACTTTGCATCCTTTAACCTTGCTATAATCACTTATTAGTTCCAGATTTTCTACATAGGTGATCATGTCATCTGAGAACAAAGACAGTTTCATGTCTCCCTTTCCAATCTGTATACCTTTTAGTTCCTTCTTTTGCCTTATTGCATTAAAAAGGACTTCAATATGGTGTTGAAAAGGAGTGATGAGAGGTGATATCCTTGCCTTGTACCTGATATTAGAAGGAAATCTTCAGTTTCTCACCATTAAGTATGACTTAGTTATAGTTTTTTTGTGTGGATCGTCTTTATTAAGTTGAGAAAGTTCCCCTCTATTCCTAGTTTACTATGAATTTTTACCATGATGGATGTTGGATTTGTGAAATGTTTTTTTCTGCATCTATTGATATGATTATGTGATTTTTCTTTTTGAGGCTGTTGATGTGATGGATTACATTAACTGACTTTCAAATGTTGAACGAACCTTGCATACCTGGATTAAATCCTACTTGGCTGTGGTCTCTATATTTTAAAACTTTTTTGGATTCAATATGCTAATAATTTTTTGAAAAATTTTGCATCTGTGTTTATGAGAAATGTTACTCTGTAGTTTTCTTTTCTTGTAATTTTTTTTTTTTTTTGTGGTACGTGGGCCTCTCACTGTTGTGGTCTCTCCTGTTGAGGAGCACAGGCTCCGGATGCGCAGGCTCAGCGGCCATGGCTCACGGGCCTAGCCGTGCACGTGGGATCTTCCTGGACTGGGGCACGAACCCGTGTCCCCTGCATCGGCAGGCAGACTCTCAACCACTATGCCACCAGGGAAGCCCTCTTGTAATGTTTTGTCTGATTTTGGTATTAGGGTAATGCTGGCCTTGTCAAATGAACTAAGAAGTATTCCCTCTGCTTCTATCCTCTGAAAGAGATCATGAAGAATTGGTATATTTTATTTCTTAAATATTTGTTAGAATTCACCAAAGAACCCATCTGGGCCTTGTTGTTTCTCTTTTGGAAGGCTGTTAATTATTGATACAATTTCTTATCTAGGTATAGTCCTATCCAGATTGTCTATTTATTCTTGTGTGAGTTTTGACAGTTCTTCCAAGGAATTGGTGTGTTTCACCTAGGTTATCAAATTTGTGGGCATAGAGTTATTCATAGTATTCCTTTATTATCCTTTTACTTTTTAAATGTTATCTGTAGTGAAGTCTCTTTCATTTATGTTATTAGTAATTTGTGTCCTCTCTCTTTTTTTCATAGTTAGCCTAGTTAGAGACTTATTGATTTTATTGATTTTTATCAAAGAAACAGCTTTTGGTTTCATTGATTTCCTCAAGTGATCTTCTGTTTTTAATTTCATTTCTGCTCTAATTATTAATTCTTTTATTCTGTTTACTTAGGATTTAATTTTCTCTTCTTTTTCTAATTTTCTAAGTTAGAAGATTAGATTATTGGTTAGTAGATCTTTCTCATTTTCTAATATATGCATTCAATACTATAAATTTGCTTCTAAACACTGCCTTTGCTTCATCCCACAAATTTTGATAAGGTATGTTTTCATTTCATTTAGTTTGAAATATCCTAACATTTCTTTTGAGATTTCTATTGGGACTCATGTTATTTAGAAGTGTGTAATTTAATCTTCACATTTTGGGGGATTTTCCAGGTATTTTTCTGTTATTTCTAGTTTAATTTCTTGTAACCTTAGAGCAGACTCTACTCTTGTGTATGATTTATATTCTTTTACATTTGTTAAGATGTGTTTTATGGTCCAGAATGTAGTATATCTTGATGAATGTTCCATTGATCTTGAGAAGAATGTGTATTCTACTCCTGTTGGATGAAGTTGTCTACAGATATCAATTATATAGTTGTGATGGTGTTACTGAGTTCAATTATTTCCTTACTGATTTTCTGTCTACTGGATCCATTCATTTCTGATGGAAGGGTGTTGAAATCTGCAACTATAATAGTGGATGCACCTATTTCCCATTACAGTTCTATAACTTTTTGTCTCAGGTACTTTGGTGCTCTGTTGTTAGCACCTACATGTTAACAATTGTTATGTCTTGGGAGCTTCCCCAAGATGGTGGAGTAGGAAGACTCTGAACTCACCCACTCTCACAGACACACCAAAATTACAGCTGTTTACAGAACAACTATTTATGAGATGACCCGAAGAGTAGCAGAAAAGATGTCGATAACTAAAGAGATAAAGAATGAACTACAACAGGATGAGTAGGAGGGGTAGAGATGCAGTTATTGTGAAGAACCACACCCCTGGGTCAGCAACCCCAAAATGAGAGAGATATCACAACTGCAGAGGTCCTGCCTAAGGAGCAAGGGGTCCTGAGCCTCACGTTGGGCTCCCCAGCCTGGGGGTCCTGCACTGGGAAGATAAGCCCCCAGAATGTCTGGCTTTGAAAACAAGCAGGGCTTAAATTTGGGAGAGCCAGAGGGGTATAGGAAATGGAGACTCCACCCTTTAAAGTGCAGGTGCAAAATCTCACATGCTCCAAGTACCAGTGCATGAGGCAATAGCTTGAAAGGAGCCTGACTCAGACCCACTTGCTGATTTTGGAGACCCTCATAGAGAGGCAGGACTCCCTCTGGTGTTGGAGACACTGGCAACAGCCATTTTGGGCAGCTCATTCTACTGTGATGACACTGGTGCTGGGAGGCACTATTTTGGAGTTCTTTCTCTAGCTGATTAGTGCTGGGGGCTTGCCCTGCCCATCAGCAGGCCTGCAGCAGCTGCATGCCCCTGGGCCAGCCAGATGCACAGGGAGCCAGCCCTGCCTACCAGTGTGTCGGCAGCTGCCATGTGCCACCAAGATGCACAAGTAGCCATGGAAGGAGCTGGCTTCATGAACCAGTTACCCCCCAGCAACCACGGGCTGTTGGGCCACAAAGCCAGCTGTGTGAGGAGCCTGCCCCACACACCAGTGGACCACAGCCACCACACAAGGCAGGGCCTTGCAGCTAGCCAGGCTGAGGTCAAGCCCCACCTACCAATGTGCCCACAGTAGTTGGCCCCACCACAACAGAAGGGTGCATGTAGTTTCCATAGGTAATATCCCTATAACATATACCTCTGGTGATTAGAGGGGGTGTGCTGCTGGGCCCCATAGGAAGTCTCCTACATAAGGCCACTTCTCCAAGATCGGGACATATAACTGACCTACCTAATGCATAGAAATAAACAGAGAATTGGGCAAAGTGAAAAGACAGAGGAATATGTTCCAAATGAAGGAACAAGGCAAAGCCTCAGAAAATGCACCAATGAAATGGAGATAAGCAGTCTACCCAATAAAGAGTTCAAGGTAATGATCATAAAGATGCTTATCGAACTGAGGAGAAGAATGGATAGACACAGTGAGAATTTATAAAGAGTTAGAAACTATAAAAAAGAATTTATAAAGAGTTAGAAACTATAAAAAAGAACCAAATAGAACTGTAAAATAAAATAACTGAAATAAAAAATATATATACTAGAAGGAATCAATAGTAGATTAGAAGATGCAGAGGAACTGGCCCATGATATGGAAGATAGAAAAGTGGAAATCACCCAAGCTGAACAGGAAAAAGAGAAAAGAGTTTTAAAAAAATAAGGACAGTTTAAGAAACCTCAGAGACAACATTAATCTTAATAACATACAAATTATAGGAGTCCCAGAAGAAGAGAGAGAAAGGGGCAGAGAATTTATTTGAAGAAATAATAGCTGAAAACTTCCCTAACCTGAGGAAGGAAACAGACATTAAATTCCAGGAAGGACAGAGAGTCCCAAACAAGATGAACCCAAAGAGGTCTGCACCAAGACATTTAATTAAAATAGCAGAAATTACAGAAAGGATCTTAAAAGCAGCAAGAGAAAAGCTACTTAGCTACAAGGGAACTACCATAAGACCACCAGCTAACTGCTCAGCAGAAAATTTGCAGGCCAGAAGGGAGTGACATGATATATTATATTCAAAGTGCTAAAAGGAAAAAAAAAACCTACAACAAAGAATATTCTATCCAGCAAGTTTATCATTCAGAATTGAAGGAGAGATAAAGAGTTTTACAGACAAGCAAAAGCTAAAAGAGTTCAGCACCACTAAACTGGCCTTACAAGAAATGTTAAGAGGACTTCTTTAAGTGGAAAAGAAAAGGCTACAACTAGAAATAAGAAAATTATGAAAGGAAAACTCTCATTGGTAAAGGCAAACATACAGGAAATGTAATGGATCAATCAATTATAAAGCTATAGGAAGGTTAAAAGATAAAACAAGTAAAACCATCTGTATCTACAATAAGTATTTAAGGGATAAATTTAAGGGAGGGAGGTTTGTTAGAATGTATTCAAACTTAAGAGAGTTTTGAGTTAAAATAGTCACCTGTAAATATAGGTTGTTATATTTGTATAACCTCAGAGTAACCATAAAACAAAAACTTATAATGGATGCACACACACAAAAGAAACGAATGCAAACCTAACACTAAAGGTAGTCATCATATCAAAAGGGAAGACAGCATAAGAAGAAGAAAAGAACAAAAAGAACTACAAAAACAACCAGAAAACAATTAACAAAATGATAAGAGGTACATACCTATCAATAATTACTTTAAATGTAAATGGACTAAATAATCAAAAGACATAGAGTGGCTGAATAGATTAAAAAAAAAAAAAAAAGACTCATACATATGTTGCCTACAAGAGACTCACTTCAAACCCAAAGAAACAAACTGAAAGTGAGAGGATGGAAAAAGATATTCCATGGAACTGGAAATGAAAAGAATGGTGGGGTAGCAATGCTTATATTGGACAAAAGAGACTTCAAAACAAAGACTATAACAAGGGACAAAGAAGAACATTACCTAATGATCAACGGATCAATCCAAGAAGAAGAAATAACGATTGTAAGTATATATGCACCCAATATGGGAGCACCTAAATACATAAAGCCAAATATTAACAAACATAAAGGGAGAAATAGTAATACAATAATCGTAGGGGACTTTAACACCCCACTTATATAATGGACAGATCATCCAGACAGAAAATTAATAAGGAAACACTGGCCTCAAATGACACATTATTTCAAATCTTGTTAATAGGCATATACAGAACATTCTATCCAAAAATAACTACACATGGAATACTCTCCAGGATGGATCACATGCTAGGCCACAAAACAAGTCTTAATACATTTAAGAAGATTGAAATATCAGGCATCTTTTCTGACTACAAAAGTGTGAGACTAGAAATTAAATACAAGAAAAAAAACTGTAAAAAACACAAATACACGGAGGCTAAAAAGTATGCTACTAAATAAACAATGGGTCATTGAAAAAATCCAAAAGGCAATCAGAAAATGCCTGGACAAAAATGAAAATGGAAACAAAACAATCCAAAATTTATGGGACACAGTAAAAGCAGTTCTTAGAAGGAAGTTTATAGCATTACAGGGCTACCTCAGGAAACAATTACAGTATTAACCAATCTAATTTTGCACCTAAAGGAACTAGAAAAAGAAGAAAAAACACAACTCAAAGTTAGTAGAAGGAAAGAAGTAATAAAGGTCAGAGTGGAAATAAATTAGAGACTGAAAATAGCAATAGAAAAGCTTAATGACACTAAGAGCTGGTTCTTTGAAAAGATAAGCAAAGTTGACAAGACTTTAGACAGACTCATCAAGAAAAAAAAGAGAGGACCCAATCAATAAAATCAGAAATGAAAGAGAAGTTGCAAGCAACATAGAATAAGAAAAGATCATAAGAGATTACGATGAACAATTATATACCAATAAATTGGACAACCTAGAAGAAACGGATAAATTCCTGGAAATGTACAATGTCCCCAGGCTACATCAGGAAGAAATAGAAAATATGGGCATACTGATTTCTAGTAATGAAATTGAATCAGTAAAAAAACAAAACAAGACGAAAAAACTCCCAACAAACAAAAGTCCAGGACCAGGTATCTTCACAGGTGAATTCTAATAGACATTTAAAGAAGAGTTAACACCTATTTTTCTCAAACTATTTCCAAAAACTGAAGAGGAAGAAATGCTTCTGAACTCATACTATGAGGCTAGCATCATCACTCTGATACCAAAACCAGACAAAAATACCACCGAAAAAAAAAGGAGAGAGAGAGTTAAAGACCAATATCACTCATGGACATAGATGCAAAAATCCTCAACAAAATATTAGCAAACCAAATTCAACAATACGTTAGAAGGATCACACACCACAATCAAGTGGGATTTATCCCAGGGATGCAAGGATTGTTCAATATTCACAAATCAATATGATACACCATATTAACAAACCAAAGAATAAAAATCATATGCTCATCTCCATAGATAAAGGAAAAATTTTTGACAAAACAATAATTTATGATAAAAACTCTCACCAAAGTGGGTATAGAGGTAACATACCTCAACATAATAAAGGCTATATATGGACAAACCCACAGTTCACATCATACTCAACAGTGAAAAGGTGAAAGCATTTCCTCTAAGATCAGGAACAAAACAAGAATGCCCACTCTCACCACTTTTATTCAACATAGTATTGGAAATCCTAGGCAACGCAGTCAGACAAGAAAAAGAAATGAAAATAATCCTAATTGGAAAGGAAGAAATAAAACTGTCATTGTTTGCAGATGACATACTATATGTAAAAAATTCTAAAGAAGCCATCAGAAAAACTGTTAGAAATAATAAATGAATTCAGTAAATTTGTAGGTTACAAAATTAACATGCAGAAATTTGTTGCATTTCCATACACTAATGACAAACTATCAAAAAGAGAAATTAAGAAATATTTCATTGTGCATTTGTGTGTATCTCACATCTTCTTTATCCATTTGTCTATTGATGGGCACTTATATTGCTTCCATATCTTAGCTATTGTAAATAATGTTGCTATGAATATTAGAGTTCGTGTATCTTTTTGAATTAGTGTTTTTGTTTTCTTCAGATATATGCCCAGGAGTGGAATTGCTGGATCATATGGTACTCCTATTTTTAATTTCTTGAGGAACTTCCATACTGTTTTCCATAGTGGCTGCACCAATTTACATTCCTACAAACAGTGTACAAGGGTTCCTTTTTCTGCACAACCTTGCCAACATTTGTTATTTGTTGTCTTTTTGAATAATAGTCGTTCTGACAGGTGTGAAGTGATATCTCATTGTGGTTTTGATTTGCATTTCCCTGATGATTAGTGATGTCAAGTGCCTTTTATTGTGTCTGTTGGCTATCTGTAGATCTTCTTTGGAAAAATGTCTTTTTGGGTACTCTGCCCAATTTTTAATTGGGTTGTTTGTTCTTGGTATATTTTGGATATTAACCCTTTATCAGATATATTGTTTGCAAATGTCTTCTCCTATTCAGTAGGTGGCCTTTTTGTTTTGTTGATAGTTTCCTTCACTGTGTAAAACCTTTTTAGTTTCATGTTGTCTCATTTGTTTATTTTTAATCCTTTAATCTGCATGTGTCTTTATATTTAAAGTAGGTTTCTTACAGACAACATATAGTTGATTCATTATTATTTTTTTGTTTTTAGGATCCACTCTGATTATCTATCTTTTAATTGGTGTACTTAGACCTTTCCCATTCAAAGTGATTATTGATATAGTTGAATTAATTTCTACCATATTTGTACTGCTTTCTACTTATTGCCCTTGTTCTTTGCTCTTTTTTAAAATCTTCTACTCTTTTCCTATCTTTTGTGTTTTTTTTTTTTTAAACAAATTTATTTATTTATTTATTTTTGGCTGTATTGGGTCTTCATTGCCGTGTGCAGGCTTTCTATAGTTGCAGCAAGCGGGGGCTACTCTTCATTGTGGTGCGTGGGCTTCTCATTGCAGTGGCTTCTCTTGTTGTGGAGCACAGGCTCAAGGCACATGGGCTTCAGTAGTTGTGGCACATGGGCTCAGTAGCTGTGGCTCGCGGGCTCTAGAGCACAGGCTCAGTAGTTGTGGCACACAGGCTCAGTTGCTCCGCGGCATGTGGGATCTTCCCGGACCAGGGATCGAACCCATGTCCCCTGCATTGGCAGGTGGATTCTTAACCACTGTGCCACCAGGGAAGTCCCATCTTTTGTGTTTTTAACTGAACATTTTATATGATGCTCTTTTCTTTCCTCTATTTTTTTTTTTTTTCCGGTACATGGGCCTCTCACTGCTGCAGCCTCTCCCGCTGTGGAGCACAGGCCCTGGAAGCCCAGGCTCAGCAGCGATGGCTCACGGGCCTAGCCGCTCTGTGGCATGTGGGATCCTCCCGGACCGGGGCATGAACCTGCGTCCCCTGCATCAGCAGGTGGACTCTCAACCACTGCGCCACCAGGGAAGCCCTTCTTTTCTCTTTTTGACATATCAATTCTACTTATTTTTCTATGTTTTCAGTGGTTGCCTTAGGGTTTGCAATATATATTTACAGCTAATTGAAGTTCACTTTCAAATAACACTATACCACTTCATCAGTAGTATTATGTGTACCTTATAATGACAAAATAATCCTGATTTCTTCCTCCGATCCCTTGTATCATTGCTGTTATTAATTTCACTTATATGTACATAAGCCTATATATACTGATAAGTTATATACATAAGCATTCATAATCAAATACATTGTTGCTATTATCATTTTGAGCAAACTGTGAGCTGTTAGATGAATTAAGAATAAGAAAAACATGGGCTTCCCTGGTGGCACAGTGGTTGAGAGTCTGCCTACTGATGCAGGGGACATGGGTTCGTGCCCCGGTCCGGGAGGATCCCACATGCCGTGGAGCGGCTGGGCCCGTGGGCCATGGCCACTGAGCCTGCGCGTCTGGAGCCTGTGCTCTGCAATGGGAGAGGCCACACAGTGAGAGGCCCATCTACTGCAAAAAAAAAAAAAAAAAAAAAAAAAAAAAAGAATAAGAAAAACATGTTATTTTTTTAACCCTAACTTCCTTCTTTGATGCTCTTCCTGTCTTTATTTAGATCCTAATTTCTCACCTATATTATTTTCCTTCTCTCTAAAAAACTTTAAAAATATTTCTTGCAAGGCAAGTCTACTGGCAACAAATTTCCTCAACTTTTGTTTGGAAAGCCTTCATTTCTCCTTCACATTTGAAGGATAGTTTCACAGCATACAGAATTCTAGGTTGGTGGGTCTTTTTCTCTTAACACTTTGAATATTTATCGACTCTCTTCTTGTTCACAAAGGTTTCTGAGCCAGAAGTCACATGTAAATCTTATCTTTGTTCCTATATAGATAAGCGTTTCTGCCCTCTGGCCTCTTTCAGGATTTTTAAATTTATCTTTGATTTTCTTTAGTTTGGAGATGATGTGCCTGAGTATGCATTGTGGGGTGTTTTTGTTTGTTTGTTTATTTTTTATTGTTTGTTTGTTTGTTTTCACTTATCCTGTATGGTGTTCTCTGAGGTTCCTGGATCTGTCCTTTGGTATCTAACATGAATCTGGGGAAATGCTCAGTCATTATTTTTCAAATATTTATTTTGTTCCTTCTCTTTTTCTTCTTCTCTTGTTCCCAGTATGCATGTGTTATACCTTTTATAGTTGTCCCACAATACTTGGATATTCTGTTCTGTTTTTTTCAGTCTTAGTTCTCTTTGCTTTTTTAGGTTCAAGTATTCTATTGATATATCAAATATATATTGGTATATTGATAACTTAGAGATCCTTTCCTCAACTGTACTATCTACTAATAAGCCCATCAAGTGTTCTTCATTTCTGTTATAGTTTTTTTTTGTCGCTAATATTTCTTTTTAAGTTTTTCTTAACATTTCCATCTCTCTTTCATTGCCCGTCTGCTCTTGCATTCTATCTACTTTGTACATTTGAGCATATTAACCTTAGTATATTAATCATAGTTGTTTTAAATTCACAGTCTGATAATTCCAATATCCCTGCCATGCCTGGTTCTGATGCTTGCTCTGTATACTCAAATTGTGTTTTTTTGCCTTTTGGTATGCCTTATAATTTTTTCTTGATGGCTGGACATAATGTACAAGGTAAAAGGAACTGCTCTCAATAGGCCTTTAGTAATGTAGTGGTGAGGTGTTGAGGGAAGGGAAGTGATCTGTAGTCCTGTGATTAAGTCTCAGTCTTGTAGTGAGCCTTTCTCCTGTGAACGTCATAAGGTTTCCCACCTCCACCCCTGCCCACCTTCCATCCCCAGCTCTTATTTGGGACAGGATGGCTGGAGTAAGCTGGAGTTGGGTATCTCCCTTAGCAAGGCCTCTGATAATACCTCAGCAGGTTAGGTTCTGGTTGACTGGTTTCCCCTGAGTTCAGGTCTTATTAAGAACAAAGTGCTCTGGCATATTCATTTTCCATTCTCTCTGCTAGAATCAGAAGAAGGGGGTTTTTCTTCAATATCTACTATGGGGACCCAGTCAAGTTCCTAGAGGTAAATTGCACAATATTATGGAGGCAGTACTATGACTAGGTCCCTTTCAGAGTTGTCCAGAGTGAGCCATCAGCAGTTTGTCATTTGCAATTTAGGTTTTCCTCCCCTCAGTAATTATTCTTTTTTTTTTTTTAAATAAATTTATTTATTTATTTTTGGCTGTGTTGGGTCTTCATTTCTGTGTGAGGGCTTTCTCCAGTTGTGGCAAGTGGGGGCCACTCTTCATCGCGGTGCGCGGGCCTCTCACTGTCGCGGCCTCTCTTGTTGCGGAGCACAGGCTCCAGTCGCGCAGGCTCAGTAGTTGTGGCTCACGGGCCCAGTTGCTCCGCGGCATGTGGGATCCTCCCAGACCAGGGCTCGAACCTGTATCCCCGGCCTTAGCAGGCAGATTCTCAACCACTGCGCCACCAGGGAAGCCCCTCAGTAATTATTCTTGAATAATAAGCTTAAACTGGAACTATCCTAGGACGTATGATTAATCGTGGGAAAATAACTCATTTGCATATGTAAAAAGTCTGTAATTTTGATACAGATATGAATTAGTATAAAACTTTCTGAGGCCATTCTCATTTGTGTGTTTGCACATATTTTTTCCCAAGCCAAAATAAACTACCCATTTCATTTCTTTCTTTTTCCTTAGATTATTTTGATTCTTCAAGATCTTTCTTTTTTATGATGTTAACTCTGTTTATTCCAGCCCATAATAATCTTTTTGATATAATATAGCACTTACATTTTCAAGCAAACCATTTAGCAGTTGAGTAGGTATTGTCTTATTTTGTATTTTTGTTGGTGTTTGTTCTTAAGTCTTGCCTTTTTAATATGTCAAAAGCCTTGAGGGCAGTAACTGTCTTTATCTTCCCCTATATTACCCATAGGACCTAGCACATAGTGGTGCGTGCATGGGAGGTGTTTGCTAGTTTGCTGAGTGATTGAAATGCATGATATTAATCATGAAGCTAAGGTTTTCATATTACATTTCATTTTGATTTTACCACTGTCCATAACAAAGAAATGTTTACACACCTCCTGGAAAGTACTCAAGCTTATGTGTTGTTCTGTATTATAAATGATATTCATGTCAAGGGTGGAGAAATGGAACATATCTCTTGCTGCCACCTTTGTTTTCTGTTAACAGTAAATGCATGTAGGCCTCTAGATGGCTGTCTGCTATGAATTGCATCATTTACACTGGCTTTTAATATGCCTCCTGGCATTTCGGTTTCTGTTCTCATCAGGCAACCTCACTCATGCTGAATCCTCTGATATTTGTACCCAGATAAACGATTAGATTGCTATGAAAGATGCTCTTGCTTTGCTTCTTCATGGTTTCAGATGACTGTCAATGACACATTGGAAAGCACATCATTCAATATAATTTAAAATATCGAATCATAACAATTTCCTAGAATTTATATTCCATTTTTCTGTTAATGGACATGAGTTTTTATTCTGAGTTTTGTCACCTGTATATGATTACTCCTGGGTTTTGTCATCATCTGCTCTCAGAAGAGGAGGGATGTATTTTACCTGCTACCAGTCAGCATCTTGTTGAATACCTGTGCCTGAGCTCAGAATGGGGAGCAGAGAAACAGAGAGAAAGGAAAAATGGAAAATGATTTATGACATTTTCCTTATCTAAATTGGGGATGGAGTGTTGCAAGGAAGCTTGGAAGAAGGAAAATGCATATTTAAATGTGGTATTAGCTTTTAATCAAGGCTCAGAGAACAAGAAAAAAATTTTTACTTTGTAATAATTATACATTTTTCATTTGTCAGTAATTATGTTTATGAACTTAAACATTTTTTTAAAGCTTTTTTTTCCGTCAGGACCCTTTGTGTGCAAAGACTCACATTGTACACGAGATAAAGGTAAAAGAAAATCACATTTATTTTCATGGAGAACATTCTTTTTCAAATTATATGTTAGTAAAATGATATAGATTTTTTTTTCAGGGAACAAGACTTCATAATTAAAAACATGTATTCATAAATATTAGGATTATTTTTTAGATGTTTTGTGTGGCCATCAGAATGGTAGCTTTGAGTTCCAATTTCTCTATTTAAAAATATTTGAATGATACTTTCTATATTCTGCTTTATTGGTATATTACTGAAAGTCCCCTGGTTATTGCTCAGGGGAGAGCACTCAAATAGCAACTCATATAATTTATATGAGTTATAATCCTAATGTTAATCTAATTTAGAATCATTTTTATCTACTGGAAATTTTTTTAAAATTTTAAATGGAATGTAATTATTGTGGTAAGGTGCTGGAATCAGGGTAATTCTTCTGACCCTCCCCTTGCCATTTGAAAAAAATCTGTAGATAAAGATTTATGTTAACTTGTTCACTTATTTATTCATGAATGACTCATCATTTTCTATTTTTTTCCCCGGTGGTATATCTTACGAAAGACATATGAATATTCATTTGTATATATTTTGCATCATTCTGTTATTATTTTGACAAACTCAAGAGAGTTGTTCAGTCCATGTTCTGTCATTAACATGCAAATAGAATTATGATAAGAGTGAACATAATGATACAATCAGGGAATAGGGAGGCAAGGTAGTATGTATGGCCAATCTTAACAGCAGAATATATCCCAGACTCATGCTTAGACTGGAAATACAGTATGGCCAAGAAAAAAACTAGTGCCAAATTCACAACACTCTCACTGAGCCGTGCATAGATCTCTGATTTGTGTTGTCCTTATCCTTTTGTTAATAACCTTGGTTTTGTAAAATAAGTAATTTTGTGAAATGAGGTTAATAGCTTTCTTTTGATATTAAGTCAGAAGATTTTGGAGAGGCACAGAGAGAGAAACAAAAATAAAAAGATTGGAAATGTCTAGTTAGAATATCCAGCAGATCTGGGAGGCTGCTAATCTGAGGAAAGGGATAGCTAATTATGTGCTGTGTCCTATTGCTCCTTTCCTTTTGCTTAGATTTATTTGTTTTCTCTTTCTTTAATCTTTTGCTTTTAGCCTTTTGCTGTCTTTTATTTCTTTTAAAGTTGGATCTGTTAAAGGCAGAATTTTCTTGGAATATTTGTCACCATTGTTCTGTGTCAGACTTTATCCAGTGTTTTCAGGTCTTTCTCACCAGCGTCACATTCCAAACACAAGCCTGTCTTTTTTTTTTTTAACTTAATGAAAAGATAAGTAGAATATGAGCAGAAAAACATATTATGTTTATGCCTCTGAAAAACGAAACGTTAGTAAAACCTGTTTTAGAGCTCTTATTTTCTGAAATGGAAAGCTTATCTTCTTGTAAATGTTAAATCCTAGATTTCTTTATTAATCTTGTTTTCTTTGGCTAGATATTTTATTCACTCATATCTTTATATCTAGAAGAATAGGTTATAATATTCTCTATTTCCTATCACTTTTAGAGGAAAAAAGAAGTTAGCTATAGAAAGTAAAACTCAAAATTGTCAATGAGTTGGAAGCCAATCATTTAGTACCTCATTTACACTATAACATTGGCCTGGGGTTTTACGCTGTTGTGAGAGGGAAGCTGCACCTCGAGAGCTTTCTAGGGTTGATAGCAAGAATTTTACTAAAAAAATATGTTTCACATAATTATAAGCATGTTTTGTTTGTTGCAGTAGAAAAAAATAGCAACACCAACAACCCCCCTTGTGCCTCTTTCCTCCAGTGCCTTTCTTTCTTTTGCCCAAATCTGAAGCCAATTTGGAGGAAGTTAGAAGGAGATGAAAGAGATTTGCTGTGGAAGCTAGAATATTAAGCGCTTTGGCAAGCATTTAGATTTCTCTCTAAGGAGGAAAGGAGCAGCATGCCAAATTCTTACCGTGCTGAAAGACAGAGACTAACTGGGGTTGATTCTGAAAACATTTTATGCCCATGAAACAAAGGTTCCTGAGAATTACCAGTGAACTCTTTCCCTCTGTGAACTCCTGGGTTTTGTGAGGGGATTAAAAAGAAAATGTATATTTGGGAATATGTGTAAAGTTAATCTTCTGCTTAACTTCATGTGCATAACATTTTTAGCTGCTGCTCAATTCCCTTTCTTTTTTTTTTTTTTTTTTTTTTTTTTTTTTTTTTTTTTTTTTTTTGCGGTATGCGGGCCTCTCACTGTTGTGGCCTCTCCCGTTGCGGAGCACAGGCTCCGGACGCACAGGCTCAGCGGCCATGGCTCACGGGCTTAGCCGCTCCGCGGCATGTGGGATCCTCCCGGACCAGGGCACGAACCCGTGTCTCCTGCATCGGCAGGCGGACTCTCAACCACTGCGCCACCAGGGAAGCCCAATTCCCTTTCTTAATAAGACCATTTCCTACTCCTCGATTCCTGTCATTCCCCATTAAGTATCAATTCAATCAAGACAGAAGTCGAAGTACAATATGCATATAATAATCCATCTTCTAAAGTGATATGTAAATAAATAATCAAATGTACAAGATCAGAGCAAAGTATGGTCAATTCCATGTTAGTAGCAGGATGAGAGTTAGGATGCCTGGGTTCAAATCCTGGCTCCATCCTTGCTAGTTGTGTGGCCTCGTTCAGCTTGTTTACCTCTCTGACTCTTCATTCCTTTACCTGTCAAATGGGGCTGGTTATGAATTAATCTCATAGGAATATTGTGATGTTTCATGTAAATTATTAAGCACAGTGTCTGGCACTCAGTAGAGTTAATTATTTTTGTTGTTATTGTTGTCATTGTTATAAAAGTTTTTTGAACTGTAGGAAAATATGATTTTGAAAAATAAATGTTTTGCTGTCAATAAAATAGCAACATATAAAGTAGCATACTGAACTAACTCATTTATTTAAATGCCAAAATTAAAAGAAGTCAAATCTCACAAATGGTAATTGACCTCAAAATTCAGCATTGTTTGCCAAGAGCAATCTAGATTGCTAAATATCTAAATGAGAGAATTTTTAATATATAATTTTAATTCATTGAAGTATATATAAGTAATAAAACCAGGATGACAAAGCACTATGTGATTTAATACTTCATCGATTTGATTTAATAACCCTTAAATCTAATGTTAAACTTTTTAATTCTTTCTAAATGTAAACATTTCATACTTAAGTATTTTTCTGAAGTTTGTAAGTGATTATTAAATTAATATTTCCATCATAAGTAATGCAGACAAACTTCAGCCCAGTCTTTGTTCCAACTATCAGAAATTCCCTGTTAGTATATTTGGAGTCAATTAAATTGTAATATTGCATTATATTTACCAGGCAACTCTGTGGTGTCTCTATGCTGTTGATTGAGATCAGCACTATCAGCCTGCCCCTGATAGAGCATTACTTTGACAGAGGGTGGATAAGAAAAGAGGCAGCAACCTTGGATATGGGCAGTTATTTTCTAAAAGTTGTGTTTTTTTTTTTTTAAATCAAACATGACAGCAGTGTTTATGAGACGCTAGATAAGCATCTTTATGCTTGTTTATACTATGACACTCTAGGAGAATTTTTTTTATTTTATAAGTTTCAGGTATACCGCATTATAATTCGACATCTGTATACACTACAAAGTGATCATCACCATAAATCTAGTTACCATCCATCACCATACAATTGACCCCCTTCACTCATTTTGCCTACCCCTCAACCTCTTTCCCCTCTGGTAACCACTAATCTGTTCTCTGTATCTATGAGTTTGCTTTTGTTTTGTTTGTTTATTTTGTTTTATAATCCACGTATGAGTGAAATCATAAGTATTTGTCTTTGGCTGACTTATTTCACTTAGCATAATACCCTCAGGGTCCATCCATGTTGTCACAAGTGGCAGGATTTCATTCTTTTAGTGTCTGAGTAGTATTCCATTGTTTCTACATACCACAGCTCCTTTATCTGTTTATCCATCAGTGGACACTTAGGTTGTTTCCATATCTTGGCTACTGTAAGTAATACTACAGTGAACATAGGGATGCATATATCTTTTTGAATTAGAGTTTTTGTGTCCTTTGGATAATTACCCAGAAGTGGAATAGCTGGGTCATATGGTAATTGTTTTCTTAATTTTTTGAGGAATCTCCGTTCTATTTTCCATAGTGGCTGCACAAATTTACAGTCCCACCAAAAGAATAGGAAGGTTCCACTTTCTCCACATCCTCTCCAACATTTGTTATTCCTTGTCTTTTTGATAATAGCCATTGTAACAGGTGTGAAGTGTCACCTACGAATTGGCACTTGAAGTGGTCATGTAATGGCTCCCAAACCATGGTCGAATTTATGACCATGAGGGGGCCCTGTCACCTACAAATTGGCACTTGCTATCTACCTCTACAATAATCAAATTATGAGCCACTGCAGTTGCTGACCGTCAACACCCCCTGAAAGGAGTTCAGGGTGGAGATCAGGAATGAGGCACTCTGCTCTGGGAAAAACTGGCAGAATAGGTCTTCAGATAGTTAGATCTTTTCAGGAGATGATTTTATGAGCCCTATTCTTGCATCTCCTCATATCTAGAAAAGCACTAAAATCCTTCATGGTGACGTATGCTCCTTGTGACTAGCAGTAACCTTCATGAGACTAGCAAAAGCCTTCTGCAAAAAATATGTGCTTGATTGCATGTACTCCCCCTTCACCAACGTCACATACACAATGACCTTCCCCCCTACCTCTTTGAAGCAGTTTCTCAGAGCTATCTGAAATGCTGTCTCCTGGGCTATAGTCCTCATTTTGCCCTAAATAAAACTTAACTCACAGCTCTCACGTTGTACATTTTTTTTTTTCAGTCAACAGAGGTGATATTTTGATTTGCATTTCCCTGACGATTAGTGATATTGAGCACCTTTTCATATATTATTGGCTATTTGTATGTTTTCTTTGGAAAAGTGTCTATTCAAGTCCTTTGTCCATTTATAAATCAGGTTATTATTTTTTTGATATTGAGTTGTATGAGTTTCTTATATAGTTTGGATATTAATTCCCTATTGGATATATGGTTTGCAAATATTTTCTCTCAGTCCATAGGTTGTTTTTTCATTTTGATAATAGTTTCACTGTGCAGAAGCTTTTTATAAAGTTTAATGTAATCCCATCTGTTTATTTTTGCTTTTGTTTCCCTTGTCTTTGGAGACAGATCCACAAAAACATGGCTAAGACCAGTGCAATGAGTTTACCACTATGTTTTCTTCTAGGAGTTTTACTGTTTCATGTTTTACGTTCAAGTCTTTTATCCCTTTTGAGTTATTTTTTTGTGTATGGTGTAAGACAGTAGTCTAATTTCATTCTTTTGCATGTATCTGTCCAGTTTTCCCAACACCATTTACTGAAGAGACTATCCTTTCTCCATTGTATGTTCTTTGCTCACTTGTTGTAAATTAATTGTCCCTATATGTGTGGGTTTATCTCTGAGCTCTCAATTCTGTTCCATTGATCTATGTGTCTGTTTCTGTGCCAGTACCATACTGTTTCGGCTATAGCTTTGTAATATAGTCTGAAATCAAGGATCACTATACCACCAACTTTATTCAGGAGAATTTTAATTTTGAGAAATAAATTCAAAATTACTAAAGGGTAAGAAAAAGTATTCACTTTTGCCCTCTGGATTACATATTCAATAAATTATAAATCCTATAGCATAGGCCCAATACTATCTAGTTTCTTTTTTAAAATTAATTTATTTATGGCTGCATTGTGGTGCTGAGCACAGGCTTTCTGTAGTTGCGGCGAGCGGGGGCTACTCTTTGTTGTGGTGTGCAGGCTTCTCATTGCGGTGGCTTCTCTTGTTGCAAAGCATGGGCTCTAGTGCACAGGCTTCAGTAGTTGTGGCTCATGGGCTCTAGAGCACAGGCTCAGTAGTTGTGGCGCATGGGCTTAGTTGTTCCACGGCATGTGGGATCTTCCTGCACCAGGGCTTGAACCCATGTCCCCTGCATTGGTAGGCGGATACTTAACCACTGCACCACCAGGGAAGTTCTATCTAATTTCTAAGAGTGGAAGAATTGAAGCATTTATGAATCTTTTAAATCTGGATAAGGGAAGGAAACACTTAAAGGGTAGCAAAGGAGAAGTATAACATGATGATTTTATGGCATGCAACATAAGATTTAGGTGTCAGTGAGGATCAGTCTGAGGAGCCAGGTTATCATCTGAGAGAACAGTTAGAATAAATGGCAGTTATCACCTTCCTGAGCTCAAGTGAAGGTTGGCTTGGTTTCTTATGACAAGCATATAGCTTACTAGAAGGGGCTGGGACCTGGAATTATGCTCCTCCATTGGCTAGAACAGGTGCTAAGGAAAACAGCCTCAGCCTTAGGTACTGTATAGGTGTAGACTTTTACTACTTCCTCTCCTTCCACACACATCCCTTGAATTTCTAAGTTGATGTGTTGGATAAAAATTAACATGAGAAGTTCAAGGCAAAGTACTAATAACTAATAAATTTCCCCAACAGATAGCAGGGCTCATGTTGGGGAACCCAAAAGTTGATTTAATCACTCAGTCAGTGACAATTAGAGAAACTGAATTGTAAGACTGTGATCCTGGCCTGGAAAGAGAATATTAAGGATCTAATCTTAGATGGGGTTACCAATAGAAGAAAAGATGACAAGAAACCAAGATAGAGCTTCCCTGGTGGCACAGTGGTTGGGAATCTGCCTGCTAATGTGGGGGACACGGGTTCGAGCCCTGGTCTGGGAGGATCCCACATGCGGCAGAGCATCTGGGCCTGTGAGCCACAACTGCTGAGCCTGCGCGTCTGGAGCCTGTACTCCACAACAAGAGAGGCCGCGATAGTGAGAGGCCCACGCACCGCGATGAAGCGTGGCCCCCATTTGCCACAACTAGAGAAAGCCCTCGCACAGTAATGAAGACCCAGCACAGCCCAAAATAAATAAATAAATACATAAATTAAAAAAAAAAAAGAAACCAAGATGGAAGCCTATTTATTAATGGAGCATAAAAAATTCAGCAACAAGAATGAATTGGTGCAGAGAGTTGTGCAGGGCTGTTGAACTCAGGCCTGGGGTCAGAACTGGTGTCATAACAAGCAGGAAAGAGAGGAGGAGAGAGGAGAAAGGCATGAGGGCAGGAGTTCGAGTCTCTAAGTGGGGAAATGATGTGGCAGTAGTTGTGAAGTAGAATAAGCACTGATTGATGCTATCACTCAATGAGAGCATCTATAAGTTGAGCTGTATAGGAGAAACAAGATTCTAAAGGAGAGGACTCAGTTGGAGTATATACTGATAGGAGGAGGAGGTTCTTCTTCCCCTCAAATATTCCTGAGCCTAAGTCTCTTTGGAAGTTCTTTTTTTTTTTTTTTTTTTTTTTTATGGTATGCGGGCCTCTCACTGTTGTGGCCTCTCCCGTTGTGGAGCACAGGCTCCAGAAGCACAGGCTCAGCGGCCATGGCTCACAGGGCTAGCCACTCCATGGCATGTGGGATCTTCCTGGACCGGGGCACAAACCCGTGTCCCCTGCATCGACAGGCGGACTCTCAACCACTGCATCACCGGAAGCCCTCATTGGAAGTTTTTTAGGTGACTTCTGGCAGAGCAATCTTTCTAAAAGGCAAATCTGATTCCTGCCTCAAATCCCCCAGGGACCCCATAGCACTGAGGGAAAAGTGTACATTCCATAACATGGCTCACATGATCTTCAGTTTATCCTTAATTGTTTTCACTCCATGGGAACCACTAAGAATTAACCAGAATATGCCAGTTTTTCTCAACCTTCTCTGCTTTGGCTAATGCCCTTCTGAAATTACTTTCTTATTATGCCCTCCTCTGCTCCATACTGACCCTAACTCATCCTTCACCACTCTAACTTCCTTGACTGAATCCTCCTCTGTGCTCACAAAAAATTCTGTGCATGCCTGCTGTTATAGTACTTACCTTTAGTGCAGGTTGACCAACCAACCATTAACTGAAGTTCTTGATGAATGAATAAACGAATAGGTGAGACTGAGTGGAGAGAATTATTGCTAAGATTTAGCTTGGTTGGATGGTCAGCTAGTTTGAAGCACCTCAGGCCTACTAATGGTAGCTTCCTGTTTGCAGTGAAGGAACTATCCAAAAACTTTCAAGAGGTCTCCCTTAGCTGGCTTCTGTTTCTCAATAGAGCCCTTTGTGGGACACTGGAGGCTTGTTAGGTCAAGATACATAGGAGAATCTCTGTTATTGAGGGGCTCAGGATTTCTAACTATGCCTTTGCTATCGGGAGGTTTCAGGTTCTATATTTTGGAGAGTGAAGAAGTCTAAAAGAAATAATGTAGTTTCTGTCTTCAAGATCCTGGTGAAGGAATGGCATTGGAAAAACCTTCCTTGGCTATAATTTTTATCCACGGATCTTGAAGTTCATGATGTGGGCTGCTTGGGAAGTATGTGAAGATCAGATCAGATTTTGTGGATTTGACAACGTGACAAGCTGTGGGTATGACAATATACTCTTCATTAGCTCACTTCACGTATCTTTTGGATTGGCTTTACTGATCTTTAACAAGAAGAAAAATTAACATTCAACTTCACCAAACTTATAGGAATAGCATCTTTATTTATTTTATTTTATTTTATTTTATTTTTTTGCCAGAGTCCAAGAATTGATCATTTTTTTACAGGAACTATTTCACACTAACTGTACATAATGACAATCATTTATTATTATCTCTCACTGTTCTGGGAATTGACTGGATGAGCTATGTGGTTCTTTTTTATTTTTTTTATTTTTTGGGAGGGGAGTGTATTTTTACTTTTTTTTTTTCCTTATTAGTCATCCATTTTATACACATCACTGTATACATGTCAATCCCAATCTCCCAATTCATCACACAACAACTCCCAACCCCCACCGCTTTCCCCCCTTGGTGTCCATATGTTTTTTCTCTACTTCTGTGTCTCAATTTCTGCCCTGCAAACCGGTTCATCTGTACCATTTTCTAGGTTCCATCTATTTGCATTAATATACTATATTTGTTTTTCTCTTTCTGACTTACTTCACTCTGTATGAGTCTCTAGATGCATCCACGTCTCTACAAATGACCCAGTTTCATTCCTTTTTATGACTGAGTAATATTCCATTGTATATATGTACCACATCTTCTTTATCCATTCGTCTGTTGATGGGCATTTAGGTTGCTTCCATGACCTGGCTATTGTAAATAGTGCTGCAGTGAACATTGGGGTGCATGTGTCTTTTTGAATTACATGAATTTTAAGATTTTTTGTTCTAGTTCTGTAAAAAATCCCATTGGTAATTTGATAGGGATTGCATTGAATCTGTAGATTGCTTTGGGTAGTATAGTCATTTTCACAATATTGATTCTTTCAATCCAAGAGCTTGGTATATCTCTCCATCTGTTGGTATCATATTTAATTTTTTTCATCAATGTCTTATAGTTTTCTACATATGGGTCTTTTGTCTCCCTAGGTAGGTTTTTTCCTAGGTTTTTTGTTGCAGTGGTAAATGGGAGTGTTTCCTTAATTTCTCTTTCAGAATTTTCATCATGAGTGTATAGGAATGCAAGAGATTTCTGTGCATTAATTTTATATCCTGCAATTTACCAAATTCATTAATTAGCTCTAATAGTTTTCTGGTGGCATCTTCAGGATTCTCTATGTATAGTATCATGTCATCTGCAAACAGTGACAGTTTTACTTCTTCTTTTCCAATTTGTATTCCATTTATTTCTTTTTCTTCTCTGATTACCATGGCCAGGACTTCGAAAACTATGTTGAATAATAGTGGTGAGAGTGGACATCCTTGTCTTGTTCCTGATCTTAGAGGAAATGCTTTCAGTTTTTCACCATTGAGAATGATGTTTGCTGTGGATTTGTCATATATGGCTTTTATTATGTTGAAGTAGGTTCCCTCTGTGCCCACTTTCTGGAGAGTTTTTATCATAAATGGGTGTTGAATTTTGTCAAAAGCTTTTTCTGCATCTATTGAGATGATCATATGGTTTTTCTTCTTCAATTTGTTAATATGGTGTGTCATATTGATTGATTTGTGTATATTGAAGAATTCTTGCAGTAAATCCCACTTGATCATGGTGTATAATCTTTTTAATGTGTTGTTGGATTCTGTTTGCTAGTATTTTGTTGAGGATTTTTGCATCTATATTCATCATCATATTGGTCTGTAATTTTCTTTTTTTGTAGTATCTTTGTCTGGTTTTGGTATCAGGGTGATGGTGGCTTCATTGAATGAGTTTGGGAGTTTTCCTTCCTCTGCAATTTTTTGGAACAGTTTGAGAAGGATGGGTGTTAGCTCTTCTCTAAATGTTTGATAGAAGTCACCTGTGAAGCCATCTGGTCCAAGACTTTTGTTTGTTGGAAGATTTTTAATCACAGTTTCAATTTCATTACTTGTGATTGGTCTGTTCACATTTTCTGTTTCTTCCTGGTTCAGTCTTGGAAGGTTATACCTTTCTAAGAATTTGTCCATTTCTTCCAGGTTGTCCATTTTATTGGCCTAAAGTTGCTTGTAGTAGTCTCTTAGGATGCTTTGTATTTCTGTGGTGTCTGTTGTAACTTCTCCTTTTTCATTTCTAATTTTATTGATTAGAGTCCTCTTTCTATTTTTCTTGATGAGTCTGGCTAATGGTTTATCAATTTTGTGTATCTTCTCAAAGAACCAGCTTTTAGTCATATTGATCTTTGCTATTGTTTTGTTTCTTTTTCATTTATTTCTGCTCTGATCTTTATGATTTCTTTCCTTCTGCTAACTTTGTGTTTTGTTTGTTGTTCTTTCTCTAGTTCCTTCAGGTGTAACGTTTGATTGTTTATTTGAGGTTTTTCTAGTTTCTTGAGGTAGGCTTGTATAGCTATAAACTTCCCTCTTAGAACTGCTTTTGCTGCATCCCATAGGTTTTGGATTGTCGTGTTTTCATTGTCATTTGTCTCTAGGTATTTTTTTATTTCGTCTTTGAATTCTTCAGTGATCTCTTGGTTGTTTAGTAACGTATTGTTTAGCCTCCATGTGTTTGTGTTTTTTATGTTTTTTCCCTGTAATTGATTTCTAATCTCATAGTGTTGTGGTCAGAAAAGATGCTTGATATGATTTCAATTTTCTTAAATTTACTGAGGCTTGATTTGTGACCAAGATATGATCTGTCCTGGAGAATGTTTCATGTGCACTTAAGAAGAAAGTGTAATCTGCTGTTTTTGGATGGAATGTCCTATAAATATCAATTAAATCTATGTGGTCTATTGTGTATTTAAAGCTTATATTTCCTTCTTGATTTTCTGTTTGGATGATTTATCCATTGGTGTAAGTGAGGTGTTAAAGTCCTGCACTATTATTGTGGTACTGTTGATTTCCTCCTTTTTAGCTGTTAGCAGTTGCCTTATGTATTGAGGTGCTCCTATGTTGAATGCATATATATTTATAATTGTTATATCTTCTTGGATTGATTCCTTGATAATTATGTAGTGTCCTCCTTGTCTCTTCTAACATTCTTTATTTTAAAATGTATTTTATCTGATACGAGTATTGCTACTCCAGCTTTCTTTTGATTTCCATTTGCTTGGAATATCTTTTTCCATCCCCTCACTTTCAGTCTGTATGTGTCCCTAGGTCTGAAGTGGGTCTCTTGTAGACAGCATATATATGGGTCTTGTTTTTGTATCCATTCAGCCATTTTCTGTCTTTTGGTTGGAGCATTTAATCCATTCATGTTTAAGGTAATTGTTGATATGTATGTTCCAGTTATCATTTTCTTAATTGTTTTGGGTTTGTTTTTGTAGGTCCTTTTCTTCTCTTGTGTTTCCCACTTAGAGAAGATCCTTTATCATTTGTTGTAGAGCTGGTTTGGTGGTGCTGAATTCTTTTAGCTTTTGCTTGTCTCTAAAGGTTTTGATTTCTCTATCGAATGTGAGTGAGATCCTTGCTGGGTAGAGTAATCTTGGTTGTAGGTTCTTCCCTTTCATCACTTTAAGTATATCATGCCACTCCCTTCTGGCTTAGAGAGTTTCTGCTGAGAAATCAGCTGTTAACCTTATGAGAGTTCCCTTGTGTGTTATTTGTTTTTCCCTTGCTGCTTTCAAAGTTTTTTCTTTGTCTTTAATTTTTGCCAATTTGATTCCTATGTGTCTCAGAGTGTTTCTCCTTGGGTTTATCCTGTATGGGACCCTCTGTGCTTCCCGGACTTGGGTGGTTGTTTCCTTTCCCATGTTAGGGAAGTTTTCGACTATAATCTCTTCAAATATTTTCTCTGTTCCTTTCTCTCTCTCTTCTCTTCCTGGGACCCCTATAATGTGAATATTGCTGCATTTAATGTTGTCCCAGAGGTCTCTTAGGCTGTCTTCATTTCCTTTCATTTTTTTTTCTTTATTCTGTTCTGCAGCAGTGAATTCCACCATTCTGTCTTCCAGGTCACTTATCCGTCCTTCTGCCTCAGTTATTCTGCTATTAATTCCGTCTAGTGTATTTTTCATTTCAGTTATTGTATTGTTTATCTCTGTTTGTTTGTCCTTTAATTCTTCTAGATCTTTGTGAAACATTTCTTGCATCTTCTCGATCTTTGCCTCCATTTTTTTCCCGAGGTCCTAGATCATCTTCACTATCATTATTCTGAATTCTTTTTCTGGAAGATTGCCTACCTCCATTTCATTTAGTTGTTTTTCTGGGATTTTTATCTTGTTCTTTCATCTGATACATAGTCCTCTGCCTTTTCATCTTGTCTATCTTTCTGTGAATGTGGTTTTTGTTCCACATGCTGCAGGATTATGGTTTTTCTTGCTTCTGCTGTCTGCCCTCTGGTGGATGAGGCTATCTAAGAGGCTTGTGGAAGTTTCCTGATGGGAGGGACTGGTGGTGGGTAGAGCTCAATAAAACTTTAATCCGCTTGTCTGCTGATGGGTTTGGCTGGGTTTCCTCCCTGTTGGTTGTGTGGCCTGAGGCAACCCAACACTGGAGCCTACCCATGCTCTTTGGTGGGGCTAATGATGGTCTCTGGGAGGGCTCACTCCAAAGAGTACTTCCCAGAACTTCTGCTGCCAGTGTCCTTGTCACTTGGTGAGCCACAGCTTCCCCCTGCCTCCGCAGAAGACCCTCCAACCTACTATCAGGTAGGTCTGGTTCAGTCTCCTGTGGGGTCACTGCTCCTTCCCCTGGGTCCCATTGCACACACTACTTTGTGTGTGCCCTTCAAGAGTGGAGTCACTGTTTCCTCCAGTCCTGCTAAAGTCCTGCAATCAAATCCCACTAGCCTCCAAAGTCTGATTCTCTAGGAATTCCTCCTCCCATTGTCAGACCCCCAGGTTGGGAAGCCTGACATGTAGCTTAGAACCTTCACTCCAGTGGGTGGACTTCTGTGGTATAAGTGTTCTCCAGTTTGTGAGTCACACATTCAGCACTTATGGGATTTGATTTTATTGTGATAGCACCCCTCCTACCATCTCATTGCAGCTTCTCCTTTGTCTTTGCGTGTGGGGTGTCTTTTTTGGTGAATTCCAGTGTCTTTCTGTCAATGATTGTTCAGCAGTTAGTTGTGATTCAGTATTCTCGAAAGAGGGAGTGAGAGCATGTCCTTCTACTCTGCCATCTTGAACTAATCTCAGGAATGGCATTTTTAGATACAGTCCTATAGCTCTTCTCTCAAAATCAAAGAAAGTGTCTAGATCTGAGGAAGAAATTTGGTTTTGGGTTAGGGAACATGCCCCAATCGCCCCCTGCAGGTGGAGGACAGGATTGGGCACATTGGCCTGCTCAAGGAGTCTTCCAAGTTGAAAACAGTGGGCCAAGGGTGAACTTAGAGGTGAAACAAAGGATCCAGAACTGGAAACCAGTTTGATTATCAAGAAAGCTTGGAGAGCAGAGCCTCAGACCATGCCTGAAATAGTATATAGGGAAAGGAAGCCTTTAATGGGGCAGAATACATCCTGGGCAGGAGTCCCTCTGAAGGGGACAGCTTATGTGGCCAGATGTGAGTCCTCTTCAGGACTCAATAGGAAAGAAGAATCTCTATTCTTGTTGGGAGTAGCTGCTATCTGCTTGACTTTCTGCCTTTTGCTGATATGTTCTGATACCCTATTGAAATGAACAACACTTAAAATAAAAGTAACCACTTAGAATGATTATTAAATTAATACTGAAAATAGAACACACTCAAAGTGTATTCCAAGGGATTCCTGATAAATGTTACTGAAAAAGTATTCTATACTCAAATTTTAAGTTTAGAACATTCTGTACATTTATCTTTTCTTGGTGATTCTCTTTATACATTAGCATAGTAAAAGTTGTGAGAAGTCTTACAGTAAAGAAATCTGTTTTTTCTAATCTTAGTTTACTATGAAACCATTGTAATTGTGGTGGGGGCTTACTGTAGAAAACACCTTGACAACATTAAAATAAGGGTTAATGAAACATTTGATCTGTTGAAAAACTGCTAAATATCTGGTGAAAATCCCTTGATTGGAACTGAAAGGAAATTGAGAAGCTGGAGCTAAACCCCAAAAGATTGCAATCAGAATATCTGTAATGCATGTTGCATGTGCCTTTTGTATAGTTGGTGCTGGATCAGTTCTTGCTGCAGTTGTTATTGTTTTTATTGTTTAAAGGGAAAGGAGATGAAAAAGGCCTATTCTTGCCAGCTGTGGTTGAACCAAATTGCTGTCAGTATGGTAGATATCAGCTAATCTTTCAATTAAGGAACCACTGCAGTTTTGGAGCCCTCATGGTTTCTCCTTGCCTTCAAGTTTTAATATCTTGGTAACTGTCAGTATTAACTTAGATTTTTCTCTATGGTTTTACCATTCTCTCTCTCTCTCTCTCTCTCTCTTCCTCTCTTTCTTTCTAGATAGATAGATAGAGATAGATATATAGTTTTTTGTTTCTAAAACTAAAAATAGAGTTCATTTATTCTACAGAATTCCTCAAGTGAATGGCAGGCAACCACCTTTCATAATTTTCAGAGAAAAAAATATTTGAAGTAGCCAAATGTTCATTCAGTTGGGCTCATTTTAGAAGTAGGCAGAATGGCAAATCAAATTCCTATGGAGCAAAACAGGTATCCAGAGTAAGTGAACAAAACAGGCTGGATGTGAACTACGGTGATTGGAAAAGTACAGGCTCATTAAATGAGGCAGCTGCTCCAGGAGATAGAAATGTGGGCCACTGTTTCTGAATTACTTGATTTTTACAGAAAAAGCAGAGAATCTGGATCTTTATGTAAAATCCCTCAAATTTTCAACTGGTGCTCATTAAAAAAAAAGAAAAAAAACCCACTCTGCAAGTCAAATAAAACATGTTCAGGAACTGGTTTGCAGCTTCTAAATTAGGCAAATCTAAGATTGTTCACAGCAAAACCCTGGCAAGTCCTCACACCAGATTAGTTCTCTGTTCTGTCTATAGCTGAACTCTTTACAAAGAAACTAGTGTAACAATGTTCCTAGCCAACCCTGTAGCTGAGGTGTCTTTTGTGAACCTTATAAGCATCTGCTTAAAATTAATTTGAGGCCACAGTACCATTATATGATGATCGAAAAAAGTCACATTACATTTCCTACCGGCATTGCCATTAGGAAACTTTCAGTTTAAGGTTGTAGGATTTGAGTTAGAAAATATTTAGTAAAACAATGATAGCAGAAAAACTGGCCAAAAGTAAAATAGTTTTCTTAACTGCAAGAATATTTTGGCTACTATATATTTATATGATTTAACAATTTTCAGTTGGAGAATATTTCATAACTATTTCCTCAGAATATGGCAGGCAATAAGTTGAATTTTAAATAAATACTACTTAAATTTTTTTCCTATTTTTCTCATTCTCTTTGAATGGTGAAATAAAGAGCATGTAATACCTTGTTGAAAAGATTTTGCATGCATTTAAAATGTCACTGCAGTATTAATGAACTTCTTTGAATGACCTTTGATTCGGGAGTAACCACAATAACTCTTTTTTTTTTTTTTGATGATCATTAAATATTTTGAGAAGGAAATTAAGTTTTTCTAACAAATCTTCATTTCTTCCCTCCATTACACTTGGCGGACCTCCTCCCTCTTTTCCTCTCCCCTCCCTCCTTGCCTGTTTACAACAGCATTTATGATGAAATCAGAGAGACTTCTCTAATCAGAAAGTTCTTCATGCTTTCCAGGACACAGAAAGAGCAGCTGATTACTTGCTTTTCTCTGCCTCCTCTCATCTGCCTTTTTCCTTTACCATTTTTATAGCACTGAAATGTAACTACCTTCTTTTTTGCTCTCTGCCACATCTAACCATGAGTCCCTCGAGGACAGGTACCATTCCTTTATATCCAAATAAATAAATGGTGTCTGGTGTGGTATCATGCACATCATGGGCATGTAACACATAGATTAAAGTGAATGACTTTCATCTTTCTTTTTTCTCCCTAGTGTAATCACAATTTTATCAGAAGATACAAATAGTGACCTGAAACTGTCACATCCTCTCTTTTCCTTTTATTGAACCAAGGTTACTATTTCAAACCTAAAAGTGGGAAGAAAAGGAAACCTTAAATTTTAATGATTCTTTGAACATCTTATAGTTGTATATGTTATTTCTAGAAGCTTACGTACAGCTCTCTTGAACCTCTTCAAAGAAAAAGAGATGTTAGACTATTGTTTAAAACAACTGATGTAGGGCTTCCCTGGTGGTGCAGTGGTTGAGAGTCCGCCTGCCGATGCCGGGGAAACGGCTTAGTGCCCCGGTCCGGGAGGATCCCACATGCCGTGGAGTGGCTAGGCCTGTGAGCCATGGCCGCTGAGCCTGCGCGTCCGGAGCCTGTGCTCCACAACGGGAGAGGCCACAACAGTGAGAGGCCCGTGTACCGCAAAAATAAAACAAAAACAACTGATGTAATCTAATGATATTTTGGGACACATTAATAAATGGGTTACCGTACTGTGTTTCAGATGTACTCATTTTTTTAATCATTTCAAATGTTAATTTGTAGATGATTTGCTGATGTAGTATCTATTCTTTAGCAAAAATTAACTGTCTTATTTTTGCTGTACACATTATGGAATATTTGGAAAGTAGAAAGTAGGGACTTCCCTGGCGGTCCAGTGGTTAGGACTCTGCGCTTCCACTGCAGGGGGCACGGGTTCCATCCCTGGTCAGGGAACTAAGATTCTGTGAGGCATGCAGCGTGCCAACCCTCCCCACCAAAAAAAGAAAGTAGAAAGTAGATGAAAAAGATTACCTCAACTTTACTTCCTATGATAGCTGATATTAACTTTTAGAGTCAGTTTCTTCTTTTAAAATGTGTTCGTTGTATTACCCCCCAAAACTTTAAAAATCACATAAAAAATATATATTTCAATGAGAAAAAGAGATTTAGAAGCTGAGAATTTCACAATGAAAACATTGTTTTTCTCTAAGAATTTTAATAAAAGTTTAAAAATCTTTTATAGATATTTTACTATTGCAGGATAAAAATAATAAATATAGTTTAGCTAAGGGACAAACATATACTTAAATATCACTGAGAACATCCTGAACAGCCTGTAAAACTGTACTGAAATTGGGTTTCTAGGAATTGTGCGTCAGAACCACCAACAGTAAAGTAAGGAGGCAGCCAACTCAACAGCCAGCCCCTTACACAGAGTAGCCGTGTGTTTCCTGAATTTGGAGAACAACAGATTTTATCCCTTCACACAAGGTGCTAATACCTGTAAGCATCAACTTTTCAGTAAAATCAGTCTTCAGAATGCAAATTATGTTCCCTGTTAACCTGTTAAATAATATCTAGCTTATATTATTAAAAACTTTCATAGTCAAAGGCATGCCTGAATTATTTTGTTTATATATATATAGTTTTAAAAACATTTAATTTTGCAATCTGATATTCTGATTTTTAAAAATCCAGTACCATAATATAAGCATTTTTCTGTTATTACACACACTGACTATAAAATTATTTCTAATTACTAATACTGCATTGAATAAATTAATAAATCACTTTCTTACCAAGCATTTGTATTACTCTCAGAATTTTGCTACTGCAGATTACTTGGTGATTGGCTTTCTTCAAAGCCAAAGCAAAGAAAAATGTTTTCTGTATTAGGGCTAGATCCGAGCAGTGGAATTCCTGGGTCAAAGAATATGAATACTTTTAAGCTTCTTAATGCACAGTTTCAAAATATATTATAAAAACAGTTTATAAAAATTTATTCTTCCACAAATGATGTAAGAGAATGCTGTTTCATTGTAACTTGCCAATATTGGATATGCTCATTTTTGTTAAAGCTTTGTTAATTTATTAGATTAAAATATTATTGTTTCAGTTTCTATTTCTCTGAATTTTAGTGATATACATTTTGGGGGGTTTTTTACTCAGAATATTTCTTTTCTCTGAATTGCCCATTTATCATCATTTGCTTCTTTAACTATATGTTTTTCATTCTTAAGGACTGGTAGAAAGCATTCAGTCTTCAAACACTATTAGTTAGGACTCTTGGTTGTAAGGACTAAAATCTAGTTTGAACTGGCATAGGCAGAAAGTGTTTAATAGATCACAGATTTCAAGGAAAAATTTGAACAGTGGAAGCGTCTATGAAGCTAGGCTTCAGGAATAACCTGAACAAAGGACATGACCAGCCCTAAGATTTTCCTTTTTTTTTTGTCTTTCATTTCTGCTTTTCTTTGCATTTTGCCTTTATTCTCTTAAACTGCTGATTGGCTTTCTTTACCAAAAGGAAAAATTGTTGCCCACAATGCCTAAGTTTTACTTCTTACATCTACTGCCACCTGAGAGGGACTGTCTGCTGTTTTCTGTAGTCCCAAGAAAATAATCCTGGATCAGAGCTCTGACCCAGTTTGGGGCAGGTGTTTCGTCCACTAAGCCACTGGGGTTGAGTCATAGAACATGGAAACTTCTGTCTGTGGCCGTCATATGAATGGTTGGGTCTGTAAGAGTGGGGTAGAAGGAAGCATTGATGATTCCCAAAAGAAAAGGAATATGTTAGATGGACAAAGTAGTAGCTAACTACTACATGAAAAAGAGAGGATATCCAAAGATTTTATATGCTTTTTCATCCTTTAGAGTTAATCAATAGAAGAATATTTATCAGTGCCTACTATGCTACTGGAACTCTCAGGAGAGAACAATTAGGGAAGTAAGAAACATAAATTCTTGCATTAAAGAATAAATAAGGTAATTTTTATTCAGAGGACTTTAAAGTGATGGTAGCAATATTTAAGACAGTATTTTATATAAACAACGTGATTTTATTAAGAGAACTTTAAAACAATGGAGATTTCAGTTTTTCTCTAAATTGTCTTTTATTTATTTACTTTCAAGAAAAATACAGTAAAAGATTTTGCCTCCATTTTATGAACTATATATATCAACCCTAAAATACAGAATTGTGTGCTTGGTTTTTTGTTATATGAGGGTTAAGGGTTTTAACTTCTGCTTCTGCACTAGTAAAGCTTAACATTATCGTATTTAATCAAGGGAAGATCTATTATTTTAATAGACTCTCTACATATTAAAGAGACCGGGGGGAAATAAATGAATAATCAAAGACTGAATAAAGCACAAATGAGGTTAGTTAAATGAGGTTAATTTAACAAGCAATGTAGATTCAGTCCAATGCAAGGTACCATTTTCTCTCCTTATTGGGAGAGGGTGGGGAGAGACAGAGACAAGAGGGGAGAGGAGAGAGGAGGGAATGAATATGAATGTGTATCAAAGTCAAGCGATGGCTTATTAATGTTAGACTTTTGAAACCCCTACCTGTTAGCAAAGCTAAATATTCCTGATCTTTAACTCAATAGGGCAAGCACATTTTAGAAGGAGTCAAACTAAAGGAGTACATTGTACAGGGTAATGACTCTTCAGGATAAATTTAAAACTACTTTAGCAAAAGAATATATTTTAGTAACTAAGAACTTTTGTAGGAAGATAGAAATAAGTATCACGCTAATTTTTAAAATAAAACCTGTAGAATGCCACTCAAGAGGAAATTGTGTTTGTATTCACAAATAATTTTGTCTTAAATATTGCTACTGTTCTATACACTTGTATGTTAGTGACATTTCTGGTCCTTTGCAATCTCCTGCTGAGGACCTGCTGACATTTATGAAGTTGCCATAGGTCCTGATAATAGGTAAAGAAGTTTGGGTTCTGCCTCTGTAGTTTCACAAAGTACTTATGACTTTTCTCTGAGAAATAAGAATTCTTTCTAGTTTTATTGAATCCTGAGTGATTTATCTACCTGTATACGTGGGCTTCCCACCCCCATTCTTTATTTTCTAGAAAGGTAATTTAATTTTCTGGATGAATTTAGGTAGTGAATGATTCCAAAAAAGTGGTTACAGAAGCCACTTCTTGGCAGTTGTATGTCAATGTCTAAAATCCATTTCCCAAGAACACTTGAAGTACTATCTTATTTTGATTGATTTCTTTGTTGCAAGTTCTAATTTTCCCCTTGATAGTTAGATGCCTTTGCCTGTCAGATCTTGGTAGGATACAATCCTGAAAATCCCCCACTTTATTTTTTTCAGACCCTGAACTTCCACCTGTCATCTCAGATTGCTGCAAAACCAGTTTGATGGAAAGACTAAAAATAAATGAATCCTTAGAATCAGAAGCTTAACAAAAAAGAGTTTAGGTTTCAGGTGGTAAAATACCCAATGACGGGATCAGCTTTTTGGTTGTCTTTTCTAAAGTGTTTGACTACAGAGTGGAGGGAAGTTAAAAGGACATTTTAAAGTATTTTCCTTTAGAATATTTTCATTACGAATAATGTCAATAGATGATCCAAATGAAAATAATTAAGAAGATACAGTAATACCTTTCCCAAATTTGTTTTACAACTCTGTGATTCTTACCACAATCCATTTTGATCAAGTTGGCTATGGGAAAAACTGGAAAATAGATAACAGTAATAAATGTGTTGTTCTCATGGTTGCGTTGGCAAGAGGGTTATAATACAAGTCGTCTAATTCCAGTACAGGACTCTGTCCGCTAGAACATGCTGTTAGTCCCACTGTTTTTGGAACACCCTCTGACTAGACAACAGCATGTCCTCACATCAGTCAACATAGTGTTCAAATTCTGTGCAGAATTATGACTCTTAGAGAAAACCACGTGCTTGCACGGTGCATATTGGATTGCAATATTTTGTGAATTATTTATTTCATAAAGTTGATATAATATATACAGTAGAAGTGAACATAAGGACCTTTCAGGCATGTCATTTTTAACCGTATCAGTTTGATTTGAAAGAAGTGGAGTTAGCAAAACCAGAACAGAGTGAACTAATGTGACCTAACTTCTCAGGAAGTGTTGACAGAGGGTTTGAGATACTATTTATATGTAACATTCATTTGGGGGAATATATCAAAATAAGTGACCTTGGAAAGTGGTTTTTTTTTTTTTTTTTTTTTTTTGGTTTTTTTTTGTGGTACGCGGACCTCTCACTGTTGTGGCCTCTCCCGTTGCGGAGCACAGGCTCCGGACGCACAGGCTCAGCGGCCATGGCTCACGGGCCCAGCCGCTCCGCGGCATGTGGGATCTTCCCGGACCGGGGCACGAACCCGTGTCCCCTGCATCGGCAGGCAGATTCTCAACCACTGCGCCACCAGGGAAGTGTTTTAATGTGTGTTTTTTTTAATTATAAAAAGAAAAATGTTTTCTTAAAAAACAGTCTTAGAATTCTTTTCTCGGTTAATCTTAATAGTTGGAGTGGGCTTTTTAAAAGAATTTTATTTTTATACAATTCTTAAAGGTTACACTCCATTAACAGTTTTTTTTTTTTTTTAAGTGGTAGCACTGACGATAGCTCCAGTCAGTTTTATTTTTTTAAATTTTAATTTAAAGGATATACTATATAGCATAGGTAATTATACCCATTATCTCATAATAACCTATAATGGAATATAACTTGCAAAAATACTGAATCAATATGCTGTACACCTAAAACTAACACAATATTATAAATCAAGTATACTCCAATAAAAAATTTTTAATTTATTTTAAATTTTTATTGAAATATGGTTAATGTATCATATTATGCTAGCTTTAGGTGTACTACATAGTGATTTGACTTTTTGTGTGTGTGTGTGTGTGTGTGGTACGCGGACCTCTCACCGTTGCGGCCTCTCCCATTGCAGAGCACAGGCTCGGGACGTGCAGGCTCAGCGGCCATGGCCCACGGGCCCAGCTGCTCCGCGGCATGTGGGATCATCCTGGACCAGTGCATGAACCCGTATCCCCTGCACCGGCAGGCGGACTCCCAACCACTGCGCCACCAAGGAAGCCCGTGATTTGACTTAAAAAAATTTTTTTATTGGAGTATAGTTGCTTTACAATGTTGTGTTAGTTTCTACTGCACAGCAAAGTAAATCTGCTATATGTATACATATTTCCCCTCTTTTTTGGATGTACTTCCCATTTAGGTCACCACAGAGCATCAAGTAGAGTTCCCTGTGCTATACAGTATGTTCTCATTAGTTATCTATTTTATACAGAGTATCAATAGTGTATATATGTCAATCCAAATCCCTCAATTCCTTCCACCCACCCCCTTTTCCCCTTGGTATCCATACATTTGTTCTCTATGTCTGTGTCTCTACTTCTGCTTTGAAAATAAGATCATCTATACCATTTTTCTAGATTTCATATATATGCATTAATATACAATATTTGTTTTTCTCTTTCGGACTTACTTCACTCTGTATGACAGTCTCTAGGTCCATCCATGTCTCAACAAATGACCCAATTTTGTTCCTTTTTATGGCTATGTAATATTCCATTGTATATATGCACCGCATCTTCTTTATCCATTCCTCTGTCAATGGACATTTAGGTTGCTTCCATGTCTTGGCTATTGTAAATAGTGCTTCAATGAACATTGGGGTGCATGTGTCTTTTTTTTTTTTTTCCAATTTACTTTATTTTTATTTATTTATTTTTTTTAACATCTTTATTGGAGTATAATTGTTTTACAATAGTGTTAGTTTTTCCTTTACAACAAACTGAATCAGTTATACATATACATATGTTCCCATATGTCTTCCCTCTTGCATCACCCTCTCTCCCACCCTCCCTATCCCACCCCTCTAGGTGGTCACAAAGCACAGAGGTGATCTCCCTGTGCTATGCAGCAGCTTCCCACTAGCTATCTAATTTACATTTGATAGTGTGTATATGTCCCTGCCACTCTCTCACTTCGTCTCAGCCCACCCTTCCCCCTCCCCATATCCTCAAGTCCATGCTCGAGTAAGTCTGTGTTTTATTCCCGTCCTACCACTAATCTCTTCATGACATTTTTTTCCCTTAGAGTCCATATATATGTGTTAGCATACGGTATTTGTTTTTCTCCTTCTGACTTACTTCACTCTGTATGACAGACTCCAGGTCCATCCACCTCATTATAAATAACTCAGTTTCATTTCTTTTTATGGCTGAGTAATATTCCATTGTATATATGTGCCACATCTTCTTTATCCATTCATCTGTTGATGGACACTTAGGTTGCTTCCATGTCCTGGCTATTGTAAATAGAGCTGCAATGAATATTTTGGTACATGAGTCTTTCTGAATTATGGTTTTCTCAGGGTATATGCCCAGTAGTGGGATTGCTGGGTCGTATGGTAGTTCTATTTGTAGTTTTTTAAGGAACCTCCATACTGTTCTCCATAGCGGCTGTATCAATTTACATTCCCACCAGCAGTGCAAGAGGGTTCCCTTTTCTCCACACCCTCTCCAGCATTTATTGTTTCTAGAGTTTTTGATGATGGCCAATCTGACCGGTGTGAGATGATATCTCATTGTAGTTTTGATTTGCATTTCTCTAATGATTAATGAGGTTGAGCATTCTTTCATGTGTTTGTTAGCAATCTGTATATCTTCTTTGGAGAAATGTCTATTTAGTTCTTCTGCCCATTTTTGGATTGGGTTGTTTGTTTTTTTGTTATTGAGCTGCATGAGTTGCTTATAAATTTTGGAAATTAATCCTTTGTCAGTTGCTTCATTTGCAAATATTTTCTCCCATTCTGAGGGTTGTCTTTTGGTCTTGTTTATGGTATCCTTTGCTGTGCAAAAGCTTTTAAGTTTCATTAGGTCCCATTTGTTTATTTGTGTTTTTATTTCCATTTCTCTAGGAGATGGGTCAAAAAGGATCTTGCTGTGATTTATGTCGTATAGTGTTCTGCCTATGTTTTCCTCTAAGAGTTTGATAGTGTCTGGCCTTACATTTAGGTCTTTAACCCATTTTGAGTTTATTTTTGTGTGTGGTGTTAGGGATTGTTCTAATTTCATACTTTTACATGTAGCTGTCCAGTTTTCCCAGCACCACTTATTGAAGAGGCTGTCTTTTCTCCACTGTATATCCTTCCCTCCTTTATCAAAGATAAGGTGACCATATGTGTGTGGGTTTATCTCTGGGCTCTCTATCCTGATCCATTGATCTATATTTCTGTTTTTGTGCCAGTACCATATTGTCTTGATTACTGTAGCCTTGTAGTAGAGTCTGAAGTCCGGGAGCCTAATTCCTCCAGCTCCATTTCTCGTTCTCAAGATTGCTTTGGCTATTTGGGGTCTTTTGTGTTTCCATACAAATTGTGAAATTTTTTGTTCTAGTTCTGTAAAAAATGCCAGTGGTAATTTGATAGGGATTGCATTGAATCTGTAGATTGCTTTGGGTAGTATAGTCATTTTCACAATGTTGATTCTTCCAATCCAAGAACATGGTATATTTCTCCACCTATTTGTATCATCTTTAATTTCTTTCATAAGTGTCTTATAGTTTTCTGCATACAAGTCTTTTGTCTCCTTAGGTAGGTTTATTCCTAGATATTTTATTCTTTTTGTTGCAATGGTAAATGGGAGTGTTTTCTTAATTTCAATCTCAGATTTTTCATCATTAGTGTATAAGAATGCCAGAGATTTCTGTGCATTAATTTTGTATCCTGCAACTTTACCAAAGTCATTGATTAGCTCTAGTAGTTTTCTGGTAGCATCCTTAGGATTCTCTATGTATAGTATCATGTCATCTGCAAACAGTGACAGCTTTACTTCTTCTTTTCCTATTTGGATTCCTTTTATTTCTTTTTCTTCTCTGATTGCTGTGGCTAGAACTTCCAAAACTATGTTGAATAAGAGTGGTGAGAGTGGGCAACCTTGTCTTGTTCCTGATCTTAGTGGAAATGGTTTCAGTTTTTCACCATTGAGAACGATGCTAGCTGTGGGTTTGTCATATATGGCCTTTATTATGTTGAGGAAAGTTCCCTGTATGCCTACTTTCTGCAAGGTTTTTATCATAAATGAGTGTTGAATTTTGTCAAAAGCTTTCTCTGCATCTATTGAGATGATCATATGGTTTTTCTCCTTCAGTTTGTTGATATGGTGTATCACGTTGATTGATTTGCGTATATTGAAGAATCCTTGCATTCCTGGGATAAACCCCACTTGATCATGGTGTATGTTTTTATCATAAATGAGTGTTGAATTTTGTCAAAAGCTTTCTCTGCATCTATTGAGATGATCATATGGTTTTTCTCCTTCAGTTTGTTGATATGGTGTATCACGTTGATTGATTTGCGTATATTGAAGAATCCTTGCATTCCTGGGATAAACCCCACTTGATCATGGTGTATGATCCTTTTAATGTGCTGTTGGATTCTGTTTGCTAATATTTTGTTGAGGATTTTTGCATCTATGTTCATCAGTGATATTGGCCTGTAGTTTTCTTTCTTTGTGACGTCTTTGTCTGGTTTTGGTATCAGGGTGATGTTGGCCTCATAGAATGAGTTTGGGAGTGTTCCTCCCTCTGCTATCTGTTGGAAGAGTTTGAGAAGGATAGGTGTTAGCTCTTCTCTAAATGTTTGATAGAATTCGCCTGTGAAGCCATCTGGTCCTGGGCTTTTGTTTGCTGGAAGATTTTTCATCACAGTTTCAATTTCAGTACTTGTGATTGGTCTGTTCAAATTTTCTATTTCTTCCTGGTTCAGTCTCGGCAGGTTGTGCATTTCTAAGAATTTGTCCATTTCTTCCAGGTTGTCCATTTTATTGGCATACAGTTGCTTGTAGTAATCTCTAATAATCTTTTGTATTTCTGCAGTGTCAGTTGTTACATCTCCTTTTTCATTTCTAATTCTATTGATTTGAGTCTTCTCCCTTTTATTCTTGATGAGTCTGGCTAATGGTTTATCAATTTTATTTATCTTCTCAAAGAACCAGCTTTTAGTTTTATTGATCTTTGCTATTGTTTCCTTCACTTCTTTTTCATTTATTTCTGATCTGATCTTTATGATTTCTTTCCTTCTGCTAAATTTGGGGTTTTTTTGTTCTTCTTTCTCTAATTGCTTTAAGTGCAAAGTTAGGTTGTTTATTCGAGATGTTTCCTGTTTCTTAAGGTATGATTGTATTGCTATAAACTTGCCTCTTAGAACTGCTTTTGCTGTATCCCATAGGTTTTGGGTCGTTGTGTCTCCATTGTAATTTGTTTCTAAGTATTTTTTGATTTCCTCTTTGAATTCTTCAGTGATCACTTCGTTATTAAGTAGTGTATTGTTTAGCCTCCATGTGTTTGTATTTTTTACAGATCTTTTCCTATAATTGATATCTAGTCTCATAGCGTTGTGGTCGGAAAAGATACTTGATACGATTTCAATTTTCTTAAATTTGCCAAGGCTAGATTTGTAACCCAATATATGATCAATCCTGGAGAATGTTCCATGAGCACTTGAGAAAAATGTGTATTCTGTTGTTTTTGGATGGAATGTCCTATAAATATCAATTAAATCCATCTTGTGTAATGTATCATTTAAAGCTTGTGTTTCCTTATTTATTTTCATTTTGGATGATCTGTCCATTGGTGAAAGTGGGGTGTTAAAGTCCCCCATTATAATTGTGTTACTGTCGATTTCCCCTTTTAAGGCTGTTAGTATTTGCCTTATGTATTGAGGTGCTCCTATGTTGGGTGCATAAATATTTACAATTGTTATATCTTCTTCATGGATCGATCCCTTGATCATTATGTAGTGTCCTTCTTTGTCTCTTGTAATAGTCTTTATTTTAAAGTCTATTTTGTCTGATATGAGAATTGCTACTCCAGCTTTCTTCTGATTTCCATTTGCATGGAATATCTTTTTCCATCCCCTTACTTTCAGTCTGTATGTGTCCCTAGGTCTGAAGTGGGTCTCTTGTAGACAGCATATATATGGGTCTTGTTTTTGTATCCATTCAGCCAGTCTGTGTCTTTTGGTGGGAGCATTTAATCCATTTACATTTAAGGTAATTATCGATATGTATGTTCCTATTGCCATTTACTTAATTGTTTCGGGTTGTTCTTGTAGGTCTTTTCCTTCTCTTGTGTTTCTTGCCTAGAGAAGTTCCTTTAGGATTTGTTGTAGAGCTGGTTTGGTGGTGCTGAACTCTCTCAGCTTTTGCTTGTCTGTAAAGGTTTTAATTTCTCCATCAAATCTGAATGAGATCCTTGCTGGGTAGAGGAATCTTGGTTGTAGGTTTTTTTCCTTCATCACTTTAAATATGTCCTGCCACTCCCTTCTGGCTTGTAGAGTTTCTGCTGAAAGATCAGATGTTAATCTTATGGGGATTCCCTTGTGTGTTATTTGTTGTTTTTCCCTTGCTGCTTTTAATATGTTTTCTTTGTATTTAATTTTTGACAGTTTGATTATTATGTGTCTTGGCGTGTTTCTCTTTGGGTTTATCCTGTATGGAACTCTCTGTGCTTCCTGGACTTGATTGATTATTTCCTTTCCTATATTAGGGAAGTTTTCAACTATAATCTCTTCAAATATTTTCTCAGTCCCTTTCTTTTTCTCTTCTTCTTCTGGGACCCCTATAATTCGAATGTTGGTGCGTTTAATGTTGTCCCAGAGGTCTCTGAGACTGTCCTCAGTTCTTTTCATTCTTTTTTCTTTTTTCTGCTCTGCAGTAGTTATTTCCACTATTTTATCTTCCAGGTCACTTATCCGTCCTTCTGCCTCAGTTATTCTGCTATTGATTCCATCTAGAGTATTTTTAATTTCATTTATTGTGTTGCTCATCGTTTCTTGCTTCCTCTTTATTTCTTCTAGGTCCCTGTTAACTGTTTCTTGCAAATTGTCTATTCTATTTCCAAGATTTTGCATCATCTTCACCATCATTATTCTAAATTCTCTTTCAGGTAGATTGGCTATTACCTCTTCATCTGTTAGGTCTGGTATGTTTTTATCTTGCTCCTTCATCTGTTGTGTGTTTTTCTGTCTTCTCATTTCGCTTATCTTACTGTGTTTGGGGTCTCCTTTTTGCACGCTGCAGGTTCGTAGTTCCTGTTGTTTTTGGTGGCTGTCCCCAGTGGCTAAGGTTGGTTCAGTGGGTTGAGTAGATTCCCTGGTTGGGGGGACTAGTGCCTCTGTTCTGGTGGATGAGGCTGGATCTTGTCTTTCTGATGGGCAGGTCCTCGTCTGGTGGTGTGTTTGGGGATGTTGGCAACCTTATTATGATTTTAGGCAGTCTCTCTGCTAATGGATGGGGCTGTAGACCTGTCTTGCTCTTTGTTGGGGATAGGGTGTCCAGCACTGTTCTTTGCTGGTCCTTGATTGAAGCTGGGTCTTGGTGTTGAGATGGAGATTTCTGGGAGATTTTCGCCGTCTGATATTACGTGGAGCTGGGAGGTCTCTTGTGGACTAGTGTCTTGAGGTTGGTTCTCCCACCTCAGGGACACCGCCCTGGTGCCTGGCTGGGGCGCCAAGAACCTTTAATCCATGCGGCTCAAAATAAAAGGTAGAATAAATAGAAAGGAAAGAAAAGGAAGGAAGGAGGGAGGGAGGGAAGGAAGGAAGAAAGGAAGGAAGAAATGAAGGAAGGAAGCAAGAAAGGAAGGAAGGAAGGTGCAGAGGAAGAAAGGGAGGAAGGAAGAGAGGAAGGGAGGAAAGAAGGGGGAAGGAAGGGAGAAAGGAGGGAAGGAGGGAAGAAAGGAAGGAAGAAAGGAAGAAAGAAAGGGAGAAGACAGTAGTATAAAATATAGTTATTAAAATAAAAAATAATTATTAAGAAGAAAAATTTCCTTAAAAAAAAAAAAAACAGGAAAATGGGTCGGTCTAACCCTAGGACAAATGGTGAAAGCAAAGCTATACAGACAAAATCTCACACAGCAGCACACGCATACACACTCACAAAAAGAAAAAAAAAGGGAAATTAATAGTATATCTTGCTCCCAAAGTCCACCTCCTCAACTTGGGATGATTCGTTGTCTATTCAGGTTTTCAACAGCTGCAGGGCACTTAAAGTTGATTGTGGAGCTTTAATCCACTGCTTCTGAGGCTGCTGGGAGAGACCGCCCCCTCTCCTCTCTGTTCGCACAGCTCCTGGGGTTCAGCTTTGGACTTGGTCCCGCCTCTGCGTGTAGGTTGTCCGAGTGCGACTGCCCTTCGCTCAGACAGGACGATGTTAAAGGAGCAGTTGATTCGGGGGCTCCAGCTCACTCAGGCTGGGGGGAGGGAGTGGCACGGGGGCGGGGCGAGTCCGTGACGTCAGAGGCCGGCGTGACGCTGCACAGGCTCAAGGCGCGCCGTGCGTTCTCCCAGGGAAGCTGTCCCTGGATCCCGGGACCCCGGCAGTGGCGGGCCGCACGGGCTCCCAGGAGGGCCGGTGTGGAGAGTGACCTGTGCTCGCACACAGGCCTCTTGGTGGCGGCAGCAGCAACCTTAGCGTCCGACACCCGTCTCTACTGTCCGTGCCGACAGACGCGGCTCGCGCCCGTTTCTGGAGTTCCTCTACACGGTGCTCTTAATCCCCTCACCTCACACCGGAGGAAGCAAAGAGGCAAGAAAAAATCTCTTGTCTTTTCGGCAGCTCCTTGCCCGCCCCTGGGGCTCCTTCAAGCGGCGCACTTAATCCCCTCTCCTCGCGCCCAGGCAGCAAAGAGGGAGGAAAAGGTCTCTTGCCTCTTCGGCAGCTCCAGACTTCTCCCGAACTCCCTCCCGGCCAGCCGTGGCACACTAGCCCCCTTCAAGCTGTCTTCACTCTGCCAATTCCAGACCTTTCCCTGGGATCCGACTGAAGCCTGAGCCTCAGCTCCAGGCCCCGCCCTCCCCGGCAGGCGAGCAGACAAGCCTCTCGGACTGGTGAGTGCCGGTCGGCACCGATCCTCTGCGGGAATCTCTCTGCTTTGCCCTCCGCACCCCTGTGGCTGCGCTCTCCTCCGCGGCTCCGGAGCTTCCCCCTCCGGCGCCCTTCTCCGCCCGCGAAGGGGCCTCTAGTGTGTGGGAGTCTTTCCTCCTTCACGGCTCCCTCCCACTGGCGTAGGTCCCGTCCCTATTCTTTTGTCCCTGTTTATTCTTTTTTCTTTTGCCCTACCCAGATATGTGGGGAGTTTCTTGCCTTTTTGGAGGTCTGAGGTCTTCTGCCAGCGTTCGGTGGGTGTTCTATAGGAGAAGTTCCTCGTGTAGATGTATTTCTGATGTCTCTGTGAGGAGGAAGGAGATCTCTGCGTCTTACCCTTCCGCCATCTTTAAGCCGTCCCTCTATCCAATTTACTTTCGCATGTGTCTTTTTGAATTATGGTTTTTTCTGGGTATATGCCCAGTAATGGGATTGCTGGGTCATATGGTAGTTCAATTTTAGTTTTCTAAGGAACCTCCATACTGTTCTCCATAGTGGCTGTATCAATTTACATTCCCACCAAGAGTGCATGAGGGTTCCCTTTTCTCCACACCCTCTCCAGCATTTATTGTTTGTAGACTTTTTGATGATGGCCATTCTGACCGGTGTGAGGTGATACCTCCTTGTAGGTTTTTTTCTTCTTTGTTATTATTATTATTATTTTTCTTTGGCTGCTTTGGGTCTTAGTTGTGGCACACGGGATCTGTTCGTTGAGACACGCAGGATCTTTTGTTGTGGTGCACGGGCTTCTCTCTAGTTGTGGCGTGTGGGTTTTTCTCTCTCTAGTTGTGGTACATGGGCTCCAGAGTATGCCGGCTTCAGAGCACATGGGCTCTGTAGTTGCAGCACCAGCCTCTCTTGCTGAGGTGTGCGAGCTGAGCAGTTGTGGCACGTGGGCTTAGTTGTCCCACAGCATGTAGGATCTTAGTTCCCTGACCAGGGATCAAACCGGTGTCCCCTGCATTGGAAGGTGGATTCTTCACCACTGGACCACCAGGGAAGTCCCCTCATTGTAGTTTTGATTTGCATTTCTCTAATGATTAGTGATGTTGAGGGTCCTTGCATGTGTTTGTTGGCAATCTGTATATCTTCTTTGGAGAAATATCTATTTAGGTCTTCCACCCATTTTTTGATTGCGTTGTTTGCTTTTTTGATATTGAGCTGCATGAACTATTTGTATATTTTGGAGATTAATCCTTTGAGTTGCTTCATTTGCAAATACTTTCTCCCATTCTGAGGGTTGTCTTTTCATCTTGTTTATGGTTTCCTTTGCTGTGTAAAAGCTTTTATGTTTAGTTAGGTTCCCTTTGTTTTTGTTTTTATTCTCATTACTCTAGGCGACGGGTCAAAAAAGATCTTGCTGTGATTTATGTCATAAGAGTGTTCTGCCTGTGTTTTCCTCCAAGAGTTTTACAGTGTCTGGTCTTACATTTAGGTGTCTAATCCATTTTTATTTTATTTTTGTGTATGGTGTTAGGGAGTGTTCTAATTTCATTCTTTTACATGTAGCTGTCCAGTTTTCCCAGCACCACTTATTGAAGAGACTGTCTTTTCTCCATTGTATGTTCTTGCCTCCTTTGTCATAGATTAGGGTTCCATAGGTGTGTGGGTTTATATCTGGACTTTCTGTCCTGTTACATAGATCTATATTTCTGTTTTTGTGCTAGTACCGTACTGTCTTGATTACTGTAGCTTTGTAGTATAGTCTGAAGTTGGGGCGCCTGATTCCTCTAGCTTCGTTTTTCTTTCTCAAGATTGCTTTGGCTATGCATGGTCTTTTCTGTTTCCATAGAAGTTGTGAAATTTTTTATTCTAATTCTGTGAAAAATGCCATTGGTAATTTGATAGGGATTGCATTGAATCTTTAGATTGCTTTGAGTATTATAGTCATTTTCACAATATTGATTCTTCCAATCCAAGAACATGGTATATCTCTCCATCTGTTGGTATCATCTTTAATTTCTTTCTTCATTATCTTATAGTTTTCTGTGTACAGTTCTTTCATCTCCTTAGGCATGTTTATTTCTAGGTATTTTATTCTTTTTGTTGCAATGGTAAATGATTCCTTGATTTCTTTTTCTGATCTTTTGTTATTAATGTATAGGAATGCAGGAGATTTCTATGTATTAATTTTGTATCCTGTGGCTTTACTAAATTCATTGATTAGCTCTAGTAGTTTTCTGGTGGCATCTTTAGTATTTTCTATGTATAGTATGTCATCTGCAAACAGTGACAGTTTTACTTCTTTTCTGATTTGGATTCCTTTTATTTCTTTTTCTTCTCTGATTGCCATGGCTAGGACTTCCAAAACCATGTTGAATAATAGTGCCGAGAGTGGACACCCTTGTCTTGTTCTTGATCTTAGAGGAAATGCTTTCAGTTTTTCACCATTGAGAATGATGTTTGCTGTGGGTTTGTCATATATAGGCTTTATTATGTTGAGGTAGGTTCCCTCTATGCCCACTTTCTGGAGAGTTTTTTGGATAAATTGGTGTTGAATTTTATTAAAAGCTCTTTCTGTATCTATTGAGATGATCATATGGTTTTTATTCTTCAATCTGTTAATATGGTGTATCACATTGATTTGCATATATTGAAGAAACCTTGCATCACTGGGATAAATCCCACTTGATCATGGTGTATGATCCTTTTAATGTGTTGTTGGATTTGGTTTGCTAGTATTTTGTTGAGGATTTTTGCATCTGTATTCATCAGTGATATTGGCATGTAAGGTTCTTTTCTTGTGGTATGTTTGTCTGGTTTTGGTATCAGGGTGATGGTGGCCTTGTAGAATGAGTTTGAGAGTGTTCCTCCCACTGCAATTTTTTTTTTAAGAGTATAGTTCTTTTCTTTTTTTCAGAAATAAATGTATTTATTTTTGTCTGCATTGGGTCTTCATTGCTGCACATGGGTTTTCTCTAGTTGCAGTGAGTGGGGCTACTCTTCATTGTGGTGTGCGGGCTTCTCATTGCTGTGGCTTCTCTTGTTGTGGAGCAGAGGCTCTAGGTGCATGGGCTTCAGTAGTTGTGGCACACGGGCTCAGTAGTTGTGGCTTGTGGGCTCTAGAGCACAGGCTCAGTAGTTGTGGCACACTGGCTTAGTTGCTCTGCGGCATGTGAGATCAAACCCATGTCCCCTGCATCGGCAGGTGGATTCTTAACCTCTGTGCCACCAGGGAAGTCCCCCACTGCAATTTTTTGAAAGAGTATGAGAAGGATAGGTGTTAGTTCTTCTCTAAATATTTGATAGAATTTGCCCGTGAAACCCTCTGGTCCTGGACTTTTGTTTGTTGGAAGATTTTTAATCATAGGTTCAATTTCATTACTTGTGATTGGTCTGTTCATATTTTCTATTTCTTCCTGGTTCAGTCTTGGCAGGTTGTACTTTTCTAAGAACTTTTCAATTTCTTCCAGGTTTTCCATTTTACTGGCATATAGGTGCTTGTAGTAGTCTCTTACAATCCTTTGTATTTCTGCAGTGTCAGTTGTAACTTCTTTTTGATTTCTATTTTATTTATTTGAGTCCTCTCCCTTTTTTTTTCTTGATGAGTCTGGCTAAAGGTTTATCTGTTTTGTTTATCTTTTCAAAGATCCAACTTTTAATTTTATTGATCTTTGCTATTTTTTTTCTGTTTCTATTTCATTTATTTCTCCTCTGATTTTTATGATTTCTTTCCTTCTACTAGTTTTGGGTTTTGTTCATTCTTCTTTATCTAGTTGCTTTAGGTGTAAGGTTATGTTGTTTATTTGAGATATTTCTTGTTTCTTGAGGTAAGATTGTATTGCTATAAACGTCCCTCTTAGAACTGCTTTTGCTGCATTCCATAGGTCTTGGGTCATCATGTTTTCATTGTCATTTGTTTCTAGGTATTTTTTATTTCTTTAGTGATCTCCTGGTTATTTAGTAGTGTATTGTTTAGCCTCCATGTGCCTGTGTTTTTTACAGTTTTTTTCCTGTAATTGATTTCTAATCTCATAGCATTGTGGTCAGAAAAGAATGCTTGATATGATTTCAATTTTCTTAAATTTACTGAGGCTTGTTTTGTGAACCAAAATATGATCTACCTTGGAAAATGTTCTGTGTGTACTTGAGAAGAAAGTATTTTCTGTTGCTTTCAGATGGAATGTCCTATAAATATTAATTGTCTGGTCTAATGTGTCATTTAAATCTTGTGTTTCCTTATCTATTTTCTGTCTGGTGATCTGTCTATTGGTGTAGGTGGGGTGTTAGTCCCCCACCAGTATTGTGTTACTGTCAGTTTCCCTTTTTATGGCTGTTAGCATTTGCCTTATGTATTGAGGTGCTCCTATCTTGGGTGCATAAATATTTACAATTGTTATATATTCTTGGATTGATCCCTTGATCATTATGTAGTGTCCCTCCTTGTCTCTTATAATAGTCTTTATTTTAAAGTCTATTTTGTCTGATATGAGAATTGCTACTCCAGCTTTCTTTTGATTTCCATTTGCATGGAATATCTTTTTTCATCCCCTCATTTTCAGTCTGTATGTGTCCCTAGGTCTGAAGTGAGTCTCTTGTAGACAGCATATATATGGGTCTTGTTTTTGTATCCATTCAGCCAGTCTGTGTCTTTTCGTTGGAGTATTTAATCCATTTGCATTTAAGGTAATTATTGATATGTTTGTTCCTATTACCATTTTCTTAATTGTTTTGGTTTTTTTTTTTTTTTTTTTTTTTGTACGTCTTTTTCTTCTCTTGTCTTTCCCACCTAGAGAAGTTCCTTTAGCATTTGTTATAATGCTGGTTTGGTGGTGCTGAATTCTGTTAGTTTTGCTTCTCTGTAAAGCTTTTGATTTCTCTGTTGAATCTGAATGAGATCCTTGCTGGGTAGAGTAATATTGGTTGTAGGTTCTTCCCTTTCATTACTTTAAATATGTCCTGCTACTCCCTTCTGGCCTGCAGAGTCCAAAGACCTACCTGGAGGTATTGGAGGGCCTCCTGGGGAGGTGGGGATTGGCTCTGGGCACTGTGGGATCAGCTCAGACAATGCCCTGCCCCAACTCCCACATGTACTTGTCCCCAAAGTCCACTGCTGCTAAGACTAGACCAGTTTCAATTGTGGGAACACTCATTGTCTCTTCAGGTATTCCTCAGACGCAGGATATACCAAGCCGATCTCAGGGATTTAATCTGCAGCTTGTGCACCTTCATGGAAAGATTTCCTTTCCTTTTTCTTAGTCTCCCTGCCCCTGGGGCTCAGCTTTGGTTTTGGCCCCATCTCTGCATGTGCATCACTCTCAGGCATCTGTTCCCTGCCCAGGTGAGAGGAAGAGAAAGCAGTGGCTGATTAGGGAACACTTACTTCTTCCACCTAGGGAGGGGTACAGCAGCCACAACTGGGGTATGTGCAAGTTGCCTGTGGTGGCAGGGACCAGCAGGCAGTTGCAACAGACTGTGGCATGCCCAGTCTGGTGGGAATCCCTGCCAGTGCCCACAGAGGCAAGGGCTGGCATTGGGGGCCAGTGGCCGCCCCATCCCTTGCACACCTCTCAACAATGGTGCCTCATTTCCTCGGCAGATCACGCTTCCTCTAGGGGCATTCCCAGCCATGGTGCTCCTCACTCCCATCCCCTCTGTTGTATTCACACAGCTAATAGCATTCGTCTCCCCCAGATCCTCTCTCTTAACACCTCACTTTAGTACTCAGCCCCCACCAACATTGGCAGATTTCCATCTCATGCAGGGGCACTCAGGACCCCAGAGCCTATGTGGGCGGAGGAGGCCTTGGCTTGAGGGACAGGCGAACTACTCAGATGGGAGCCCTTTCCAGTTCCCCTGGAGGCTGAAGAAGCTGGCATGTGGGGAAAGGGGTTGTAATAGTGGCCCCGCCCCTTGAGCACCACTCAACAATGATGCCTTGCTTCTATGGTGTTCTGGGCTTTTTTCCACAAACTTTCCCAGTTGTGCAACTGGGAACTCCTGTTGCACAGGAGCAACTGAAGCAACTCCTGTTGCTTCAGGCTGTCTTTATACAGCCAACAGCTGTCCTCTACCTGCGTCCGTGCTCCAAACCCCACTTTCCAGCAACCAGTCCCCCTCAGCAACAGGTGACTCACGACTCAGGCTGGGATGTGCAGAGCTGCAGCACAGACTATGCACGCAGTTCTTACTTTGTCCTGCCTTCCACAGGCCGTCCACTGCATTCTCCTTTGATCCCCTGAAGGTCTCCTTCTGTCCCAGCTGATTTCTCCACCGTGAGGGATTTTCTGAGTTCAGGGACCTCCCCTCACCTTCAGCTTCCCACCGGGGTTGCTGGTCCCTTTTTTGATTCCTCTTTTCTTTTTTTTCTTCTTTCTTTTGTCCTACCGAGTTGTGAGGGGATTTTTCTTGTCCTTTTAGGTGTCTGAAGTCTTCCCCTAATGTTCAGCAGGTGCTCTGTGAGAAATGTTCCATTTATAGAGGTATTCTTGATATACTTGTGAGGGGTGACAAATTCTGCATCTTCCTATTACGCCATCTTGCCTCCTCCTTCCATTTACAATTATCACAAAATATTGGCTGTATTCCTCATGTTTTATTAAGGAATGTTTAATACAAATTTCATGTAACCCTGCAAAGTACTATATAAGGTTAAAATCCTTCTAATATTTCTGGACTTTTTTCCCTATTTATCAACCTTAGATGTACTTACACATAATGAGACTGTCTAGGTGTTTTTTTAAATTCTCATTTTATTTAATTTTTTATTTTAATAAATTTTTATTGAAGTATAACATATATAAGAGAAAAATGCACAAATAATACATGTACAACTAAATTAAATTTCACAAAGTGAATTTCCCATGTAATCAGCATCTGGATCATGAAACTGAAGATTAATCAGCATCCCCCTAGAAGCTCTCTTGTACTTATCTTACTGTCACCCACCCAAAGGAACTACTATGTTGAATTATAACACCATAGATTAATTTTGCCTGTTTTTGAACTTTATGTAAATGGAATCATATGGTGCATATTATTTTGTCTGGTTTACTTCACTTAGCATTATGTTTGCAAGAAGTATTCATCTTGCTATGGGTAGCTGCTGTTCATTCACTCTTATTGCTGTTCAGTTTTCCATGGTATGAATATACCACAATGGATTTATCTATTCTACTGTGGGTGAGCATTTGGCTGTTTCCAATTTGGGGCTATTAAAATCAGTGCTGCCATGAACATTTGTGTGCATGTCTTTGGTACATATTTGAGTACATTTTTCTGTTGGATATGTACCAGGTGTGGAAATTCTGGGTCATGGCATTATGTGTATGGCCAGGCTTAGTAGATCCTACTATTTACTCAAAGTAGTTGTGTTAATTTACATTCCCAATAGGAGTGTTTGAAAACTCTTGTTGATCTGTAAATTACAACTTGCTTTTCTTTTTTCTTCTTGTTAAGTCTTAGTATTCTTTCCATGCCAAGACATAGAAATCTACTTTATTCTTTTTTTTTAATATATGGTATTCCATAGGAATATAGGTTAACTAATGTTTCTCTAATATTGACCGTGAAGGTGTTTTCTTCTGTTTTTGCTATATAAAAATGCATAACTTACAAAATTTAAAGTATACCCACCTTCTTACACCATAGTTTATAACAGATACATTTGACATGTACAAATTATTCATTAAATTTGTACAAGTGATTTTTTTAACTTTTTATTTTGAAATAATTTTAGATTTATAGAAAGTTGCAAAAATAGTACAGAGAGTTCCCATATACCCAGCTTCCCATAATGCTAACAACTTTCATAACTTTGGTACAATTATAAAAACTAAGAAATTAACATTGGTATTATACTATTAACTAACCTACAGACTTTATTTGATTTTATCAGTTTTTTCAATGACATGTTTTTTTTTTTTTTTCCCAGTCCAGGATTCAATCTGGAATCACTGATTGCATTTAGACCTCATATCTTTTTAGGTGACAGTTCCTCAATCTTTCTTTGTCTTTTATGACTCAAGGTTTTTGAAGAGAACTGGTCAGTTGTTTTGTAGAATCCCCTCAATTTGGGTTTGTCTGAGGTTTATGCATAATTTAATATTGTTCATTTTTTTCAAGAATACCACAGAAGTGATATGCCCTTCTCAGTGTATCATGTCAGAGTGTATGTGATGTCAATATGTCTTAATACAGATGATGTTAAACCTTGATCACTTGGCTAAGGTGATGTATGCCAGGTTCCTCCACTGTAAAATTATTATTTTTCCCTTTACAATTAATAAATATCTTAGGGTAGAAACTTTGAGAATATTCAAGTATTCTGTTTCTCCTCAAACTTTCACCTACTTTTTAGCATAGATTTTGCTTGTAACAGTTATTACTGTGCTCTTCTAATTTTCTTATTCTTATTCCTTCTATGTTTATTAACTGGAATTTCTCTGTAAGGAACAGCTGTTCCTTCTCCCATTTGTTTATTCAGTTATTTGTTAATGTCAGTATGGACTCATTCACTTTTATTTTGTGGCTTATAATCCAATACTATAGTTATTTATTTTGTTGCTCAGTTGTTCCAGTTTGGCCATTAGGAGCTCTTTGAGGTGGCACCTGTGCCTTTCAACATGCCTCTGTCTTCTTTTGAACTCTTCCTTACTTTCTGGCATCATAAAATGTTCTATGTTCATCTTAAATTTTTCCTGCCCCACCCCTGGAATCAACCAGTTCTCTAAGATCTCCTGATGTCTTTTACTGGAGAATAATATTTAGAAACCAAGATATTGGCTTTCGGTGTGCTCATTGCTACTGGGATTGCCTTGCTTATGTTCATAATTCATTGTTTTTTGTCATTTGTGCTTTTCTCCTGGATTGTGACATTCAGAGTACACATTCATTGTTTTTTTAAAAGTAAATATTTAAAGCTATAAATTTTCTTCTAAATACTTTGATAAATAGTGCTTCCATTATCATTTATTTCTAAATAGTTTATAACTCGATTTCTATTTCCTCTTTGGCCCAAGGTTTATCAGATGTATGTCGAAGTTTCCATGTATGAGGTTTTTGACTACCGTTTGTTGTCAATTTTCATGTAATTTTATTGTGGACAATGAATGTGGATATAATATTTTTTTCTTTTTATGAATATATTAAAATGTCAGTTGTGGCTGATTACATGGTCAATTTTTGTGGTTATATCATCTGTTTGGAAGAAATGATGATTAGATATAAGTTCCGATTATGGCCATACATTAAGCTTGTTAATTATGTTATTCAAATCCTCAATATCTTTACCTATTTTTCATGTCATTGTGACCATTTCTGTGAGAAATGTGTTAATACCTTTTATTATGATTATTAATTTGTTCTTATTGGATTTTTAACAGATTTTTCCTTTATATAATTTGAGGCTATGTTTTGGGTATACAAAGGCTCATAATTAGTATTTTTCATGGTAAATTCAGCTTTTTATCAAAATAAAAGTGTTGTTCCATTTAATGTCTTGCTAGTTATTAATGTTAATGTATATCTTTTATCATTTTAAAGCATCTGTCTGGTATATATTTTCTTAACCTTTTTTCTACGTTCCTCTGTTAATTTATTTTTAAGGTGTGACTCCTGAAAACAAATTCAGCTGATTTATTTTCCCCTTAGTATGCTTAGAGAAATACCTTCAGGGTACAAAATGGGACTGGAAATAGTACAATTCATGAAAAATATTTTAAAGGCGCTTTTAGGCTTTTCAGAACTTCTTCCCAGTCTACCTTCCCGAAGGCTGATAATTACCCTTCCCTGATTCGGGCAGATGGCATAGGTACTATCAAAACAGCTAGTTCCTCACCTGATCTCACCACAGTGAAACCCATCATTTAACAACTACTGTATACACATACACGTGCACACACACACACCCACATGCACAAGCTTACAGACAGCATTTCAGTACCTCATTCATTCATTTTTCTAAAGAGAACATAGTATAATAAATACCAATTAACACAGATTCAAAAATTACCAAGATTTTGTTATATGTGTTTCATCTGTTCCTATTCTTGTTTGCTGAAGTAATTCAAGGCAGATCCAAGACTCCATACTGTTTTCATCCCTGTTTACTTCAGTTTGTTTTTTTAAAAAAATAAATGTATTTATTTATTTTTGGCTGCATTGGGTCTTTGTTGCTGCTCATGGGCTTTCTCTAGTTGTGAGAGCAGGGGCTACTCTTCATTGTGGTGCGCAGGCTTCTCATTGTGGTGTCTTCTCTTTGTTGTGGAGCACATGCTCTAGGCGCATGGGCTTCAGTAGTTGTGGCTCGCAGGCTCAGTAGTTGTAGCTCACAGGCTCTGGAGTACAGGCTCAGTAGTTGTGGCGCACCGGCTTAGTTGCTCCATGGCATGTGGGATCTTCCCATACCAGGGCTTGAACCCGTGTCCCCTACATTGGCACGTGGATTCTTAACCACTGCACCACCAGGGAAGTCCCTACTTCAGTTTGACGTGCCATTTTCTTACATAACAACAGTATTATTAGCCCCAAATTAACAACAGTTCCTCAGTATTATCTAATTCCCAGTCCATAATCAAATTTCCTCAATTCTTAAAAAAGAAGTATTTTTTTTACAGTTTATTTGTTTGAATCTGATTCTGTACAAGGTCAATGTATCCCATTTGACTGTCACTTTCCTTCTTTTTTATTTTGAAAATTCTCTTCCCCCTTTTCTCCCTTTGTCATCATTAACTTGTAGAAACTGGACCAAATATCCTTTTAAGTGCCTCATTCTTAAATATGAATAGACAATAAAGGATCTCCAGATTTTTGAGAGATGCCTCAAATGTGAAAGACAAAAAGTAAAGAGAGAAAGAAACAAACCCAAAGGAAACAGAAGCAATGCAGTGAGCTGAAGAAAACTTTAAAAACACATTATAATTGATAACCTCAAAAAAATAAACAATAAATGGTATCAATGAAACAAAAACCAGGTACAGTAAAAAGAGGACCTTTTGGAGAATAAGAATTCTTTTTTTTTTTTTTTTTTTTTTTTTAGTGGTACGCGGGCCTCTCACCATCGTGGCCTCTCCTGTTGCAGAGCACAGGCTCCGGACGCACAGGCCCAGCGGCCATGGCCCACGGGCCCAGCCGCTCTGCGGCATGTGGGATCCTCCTGGACTGGGGCACGAACCCGCGCCCCCTGAATCGGCAGGCGGACTCCCAACCACTGCGCCACCAGGGAAGCCCAAGAATTCTTGATAATTAAAAAATGATAGCAGAAATTTAAAATTTCATAGGCAGGTTGGAAGATAATGAAAGTAGAACAAAATGTCAAAAGTGGTAAATGGCAAAGAAAGGGTAAGAAAATTAGAAGATCTCTCTGGGAAGCTCCACATTCAAAAAAATAGAAAGATGCTCCAGAAAGAAAATAGAGAAAATGGAGGGGAAGGAATCTTTCTCCTCTTCCTAGGGAAAAATTCCTGGAATTCAAAGACATCCATTTCCAAAGGAAGTATTCACCATGCACCCAATACAGAGAATGACAAAAGACTAACATGAAGATATATTGTGATCAAATTTAAGAATACAAAATGAAAAGAGAAACTTTTAAACCTTCTGAACTGGGGTGGAGACAGGGTGGGGAGCACCTACCATGTATCACACAAAGCAGTAGGAATTAGAATGTCATTGGACTTCTCAGAAGCAACATTAACAGTTAAGAAACAGTAGAACAAAGCCCTAATTTTCTGATGAAGATTACTTTCCTCCTCTATGATTCTACATCCAGCTAAACTGTTCAGTCTGAGATCAAATAAAGATATTTTCAGATTATCAAGGTCTCAGATTTACCTCTCATGCACAAAAAGCTCTTGGAGGATTTACTCCACCAAAAGGAGTAAACCAAGGAGGAGGAAGACTTTAGAACCAGGATACAGGAGATCTGACATGAAAGAAAGCTGAAATGATAAGGAAGGGAAGTCCCAGAATGACAGTTGTATAGTCAAACCAGAGCATAATGAGACTAGAGCAGGGGAGTGGAGAGCTCTAGGAAGGCTGCCTCTGGAAAAGAAATGATATGGAAGGATTATTTGCTGTGCTAAAGGTATCGAGAGAGGAGGATTACACCTCTGTAAGATTCAGAAGTGATGGGCTCACAAAAAACTAAGAAGGAAGAAAAGGAGATGTTTTTAAATCCAGGGACAACAAAAAGTTGTACAAAAAAAGAAATGTGATCATGGCATAAAATGTAGCCCATAGTGAAGAATAATATCAACACTGGATAAAAAGATTGATTTAACTATATTGGGAGGAGGAGGGGAGGAAGGCTCTGTGTGTGTGCGTGTGTATATGTGTGTCTGTATAGGTGTGTAGATATGTATAGGAGGGTTAATTCTTATTACAATTGTGTTAGAGACTGCAAGGTACTTATCCCAACATACATTCTTCTTTCTTCCTTAGAAATAGAACTATGGATATATCTGGGGGTTAATCTTTCTAGTTAAAAGACTACATTTCACAGCTTAACTTGCAGCTAGGTACAGCCAGGTGTCTAGGTTCAGCAGAAGTATACAGTGGTACTTCCAGGAAATATCCTTGAAAGGGACAGAGGAGTCTTCTACTGCTGATGGTCTGGAATGGGAAAGTGATAGTTGGCATTTCTGCCATTATCATAGACCATGAGAATAATGGACACACACCAAAGATAGTAGACCACAGAGTTGGAAGGATCCTGGGGCCCTGATGACATTCTAAAGCTATCATATCAGCATTGGACTGGCTACCAATACATTTGTTTTATGCAAGATAATATATTTTGTATATTTAAGTCATCATATTCAGGTCTCAGTTATATTAAGTAGCAGAACCAGATTTAATGGATTTATTCACTAGACAATATCTAAAATGAAATTTAAGAAATAACAGTATAAGCATGTTATTTAATAATACAGAGTTAAATACTAGAAGAAAATAAGTTGAAAGTAGTTATTTTGGGCAGTGAGAATTGGGGTAAAATCAAATGATTACTTTTTTCTTATAACTCTTTTAGAAATATTTGACATTTTAAGTATGTACATGTATTACTTTATAAAAGTTAAATTATTTGTTCAGGTACATTTAAATTAGTATTACAAGTAAAAATACACGTTCATTGCAAAAATTCAAACAATACAAAAGATATAAAGTTATGCTTCCCTTCAATATTTGTTGCCTTTTCCCTGCCTGAGAGTTCCACTCTCCTCCCCAGGGAAAATGGCTATTTGGTATGTGTCTCTCTATACTTTCTCTGTACATTTATTTAGCATATAAGAGAAGCATAGTTTATTTTTTATTTTTTATTTTTAACATCTTTATTGGAGTATAGTTACTTTACAATGTTGTGTTAGTTTCTGCTGTATAACAAAGCGAATCAGCTATACGTATACATACATCCCTATATCCCCTCCCTCTTGCGCCTCTCTCCCACCCTCCCTATCCCACCCCTCTAGGTGGTCACAAAGCACCGAGCTGATCTCCCTGTATTATGCAGCTGCTTCCCACTAGTTATCTATTTTACATTTCATAATGTATATATGTCAATGTTACTCTCTCACTTCGTCCCAGCTTACCCTTCCCCCTCCCCGTGTCCTCAAGCCCATTCTCTACGTCTGCATCTTTATTACTGTCCTGCCCCTAGGTTCATCAGAACCATATTTTTAAAGATTTCGTATATATGTGTTAGCATCCGGTATTTGTTTTTCTCTTTCTGACCTACTTCACTCTGTATGACAGACTCTAGGTCCATCCAAGTCACTACAAATAACTCAATTTCATTTCTTTTTATGGCTGAGTAATACTCCATTGTATATATGTACCACATCTTTATCCATTCGTCTGTAGATGGACACTTAGGTTGCTTCCATGTCCTGGCTATTGTGCTGCAATGAACACTGTGGTAGATGTCTCTTTTTGGTTTATGGTTTTCTCAGGGTATATGCCCAGTGGTGGTATTGCTGGGTCATATGGTAGTTCTATTTTTAGTTTTTTAAAGGAACCTCCATACTGTTCTCCATAGTGGCTGTATCAATTTACATTTACAACAGTGCAAGAGGGTTCCCTTTTCTCCTCACCCTCTCCAGCATTTATTGTTTGTAGATTTTTTTTTTTTTTTTGTGGTACGTGGGCCTCTCACTGTTGTGGCCTCTCCCATTGTGGAGCACAGGCTCTGGACGCACAGGCTCAGCGGCCATGGCTCACGGGCCCAGCCACTCCGCGGCATGTGGGATCTTCCCGGACCGGGGCACGAACCCATGTCCCCTGCATCAGCAGGCGGATTCTCAACCACTGCGCCACCAGGGAAGCCCTGTTTGTAGATTTTTTGATGATGGCCATCCTGACTGGTGTGAGAATGGCCTTATTGTGGTTTTGATTTGCAATTCTCTAATGATTGGTGATGTTGAGCATCCTTTCAATGTGCTTGTTGGCAATATGTATATCTTCTTTGGAGAAATGTCTATTTAGGTCTTCTGCCCATTTTTGGATTGGGTTGTTTGATTTTTGATATTGAGCTGCATGAGTTGCTTATAAATTTTGGATATTAAGTTGCTTCATTTGCAAATATTTTCTCCCATTCTGAGGGTTGTCTTTTGGTCTTGTTCATGGTATCCTTTGCTGTGCAAAAGCTTTTAAGTTTCATTAGGTCCCATTGGTTTGTTTTTGTTTTTACTTCCATTTCTCTAGGAGATGGGTCAAAAAGGTTCTTGCTGTGATTTATGTCATAGAGTGTTCTGCCTATGTTTTCCTCTAAGAGTTTGATAGTGTCTGGCCTTACATGTAGGTCTTTAATCTATTTTGAGTTTATTTTTGTGTATGGTGTTAGGGAGTGTTCTAATTTCACACCTTTACATGTACCTGTCCAGTTTTCCCAGCACCACTTATTGAAGAGGCTGTCTTTGCTCCACTGTATATCCTTCCCTCCTTTATCAAAGATAAGGTGACCATATGTGTGTGGGTTTATCCCTGGGCTTTCTATGCTGTTCCATTGATCTATATTTCTGTTTTTGTACCAGTACCATGCTGTCTTGATTACTGTAGCTTTGTAGTATAGTCTGAAGTCAGGGAGCCTGATCCCTCCAGCTCCATTTTTTGTTCTCAAGATTGCTTTGGCTATTCGGGGTCTTTTGTGTTTCCATACAAATTGTGAAAATTTTTGTTCTAGTTCTGTGAAAAATGCCAGTGGTAGTTTGATAGGGATTGCATTGAATCTGTAGATTGCTTTGGGTAGTAGAGTCATTTTCACAATGTTGATTCTTCCAATCCAACAACATGGTATATTCCTCCACCTATTTGTGTCATCTTTAATTTCTTTCATCAGTGTCTTATAGTTTTCTGCATACAGGTCTTTTGTCTCCTTAGGTAGGTTTATTCCTAGATATTTTATTCTTTTTGTTGCAATGGTAAATGGGAGTGTTTTCTTAATTTCACTCTCAGATTTTTCATCATTAGTGTATAAGAATGCCAGAAATTTCTGTGCATTAATTTTGTATCCTGTTACTTTACCAAATTCATTGATTAGCTCTAGTAGTTTTCTGGAAGCATCCTTAAGATTCTCTATGTATAGTATCATGTCATCTGCAAACAGTGACAGCTTTACTTCTTCTTTTCTGATTTGGATTCCTTTTATTTCTTTTTCTTCTCTGATTGCTGTGGCAAGAACTTCCAAAACTATGTTGAATAAGACTGGTGAGAGTGGGCAACCTTGTCTTATTCCTGATTTTAGTGGAAATGGTTTCAGTTTTTCACCATTGAGAATGATGCTGGCTGTGGGTTTGTCATATATGGCCTCTATTATGTTGAGGAAAGTTCTCTCTATGCCTACTTTCTGTAGGTTTTTTTTTTTTTTTATCATAAATGGGTGTTGATTTTTGTCAAAAGCTTTCCCTGCATCTATTGAGTTGATCATATGTTTTTTCTTCTTCAGTTTGTTGATTTGCGTATATTGAAGAATCCTTGCATTTCTGGGATAAACCCCACTTGATCATGCTGTATGATCCTTTTAATGTGCTGTTGGATTCTGTTTGCTAGTATTTTGTTGAGGATTTTTGCATCTATGTTCATCAGTGATATTGGTCTGTAGTTTTCTTTTTTTGTAGTATTTTTGTCTGGTTTTGGTATCAGGGTGATGGTGGCCTCATAGAATGATTTTGGGAGTGTTCCTCCCTCTGCTATCTTTTGGAAGAGCTTGAGAAGGATAGGTGTTAGCTCTTCTCTAAATGTTTGATAGAATTTGCCTGTGAAGCCATCTGGTCCTGGGCTTTTGTTTGCTGGAAGATTTTTCATCACAGTTGCAATTTCAGTGCTTGTGATTGGTCTGTTCATATTTTCTATTTCTTCCTGGTTCAGTCTCGGCAGATTGTGCATTTCTAAGAATTTGTCCATTTCTTTTAGGTTGTCCATTTTATTGGCATACAGTTGCTTATAGTAATCTCTAATAATCTTTTGTATTTCTGCAGTGTCAGCTGTTACATCTCCTTTTTCATTTCTAATTCTATTGATTTGAGTCTTCTCCCTTTTATTCTTGATGAGTCTGGCTAATGGTTTATCAATTTTATTTATCTTCTCAAAGAACCAGCTTTTAGTTTTATTGATCTTTGCTATCATTTTCTTCATTTCTTTTTCATTTATTTCTGATCTGATCTTTATGATTTCTTTCCTTCTGCTAAATTTGGGGTTTTTTTGTTCTTTCTCTAATTGCTTTCGGTGCAAAGTTAGGTTGTTTATTCGAGATGTTTCCTGTTTCTTAAGATAGGACTGTATTGCTATCAACTTCCCTCTTAGAACTGCTTTTGCTTCATCCCATAGGTTTTGGGTCATCGTGTCTCCATTGTCATTTGTTTCTAAGTATTTTTTGATTTCCTCTTTGATTTCTTCAGTGATCACTTCGTTATTAAGTAGTGTATTGTTTAGCCTGCATGTGTTTTTGTATTTTTTACAGATCTTTTCCTATAATTGATATCTAGTCTCATAGCATTGTGGTCGGAAAAGATACTTGATATGATTTCAATTTTCTTAAATTTACCAAGGCTAGATTTGTGACCCAATATATGAACTATCCTGAAGAATGTTCCATGACCACTTGAGAAAAATGTGTATTCTGTTGTTTTTGGATGGAATGTCCTGTAAATATCAATGACGTCCATCTTGTGTAATGTATCATTTAAAGCTTGTGTTTCCTTATTTATTTTCATTTTGGATGATCTGTCCATTGGTGAAAGTGGGGTGTTAAAGTCCCCTACTATGATTGTGTTACTGTCGATTTCCCCTTTTATGTCTGTTAGTATTTGCCTTATGTATTGAGGTGCTCCTATGTTGGGTGCATAAATATTTACAATTGTTATATCTTCTTCATGGATCGATCCCTTGATCATTATGTAGTGCCCTTCTTTGTCTCTTGCAGTAGTTTTTATTTTAAAGTCTATTTTGTCTGATATGAGAATTGCTACTCCAGCTTTCTTCTGATTTCCATTTGCATGCAATATCTTTTTCCATCCTCTCACTTTCAGTCTGTATGTGTTCCTAGGTCTGAAGTGGGTCTCTGGTAGACAGCATATATATGGGTCTTGTTTTTGTATCCATTCAGCCAGTCTGTGTCTTTTGGTGGGAGCATTTAATCCATTTACATTTAAGGTAATTATCAATATGTATGTTCCTATTACCATTTACTTAATTGTTTCCGGTTTGTTCTTGTAGGTCTTTTCCTTCTCTGGTATTTCTTGCCTAGAGAATTTCCTTTAGCATTTGTTGTAAAGCTGGTTTGGTGGTGCTGAACTCTCTCAGCTTTTGCTTGTCTGTAAAGGTTTTAATTTCTCCATCAAATCTGAATGAGATCCTTGCTGGGTAGAGTCATCTTGGTTGTAGGTTTTTTTCCTTCATCATTTTAAATATGTCCTGCCACTCCCTTCTGGCTTGTAGAGTTTCTGCTGAAAGATCAGATGTTAACCTTATGGGGATTCCCTTGTATGTTATTTGTTGTTTTTCCCTTGCTGCTTTTAATATGTTTTCTTTGTATTTAATTTTTGACAGTTTGATTATTATGTGTCTTGGCGTGTTTCTCCTTGGATTTATCCTGTATGGGACTCTCTGTGCTTCCTGGACTTGATTGACTATTTCCTTTCTTATATTAGGGAAGTTTTCAGCTATAATTTCTTCAAATATTTTTTCAGTCCCTTTCTTTTTCTCTTCTTCTTCTGGGACCCCTATAATTCGAATGTTGGTGCATTTAATGTTCTCCCAGAGGTCTCTAAGACTGTCCTCAGTTCTTTTCATTCTTTTTTCTTTATTCTGCTCTGCAGTAGTTATTTCCACTATTTTACCTTCCAGGTCGCTTATCCATTCTCTGCCTCAGTTATTCTGCTATTGATCCCATCTAGAGTATTTTTAATTTCATTTATGGTGTTGCTCATTATTGCTTGCTTCCTCTTTATTCCTTCTAGGTCCTTGTTAAATGTTTCTTGCAATTTGTCCATTCTATTTCCAAGATTTTGGATCATCTTTACTGTCATTATTCTGAATTCTTTTTCAGGTAGACTGCCTATTTCCTCTTCATTTGTTAGGTCTGGTGGGTTTTTACCTTGCTCCTTCATCTGCTTGTGTTTTTCTGTCTTTTCATTTTGCTTACTGTGTTTGGGGTCACCTTTTTGCAGGCTGCAGGTTCGTAGTTCCCGTTGTTTTTGGTGACTGTCCCCAGTGGCTAAAGTTGGTTCAGTGGGTTAAGTAGGTTTCCTGGTTGGGGGGACTAGTGCCTATGTTCTGGTGGATGAGGCTGGATCTTGTCTTTCTGGTGGGCAGGTCCACGTCTTGTGGTGTGTTTTGGGATGTTGGTATTCTTATTATGATTTTAGGCAGCCTCTCTGCTAATGGATGGGGCTGTAGTCCTGTCTTGCTATTTGTTGGGCATAGGGTGTCCAGCACTGTACGTTGCTGGTCCTTGAGTAAAGCTGGGTCTTGGTGTTGAGATGGAGATCTCTGGGAGATTTTCGCCATTTGATATTGCGTGGAGCTGGGAGGTCTCTTGTGGACCAGTGTCCTGAGGTTGGTCCTCCCACCTCAGAGACACAGCCCTGATGTCTGGCTGGAGTGCCAGGATCCTTTAATCCACACGGCTCAAAATAAAAGGCAGAAAAAATAGGAAGGGAGGAAGAAAGGAAGGAAGGAAGAAAGGAAGGAAGGAAGAAATGAAGGAAGGAAGAAAGCAAGAAAGGAAGGAAGGAAGGGAGGAAGAAAGGGAGGAAGGAAGAGAGGAAGGAAGGAAGGAAGGAAGGGAGGAAGGAAGAAAGGAGGAAGAAAGGAAGGAAGAAAGAAAGGAAGAAAGGAAGAAAGAAAAGAAGATAAAATAAAGTAGGATAAAATATAGTTATTAAAATAAAAAATACTATTAAGAAGAAAAATTTTATTTAAAAAAACTGTTCGGTGAGAACCCTAGGACAAATGGTGAAAGCAAAGCTATACAGACAAAATATCACACAGCAGCACACACATACACACTCACAAAAAGAAAAAAAAAAGGGGAAAATAATAATATATCTCGCTCCCAAAGTCCACCTCCTCAACTTGGGATATTTCTCTGTCTATTCAGGTTTTCCACAGATGCAGGGCACTTCAAGTTGATTGTGGAGCTTTAATCCGCTGCTTCTGAGGCTACTGGGAGAGACGTCTCCCTCTCTTCTTTGTTTGCACAGCTCCTGGGGTTCAGCTTTGGACTTGGCCCCGCCTCTGTGTGTCGGTCGTCTGAGGGCGTCTGCTCTTCTCTCAGACAGGACAGGGTTAAAGGAGCAGCTGATTTGGGGGCTCTGTCTCAGGCCGGGGGGAGGGAGGGGCACAGATGCGGGGCGAGCCTGTGGCGGCAGAGGCCAGTGTGACGCTGTACCAGCCTGAGGCGCGCCGCACCTTCTCCCAGGGAAGCTGGCCCTGGATCCCGGGACCCTGGAAGTGGTGGGCTGCACAGGCTCCTGGAAGGGGAGGTGTGGAAGGTGACCTGTGCTCGCACACAGGCCTCTTGGTGGCAGCAGCAGAAACCCTAGCGTCCCACACCCGTCTCTGGTGTCCATGCCGACAGCCGCGGCTCACGCCCATTTCTGGACCTCCTTTACGACGTGCGGTTAATCCCCTCTCCTCGTGTACCAGGAAGCAAAGAGGGAAGAAAAGGTTTCTTGCCTCTTCTGCAGCTCCAGACTTCTCCCAGACCCCCTCCCAGGTAGCCATGGTGCACTAACCCCTTCAGGCTGTTTTCACGCTGCCAACTCCAGACCTCTCCCTGGGATCCAACTGAAGCCCGAGACTCAACTCCCAACCCCCGCCCACCCCAGCAGGTGAGCAGACAAGCCTCTCGGGCTGGTGAGTGCCGGTTGGCACCAATCCTCTGTGTGGGAATCTCTCCGCTTTGCCCTCTGCACCCCTGTGGCTGTGCTCTCCTCTGTGGCTCTGAAGCTTCCCCCCTCCTCCATCCACAGTCTCCGCCCATGAAGGGGCTTCCTAGTGTGTGGAAAACTTTCCTCCACAGCTCCCTCCCACTGGTGCAGGTCCCGTCCCTATTCTTTTGTTTCTGTTTATTCTTTTTTCTTTTGCCCTACCCAGGTACGTGGGGTGTTTCTTGCCTTTTGGGAGGTCTGAGGTCTTCTACCAGCGTTCAGTGGGTGTTCTATAGGAGCAGTTTCACGTGTAGATGTATTTCTGATGTATCTGTGGGGAGGAAGGTGATCTCTGCATCTTACTCTTCTGCCATCTTCTCTCTTCTCCACTCAGGTTGTCCATTTGATTGGCATATATTTGCTTGTAGTAATCTCTCATGATCTTTTGTATTTCTTCAGTGTCATTTGTTACTTCTCCTTTTTCATTTCTAATTCAGTTGATTTGAGTCTTCTCTCTTTTTTTCTTGATGAGTCTGGCTAATGGTTTATCAATTTTGTTTATTTTCTCAAAGAACCAACTTTTAGTTTTATTGATCTTTACTATTGTTTCTTTCATTTCTTTTTCATTTATTTCTGCCAGATCTTTATGATTTCTTTCCTTCTGCTACTTTGGGGTTTTTTTGTTCTTCTTTCTCTAATTGCTTTAGGTGTAAGGTTAGGTTATTTGAGATGTTTCTTGAGGTAGGATTGTACTGCTATAAACTTCCCTCTTAGAACTGCTTTTGCTGCATCCCATAGGTTTTGGATCATTGTGTTTTCATTGTCATTTGTTTCTAGGTTGTTGTTGTTGTTTTTTTTTTTTTTTTTTTGCTGTACACGGGACTCTCACTGTTGTGGCCTCTCCCATTGCAGAGCACTGGCTCCGGATGCACAGGCTTAGCGACCATGGCTCACGGACCCAGCCACTCCGTGGCATGTGGGATATTCCCGGACCGGGGCACGAACCCGTGTCCCCTGCATCGGCAGGTGGGCTCTCAACCACTGCGCCACCAGGGAAGCCCCTCTAGGTATTTTTTTATTTCTTCAGTGATCTCTTGGTTATTTAGTAGCGTATCATTTAGCTTCCAAGTGTTTGTATTTTTTACAGTTTTTTTCCTGTCTCATAGCATTGTGGTTGGAAAAGGTACCTGATACAGTTTGAAGTTCCTTAAATTTACCGAGGCTTGATTTGTGACCCATGATATGATCTATCCTGGAGAATGTTCCATGAGCATTTGAGAAAAAAAGTGTATTTTTTTGTTTTTGGATGGAATGTCCTATAAATATCAATTAAGTCCATCTTGTCTAATATGTTATTTAAGGCTTGTGTTTCCTTATTTATTTTCATTTTGGATTATTTGTCCATTAGCTAAAGTGAGGTTTTAAAGTCACCTAGTATTACTGTGTTACTGTTAATTTCCCCTTTTATGGTTGTGAGCATTTGCCATATGTGTTGAGGTGCTTCTATGTTGGGTGCATAAATATTTACAATTGTTATATCTTCATCTTGGATTGATTGCTTGATCATTATGTAGTGTCCTTCTTTGTATCTTGTAATTTTATTTTAAAGTCTATTTTGTCTGATATGATAATTGCTACTCCAGCTTTCTTTTGATTTCCATTTGCATGGAATATCTTTTTCCATCTCCTCACATTCAGTCTGTATGTGTCCCTAGGTCTGAAGCAGGTGTCTTGTAGACAGCATATATATGGATCTTGTTTTTGTATCCATTCAGCCAGTCTGTGTCTTTTCGTTGGAGCATTTAATCCATTTGCATTTAAGGTAATTTTCGATATGTATGTTCCTTTTACCATTTTCATAATTGTTTTGGGTTTGTTTTTGTAAGTCTTTTCCTTCTCTTGTGTTTCCTGCCTAGCAAAGTTCATTTAGCATTTATTGTAAAGCTGGTTTGGTGGTGCTGAATTCTCTTAACTTCTCCTTGTCTGTATAGGTTTTAATTTCTCTGTCAAATCTGAATGAGATCCTTGCTGGGTAGAGTAATCTTGGTTGTAGATTTTTCCCTTTCATCACTTTAAATATGTCCTGCCAGTCCCTTCTGGCTTGCAGTGTTTCTGCAGAAAGATCATCTGTTAACCTTATGGGGATTCCCTTGTATTTTATTTGTTGCTTTTCCCTTGCTGCTTTTAATGTTTTTCCTTTGTATTTAATTTTTGATAGTTTGATTAATATGTGTCTTGGCGTGTTTCTCCTTGATTTGTCCTGTGTGGAACTCTCTTCACTTCCTGGACTTGATTGATTATTTCCTTTCTCATATTAGGGAAATTTTCAACTATAATCTCTTCAAATATTTTATCAGACCCAGGTCTTCTTCTGGGACCCCTATAATTTGAATGTTGGCATGTTTAATGTTGTCCGAGAGGTCTCTGAGACTGCCCTCAATTCTTTTCATTCTTTTTTCTTTATTCTGGTCTTCAGTGGTTATTTCCACTATTTTAACTTCCAGGTCACTTATCTGTTCTTCTGCCTCAGTTATTCTGCTATTGATTCCCTCTAAAGAATTTTAAATTTCGTTTATTGCGGTGTTCATCATTGTTGTTTGGTCTTTAGTTCTTCTAAGTCCTTTTTAAACGTTTCTTGTATTTTTTCCATTCTATTTCCAAGATTTTGGATCATCTTTACTATCATTATTCTGAATTCTTTTTCAGGTAGACTGCCTATTTCCTCTTCATTTGTTTGGTCTGGTGGGTTTTTACCTTGCTCCTTCATCTGTTGCATATTTCTCTGTCTTCTCATTTTGTTTAACTTACTGTGTTTGGGATCTCCTTTTCCCAGGCTGCAAGTTCATAGCTCCCGTTGTTTTTGGTGTCTGCCCCCAGTGAGTGAGGTTGGTTCAGTGGCCTGTGTAGGCTTCTTGGTGGTTGGGCCTGGTGCCTGTGTTCTGGTGGGTGGGGCTGGATCTTGTCTTTCTGGTGGGCAGGCTGTGTCCAATTTTGTGTTTTGGGATGTCTGTGAACTTAGTGTGATTTTAGGCAGCCTCTCTGCTGATGAGTGAGGTTGTGTTCCTGCCTTGCTAGTTGTTAGGCATGTGGCATCCAGCACTGGAGCTTGCTGGCTGTTGGGTGGAGCTGGGTCTTAGCATTGAGACGGAGATCTCTGGGAGAGCTCTCACTAATTGGTATTATGTGGAGCTGGGACGTCTCTCTGGTGTTCCAATGTCCTGGACTTGGCTCTCCCACCTCAGAGGCTCAGGCTTCACACCCAGCTGGAGCACCAAGTCCCTGTCAGCCATGTGGATCAGAAGAAAAGGAACAAAGAAAAGGGAAGAAAAAAAAAATTTTTTTTTAAATTATAAAATAAAGAAATAATAAAATTTAAAAAAAGAGAGCAACCAAACCAATAAACAAATCCACCAATGATAGCAACCACTAAAAACTAAACTAATATAAACATAAAAATCAGAAACAAATCAGTTGCAGACAGCAAACCCCTAGTCTACAGGTGCTCCCAAAGTCCCCTGCCTCAATTTTGGGAATATTCATTGTCTATTCAGGTATTCCACAGATGCAGGGTTCATCTAGTTGATTGTGGGAATGTAATCTGCTGCCCCTGAGGCTGCTGGGAGAGATTTCTCTTTCTCTTCTTTGTTCTCACAGCTCCTGGGGTTCAGCTTTTGTTTTGGCCCAACCTCTCTGTGTAGGTTGCCCTCAGGTATCTGTTCCCCACCCAAACAGGAGAGGGTTAAAGCAGCGGCTGATTAGGTCTCTTTTGCTGTCCCAGGCTGGGGAGAGGGAGGGGTATGGTAGTCATAATTGGAATGCGATGGGAGCCTGCAGCAGCAGGAGCCTGCAGCAGCAGAGGCCAGCATGACATTACAACAGCCTGAGATGCTCTGTGTGTTCTCCCAGGGAAGTTGTTCCTGGATCTGGGGACAGTGGCAGTGGTGTGCTGCACAGGCTTCTGTGGGGTTGGTGGGGGGGTATGCGTAGTGACCTGTGTTTGCACATAGGATTCTTGGTGGCAGCGGCAGCAGCGTTAGCATTTCATGCGCATCTCTGTGGTCTGAGCTGCTAGCCACAGCTCATGCCCATCTCTGGAGCTTGCTTAGGTGGTGCTCTGTCTCCTGTGGGCACACATGGAAGGAATCCCCTCTCCTCACACACCCCGAAACAATGGTCTCTTGCCTCTTTGGCAGGTCCAGACTTTTTCCCTGACTCCATCCCAGCTAGTTTTAGTGCACTAGCCCCCTTCAGGCTGTCTTCATGCAGCCAACCCCAGTCCTCTCCCTGGGATCTGACCTCCGAAACCTGAGCCTTAGCTCCCAGCCCCCACCTGCCCTGGCGGGTGAGCAGAAAATTGTCTCTGGCTTGTGAATGCTAGTCAGCATTGATCCTCTGTGCAGGAATCTCTCTGCTTTGCCCTCTGCACCCCTGTTGTTGCGCTCTCCTCCATGGCTCCAAAGCTTCCCCCCCACCCACCTCCCATCTCTACCAGTGAAGGGGCTTCCTAGTGTGTACAAACTTTTACTCTTTTACAGCTCCCTCCCAGAAGTGCAGATCCTGTCCTATCCTATTCTTTTGTCTCTGTTTTTTCTGGGGTTTTTTTGCCCTACCCAGGTACGTGGGGATTTTCTTGCCTTTTGGGAAGTCTGAGGTCTTCTGCCAGCATTCAGTAGGTGTTCTGTAAGAATTGTTCCACATGTAGATGTATTTTTTATGTAATTGTGGGGAGGAAGGTGATCTCCACATCTTGTTTCTCCACCATCTTGAAGGTCCCCCCCATAGTTTTCTTTTCTTTTTATTAAAAATGGATTTAAAATTTTAAATTTTTTTAATTGGAGTATAGTTGATTTACTATGTTGTGTTAGTTTCAGGTGTACAGCAAAGTGAATCAGTTATACATATATCCACTCTTTTTTAAGATTTTTTTCCCATAGCCCATTACAGAGTACTGAGTAGAGCTCCCTGTGCTGTACAGTAGGTTCTTATTAATTATCTATTTTATATTTAGTAGTGTATATATGTCAATCCCAATCTCCCAGTTTATCCCTCCCCTTCCTTATCTGCTGGTAACCATAAGTTTTTTTCTATTGATACATCTGTGACTCTACTTCTGTTTTGTAACTATGTTCATTTGTACCCTATTTTTAGATTCCACATATAAGCAGTATTATATGATACTTGTCTTTTCTGTGTCTGACTTACTTCACTCAGTATGACAATCTCTAGGTTCATCCATGTTGCTGAAAATGGCATTATTTTGTTCTTTTTATGGCTGAGTAATATTCCATTGCATATATGTACCACATCTTCTTTATCCATACCTCTGTTTATGGACATTTAGTTTGCTTCCATGTCCTGGCTATTGTAAATAGTGCTGTAATGAAAAAAGTGGATTTAAATTTTGATAAAGTACTCATGAGGAAATATTTAGGCTTATAATAGTTATTTGTTTATATTTTTAGAATTCGAGATGCAAGCATGCAGTTAAAAAGTCACCAAAATGACTTTCACAGAGTACAGAAAGAATTGAGTAAGTTGCAACATGAGTTAAAAATTAAACAAAAACAATCACAAATCTTCAGGTAAGATTATCTTTAAAGAATTGAAAATTATAGTATTGAAAATATACACTCATTTAATACTAACTTTGTAAACATTCAAACACCTTTTAGTAATATAGTTTCTGTATTTATATAGTTTAATATTATAGTATTATAGTGTTGTTGAAAAAAATGGAAACACTTCACTTTTTAAAAACTATTATCTCAACTAAATAGTTTTGCCAATAACATTTAAATTAGGCAAACACCTTGTTCTGATTTTGCAGTGACATTTAGGATGAAAGCACAGTAACTAATTCATTTTCCTCTTGGCCATATATTTCTTGGTATACTTGATCTCCTGTTCAGTGACATGAAAAGAATAGAATGGGGAAACTTTCTAACTGGATAATAATAGACTTCCTAAATTTAGAAATTTCCAATATAAATGGTGTTAAATCTGCTTTTATGTAATCTTTGAAGGCTTTATAATAACTAAAGGTAAAGCCCAATGTTCTAAAGAAAATAGGAAGTACTTTTTAAAAATGGAGTTGAATATATTGAGAATATCAGAAAAAATGATTAATTTTTAAATTGAGTAACTTTTAGCTCTTATAAAAGGGAAATAAGTTAAATAAACATTATAAATAGACACAGGTTCAGGATGACTAAAAATAATATGCCAGGTAAATACTTTTAATGTTCTTATTTTTTCCAATCTACTTATTATTATTGGGAATATTGTCCTGTTAAAAAAATTATCTGGCCGTCCCCGCTGGCGGGCCGCCGCCTGTGTCCCCTGGGGTGCAGCGCAGCACGCCCCACTGCGCATCGGGACCGGGGTCTGGTGTGGAGATCCCTTCGTCCTGGGACACGGGTTGTGGCCAGAAAGGCGGCCGCCCTCTCACCCATCACGCACCGCATGTTCGTGGGGAACCTGGTGCTAAACCATTCATAGACGACCTGCTTCTGGGTCGGGGTTTCGTACGTAGCAGAGCAGCTCCCTCGCTGCGATCTATTGAAAGTCAGCACTCAACACAAAGGTTTGTAAAAAGAAAAAAAACAGAGAGAAAAAAAATTATCTGGGCTAATAATTTTTTTATGCAATATCTGGTGATAACCTGTTAGCCATCTAACCTTTCATTAATGCCTTACACATAACTGATGCTAAATAAATAATTTTTGAATGAATGAATGAGTCTACTCACAAAACAGATGACAATTTTTGTCATCAGAAATCTTCTCTGTCCTGTCCTAGAAATCTAGCATTGAACCAGCAGGATATCACCCAGGTGACCCCAACTCTCCATTTTAGTCAGGACCATCAGTATTCAGTCTTGGCCCCAACAATAGCTTTGGCTCAGGTCCGTTTGGGAAGTCCCATTTGTTTTATCCAGAGATGCCATTATGGGTGGCAGGATTGACTAAATTTTAAAGATTAGACTAGAACTAGATTAGACAATTAATGCTGCTTCAGGATATTATGGACTGATAAAGTCAGTCTTTATTATTCACATTTTACATGTAATTTGTAGTATTTTAAATTCTTGAAGAAACTTATACATATTTAAATGTTACTTTTATTCTGTGTTGTAATTTTGTCATAATTTTGCATTATACTTTTACTGCTTATTTTTTCAAATGTTTTCAAAGGATCTGTGGTTTTTATTTACTTTTAGACGAAAGATCACAAATTAGGAGTTCTGCATCTGATTTATATAAAAAGTAACACTTACTAGAAATTTTAGAAGTAACCATTTAACTAGACAGTATAAATAAAGGTTTGTGACAGATGAATAAAAATAATTATAGGTTTTATTAATACTCTCACTAGTAGGTACATTGCATGGGAAAAGGCAGTCTGGTGAAAATAAAATCAAACCAAAAGTTGTAGAGTTCAGTGATTTTGTTGCATTACTAAAAGCTCATTTTAAACTAGTTTACTGATTATTTTTAAAAAAATATCTACCAGAACGTAAAACTTTGAGTTTGCTGTGGATAAAGAAAAGGAGCTTATAATCTTCTCTTTTAAAGTGGTAAAGCAAAGAAGCTTGAGCTTTAGATACTCAGATGTAATCATCTTTATTTACGGAGTCCAAAAGGAACTTTCAAGAGATCAATGCACTGTCTTTGAGTCACTTTGCTCTTTTAAAATTATTCTCTCATTTGTTTAATTGCAATAGGGCTTAATCACCTAGCCTCCAGCAAAGTGTTCTTCATGCTTTGTATTTTCCCTGACCTCATTTCCAACCTGTCTCTCCCAAGGGGGTGATGAGGAGTAGCTGTGGTGTGCCTCAGTTGGCTCAGCACAACTGCTATTCAAAATAAAGTGTCTTTTGAGAATGGAAATTAACTTGTGAAAACCTGTAAAATAGATACTGAAAACCAATATGAAATATAGGTATACTTCACTTTATATAAAGTTGTGTACAACTCCAATATTCTAAATCAATCTATATTTGAAATATTTTGGTAGCGCTTACTTTTTATAGGATTCCTATTATGAATCTTTCATAATTTGTTTGAAATATACTTATCTTTTAATTTTTCTTGTTTGTAAATCCAGACTCTGTCATCTCTGAAGTTTTCAAGCCAACTCCCCAAATCTCTGACTTTCATGCCAACTCTTCAGCCACATTAAGGCTTCTAGTTTTTGTTTGTTTGTTTGTTTTGTTTTCTGATTTTCCCAACCATTTCCTGGCCTTACTTTGTTTTCTAGCCTTGATCCCATAATCAGCTCATGTCTTTTTTAAAACAGCCTTATTGAGATATAAGTTACATACTACAAAATCCACCCCTTTTAAGTAGACAATGTAATGATTTTTAGTAAACGTACTTGAGTCATCCTGAGAAGATAGATCCTCATGCCATTTGCAATCTCTACCTTCACCATCAATCCTAGGCAATTGCTTATCTTCTTTCTGTTTCTATAGATTTGTATTTCTCTGGACAATTCAAATATATGGAATCCTACAATATGTGGTCTTTTATATCTGACATCTTTCAATAATGTTTTTGATGTTTATCCATGTTGTATCATGCATCAGTACTTTGTTCCTTTTTATTGCTAAATAGTGTTCCATTGTGTGAACATACCACATTCTATTTATGCATTTATTAGTTGAAGGACATTTGGCTTGTTTCCGCTTGTTGGCACTTATGAATAATGCTGCTATAAACATTCATGAAGACTTACATGAAGTAAGTCTTTGTGTGAATGTATGTTTTGTTTCTTTTGAGTATATACCTAAGTGTAGAATTACTGAATCATATGGTAAATTGATATTTAACCTTTAAGAAACTGCAAAACTATTTTGCAAAGTGGCTGCACTATTTTACATTCCTACCAGGAATGAGGATTCTACTTTCACTGTGTTCTTGATAACATTTCTTATTGTCTGTCTTTTTTTTATAGTAGCCATTCTAGAGGCTGTGAAATGGTACCTCATTGTGCTTTTTTTTTTTTTTTTTTTTGTGGTACGCGGGCCTCTCACTGTTGTGGCCTCTCCCGTTGTGGAGCACAGGCTCTGGACGCACAGGCTCAGTGGCCATGGCTCACAGGCCTAGCTGCTCCGCAGCATGTGGGATCTTCCCGGACCAGGGCATGAACCTGTATCCCCTGCGTCGGCAGGCAGACGCTTAACCACTGTGCCACCAGGGAAGCTCCCTCATTGTGCTTTGATTTGTGTTTCCCAAATGACTAATGGTGTTGAACATCTTTTCGTGTGCTTATTAACCATTTTTATGGTTATTTGGTGAAATATCTATTAAAATATTTTTTCTATTTTTCATTGGTTTGTTTTCTTGTTATCAGATTATAAGAGTTCTTTGTATGTTCTGGGTACAAGTCTTTTATTTGAAATATGATTTGCAAATATTTTCTCCCATTCTGTGGCAAGTCTTTTCGTTTTTTTAATTGTGTCTTTTCGAAGAACAAAAGTTATTATTTTTAATGAAATACAGTTTAACCAATGTTTTCTTTTAGGGATTGTGCTTCTGGTAATGTATGTAAGAACTCTGCCTAACCAAATGTCACAAAGATTTTTTCCAGTAGTTTCTTCTAAAGGTTTTATAGTTTTAGCTCTTACATTTAGGTCTGTGATCCATTTTAACTCTTGTGAATGATGTAAAGTAAGGATCTAAATTCATCTTTTCTTTTCATGTGAATATTCAATTATTCTAGCACTGTTTGTTAAAAAGACTATTCTTTCCCTATTGAGTTGTCTTGGTCCCTTTACCTAAAATCAATTTACCATGAACGGAAGGAATTATTTCTGGACTCTCTATTCTATTTTATTCATCTATTGATGTATATCTGTTCTTAATGTCAGTACCACACTCTCTTGAATAGTTTAATTTTTAGTGAATTTTGAGATAAAGAAATGTAAGCCCTTCAAATTTCTTTGTTTTCAAGATTATTTTGGTTATTCTGGGAACCTTGTATTTCCATATAAATTTTAGTATCATCTTGTCAATTTCTGAAAAATAGCCTACTGGGATTTTGATAGGTATAGGATTAAATCTATAGATGAATTTGGGGAGAATTACCATTTTAAAAATGTTGAATTTTTCAATCCAAGAATCCATATATCTTTCCACTGAGATCTTTAGTTCTCTCAGAAATGTTTTGTTTTTAGTATACAAGTCTTGCACTCCTTTTATTAAGTTTATTTCTAAATATTTTATTCTTTTTGATGTTATGACAAGTGGGATTTTTTTCTTAACTTTATTTTTGGGATTCATCATTGCTAGAAACAGAGTGGTTTTTGCACATGGTTTATGTATCCTGTGATCTTGATGAACCCATTTATTCTAGTATTTGTGTGTGTGTGTGTGTGTGTGTGTGTGTGTGTGTATTCTTTAGGATTTTCTTCATAGAGCATGTTTCTGCATAGAGGAATTTACCAATACTCCAGCTACTTTTACCTCTGCTTATTGACCCTTAAAACCCTCAGTCTTTGTATCCACTTAAGGGTTGTTAAACACCAGGCCCTTTTCTTCAATACTGTTCTAAATCCTCAATATTCTGCTTAAAATTCTTTGTGCTACTCATCTCTCACCAGCTGTGTGTCTTGCCTTGTATTTCACAAAGAGAGTTAAAGTTAACAACACAGGCATATTTCCTGTGAGTCAAATGATACTTAAGTTTCAGAATTCTGCACTCAGGACCCCCTTCCAAGCTTCTGGGAGGGCCCCTGGCAAAAGTAAGATGGTTTTAAATTATAATTGTAAAAATTCTGTCTTTTTGCACTCTGATTTCCCTTCTCCTACTTCTGATGTCAGTATGCCTTTGGAGTAGTCACTGGCATTTGAGGGATCTGAGAGAGAAAGTTGTGTTGGGAATATACATTATAACTGCCTTTTGGAAAGACATTTTAGACTGCTTCAATTACACAAGCAAGACATTACAGACTAAAAATAGGGATGTGTAGGAATTTTTTTGAATTAATGAGTAAAAGCAATAAAGATGAACAATCTAAACAATAGAAATTATTCTGTCATAAAAGCAAATTATAACATTTTTTCAGATTACATAATAAGAGATACATTTTCAATAAAATCTCTTGGATTATTTTGTAATCCATTCAATGAAGAGGAGTTAATTATTTGAATACATTGGAGAAAGATTTAACTTTCTTGCTGATTTGACCAAAGCTGCTGACATCACTGAATATAACATAAAAATCATAGTATACCGCTTCAAGGACATCTGAGATAAGCTGGTTCATGAGTTTCACTATTTCAAAGACAATTTAAGATATCATTTTCCAAGAAAACTTGAAATGCCAAATATTTTATCATATATGAAAAATATTTACAAGTATTTTCCCAAATTTGACAATGCTTAATATTTACATGATATTACCAATAATGGGCTGTGAAGCTAAAAGAATCTTTCTAAACTACCACAGATAATAAAACTAATGGCCTTGATAGATGAAAGGCTGTATAATTTTTATATTCTCTCCACACAAAGTATTATTATAAAATGGTTCTCATATGAAAAGGTGCTTATAAAGCATGTAGCCAAAAATTGTAGACAAAAAAGTATTGTAGAGCTGTTACTTATTTAAAAGTTACATTGATTTTCTGTATTTTGTGATATTGATGAGATTTATTAACTTCTACAATTTTATTTGTAATGATTTTTCTCAATCTATAAGTGCACACTTTTAAACCTAATTTTGTAGTCATCTTTTACAAGAAAGCCATCCCTCTATTCACACCAATCATATAAGATCTAGGCCGCACAAAATGTGATGGATCTGCTCTTCGCTAAGAGGCTTGATTTTTCTGTTTCCTGCGTTTTTTCCCTACAGAAGCACATGCATCCGTATCTGGTCTTTCTTCTATCAAATATCCCTTTAGGCCTTGACCCCCATGTACATGACTTGCACCCAGCAGCTGCCTTACATTTGGCCCATTAGGCCTTTAACCTTGACTTAGTTCATAGTTCTTGTCTCTGTCTTACCACTTCCTAGCTTCGCATTCAAACTTCCCATCCTCACCATTGCTCCCCTTTGCTTTAGTGATCTGTTGGACTCTTTCTTTGATTTTTTTTTTTTTTTTTGGCTTTTTAAAATTGAAGTATAGTTGATTTACAATGTTGTGTTAATTTCTGCTGTACAGCAAAGTGATTCAGTTATACATGTTACATACATTCATTTTTATATTCTTTTCCATTATGGTTTATCTCAGGATATTGAATATAGTTCCTGTGCTATACAGTAGGACCTTGTTGTTTATCCATTCTATATGTAATAGTTTGCATCTGCTAACCTCAACCTCCCAATCCATCCCTCCCTCACCCCCACCCCTTTCTTTGATTTTTTTTTTTTGAAATCAACATCTCTCTTAGTTCCCAGGTCTGCATGCTGATTGAGGATTCCCTGTGGCTTTTGGTCACTCAGGTGGACCTTATTAATTAACTACACAGAATGACACCACCCTTCTTCTTCCTGGCAAAGGCTAATCTTTCAGCCTTTGTTTTACATCTGTCCTTTCTTTATAGCTCTTTGCACAAGAAATGATCACATCTCTTGCCTGTGTTTTTTGGCCTCTGTGACTGCACTCATACTGTCTGCTCAGCTCTGTAAACACACAGGTGTCTCCCATCCTAACAAACCATTCTATTGTGTATCTTCCTTTTTCTCTCCTTGCTGACTCAATCAAGGTTCTTGATTGCTGGTACCACATAACTATTTCTCACTTCTGCTTTACTGCTCAGTATTTTCCTACCTGAAGCCTCTCTCTAAGGTCACCGAAGACCTCCTTAATACCGGATATAATGGACTCTGTTCACCCTTTGTCTGAGGCCTTAAACACTGACCACTACTCTATACTTTAAATTCTCTTATCCCCTGGCTTTTCCGATGTTATCTTTTTGGCTTTTCTTCTGACTCACTGGTTGCTCCTTCCTTGTCTCCTTTGAGGATTTCTTTACTGATTTATTCCCATAAATATTAGTGTTGTCCAGTATTTTATCCTCAGTATTTCTTACTTCTTTATTCCTCCGACAGATCTATTTTTTTCACTCATTCATTCATTCATCAATATGTGTTGAGTACATACTATGTGGTAGGTACTGTGCTACGTGCAAGGGAGACTGTGATGAACAAGACAGATACAGTCTCTGCATAACAGATCTTAGTCTACTTAGGTAGATAAATATTAACCAAACAATTAACTCCCATGGCTTCAGTCATTATCTTTTTGCTGATAACACTCATATCCATGTCTGCATCTTGCTTATTAGGTAAATGATAGCCAGGACATCTGAAGTAATAAAAATCATTGAGATGGTAAAAAACATGTGGTTACTTTGAGCTGTGGCATTTGATGTGGGAAAAGCACTGGATCAGTCACTTAAAAAGGTTTCACTTATTATTACTCCAGGTTTTACACTGCCTGTAGGGATATAGCACAGGAAGAATGCTGTCTACAAATCTGAGATTCTCTTTTAGGCTCAGTGACTAAGTCACTTTTTTATTTTTAAAATTTATTTTATTTATTTATTTTTGGCTGCATTAGGTCTTCGTTGATGCAGGCGGGCTTTCTCTAGTTGCAGCAAGTGGGCACTACTCTTCATTGAGGTGTTCGGGCTTCTCATTATGGTGGTTTCTCTTGTTGTGGAGCACGGGCTCTAGGTGTGTGGGCTTCAGTAGTTGTGGCACGTGGGCTCAGTAGTTGTGGCTTGTGGGCTCTAGAGCACAGTCTCTGTAGTTGTGGCACATGGGCTTAGTTGCTCCGTGGCATGTGGGATCTTCCCAGACCAGGGATCAAACCCATGTCCCCTGCATTGGCAGGTGGATTCTTAACCACTGCACCACCAGGGAAGTCCTGACTAAGTCACTTTTGACTGAATTTCCTTCATTAAATGTTTGCTGTTAAATTAATTTTAAAAGGTTAATAGAAAAATGTATATGAAAGTGGTTAGCTATCTTTATTTATAGTTAAAATATTATAACATAATGGAAAGGAGTTGGGGTGAGAATATACCTCAGTCTTCCTGGGATAACCCCAGTTTATATGTTATCTCAGCATAGTGCAGATAACACCTATTTTTACTTTCATAACTGTCTCCATTTAAACAGTAGATTGTATGGTCACTGAAAAACCATTTTTCAGAGAAAACCTTTTTTCAAATACATATTTGTTATTATGCTTGCCATTTTTAAAAATCCTAATTTTTCCTTCTTTACAGTCAGAGATTGACAGAATACAATTATCTCTGGAATAAGACTCTTTCATTACTTACTTTTAGTAAAAGAGAGCTAACCAGTATTAAAAATGAAGTATATGATAATTTTCAAAACTGGACTTCACTGAAAGGAGAAGTTTTTCTACAAATTAAATCCATAAGTGAAACAGCCTTGACAGGTTTGTTATATATATTTAGAACATAATCGTCCTTTTTTTGGTAAATGGTATATCATAAGTAATGAAATAATGATACTTCATTTTATGTGATGGGAATTATGATTAATTTTAAACCTGTTATTTGTTAATATACTAGATGACCATTAAGATCCATTCCATCCCTGAAATTTAATAATTATACATCTGATCTAAGATAAGCTCTGGTAATCAATCTTGAACTGTGACTAGAAGTCTGGTTATTCCTGTTAAATGTACAAATTTGTATTTTAAAACTTTTTTTCTGTTAATGGCTGAGTAGCTCTAATTAGATCAGATTTCCCACAGATAACAACTATAAATTCTGGGCAAAGTAACTACCTAAAAACACTGGAGAGTGACCAAGACCAAGCACATAGAGGGAACATAAGAAAAATTGAAAGAAGACCTATTGCTATCTGAAAAAAGCCAATCTAAAATGGCTATGTACTGGATGATTCCAAATGTAATATATGACATTCTGGAAAAGGCAAAACTGTGGAAATAGTAAAGAGGTCAGTGGTTGCCAGTGTAGGAAGGAAGGATGAATAGGTAGAGCATGGAGTATTTTAGGGCAGTGAAACTATTTTGTATAGTATAATGGTAGATAGCTGTCTTTATACATTTTGCCAAAACCCATAGAATATACAATGCCCAGAGTGTACCCTTAATATGAGTTATAGATTTGGGATGGTAATGATGTGCCAATGCAGGTTCATTAATTGTAAAAAATGTACCATTGTGGTGCAGGATGTTGATGGTGGGGGAAGCTATGCATGTGTGGGGGGCAGGGAGTATCTGGGAATTTTCTGTACTTTCTGCTTAATTTTACTATGAATCTAAAACTGAACTAAGAAAATCTATTATTTTTTTAATTGAAAGAAGGAGATGGCACTGGGTGAATTCCCTGTTTGTTATTGTTGTTTGTTTTGGTGTTTTTTTTTTAATAGCTATTAGATTGAGGGTAGGGTACAATCTATTCCAAGCAGGGAAGCTAGAACTTTGATAGAAATCTATAGTCTTTTTGGCTTTAAGACTGGAGGACAGAGATCAAGGCAGCCCCAGCTTTGAGAAGTGAGAGGATATCCTCGAAAAGAGATAGAAAGTGAGAGCTCAAATTTTGCATATAAATTCTTCCCAAATCTCTGGCTTATCCCTAAAACACATGTGTACAGGGAAGACTCTTAAGTAGCTCAGCTAAGGCTAAAGCAATTGACATTACCTGCTATCTACCCTAGGGGAAACAGTCTTTAGTATTTGAGTTCAGCCAAGTTAACTACCTGTTAAAACAAAGCTATACCAAAAAAAAAAAAAAAAAAAATCAATACTCTAGAGGAATATAACAGAATTCAGAGTCTCCATAATATAATATCCACAATGTTTAGGATACAATCCAAAACTACTTGAACTGGGAAGAAACAGGAAAATGGCTTCTACTCAAAAGAGTAGACAGTCAATAGAGACCAATCCTGAGGTGGGCCAGATGATATAATTAGCTGACTAGGATTTCAAATCAGCTGTTAACTATGTTCAATGACAGAGGAAAATAAGCTAATAATGAATGAAAAGAGAGAAAATCTCAGCAAGAAACTATTAAAAATTGGAAAGTCAAGAATTAAAAAATACAATATCTAAAATAAAAATTTACTGGATAGACTTTTATAGCATATTGTAATTACCAAAGAAAGAATCAATGAACTTTAAGATAGATCAATAGAAATTATTCAATTTGAAGAAGAGAGATAAACACTGAAAAAAGTGAACAGAGCGCCAGGGAGGGTTAAAATGTACCATAAGTAATAAATATCAGTAAATATTAAACTCTTTTTTCCTTTGAATTGAAAAACTGTCTATGCTCATTTAAAATAAGAATTATAATATTATATGGTGGAGGTTATAAAGTATGTTGATTTAACATATGACAGCTAGAGCATAAAGGACAGGAGGATGGGGTAATAGATCCATATGTTTGCACGCTTTTCTTATTTTATGTGACATGGTGCAACATTCATTCTATGTAGACTAAGAAATTAAGGATGTATAATTCCTAGAGCAACCAATAAAAAAAATACAAAAAGCTATATATAAAGCTAATAATAATGGAGAATTAACATCATCTGACTCTAAGATTTATTATAAAATCACAGTAGTCAAGTCAATGTAATACTGGCATATGGATCAACAATAGATCAATGGAACAAAATAGCCTTGTAAGTGACCCCTGTTGATAATGATCATTTCACTTTTGACAAGGCACCAAAACAATTCAATGGGAAAAAGAAAGTCTTTCAACAAATTGTGCTGGAACAACTGAATAGCCATATAGGAAAATATACCTTGACTCCTTAACTCCATACAAATTAATTCAGGATTAATCAGAGCTAAATATAAAAGCTAAAACAATAAAAGAAGAAACAGGAAAATATCTTCATGAATTGGTAGTAAATGAAGGTTTCTTGGATAGGACACAGAAGTAAGAATACCAAAAGAACAAAAATTGATGAATTAGACTTAAAGTTAAAAACTTCCACTCATCAAAAGATGCCATTAAGAAAATGCATAGGTAAGCCACAGACAGAGAAAATTTTTAGAAAATCTGTGACAAAGGACTGCTGTCCAGGTTACATAAAGCACACCTACAAGTCAATAGTAAAAGGACAAGTGATCCAACCAAAAATGGCTAAAAGATTTGAATAGACACTTTACAAGGAAAGATACACAAATGGCCAATAAGGACATGAAAAGGTGCTCAGCATTATGAGTCATAGGGAAATGCAAATTGAAACCACAGTGAGATACCAGTACATACACACTAGGTTGGCTAAAATGAAAAAAAATGACAACAGCAAATTTTGGTGAGGAAGGAGGGCAACTGGAACTCTCAAACAAATTGGTGAGAGTATAAAATGTTACAGCCACTTTGAAAAAGGATCTGACTGCTTTTTATAAAACTAAAGATACATCTGTCTGATGTCTCTGAAATTCTTCTCTTTGGAATTTACCATCTCCCCCAAATGAAAACGTATGTCCATAAAAATATTCAGCAACTTTATTCAAAATAGCCTTAAGTTGGTAAAAGCCCAGAAGTACATCAGTAGAATGTATTATCAAAAAGAACAGCTGAATAAACAATGGACTATAGAATGAACTACAGTAATGCAGTAACTTGGATAAACATCAAAAATATTACGCTGCCTGAAAGTAACCTTACACAAATAATGCACATTGTAAGATTCCATTTATATGATGTTCTAGAATAGGCAAAACTAATCTATAGTGGGAAAAAAAAAATCAAAAACAGAAGTTACCTCAAAGGGGAGGATTGACTGGAAAGGGGGCATGAGGGCACTTTCTTTGGTGATAGTAATGCTCTCTATTTTGATAGAGGTTTGGGTTACACAGTGGATGGATTTTTCAAAACTCAACTATTGGTACATTTGAGATTTATGCATTTCTTTGTGGGTAAATTTCACTCAAAAATTAGAAATCTATATTGAACACTAATTAACAATGTGCATGCTGAAGTATTTAGGGAGTCAAATATATTGACTTATCTTGAAATGCATAAATATGTAAGATGGATAGAGGAATAGCTATGTTATAAAGCAAATATAGTAAAATGTTAATTGAAGAATCTAGGTGGTGTGTATAATTTGAGTTCACAGTACAGTTCTTCCAACTTTTCTGTATATTTTTAAATTTTTTATAGTTAAATGTTAGAAAAAGAAAGCATTCTAACCATATAACTTCAGTTTCCTAATTTTATTATATAAAATGTGCCTTTAGAAATGAGTTGTATATGACAATACTCTTAAAATTTTTAACTAATTTTGAGAATTAAATTTGGACAAATACAGATGAATATTATAACAACCATGTTTTCAACTGCAAAAATTGTTAATTTTTAACACTTTACCTTTAAAAAAAGAAAATATATTTCAAATATAATTGTTATACTTTAATATGTATGCATGTACTAATTGTATTATTTTTACATTAGATTTTAAATTTTATATAGATGGTATCTTATACTTTGAACTTGCTTTTCTCATTCAGTTATGTTTTTGAGATCAATATTAATATAGATAAAATATCACATGTATGTTAGTGTCTTAGTTCACCAGACATTGAATCAAAGGTACAAATGCAGGTAGTTTATTTGTGAAGTGAAGGTCACGCAGGTATAGGGACAGAAAGGCAGCCAATAAAGGTTGCACTATTGCAGTGGGCAACTGGAGCTTAATCCCATGAAGAAACTGAGAAATGGTTTAAAACACATGCCTCAGAATTCCTCACTCAAGGAGTGAGGGAGCTGGACATCAACTCCCAAGAGTCATTGGTTAAGGGCTGCTCCCAGACAGTGTAAACTCCTTGGCACCTGTAGTCTGCCATTTGGTGAGAAATGCTACTTTCTGCAGTTCCAGGGAAAAGATTCCTCCAGCACAGAGATGCAAATAGTGGGAACTGGAAGATGGTAGAAGAACATTGAAAGGTTCAAGGGATATGGGCAGGGTACTGACAGTGTCCACTATAGTTAATAATATAGATATACTCTATTTTATGCATCATTTCCATTATTTGAACAGTCACATATATCTTTTGATGAATGTATGCCTTTGTTTTTTTCCTATAAATACCTAGGAGTAGAATGGCTGGTCTTATGGTAAGTTATATTTAACTTTTTAAGAAACTACCCAATAGTTTTCCAAAGTGGTTGATCCTTTTAAATCCCTACCAGCAAAGTATGAGGGTTCTAGTTACTCCATATCCTTGTCAACACCTAGTGTTGTCAATCTTTTAAATTTTAGCCATTTTAGTGGGACACATATAGAGGATATTAATCCACATTCAAATCACTTCTAGATAATTTTCTCATTTTTGAGTGTCTTGTCACATCTTATTATAGAATATTTACCTCATAATGTCAGTAATGATGAACTCAGTCATACCAGAATAGGAGAAGCATCAGCTCTACCTGTTTTTGTTTTCATTTGTGTTGCATTATTAGTATCTTCCCTAATGCATGATTTATTTGGGGGAATCTTTTAAGCTAATTGTCCCCTTTAGGGCTTAGTTTAGGTAAACCACAGACGAGCACATAGACTGCAATATGTTACCATCACAGAAAGAGATAGAAAAGCAAGGAAGTACTGACAACCCCTCTGCATGGAGGAATATTACTCCTTCCTCACTTTAAAAGCCCACTCACTTTATTCTCACTGAATGTACCCATATAATATAAGGACAGAGGGAAGTACTGCAGGTACATGAAGGGGAGATTAGCTAAGGGTCTCCCAGAACAAGTAGCTGCCCTTTCTTATGACTTACGTCTTGGTTCAGAGGTCACCTCTTCAGAGAGATCTTTGCTGGCCATCCTAGTTAAAGTAGTCTTCCCTTACACTTCTCTATCCTATTTTTCTGTTTCATTTTTAATAACATTTATCACTGTCAGAAATATTCTTATCCATTTACTGATTTACGTGTTTACTGCCAGACTCCTCACACTAGGCTATAATCTCCAGGAGGACAGGAATTTTGATGGCTTTGCTGAATGCTGTCTTCCTAGTGTTTTAAGAGAATTTTGCCTGTCACAGAGTAGGTACTCAGTGAACATTGTAGAATTTAAATGGAAATAAATGACACCCAAATTTTAACCCAGATTAAACCTGATAATTTTTGTGTTCCTTTTAAAACCTCTGAGTATTTTCTAAATGTTTTTGATAATGCTCACTTATTACTTCTATATTTAGGGAGAGAGTAAGGAGAAAGGAGAGGCTTTGTTTATGAATTATGTCTGCCTGAAGCCATGGGTTACTATCAGTAGTAAAATTCTCAATCTGATTTTTAAAGCTTCTTTGAAACTTATTTTTTGAACTTTAAGGAGGGAAATGCAAAACGATGTTTCTTTTTTGTCCCTCAAATTCAAATGTCTTTAAGGATTTTTCTGACTATAAACATAAAATAGCCTCAATGTTAAAACATCGAAAATACAGAAAAAGAACAAGGAAGGAAGTGAACATCATCTACAATCTCATTACACAAAGATATCTGCTGTTAACATTTTGATATAGAACTTTCTAATCTTTATTTTCACTGCATAGATATATATACTTAATAATATATCATGGAAATATACAGTCATGCCAACTAACTGTGTAAACTATGTTGACATAGCATCTCATTGTAGGAATGTATCTTAACTTATTTAACTGGCTTTCTATTTGTGGACATTTAGGTTGATCATAGTTTTTGCTTTTATAAATAAGGTTTCAGTGAACATCTTTACTCATGAATCTCTATGATCTTGTCCCATTTTTTTTCTTTAACATAGTAAATTCCTAAAAGTGGTATTGAAGAATCAAGTAGTATTACCTTTTACATTTTATCTAACATGAGAAGACAGAAGGTAGTTTTCAACCCTTAACTTTAACATTTACCATTATAGTAAATCATATTGCTTTTATATCAGAAGTGTGAGGGCTTTGTTTGGAAGTTACACAGTGGAGATTGCAAAAGCTCAGAGATGGAAATACATACACAAGGACAGTATATTTAATTTCCAAGCAAGAGCTTAGTGACCATAACAGTTGGGGTGTGTGAAAGTGAAGCTATATTATTGTAAGGGTTTTTCCCCCTCATTTAAAAAAAAATTTCTTCTTACTCAATGCTATCAGCACAATCGAAGCCTCAGGGCGCATATATACAAACATGTACCAGTATATGCAAAATGACAAATATGCTGATGCTTGCCTTTTTATAATCTCTGATCAATTTGAGCACACTTTAAATTTAGCAACAGTTCTAGTAAATATATAAACATACCAATTTCACAATATAATTTTTTTTTTTTTTTTTTTTTTTTTATAGTACACGGGCCTCTCACTGTTGTGGCCTTTCCCGTTGCGGAGCACAGGCTCCGGACGTGCAGGGTCAGAGGCCATGGTTCACGGCCCTAGCTGCTCCGTGGCATGTGGGATCTTCCCGGACCGGGGCACGAACCCGTGTCCCCTGCATCAGCAGGCGGACTCTCAACCACTGTGCCACCAGGGAAGCCCTAGAAATTCTTAATGTATATATGTGGCTTGCATTGTATTTCTATTGGACAATGCTGGTATAAATAGTGAAATGAACTTTTTATACTTTAAAACTGTTAAAATGTTATAATTTTATTTTAGCTTATTTCCTATTTACAAAAATTATAAGGGCTTAATGCACCCTTTTATTTTGTTACTGTTTCTTATTTCTAGTTTGTTGTCTTGACTATTCAATTAAGCTTTTACCTAAGTTTATTAACACTAACTCCAAAATATATCTGTACCCCCATGTTCATAGTGGAATTATTTACAATAGCCAAGACATGGAAACAACCTGTATCCATTAATGGGTGAATGGGGGTGTGTGTGTGTGTATATATATATATATACACACACACACAGTGGAATATTATTCAGCCATAAAAATGGAAATTCTACCATTTGGGACAACATGAATTGACCTTCAAGATGTTATGCTAAGTGAAACATTGGGATGGCCAAAAATTTCATTCGGGTTTTTCCGTTACAGCTTATGGAAAAACCCGAATGAACTTTTGGGCCAACCCAATAGGTCAGAGAAAGACAAATACTGTATGATCTCCTCGTATGTAGAATCTAAATAAATAAATAAACAAACAAGAAAAACTATACATCAGACTCATAGAAAAAGAGATCAGATTTGTGGCTATCAGAGGTGGAGGTGGTTAGGGAGAGGGGGAGTTGGAGTAAGGTTGTCAAAATGTACAATCTTCCAGTTATAAGATAAATAATTACTAGGGACATAATGTACAACATGATGACTATAGTTAACACTGCTCTGATATATAGGAAAGTTGTTAAGAGAGTAAATCCTGAGAGTTCTCATCACAAGGAGAATTCTTTTTCTTTTTATTATATCTATATGAAATTATGGGTGTTACTAAACCTATTGTGGTAATCATTTCACACTCTATGTAAATTAGACCATCATGGTGTACACCTTAAACTTATACAGTGATGAATGTCAATTATTTCACAATTAAATTTTAAAATTAAATATATATGTAATTATTTATTTAGACCCACATGAATATGCCCAACTGGGTTTTTTTTTTTAATTGAGGTATAGTTGATGTACAATATTTTATAAGTTTCAGATGTACAACATAGTGATTCACAATATTTAAAGGTTATATTCCATTTATAGTTATTATAAAATGTTCACTATATTCCCTGTATTTTACAACATATCCTTGTAGCTTATATGTTTTATACAGCCCAACTCATTTTTGACAAGGATGCACAAGCACTTCAGTAGAGGATAGCCTAGCCTTTCAACAAGTGGTGCTGGATATCAAAAACTTTGATCCAGACCTCACACCTTATAAAAAATTTAACTCAAAATGGATCATAGACTTAAATGTAAAATATAAAATTATTAAACTTTTAGGAAAAAATGAAAATCTTTGTGACCTAGGATTCTTAGACTTGAACTTAAAAGCATGATACATAAAAGGAAAAATTGATAAATTGGACTGCAGCAAAATTAAAAACTTTTCCTTTGCGAAAGACCCTGTTAAAAGAATGGAAAAGCAAGTTACAGACTGGGAGAAAATATTTGCAAAGCACATATCTGACAAAGGGCTTGTATCTGGAATCTATTTTTTGTAAACTCTCAAAGCTCTACATCAAAAAAATAGTGCAATTAGAAAATGGGCAAAATAAATGAGCAGAAATTTCATCAAAGAGGATATACAGGTGGCAAATAAGCACAAGAAAAAAATGTTCAATATCATTAATGATTAGGAAAATGCAAATTAAAACCATAATGAGATACTACTGCATATCTACTACAATGTCTAAAATGTTAATTGAGCAAAGCAAATGTTGTCAAGGATCAGAGAAACCAAATCAGTATTGCTGGTGGGAATGTAACATGGTACAGCCATTCTAGAAAATAAGTTTTCAATCTCCTCTAAAACTAAAAAGGCACACACTTACCACATGACTGAGCTGTTGCACTTTTAGGCATTTGTCCCAAAGAAATGAAAACCTAAGTTCATGCAGATAACTGTACATACACGTTCATAGCAGCTTTATTTATAATAACCAAAATTGAAAACAACCCAAATGTCCTTCAGTGAATGAAGAACAAACTGGGATACTACTCAGCAATAAAAAAAGGTACAGATTATTAATACATGCTCAAGGGACTATGCTGCATGAAAAAAAATCCAGCCTCAAAAAGGTTACATATTATATGAGTCTGTTTATGTAGCATTCTTGAAATAACAAAATTATAGAGAAGGAGAACAGGTTAGTTGTTGCCAGGGATTAGGGATGGTGGTGGGGATAAGAGTAGGTGTGGCTATAAAGGGGTAGCAGGAGGTAGCTTTGTGGTGATAGAATAATCCTGTTTTGGTCGTGTTGGTAGTTATACAAAGCTACATATGTGATAAAATTGCATAGAGCTATACACACACACACACACACACACACACACACACACACACACACACACACAGAAAGGCGTGTATAACTGGTGAAATCTGAATTAGCTCTGTGGATTATACCAAGAGCAGTTTCTTAATTTTGATAGAGTACTGTAGTTATACAAAGTGTCAACATGGGGAAAGGAGGAATAAAAGCAGCACATGACCTTCTGTACATTTCTTTACAACTTCCTGTAAATCTCTAAGTATTTCAAAATAGTTTTTTTTTAAAAAAACCTATATAGTGTTTTATGATCCCTTCATTAAATAATAAATCTAGTGTTTCAGAGTTTTAAAATATTATTTTATATCAGTATGCCTTGGTAATAAGGTTATAGAGGCTTCCTAAAAACTTAATGATGTAACATAATTTTAAATTCATTGACTAAGCTAACAGGACTAAGAACAACAGAAAAATTTTATGAAGGCAAATAAATTGTATGAGATTAATACTAATAATTATACTTGCATCAGCTAGCAAATTCTGTCACACTTACTTTAAAAGCTAAAAACATCTATTGGCTATAAACTCTGACAATATTACAAACATTTTAAATAACATACTTTTTTTCAATACTAGCTTTTATTCGTGATCACATGGATATATCCTTATGGTGTGAGTTGATTCTGCACGGCATAGTTCTTCATTTGAAAAGTTGATGTAAAATAAAACTTGAAACATCTTCATAAGAAGTAAAATAAACTCCTAATTCCTCTATACTAACTCAGTTGTTTTCAGTTTTCCATTTTATCTTCTATACTCCACATGCTCACCTATTTTTGCATATTTATAATCACAACATAAATGCCAATAATTATTCTAAAATATAGCATTATGGGCTGAAATGTGTCTCTCTCAAATTCATATGTTGAAGTCCTAACTCCCTGGTACCTTGGAATATAACTATATTTGGAGTTAGGGTTCTTAAAGAAACAATTAAATTTAACAGGTGGGCTCTAATCCAAAATGACTGGTATCCTTACAAGAAGAGGAAATTTAGAAACAGACACACACAGAGAGAAGACAATGTGAAGACACAGGGAGAAGGCGGCCATCTACAAGCCAAGTAGAGAGGCCTGGAACAGACCTGTCCTTTATGACCCTCAGAAGAAACCAACCCTGACACCTTGATCTCAGACTTCTAGCCAACAGAACTGTGAGAAATGAATTTCTATTGATTAAGCCATCCAGTCTGTGATACTCTGTTATGGCAGCCCTAGCAAACTAATAAATGTAGTAAACCCCATATACACTGCACACATTATTCAGATACTTTAAAAGATTTTCACATTAAAATTAATTTACATTTAAAATCAAAGTCCAAAATAGGAAGTTTCTAGAAAAAGGCATTGTTTAATGTTTTCTTGCTGACAAAGTATGCTGAATATTAAGTAGAAGATAAAAATGAAGTGTTTCCTATTCTTCTAATTAGTGGTTATCACTTTATGTAATCAATATTTTATTTTATTTTATTTATTTATTTTTTTTTTTGCGGTATGCGGGCCTCTCACTGTTGTGGCCTCTCCCGTTGCCGAGCACAGGCTCCGGGCACACAGGCCTAGCGGCCATGGCTCACGGGCCCAGTTGCTCCGCGGCATGTGGGATCTTCCCGGACCAGGGCACGAACCCGTGTCTCCTGCATCGGCAGGCGGATTCTCAACCACTGCGCCACCAGGGAAGCCCCGTAATCAATATTTTAAAGTCTAACTTTTCATAGATTAGGTTTTCTCAAATCAGAGCATAGCTATTTTAGTAGAAGAAATTTCAGAAAAAAATAATATTTTTACCAAGGCAGAATATTTTAGCAAGCATAGAATCAATTTGCTTCCACTCTCAAAATAACTATTGACCAAATAGCTCTTGAACTTTTAAAATTCAAGTTCTGAATTAGGCTTAGAAATGTAGTCCACATTTTTCATAAAACTGATGAAATTGGGGATAGAATAGGCCTATTTGTTTATCCTATTAAAAATGTTTCCTTCTTTTAGATGTGTGTGTTACTGCCTTATCAAGTCTTACATTAAATAATTTGGGGCTCAAAATGCTTGCCTCTGAAGTGAAGGGAGAGTTAAGATAAACACATATTTAGGATTTTCAACTAGTGGTATATTAGAAGCTTAGTGCGATAATGCCTTTACTCACTTGTTAGCTATTTATTGAGCTTCTGTTAATTCTAGAATGTTGTGGCAGAAATTATGGGAGGGATAAAAAATGAATGAGATATTACCTCTGGCCTAAAATAACTTACAGTCTAATAGTAGGTCACATGTATGCATATGAACAGTGCCATAAAAATGGTGTAATTGGCGCAAGTTACAGATCTGGTCAGGAAAGATTTCCAGGCAGAGGTAGCCTAAGAGCTGTGGTAGGTCCAACGTATGAGGCTAGGAGGACCTTCTTCATGGGGAGGTGCAAAGACAGGGAAAGTGTATGGTGGGTACAATGACCAGAATAGGTTGATCATAATTTATGAACCCAAATTGGAACACATAAGTGGCAATTATGAAGTTGTTTTTTTTTTTTTTTTTTTTTTTTTGCGGTATGCGGGCCTCTCACTGTTGTGGCCTCTCCCATTGCGGAGCACAGGCTCCGGACGCGCAGGCCCAGCGGCCATGGCTCACGGGCTCAGTCGCTCCGCGGCATGTGGGATCTTCCCGGACCAGGGCACGAACCCGTGTCTCCTGCATCGGCAGGCGGACTCTCAACCACTGCGCCACCAGGGAAGCCCATGAAGTTGTATTAATGATGAAAGTAGGATTAAGTATTTGACACCAGGATTGCCATAGGTACAGGGGATGTATAATTTGCCAAGGATGAGTTAATTGACCCTCATTGAGTTTACTCTCCTATTTCCATGTTAGAAACCTCCTGTTAAAAATCTTACTGTACTTTTCCATGTGTTAGAATATATTTCACAAATGAAGTTGTATTGCAAATTCTTATTCTTTTAATGTCAGAAAGTCACATTGACACAAAGAGTTATTTTAGAGACAGATAGTAGTGTACACTAAGAGAGTCAGCCTGTGAACCTAAGCAGTACCATTCTGGCAAACGATAAATAGGTCACAGCATGTGTGTACTCCTCTGCAGCGTCATTCTGACTTAATCATAGACAGATATGGTTACAGTATGGTACAGTTTATTCAGCCATAAGAAGCTACCATTATGGCTAGAAAAATTACCCAGGAAGACTTTTTAGGCCTGAAGAAAAATTTCAATCTCCTTATTTTCTTTAACTACATTAAAAAAAAGTTCTATGTACTACTGTTAGTAGTTTTCCTCACACAAATAGGAACATATCCATAAATTTTTAAAAGCATATAGCTATTCCTAGGGGAAAAGATTCCCATATAAAGGAACCATTGGAATATAGTAGACCCCCACTTATTTGATCCCTGCCAATTTATTTCTCTAGGTTTTCCGTTTTGAGTAGGAATTAAAGGTGAAGATGGTGCCAAGACCCCTTGTGTTCATGCCCTAGGTCTACTTTAAATGCCACCTTTTCTTCCAGATGTGCTTTCTTCCCACAGAAAGGCATTTTGCTTTTCTCTCCTTAGACCACATTCCTGATCCTACTCATCACCATCCCTTGGGACATGCTCTCTTCTCTGTGCTCTGTTCAGCATACTGCTTTACTTCTACTGTAACCATTTACTGGCCATATTGCCTCTGCAGTCATGTCTGTCTCATGGATGTCTACTTCTGGTCTTCGCTGGGCCATGTAGCTACTATTTCTGCTGTGATGGCTCCAAGACCAGTAAACCAAGCCAATCTCCTTAGACACCCAGTAACACACTAAACCCATCACATAGTCCACGATGAGCTAAGCAAGGAAGAAATGCCAAGTGAGCTCTCTGAAAAAGCAGACTGTCCAGATTTTCATGTAGATCACATCCTCATCAGTTCAGTTAATTGTGGTTGTACAAATTTTATAGTATTTTTATTATTATTGCATGTGTGTTTGTATATTTTAATGGTGGCTTAAGGCAGCAGTGCTGAAAACACTAAGCAAGGGAGACCTTGATAATTATCATTCTGAAGGATAAAATGTTCCATGCATTTCTCACAAAATTATATAAAATTAGCACATTTAAATCTACATAATACTGTGAAGGCATATTTTTATTAAACTTAATCTAAGTAGATAGAATAATGAGAATTGATTGCTATGATGAAATTCTGCTCTTATTTTGAGGGGACAGAGTGTTATTAGAACCATTAAGATATATTAGCTAATACTTTCTGCCCATAAATTTATTAGGTTTAGACACTATATCCTTTTATTTCTCTCCACCCCATCACCTTTCTTCATAATTTGTATAGAATATGTCCTAGTTATTTCCTAGAAATACTTCCCAACCAGCTCATGCTAACACATTTAAATTTACTTTTCTGAATCATGTTGCCAAGAAAACAATTTAATTTCAATAAAACCCAGAACATTACATGGATATTATTTTATTCATTCATGTGAGTATTTAAAAAGCAGGAAGGATTGCCATTTAATACAATTTAAAGGCTTAAAAAAGCTACTAAAAGGTTTCATGCATCATTTAGCAATACAGTCCTTTTTTCATTTCTTTTTCAGAATAACTACTAAATTAAAACTTAACTTTTTGGTTAGGTGTCACTATACTCTCAGAGAAGTCATGTTGGCTTTCAGTTATTCATTTTATAAAGAAAATAATCATTTTTTAAGAAATGTTTTATGATCCAGTGTTATCTATTTGTAAACTTTGAATTTTCTTTACAGAAATAAAGATGCTAAATAAAAGTTTGACAGTGTCCCAGAGAAATAATGTATGCCTTGAAGAGGACATGAAAAATCTGAAATTGTTGTCAAATGCAGCCATATTGAGATCTCAGCAAACTGAGACATCCAAACAACAGGAAATGAACTTGCAAATCAGATGCCATGACTTGCAAAAGGAAGTACTAGGTAAAATAATTACTTTTTGCTGTTGTTAGCAACTAGACATAATAAAGTAATGTCTAAATTTTTATTTCTTTCATGATCACAACAAAATCTTGTTTTAACTAGTTTGTGTTGTAAATATGCCTAATTATTAATAACAATGCCAATAAATGTTTCTGTGATAAATGTTTGCTATAATCCATTCCTATTCTGCCATTTAGAGTGGCAAGTATTAAGTGAATATATTAAAGACATTTCAAGTACAAAGTGAGATTTCAGGAAAACAAAGTAGAATTTTCTTTTGTATATCATTATTCCCAGTGGATGGTAGTTTAGAATACCGAAGGAAAATATAGCATATGCTGTTGTTATATAAGGTGATTCCAAATTTTTAGGCATTCCTTTATTTTCCCAAATGAAAAGGTTAAAAATTATGTTTTGGGAACCTTGGGCAAGATTTTAAAATTTTTACCTTAGAACAATGAGTATGTTAGCAGTAAGGCTATGGGGTTTGTACTTTTTCCTGAAGGCAGTAAGGAATCTTTGAAAATTGGTAAACAGGAGAATGATATAACACAAGCAGTGTTTTAGCAAAATTAAGCTACTATCAACATATGGAGGTGTTCCAAATATCAAGAAATTGGAGTCAGGTAGCCATTTAGAAAATAACTTTGCTGGTAACCCAGTCCCTAGACTAACCATAAGAAACTGAAGTAGGGTAGAGAACTAACATTTTTTAGGTCCTAATGTGTGCTAGAAACCATGTTAGCACTGTACGTAAATTACTTCTGTCACTTCTCACAATGATCATGAATAGCAGGTATAATTATCCCATCTTACAGAGGAGAGAATGAAGGTCCAGAGAGGTAACATACTTGTTCCCACATAGCTGGTAAATGGCAGGGAGTGAAAGCAAACCTAGTTGGACTCCAAGACTCATGCTCGTCCCACTATGTCTCCTTGACCCTCTCCATGGCCATACTGGAAAGGCTCAAATAGAATCAGGGTTGAGAGGACTACCCAGGAATAGAGAGGTAAACACCTGGCTGAGTAGACAAGGGCGAGAAAGAAGTCACAGAAGGGCTCTGAATTTCTTTGCTTGGAAGTCTTTAATGATGGGAGCACACCACAGACTAGAGAAATCTGGAGAGGAACTGATTCTGAAAGAGAAGAGAAGTTGTCACATGAATTTGGAAGCGATATGAAACTAGATACAAACTTTAAAATCAGATATTTTAATTTTTCTCTTGTGAATTACCTGTTCATAGATTTTGCCAAAGTTCTATTGTATTACTAGAATTTTCTTTAACAGTTTTTAAGAGCAGTTTGTATAGTAAAGTAATTATCTTCTATATTCAATTTTTTTCTCATGTATAATTTGTCTATTGACTTTTCACAGTAAATTGCACCATATCAAAGTTTTTCTTTTGGGTATCAGCAAATTAATGTCTTTTATTGCTTCTGGTTAGTCTTGGTTAAAACAGTCCACTCCATTCCTAGATTGTACATATGGTCTCTTGGGTTTTCTTTCATTTAAGTCAGTAGCACGTATGGAATTTATTTGTTATATGATGTGAGATTTGGGGCTCCAGTTTTATTCTTTCCAAATATATAGCCAGTTGTATCAGTATTATGTATTAAATAATCCATCCTTCTCCCACTAAATAAACCTACTATCTGTCATATGTCAAAATTTCACAAATGCTAGTATCTATTATTGTATTCTCTTTTCTGTTCCACTAATTTATTAGATATACCATTAATATCATATTCATTTGACTTAATAGTATATTCTCATAGCTAGTAAAGTTTATTCTCTCTCCTTTGTTTTTACTTTTAAAAAATATATTTGAAGGCAGTTATTCTTTGATTTGAACTTTAAGATCATTTATTTACCTCTAATCCAAAGACTCTGATAGATATATAGTAAAGTTTTTCTCTTCCAGTCTGTATACTTTTATTACATATTCACAGCAGGTATTCTTCTACATAAACTTTAAGATAATGTCATTAAATTCTGATATTAACAGGGATTCTAATTGGGATTACATTATATTTATACTAATTTTTAGAGAATTGATATTTTTAGTGATACTAAGTCTTTTTAATATTATAAAAGTTTATTCATTCAAGGATATGGTATGTCCTTATTTTATGTTCTTTAATAAAATTTTATAGTTTTATTTGAATGTTTCTTTGCCATTATTTTAAAATTTATGACTATCATATTTGCATCTACTGTGAATGAACTATTTGCTCTATCTCAATGTCCTGGTATTGATAGATGAAAAAAGGCTATTGATTTTTATATATTTGTCTCATATCCATTAAATTTACAAAATTCTCATATTACTTCTAGTAGTTTTTATTTAGTGTCTCTTGGATTTTCTAGTTGTGCATTTATATGACCAGCCCCAATGCCCCCCCAAAAGAGTTCATCTATTCTTTTCCAATGTTTATATATTTTATCTTATTTCTTGTCTTGTTCATCTTATTAAATCTATTTGAACCTCTGAAACTGTGTTAAATAATAATGGTGACAGTGATCATTCTTGTCTACTTCCTGATTTTAATTGAAATCATTCAGTGTTTTTTCACTTGGAATTATATTTGATGTTTGGTTTTTGGTAAATATTGTTTATTTTTAATCAAATATTTTCCTTCTATTCCAACTTTACTTAAATGTTTTATTAGAAATGCTTTTGGATTTTGTTATATGCCTTTTCAGCATCTATTGATATTAAGCATGTTTTTTCTCCTTTAACCAACTGGTAAAATGGATTCGTATTACTAAATTTCCTGATACTACTTTTTTACATATCATTTTCTACATGGTTATGTTTTATTTATAAGTTCAGTACCTACATTTATAAATGAGATTGGTCTATAATTTTTCTTTATTAAGGGGCACTAATTAGAGTTTTATGTTAAAATTAAGTGATGTTAATAAATAGGTTTAATAACATTTGATTGTCTGTTTTTTAAAGGTTAGATAAAACTTGAATGTGAACCCAGTATCATTAAGTAAAATTCAAATATGAACTCATCTGATTCTGGTGCCTCTTTAAATGGTAATTATTTAATGTTTCCAGAGTTTTCTATAGTAATTTGACTATTTAAATCTTCAGTTCTTCTGAGCTGTTTTTATTATTTATATTTTGACAGGAAATCATTCATTTTTCTCTAAGATTTCAGATTTATATCCATAATATGGCATGTAATACTCTTATTTTTTAAATATCTCCTCTATCTGTGGTGATACCTGATTTCTGATTTTTAATGGTATCTACTTTTATTTATCTCTTATTATTTATCAGGCTTTCAAAGAACTAGCTTTTGGGTTTTTGGTTTTTCTTTTTTAATGCTTTCTACTGCTTTTTTTTTTTTAAAGAATGAAGTAATTATCAACTAAATGGGGGAGTGTTTTTTTTTTTTAATGAATTTAAATTTATTTATTTATTTATTTTTGGCTGTGTTGGATCTTCGTTTCTGTGCAAGGGCTTTCTCCAGTTGCAGCAAGCGGGGGCAACTCTTCATCGCAGTGTGCGGGCCTCTCACTATGGCAGCCTCTCTTGTTGTGGAACATAGGCTCCAGACGCGCAGGCTCAGTAGTTGTGGCTCATGGGCCCAGTTGCTCCGTGGCATGTGGGATCTTCCCAGACCAGGGCTCGAACCTGTGTCCCCTACATAGGCAGGCAGATTCTGAACCACTGTGCCACCAGTGAAGCCCCTTTCTACTACTTTTATTTTCCATGACATTACTTTTGACTTCTATGTTTATTAACTTTTTCTTCCTAGTTTCTTTTTGTTTTTTGTTTTCATTTTATAGACTTCTGAAAGGACTACTAAGTTCTTTTATTTCTCACCTTATTTGTTTAATAATAGAGGCATTTCAAAGTATAAAGTTTTGTTTGAGTAAACTTTGTATCTCGTTGCTTTTAATATTATTTTCTTTTTCAATGCTATCTAAATACTCAGTATTTCTTATTTTTTCTTAGGTTAAAGGGTTATCTAGGAATACATTTCTTAGTTTCTAATTTGTTTTGCAAGGGTGTTACTTTATTATTATTTATTTAACTTAGGGATATTCTGATTAAATAATGTGACATAATACCTCTTTGAATTTGTTAAGCTTTTCTTTATGTGGAGTACATGATCAAGTTTTGTAAATGTTCCTTAGAAATTCAAAATAAAATATAATTCTCAACTTGATGGTTGTAATGCTAACTTAGCTAGGTGTAGAATACTTGAGTTCTTTTCTCTCAGTAGACTGTTTATGCTATTGCTTTGACTTCTAGCTTTCAGTGTTGCAAATGAGAAGTCTACCTACAGCTCTTATTCTTTTTCCTTTAAAGATAACTCATTCATTTACCTGGAAGCTTGTTAGATTTCCCTATCTCTCATTTTTTCTTATTTCTTTTCTTTTTTTTTTTTCCATTGGACCTCAGGATTATTCAGTTGGATCACTCAATTGGTTCATGACATGTATACTGGCTAGGACTTCATATACAGTTTTGACTAGAATAGGGATAGTGGGCATCCTTGTACCATTTACAATTTTACAAAAACACACTGCTAAATAACTTTGGAGTTTAAGCAGAAATTATAATGAATATAAAATATCTGGAATTGAATGGTATTAAAAAACACTATGCATCAAAAACTTGTGGGATGTAGCCAAAGTGGTGCTTTGAGGGAGATCTATAGCTTTAAATACTTATATCAGAAGTATGGAATAAACTCAAAGAACGTAGAAGAAAAAAATACAATAAAAATAAAAGCAGCAGTCAATGAAATAGAAAACAAAATTATGATAAAGAAGATCAATAAAACAAAACATTGATAAAAAAATAAAATAAAATAGACAAACCTCTAGCAAGTTTGATAATAGGAAGAGAGAAGATACAAATGAAAAATATAAGGCATGAAACAGTAACAGTGCCTACAGATAAAAAGTAAAAAGAAAAGTGAATACTGCCAACAACTTTTGCCAACAACTTTGAAATCTTAGATGAAATGGACATATTATTAGAAAAATATATCTTACCAAGACTTACTCAGAAAAATTAAATGTTCCTATAACTATTCAAGAAATTGCAGCAATATCTTCTCACCAGGAAAGTGCTAGATTATTTAACAAGCAAGTTCTACCAACTTTAAAGGAAGAGAGGATCCTAATTTTACACAATATTTTCTAAAAACCAAAAATTGGAAATATTTTCCAACTCACCCTACAAGGCAAGGTAACCCTGTTACCAAAATCAAGACAAAGATATTAAAAGAAAAGAATATTATAGACCTATTTATATTATGAATATCAGTGTAACAATTTCAACTGTATATTTGATACTTTTAAAAATATTTTGAACCACTTGAATGTATTACTCATTTTAAAAATTAATGAAGTTATAAGTAAAATAAAACTCTTACTATGCCATGCTGTTATTTTAGACTTCAGAGAGAAGAACAGATTTAGGACAGATTTGCTAAAATATACATTTCACAGTTATACATAACTTTCCCAAAAATGCAATTCGCCCCAAAGATTATTATCCTTATTTCTCTTTTATTTCATCATTTTAATCTGGTTTCTAAGATAAGCCATTTCCGTGAATGTTTTAGTTTCTTAAAAGAACAGTAAGACATTAGGGAACATATCTTATAATGCATGTAATAGGTAGTTAAGTGTTAAGTCAAGTAACTAACTTTCTATGTTTGAAAAAAAAAGTGATTTATGGGAATAAAGACAAGAGAAGAAAGGGAAAACATTTTCACTAGCTAGGAACTCTCTCTGTGTCAGTCATTTGACTAGTATTAAGCATTTGACTAATTTTCCCTTATCTAATAATCCTCACAGTATTCTAATGTGAAAGCTTTTATTCTTCCTATCAGACATAGAGACGTAGGCCATGGTCACACTTCTGAGATTCAAACCCAGATCTCTGTTGAGACAAAGCCTGTTAGCTCATTAATCATTTCTGTCAATTCCAAAAAAGCATATGAAAACACTGAACTCCTTTTCCTTAAAAAAAAAAGAGGTGGTGGATTTTACCCCTCTCACAAAAATGGACCATTGGCCTAGCAAATCTTCTAGGAATTAAAGATAGGACAGTGTTTTCCAAAATTGCCTGACCACAAGAACATCTGGGACTGTGGAAATGCATGTGTGGGGATAATAAAGGAACCTATTGAAAATGTACATTCTTGCATATCAGTCAGAACATACTGAGTATCTCCAAGAATCTAAGACTCTCTACTTTTAATAAGTGCTCAAGGTGGTTCCTATGATAAGGAAAATTTGGTACTAGCTTAACAATAAGAATAAGGAAAATAGGAAAAAGCATGTTTACGTTGTAGCACAGTAAAAAAGAAAGAAAGAAAGAAATGGCTTAATTTAAAAGAAGTGCATTGGCACTGGCTCCACTATCCTTTGGCTTTTTAAGATTTGGTGTTTTGTCTCTTCACTCTTTACTCAGATTTAAGCCTTACAAAGGGAGTCTCTGGTCTTAACGTTTTGATGAAGGCTGGTAGCTGTGAGGCTGACGCACTGAAGAAATTAGTAGGAACGAAAATTGTAGAGAAGGAGTATGAAAGATGAAGATCTGGGATGCTTATATTAAGCTTTAGAAAACAGGGCGGGCCCGGCCCCTTGAGCATCAGGGCTACTGGGTCACCGGGTACTGGGACTTTCCATCCTCTGCCACTCGAGAGATGGCACTTTTTAAAATAGAAAAATAGGTGTTATTTTTATTTACATTTTTGTAAAGTGATTTTACGTCTCCTGTTTGAAGCTTGGGATGATCCTTTGTCTGCACTCTGTACAATAATTGTTTCCCTCTGACTCATCGCTCACAGCTCAGTGGGCTGTGCGCTGAGGATCTGTCCACTCCTGGGACGCGTTGCTGTAAAAATGCTAATAAAACGTCTCTATGTAAAAAATATATATAATAAATAGAATGGAATAGAATAGATTAAGCATTAGTGAGGTTTCTTAGTTGCAAGTACCAGAAACTAAGTCTAATCATCAAAGAAATTTACTGAAGGGATATTATTTAGATATTCAAAATCTTTGAGAAGGTGGAAGAATCAGGCCTAGAAGATGGTTAGAAAACCGTGAAGCTAGAACTGCCAGAAACACAGCCAAAATCATGCCACAAGAACCATCTGGGAGGGTACAGCTGCTGTGTCCTTAAAGCACTGGATACCCTGCATGATCCCCTACCTCCTCCTATGGTCCTGAACACAGATTGATCTTGGAATAAATTTTCTACTGCTTCTGCTGCTTGGTGTCAATTGCTGTCATGTCAGATCTTGGAAAAAACATATTTTTAAAATAGTCTGAAAAGTAAGAACCACGTTTGGCTGCCTAGCTCTAGCATATTTTGAATATGTTATTATAGGAGTGTGTAGAAGCTGTAAAAATGGCAATGTTATTTTTAGAACAGAATAGCAAATACAGAAGTAGAATCTATTTTAATATAAGGATCACTAACAAATGGGAAAAGCAAAATTATGTAATAAGTGGTGTAGGGGTAACTAAAACAAAATAACCCAAAATACACCCAAAGAAACCTCGAATTAAATAGGAAAAAAATAACAGGAAAAACTAGCACCAAAAAAAGATATGGAACTTACCCTAATCTCAGAGGGATAAAGCAGCACTTCAGAAATTGCAAAGAGTAATATTAACAGATTTTGCCTGTAAAAAAATATAATCTCTGAATTCAAAAACTGCCAAACCTAAAAATAGAAGATGGAAAAAAAAATATTTGTATCATATATGGTATGCAAAGGGTTACTATCCATACCATATAAAGAATTTATTCAACTGTGTGAGAAAACTCCAAGACCCCAAGCAGGCAAATGGTTGAAAAACAGAAACAGATAATTAACACAGGAAATTTGGTAAACAAGCAAGAAACATTGAATTACTAATAACTAAACAAAAATAAAACATTTACCTCCTTTTAAATTAGTACAAACACTTTAGTGATAAAGCTTCCCTTCCTTTGGTGATAAAAAATTGTTATTATATTTCTCTAACCCATAAAAATATTTGTGATCAAGTAATCTCTTTGTGAATTTATGTTTAGAAAACTTCAGAAGAACATTATTTACATGCAAAGATCATATTTTAATGGTGATTAGCAAGAATTTATTCCCAACTCTAATGAAATAGGCAATAAATTATCATATACCATCACTTGGAACATTATTTAGAGTTTTTAAAAAATATTTTTTGGGGATAGTTGATTTACAATGTTGTGTTAATTTCAGGTGTACAGCAAAGTGAATCTGTTATACATACACATATATCCCCTCATTTTTAGATTCTTTTCACATATAGGCCATTACAGATCATTGAGTAGAGTTCCCTGTGCTATTCATTAGGTCCTTATTAATTATCTATTTTATATACAGTAGTGTGTATGTGTCAATCCCAATCTTCCAATTTATCCCTCCTCCTCCTTACCCCCCTGTAACCATAAGTTTGTTTTCTACATTTGTAACTCTATTTCTGTTTTGTAAATAAGTTTATTTGTACCCTTTTTTTTTTTTTTTTTTTTGTGCGGTACACGGGCCTCTCACTGCTGTGGCCTCTCCCGTTGCGGAGCACAGGCTCCGGACATGCAGGCCCAGTGGCCATGGCTCACGGGCCCAGCCGCTCCGCGGCATGTGGGATCCTCCCGGACCGGGGCATGAACCCATGTCCCCTGCATCAGCAGGCAGGCTCTCAACCACTGCGCCACCAGGGAAGCCCTGTACCCTTTTTAAAGATTCCACATATAAGTGATATCATATGATATTTGTCTTTCTGTGTCTGACTTACTTCACTCAGTATGACAGTCTCTAGATCCATCCATGTTGCTGCAAATGGCATTGTTTTTTTTCTTTTTTATGGCTGAGTAATATTCCATTGTATATATGCACCACATCTTCTTTATCCATTCCTCTGTCAATGGACACTTAGGTTGCTTCCATGACCTGGCTATTGTAAATAGTGCTGCAATGAACATTGGGGTGCATGTGTCTTTTTGAATTATGTTCTTCTCTGGGTATATGCCCAGTAGTAGGATTGCTGGATCATATGGTAGCTCTATTTTTAGTTTTTTAAGGAACCTCCATAGCATCCTCCATAGTGACTGTTCCAGATGTCTGGCATGAGTTGATACCTCATTGTAGTTTTGATTTTCATTTCTGTAATAATTAGTGATGTTGAACATCTTTTCATGTGCCTCTTGGCCATCTGTATGTCTTCCTTGGTGAAATGTCTGTTTAGGTCTTCTACCCATTTTTTAACTGGATTGTTTGTTTTTTTGATATTGAGTGCCATGAGCTGTTTGTATATTTTGAAGATTAATCCTCTGTTGTTTCATCTGCAAATATTTTCTCCCATTCTGAGGGTTGTCTTTTTGTCTTGTTTATGGTTTCTGTTGCTGTGCAAAAGCTTTTAAGTTTAATTAAGTCCCATTTGTTTATTTTTGTTTTTATTTTCATTACTCTAAGAGGTAGATTGAAAAAGATCTTGTTGCAAATTATGTCAGAGAGTCTTGTCTATGTTTTCCTCTAAGAGTTTTATAGTATCCAGCCTTACATTTAGGTCTTTAATCCTAAATCCTAGGGTATGTTCTAATTTCATTCTTTTACATGTAGCTGTCCAGTTTTCCCAGAACCACTTATTGAAGAGACTGTTTTTCTTCATTGTATATTCTTGCCTCTTTTGTCATAGATTAGGTGTCCATAGGTGCGTAGGTATATCTCTGGGCTTTCTATACTGTTCCATTGATCTATATTTATGTTTTTGTGCCAGTACTATACTATCTTGATTATTGTAGCTTTGTAGTATAGTCTGAAGTCAGGGAGCCTGATTCCTCCAGCTCCATTTTTCTTTCTTAAGATTGCTTTGGCTATGCATGGTCTTTTGTGTTTCCATGCAAATTGTAAAATTTTTTGTTCTAATTCTGTGAAAAATGCCATTGGTAATTTGATAGGGATTGCAATGAATCTGTAGATTGCTTTGAGTAGTATAGTCATTTTCACAATGTTGATTCTTCCAATCCAAGAACATGGTATATCTCTGCATCTGTTTGTGTCATCTTTTATTTCTTTCATCAGTATCTTATAGTTTTCTGAGTATAGGTCTTTTGCCTCCTTAGGTAGGTTTATTCCTCAGTATTTTATTTTTTTTTGATGAGATGGTAAATGAGATTGTTCCTTGATTTCTCTTTCTGATCATTCACTGTTAGTGTATAGGAGTGCAAGAGATTTCTGTGTATTAATTTTATATCCTGCAACTTTAGCAAATTCATTGATGAACTCTAGTCATTTTCTGGTAGCATCTTTAGGGTTTTCTATGTATAGTATCATGTCATCTGCAGACAGTGATAATTTTACGTCTTCCTTTTCAATTTGGATTCCTTTAATTTCTTTTTCTTCTCTGATTGCCATGGCTAGGACTTCCAAACCTGTGTTGAATAATAGTGGCAAAAGTGCACATCCTTGTCTTATTCTGATCTCAGAGGAGATGCTTTCAGTTTTTCACTATTGAGAATGATGTTTGCTGTGGGTTTGTCATATATGGCTTTTATTATGTTGAAATGGGTTCCCTCTATGCCCACTTTCTGGAGAGTTTTTATCATAAATGGGTGTTATAAATAGATCAGCTGCATAAAGTGCAGCCGATCTATTCAGTTCTACATGTAGAGATTGCGTAGTTATAGATGTAATACAGATTCATCTAAAGGACAGTGTAATTGCAGAGCAAAATGGCACATAATTTCAAAACTAAATTAAGGTTTCTGCTGCTAGTGTTGAATAGATTCACTCCATGGGTAACAATATCCAAACTGTGTAAACAGAGAAAGAAACTATCTTAAAAGGCTATCTGTCACCTCTCACTTGGTTGAAACCATTGAAAATTGGTAGGTCAGAGTGGACAGGATCATTAAAGTTTCTCTTAATTCAAGATGACAGGTAGCACTTCCTATGAACCTATCCATGAAGGGCACCAGGTTGTTGTTGTTGTTTTACCCCACAACAATCTTATTCCCATGTCAAGTTCTCAGTAGAAATGTCAGACCATATAGAAAAATGTTTATTAATGTGCCTCTTACTTTATCCACAAGTACCCTCTGGCGAAATGATTGCTCCAGTATATTGTTTCTCTCCAATTCATTTTACAAAAGTGGTTACAGTGGTTTAGGAAAGCTATAGAACTACAAGTGCAGGAAAGACAGCAAAGTTTCCATCTCAGGTCTTGGCAGTGTTGTATTCCCATACTTGGTACACTTTCTTCTCCCCTCTAGGGTCTATTGGGGACTTTCACAGGTGTACCCATCTCCAGTGGTCCATGCCAGCCCCTCTGCTCCCCACCTCTCAGTACCTATTTTCTATTTGTTATAATCTGCCTTTATCTCTGCCCACTATCTATTGAACCAGCCTCTTACCACAACTCATCTGTTCCCTTATGTTGGTGCTGGGCTGACCATATCCTGAGAATAACTTCATTTTTCAGCAAATATTTATTCAGCATTAACCACATGCGAGCCAGCTGGCCTCGACTTCACTTTGACTTCTGGTGTGCAGGTGCTCTCCACCTGTTCACAGGTCTTCATTGGATGTCTGACCTCCTGGCTCCATACTGGTTATATGTGCCAACACTCTTAATTTTAGCCATTCTTAACAGCCTTTTTTTTTTTTGTCCTCTATATTAAGAATATGCTATAAATTTCTCTAGCTCAAATTTTGTTGCCATTCAAATTACTTTACTTTTACTTTCTCTACCATCTTATGACATTTATAATTTTCATGAACTTCAACAATCTTGCTTCTTAGTCGGCTTTCTTTTAAATGCATGCCTAATTTTTCTATTACTGGCCAATTAATGTGCTTAAGATTTTCTGTTATCTCAATAATTATCATCGATAGCTTTTCCAGCTTATTAATATCTTTTCAAAATCATGTCAGTTATTTGAGAAGAGGAAAAACCATGCATCACAGTGAATATCTTCTCCCCAGATAAATTACTGGATTAACATAATGGGCATAGCATTTTAGATTTTCTTTTGGCAAATGAAAATAAGGGCAGACTGATAAACTAGTCATCTCTTGACTCTCCCTGTGTCTTGTTTGAAGAAACATAATTATTTGTTCAAAGCATACAATAGAAAGTATTTAAATTGACTTTTCAATATGAGCTTTGTAAATAGCTTTTTATAATTAATAATCTTAAGTCCAATTCTAAGCATTTGCATTGTTTATATTCTTTCTTACAAGTCATGTTACTGGCTTCTCCACAGTTGCAGAACCAGCTTTAAGTGATAAGCATCACAATAAGGCTTCTTTTCTAGTCCTAGTTGAACATCTCCCCTTCTGTTTTCCTAGCCTAATTTTCTGTCCCACCTTCTGTCCCGTTTTTTCTTTCAGAGTATTCAAATTCTTTACTATCTATTTCCCCTGTATCTTGCAATCTCTTAATTCATCTCACTTGAACTTCTGTACTGTGGCTTATTATTTATGCTGTTAGTTGTTCCTTATTCTCTCTTAGGTTTTCTCTCTTAATAAATGAGTTAACATGTCATACTTCTAACTAACATGAAACTTTTTTTATGTTCTGAATTTTTAAACCTGTGCTGAATACTATATCATTATTGTGTTTACTTATAAAAGTAAAATTTAAAGTTCTAATATTTCATAATCCCATACCTCCTTTTAGAATAAATTTATCTTTCTCCATTTTAAACTATCTCTCTGTTGTGTCTTCCAGCCTCTACCCCCCACCCATGTTCTCCACCAATGTGGTCTTAATTGAAATCATTCTAGGCCAAGAATCAGAAGATGATGACCCTCTAGACATTAGCCAGGTGGCCCTGACATGCCATTTAGCCCTGATGAGTGTGTGTCCACATCTAAGTAACTAATGGGTTCGCCTAAGACCTCGGAGGCCCTTTCGGGCTCTCATAGACTGTAATTCTTATCCTAACTCTGATGCCTTTTGCTTGTTTCCAATATTACATAAATATTTGTATTTCTACATTGATACTTTTTTCTTTTAAATCACCACTGAACAATTTCAACTTTGATTCAAGAATATAGTATTTATGATCGTTACTTTTCTACATAAAAATTTTAACTTCATTCTGCTCACATTTCCCTTTTGTCTTTTGAGACATAGATGCTTGAAGATTTAAGTAATATGATAATTCTAGTCCATATAATAGTGGTTTAAGAGTATATCATAGACACTAATTAGCAGCCTAACTATTAATGCCAAACTTTCATCTTTTTCACAGGAAAGTAACTTATAAAATGAAATTTTAGAGGCTAAATTCTTGGTTCCCTTTTAAAGATTTATTTATATAACTTTTGTAATTTTATGTTTAGCTCACACTAACATAACTTCCAAAATGCATAATTTATCTCAATTGATAGTACTCCTCTTAGAGGTCATTGTGACCCACAAACCTGTTCACTTAAATGATTTTCCTTCCACCTGATAGAAAAGAGTGTCCTTTACTTTTTGTCAGCAGTCACAAATATTGGAAGACACAGTTCAGAAAAATCACTTTAGCATTAATCTTCCTAAAATTTATTTGACCAAGTTTCATATTTATTCCTAGTGAAAACTCTTTTGGATGGATTTTTTTTCTTACAGGAAGCTCTTTGGTATAATAAATAATACATAAACATTAATTATTTGGCACATAATGTTTTACCATCCTATTTGAACTTTTAAAAAATAGCCTTATTGAGAAATATTTTAAATATCATAAAATTCATGCATTTTAAGAGTACAACCCAGTGGGTTTTAGGATATTTACAGAATTGTATGACCATCACCATAATCTAATTTTAGAGCATTTCTATCATCCCCCAAAGAAACATCCTAGTCATTAATAGTCATTTCCTTTGCCCTCCTGCCCCTCCCCACCAATAATTAATTTATTTTCTTTCTCTATAGATTTGCCTGTTCTGGACATTTCATGTAAATAGAATCATATGACGTGATCTTTCTTGTCTGTTTTCTTTGACTTACCGTAATGTTTTTGAGTTTTATCCATGTTGTGGAATGTGTAAGTACTGCATTCCTTAATTAGTAGCTCCTCAAAGTGAAAGAAATCAAAATGAGTGATATGGTTCATTAAAAAAAAATACTGATCCAGGAATCAAACACTTCCACTTTCTGGCAAGTTTATGCCTTTTACAGGACTTCTGGATACATTATCCTTTATTATGCAATTTCTTTGACTCAGTTACTTCATCTATAAAATGGGAATATAATAGCTTTCCTTAACTACCTTGGAATGTTAGGAGAATCAACAGATAAAATGTAGGAGCACAAAAGAACTACACATATAGAAAATATTAAACCACCATTCTAAAGTGGTTTCTCTGGTATGATAGCAAACCAAATCATTATATTTAGGATAAAAGTAGTAGAATTTCCTTAAATCCTCCTTTAATGACCAAGGAAAACTATGAATTTTAATTTGTTTACCCAAAGGTCCCTTTGCCTCCACTAATTTATTTTGCAGTCAGCATTGGTTAGTTGTAACAACAGTTTGCCTGCTCTTAGAACAGGATGCTGAGGAAGGGAGTGGCTGTGATTAATTCAGGAGTCATCTATTGCATGGCAGATGGAAGAGTCTCTGAACAGAGTTCCACTCTGACCTTAACTGCCAGGCATGATTTTCAAAGGGAGTTCACTGTGGTGAATTGACCAGCCCTATGATTCCTTATGAAGCCTTGAACTCCTCCAGAAGGAATAATGTAACTTTGGCTTCCAAAAAAAAAAAGTGCTGATTTTACAAACAGAAAACCAAGGAGGTTTGCAGTGATCCTTAGTTTTACTAAATCCAACAGCTTTTTTTTTTTTTTTAAGAAAAAAAATTCTTTATTTCAAAAACAGGTTTTCTCAAAGAGAAAGAAGTAGGAGTAGAGGTAGGGAAGGAGGTTATATTTATACTCTTTTTCAAATTCTTTTCCATTATCATTTATCATAGGATATTCCAACAGCTCTTAAAAAAGATTATTAGCTTGATATTGGGATACTGTGGGCTGCTTGGTTATCCTAGGGACTCTAGACCAGTTGCAAACCGAATGGTCTTAACTAGAACTCAGAGAGTTCTTAAGTAAAACCAGGTCACGACTGGAATATGGAGAGTAACAAGGGTCTCCTGTAGAAGCCACTTCGTCTTTGATCACTGGAGTCTTATAAGATTATCTTTGTTTCCTTTATTTTTCATTTGCTTCCAACTTTGAGCTTTCCTATAAAGATTATCTCTGTTTTACATATTTTCTCCATTTTACAAATGTTTGAATCTTAGAATGTTCTACAGTGATCTTAAGCATCCACTCCTTAGGGTGGTTATCTCTTCTCTGAGACTTCTTTCTCACCTTTGAGATAGCGGTATTTCTGGTTTATTATCTAGTCATGTTTCACCTGTGCCATTGCAAACCTCTTCCTCTCCTCATTCTTCCCCTCCAGCATGGTTTTTCTCTTTTAAGGCTAGGTCTTAGGCTTACCACCTTCTCTGACTTCTCCTTAACTGCACTATCCCCCCCAGGTCCTTGGGTTAAATTTTATACATCTTTTTTTTTAATCCTGTGGACTCTGTCCTTTGCCTCAATTCCTAAGTCTCCCTCTCTCAGAAAGATTCAGACCATTCATTCTTTCTTAATTATTGAGATATAGCTGACTTACAATATTGTGTTAATTTCAGGTGAATGACATAATGATTTGACAATTGCAGACATTATGAAATGATCACCACAATGTCTAGTAACCATCTGTCCCCATATAAAGTTATTACAATATTTTGGACCATCTTCTTAATGCTGTATATTATATCCATGTGACTTATTTATTATATAACTGGAGATCTGTACCTCTTAATCCCCTTCACCTATTTCACCACCCCCTACCCCTTTCCTCTGGCAAATACCCATTTGTTCTCTATGAGTCTGTTTTCATTTTGTTTGTTTTGTTTTTTACATTCCACATATCAGTGAAATCATGCATGTTTGTCTTTGTCTGACTTATTTTACTTAGCATAATACCCCCTAAGACCATCCTTGTTGTTGCAAATGGCAAGGTTTCATATATTTTAAGGCTGAGGAATATTCTTTGTTTTTTGCAGTACACGGGCCTCTCACTGTTGTGGCCTCTCCCGTTGCGGAGCACAGGCTCTGGATGTGCAGGCTCAGCAAACATGGCTCACGGGCCCAGCCGCTCCGGGGCATGTGGGATCTTCCTGGACCGGGGCACGAACCCATGTCCCCTGCATCGGCAGGGGGGCTCTCAACCACTGCACCACCAGGGAAGCTCAGGAATATTCTATTGTGTATATATATACCACACCTTCTTTATCCATGTATCTATCAATGTTAGTGTGGTTTATAATACTGATTGGTTTGCAGATGTTGAACCATTCGTGCATCCCTGGGATAAATCCAACTTGATTATAGTGTATGGTCCTCAATATATTGTTGAATTCAGTGAATATTTTGTTGAGGATTTTTACTTCTATATTCATTTGTAATATTAGCCTATAATTTTCTTCTTCTTCTTCTACTCCTCCTCCGCCCTCCCCCTCCCCTCCCTTGCCCCCTCCACTGCCCTCCCCCCTTCCTCCTCCCTCCCCTTCCTCCTCCTGGAATAGTGAGTTTTTTCTTTCAGCACTTTATTTATTTATTTATTTATTTATATTTGCAGTACACGGGCCTCTCACTGTTGTGGCCTCTCCCATTGCAGAGCACAGGCTCCGGGCACGCAGGCTCAGCGGCCATGGCTCACAGGCCTAGCGGCTCCGCGGCATGTGGGATCCTCCCGGACTGGGGCACGAACCCGTGTCCCCTGCATCGGCAGGCAGACTCTCAACCACTGCACCACCAGGGAAGCCCTAGCACTTTGAATATATTGTGCCACTCCCTTCTGGCCTACAAAGTTTCTGTTAAAAAGTTAGCCAATGGTCTTATGGGAGTTCCCTTGTATGTAACTAGTTACTTTTCTCTTTTTGCTTTTATGATTCTCTCTTATCTTCAATTTTTGCCATTTTAATTGTAATGTGCCTTGGTGTGGACTTCTTTGGATTGATATTGTTTGGTCCTTTCTGTGCTTCCTGGACGTAGATGTCTTTTTCCTTTCCCAGGTTATGAAAAATTTTAGCTATTATTTCTTCAAATAAGTTTTTTGCTCCTTTCTCTCTCTGTCTTCTCCTTCTCAGATCCCTATAATGCAAATGTGAGTATACTTGCTGTTGTCCCAGAGGTCTCTTAAACTATCCTCATTTAAAAAGCGCTTTTATTGTTTCTGTTTAGCTTGGGTGATTTCCACTTCTCTGACTTCCAGATCAGTGATCTGTTCTTTTGTATCATCTAATCTATTGTTGATTCCTTCTAATATATTTTTAAATTTCAATTATATTATTCTTCAGCTCTGTTTGGTTCTTCTTTATATTTTCTAACTCTTCAGTGAACTTGTCATGAGTTCATCCATTCTCCCAAGTTCCTTGAGCTTCTTTGTGATTGTTACCTTAAAGTGTTTTATGGGTAGATTTCTTATCTCTAGTTCATTTAGTTCTTTTTTTTCTCAGTTTTTTCTTGTTCTTCTGTTTGAAACATATTCCTCTGTCTACTAATTTTGCCTAATTATCTGTTTATTTCTATGTATTAGGTAGGTTGATTATATCTTCTGATCTAGAAGTGGCCTAATGTAGGAGATGTTCTATGGGGCCCAGCAGGCACACTCCCATCTGGTCATGAGAGCTATATTCTGTATACATGCTCTTATGTGGGCTGTGTAGGCCTTCTGTTGTGGCGAGGATGACTACTGTGGGTGCATTGGTAGGTGGAGCTGGCCACTGACACTGTGATGGACAGAGCTGGGTCCCAGGGCAGCTGGCTGCCAGGCATGAGGATCCCAGGGCTTGTGTCAGCTTGTTGGTGTGTGGGTAAGCCCCCAGTACTAATAGTCTAGAGGGAGGACTCCAAATGGTGCTTGCCAGAGTCCTGCTGGTAGAACAAGATCCCCAAAATGGCTGTTTCCAGCGTCTCCATCCCCAGGGGAAGCCCCAGTTGTCTCCTATATCTCTGGGAGGCTCTCTAAGATGAGCAAGTAGGTCTGACCCAGGCTTCTTTCAAGCTACTGGCTCTATGCTGGGACTCAGAACATGTGTGATTTTGCATGCACCCTTTAAGAGGGGAGTCTCCATTTCCTTGAGCCATCCAGCTCTTCCATACACAAGCCCCGCTGGCCTCCAAAGCCAGATGTTCTGGGGCTTGTCTTCCTGGTGTAGCCCTCCCAGGCTAGGGAGCCTGGTTTGGGTCTTGGACCCCCTGTTCCTTGGGGAGAAATTCCACAATTATTATTATCCCCCCATTTATTGATCACCTACCAGAGAGTATGGGTCTTGACTATATTGTTTCTCTGCCCCTCCTATTTGTCTCATTGTAGTTCCTTCTTTATATCCTTAGTTGTGGAAAATCTTTTCTGTTAGTCTTCAGGTCATTCTTACAGATAATTACTCTGTAAACAGTTGTAATTTTGGTGTGCGCATGGGTAGGAGGTGACCTCAGGGTTTTCCTACTGCACCATCTTGGCCACTCCCTGCCCCATTTATTCCTTCTTCAATTCTGTACTTGTGGCATAATGTGATGCAATCCTGTTTCTTAGTCGTCTTCTGCCCATTCAGTCACCAGTCAATTGATTTGGTCATTCAGCATTATTAATTAGACACCTATATCATGAAGTCTAGGCTTGATTAGGAGCAGATCTTCTGTATTATACATAGCTTCTACACTAAGCATGCTGCATTCTCGGGAAAGCTTCAGCCGACCAGTGAGAGGAGGGAGTGATCCTCTGCCCTATCCCTAACACCCATATGAGCACACTCCTAACAGCACTCACAGCCACTCTTTCACACATGGACTCAACCAGGCACACAGCACACCTGCTGTTCATAGACATTTACAAATCATCCACATTTATGGGCCATGAGTAATAGCAACACTATCTGAATGAGAAATAAATGATCCATCCCCCTTCCCCACCCCATGTTCAATGTCTCACTTCTTACCAGCATCTCTTTCCTACTAGCTAATCACTAATACTCTCCTTACATCATTAAAAAAAAAGTCATTCCTATGAAGTAAAGTAGCTTTCCTACTACAGTCTATATAATAGCTAACATTCACAAGGCATTAACCACATGTCAAACACAGGGAAGCCACTGTGTACCCCCTTATTATAATCCTCCTGAGCTAAGCCCTTTTATTATCTCCAACTTACAAATGAGATTACTGTGGCTTAAAGGAATTAAGTCATTTGCCCAAGGCAACAGCCACTAATCAGCAGAATTGGAACCTGAGTCCAGAACTATGCTGCCAAAACTTGGGCTCTTAACTGCTTGAACTCCACTGCTTGTGAGCATCAAAGCATACACATTGTTATATTAACTTATACTTCAGAGAAAGCTACTATACCAGGTACTTCCAGTACTGGTAGTAACAACAAGTTTCTATAAGGGGAAGGTAGAAGAGGTCCAGAGAATAGTAGACACCTGGCAGTGGGTTACACAAATGCTTGATAGGTTATGAAATAGGTTGTAAGATGGGTATATGTATATTATGTTGTTCAGTGTTAGGCCACTTTAATATGATTCTTTTTTTCTCCATTACCAAAATAAGCCATGTTCACTATTGATTAGGAAATTCCAACATTTGCATAGTTTTATAAACATTTGATGTGTATCCTCCTAGACTTTCTGTTTTGAAAATATATTTTTTTATGAGTGGAATAATAGAGTTTTATAATATCCACCTCATCCATTTCTTCCATTATGAAATCTTTCCATGTCAAAAATATTCATAATATTCTGAATTTGGATGAATCATAATTTTTAATCATATCATATTTTTGGACAATTGTTTATACTCTTTTCTGTTAAAATATTGCAATAAACATCCCCATAGCTAAATCTTTTCACATATGTGTTAGTGTAGCCTTCAGATTATTCTTAAAGTTATAAAATGTTTTTGGTTTTATGCTTACTACCTTTAAATTATGTAATTGTGTGGTAGACTTTTTATTTTATTTTTTAAATAACTACCCAGAGACAATAGAATGACATTTTATTTTATTTTTATTTTATTTTTGGCTGTGCCCATGTGGTATGCATTGTGTGGCATGCGGGATCTTAGTTCCTCCCCAACCGGGGATCGAACCTGTGCCCCCTGCATTGGGAGCACAAAGTCTTAACCACTGGACTGCGAAGGAAGTCCCCATGGTAGAATTTTAAAATGCAATTAGCACAAAGTAGTTTTGTAGCATGAAAGCATTCTTTGGAAGAAATTCTTGTCCTTTGCCTATTTTGCTGCCATCCCAGCACAACAAGGAGAAAGAGCAGCAAAAAGAATCAGTACTCTGTGTGGCTGAAGATGCACTCCATCTCCTTCCCAGTTTGCATAGAATCAGTGCTGCACACAGGAATCTCTGTAAGCATTCTGATTGTAAAACACACTAATTGATTAAAGAAAGTTGGTGTTTATGTGATTATGTGACTATTTAAAAATCTCTTAAATATTTTTAGATCTAAACTTCTCTATATTCCATTTATTCATTTACTTTATTATTATCCCTGTCTTTTCCTTTTTTAATCCCATACATGTTTTCAGCTAATATTCTGTTCAATATAAGTCCCTGTCCCTTCCTACTTACTTCACTCTAGGCTATCCATATCTATTACTAATATATTTCAGTCTTGAAAAATCTCATTATTTTATATATAATATAATATATAAATACATATATAAAATTCATACATACGTAAAATAATGGGATATATATAATTTTGTGAATTTACTTATTTGTACAAATTTATCAGAAAACAAAGTAATGTTCTATTGTATTCAGAAGTTTCTAAATCATGAGGATTGCCAGTTGAGAAAGAGTGGTTAAATGATTTTTAGAATTTAAGACTCCTTCTATCTTATCCATTCATGATTTGTAATATTTTATAAGCCCCCATTAGTGACAATTATCTTTATATTATATTTGGCTAGTTTTAATCTTCAGAATAAAAAAATACAGTGGAGGTTTAGAAGCATCTTTTTTGCATTCTGAAGCAAATTCTTGATCCTTAGTATTAGAAGAAAATTTATTTCCAAATTTTAAATATCTGATTATCTCCTTAGCTTAATTTAATCCACTCTCCCCTCCCCACACAGACCCAGATAAATAATTTTCTGATTTTAATATAAGTACATCTCGACCAAATTATAACTTATTAGCTGTATAGCCACACCTGTTCTATCATCTGATTTATAAAAATCTCCAAATGTTATTTCAGTCCCTTCTGGCATTATGCGGAAAATGTTAATGTACTTCAAGTATACTTGTTTCACAATAGATGTGAATTAAACCTCTGAAATATAAACCCTAAAATGAAATGAACTTTCCAAGTGACTGTATTCACCATCTGAGATTTATGAAATGTTTGCTTAAGTTAAAATATGTTAATTTGCAATTGATATAGTTGAATACTCATTAAAGAACTTTCTTCTATTATTTGTATACATTCTTAAATCTGTAAAGGTTTTCTCTGTTAATGCTTATTTAAAAAATTAAGTGATATATTACTTTTGTGAAGTGCTAAGCTCATCAAACTGTGGTACAATAATTTATACATATAGATGACATCTAAATGCAAAATACTGATTGTGTTCATTCACATCAGTTATGTCTGATCAGAAATCCCACAACTTCAGCCATGTGATTAACTAACAACATAACTAAATAAAATCATTTAAAATTGTAGAAAAGTAAAACAAGTTTAAGTTTAAAGGAGTTATTGATTTGTAATTTAAAACATAATCTATCATTCATGAAGGAAAACGAGACACTTGATTGTAATTTCTCTAATGACAAGGAAATATATCTTATTGATATTTGTACATTGAATCTAGCTAGTATGGATCCTACCTAAACAGAATAGGTAGTCAGTAAGAGTCTATTGAAATAAAATAACATATTTATAAGAAACTTGCCTTTTAATGCCAAGATACATATTAGGTGTTACCAATGAAAACTGCACAACTCTTTCAGTTCCATCCACTTTAATCTTAGGTATATAATTTTAAAACTTTATTTGCTGGAATTCTTATTTCTAGTATTTCCAAACTTTCATTCATTCTTTCAACAGTAATTTGTTGAGCACCTTCCTTGTCTCAAACACTATGAGTATAAAAGATAAGGTTCCCACTCTCATGGAACTTACATTCTAGTTAGTTTACATTGGGAAGATTAAGTGAATGTAATGCACTTAGAATGTAGTGTCTGGCACATAGCAAATACTCAGCACTTACTGTCTGTGATGGTGATGATGCTGATGATGCTGATGATGGAAGATGTGGCTATAAATGCTATTCAAAGCTATGAGACTAGATGAGATCAACTAGGGAGGAAATGCAGGTAGAGAAAAGGGCTAAGGACTGAACCTCTGGTGATTTCTAGTACTTAGAGTGTACCTAAGAATGAGAATCATCAATAGAGACTGAGAAGAAGTAGCCAATGCAAAAGTGAACAAGGGTGGAGGAAACAAAATAGTGTAAAGGAAACCAGAGGAGTGTTTCAAAAAAGTAAACACTCCATGATATAAATCACAGCAAGATCCTTTTTGACTCACCTCCTAGAGAAATGGAAATAAAAACAAAAATAAACAAATGGGACCTAATGAAACTTAAAAGCTTTTGCACAGCAAAGGAAACCATAAACAAGACAAAAAGACCACCCTCAGAATGGGAGAAAATATTTGCAAATGAAGCAACTGACAAAGGATTAATCTCCAAAATTTACAAGCAGTTCATTCAGCTCAATATCAAAAAAACAAACAACCCAATGCAAAAATGGGCAGAAGACCTAAAGAGACATTTCTCCAAAGATATACAGATTGCCAACAAACACATGAAAGAATGCTCAACATCACTAATCATTAGAGAAATGCAAATCAAAACTACAATGAGGTATCACCTCACACAAGTCAGAATGGCCATCACCAAAAAATCTACAAACAATAAATGCTGGAGAGGTGTGGAGAAAAGGGGGAACCCTGTTGCACTGTTGGTGGGAATGTAAATTGATACAGCCAGTATAGAGAACAATATGGAGGTTCCTTAAAAATCTAAAAATAGAACTACCATAAGACCCAGTAATCCCACTACTGGGCATATACCCTGAGAAAACCATAATTCAAAAAGAGACATGTACCAAAATATTCATTGCAGCTCTGTTTACAATAGCCAGGACATGGAAGAAACCTAAGTGTCCATCGACAGATGAATGGATAAAGAAGATGTGGCACATATATACAATGGAATATTACTCAGCCATAAAAGGAAACGAAATTGAGTTATTTGTAGTGAGGTGGATGGACCTAGCATCTGTCATAGAGTGAAGTAAGTCAGAAAGAGAAAAACAAATACAGTATGCTAACACATATATATGGAATCTAAAAAAAAAAAAAAAAATGGTTCTGAAGAACCTAGGGCCAGGACAGGAATAAAGATGCAGACATAGAGAATGGACTTGAGGACAGGGGGAGAGGGAAGGGTAAGCTGGGATGAAGTGAAAGAGTGGCATGGACTTATATATACATTACCAAATGTAAAATAGATAGTTAGTGGGAAGCAGCTACATAGCACAGGAAGATCAGCTCGGTGCTTTTTGTCTACCTAGAGGGGTGGGAAGGAGACGCAAGAGGGAGGAGATATGAGGATGTATGTATATGTATAGCTGATTCACTTTGTTATACAACAGAAACTAACACACCATTGTAAAGCAATTATACTCCAATAAAGATGTTAAAAAATAAATAAAGCAAAAGGAAGTAAACAATTGTGTCAAATGCTGCTGAAAATTTGAATTAGATAATAACAATTAAATTTTGGAATTTCCAACATAGAGTCATTCATAACCTTGAAAAAATGCTATTTCTACAGAGGATGAAGAAGAAAACTATTGAAATGGATAGAAAAGAGACTGGGGAAAAGGCAAGTCATGAAAAGGGAAATATGAATGACTAAGAAGTATAAAATGAGATGATCAGTTTCAGTAGTAAGCAGAGAACTGCAAACTAAACCAACAATGAGACACTACCTTTGCACCCTAAAAAAAAGATTTTTTTAATACCTTTTCTAGTAAGTATCGGGAAAGCAAGAACCTTCATTCAGTGAGCTGACGGTGTAAGCTGGTGCCTCCATCCTGGGAACCATTTGGCATTATTTAAGTATGTGTATCCCTATGACCTCATGATTTCGCTCCAGGGATTATACTACAGAAAAACTCCGCTATAAGTACACATGAAGATGGGTTAAAAGCTTTTTAAAAATTATTTATTTATTTATTTTTAATTGAAGTATAATTGACTTAACAATATTATATTAGTTTCAAGTGTACAACAGAGTGATTCCATATTTTTATAGAATATACTCCATTTAAAGTTATTATAAAATATTGACTATATTCCCTGTGCTGTGTCTTATTCCCATTCTTGTATCTAATTTATTTTGTACCTAGTAGTTTGATCTCCTTCCTCCATTTTGCCCCTCCGTTCACACCTCTTCCAACTGGTAACCAATAGTTTGTTCTTTGTATCTGTGAGTCTGTTTCTGTTTTATTATTTGTTCATTTGTTTTATTTTTTAGATTCCACATATAAGTGATAACATACAGTATTTGTCTTTCTCTGTCTGACTTATTTCACTAAGCGTAATACCCTCCAACTCAATCGAAGCTGTTGCAAATGGCAAAATTTCATTCTTTTCTATGGCTAATATTTCATTGTGTGTGTGTATATATATATATATATATATATATATATATATATATATATATATATATATATATATACCACTTCTTCTTTATACATTCATCTATTGATGGGCACTTAGGTTGCTTCCATATCTTGGCTATTGTAAATAATGCTGCTATGAACATTAGGGTGCATATATTTTTTTCAAATTAGTATTTTGTTTTCTTTGGATATATACCCAGGAGTGGAATTGCTGTATCATATGGCAGTTCTATTTTTCTGTTTTTAAGGAACTTCCATACTGTCTTCCATAGTGGCTGTACCAGTTTACAGTCACACCAACAGTGTACAAGGGTTCCCTTTTCAACACATCCTCATCAATACTTAACATTTTTTGTCATTTTGACAATAGCCATACTGACAGTTGTGAGGTGATACCTCATTTGTTTGATTTGCATTTCCCTGATAATTAGGGATGTTGAGCATCTTTTCATGTGTCTGTGGGCCATCTGTATGTCTTCTGTAGAAAAATGCCTATTCAGGTTTTCTGCCCATTTTTAAATCATGTTGTTTGTTTGTTTTAATATTGAATTATATTAGTTCTTTGTATATTTGGGATATTAACCCCTTATCAGACATATCATTTGCAAATATCTTCTCCCATTCAGTAGGTAGGTTACCTTTTCATTTGGTTGATGGTTTCCTTTGCTGTGCAAAATGTTTTAAGTTTTATTATATCCCATTTGTTTATTTTTGCTCTTGTTTCCCTTGCCCAAGGAGACGGATCCAAAAAACAAAAACAAAACAAAACTCTAAGACCTATGTCAAAGAGTGTGCTGCCTGTTTTCTTCTAGGAGTTTTATGGTTTCTGATCTTACATTTATATCTTTAATTCATTTTGAGTTTATTTTTGTATGTGGTATGAGAAAATGTTCTAATTTCATTCTTTTACCTGTAGCTTTCTAGTTTTCCCAATACTACTTGTTGAAGAGACTATCTTTTCCCCATTGTATATTCTTTTCTCCTTGGTCATAGATTCATTGACCATATGTGCATGGGTTTATTTCTGAGCTCTCTATTTGGTTCCATTGATCTATGTGTCTGTTTTTGTGCTGGTACCATACGCTTTGATTACTGTAGCTTTGCAGCATACTCCAAAGTCAAGGATCATGGTACCTCCACCTTTGTTCTTTTTTCTGAACATTGCTTTGGCTATTCGGGGTCTTTTGTGATTCCATACAAATTTTAGGATTATTTGTTCCAGTTCTGTGGAAAATGTCATGAGTATTTTGACAGGGATTACATTAAATCTGTAGATTTCTTTGAGTAGTATGGACATTTTAACAATATTAATTCTTCCAATCCATGAACACAGGATATCTTTCCATTATTTGTATCATCTTCAGTGTCCTTCAACAATGTCTTATAGTTTACAGAGTATTGGTCTTTCACCTCCTTGGCTAAATTTATTCCTAGGTATTTTATTCTTTTTGATGCAATTGCAAATGGATAGTTTTCTTAATTTTTCTTCCTGATAGTTCATTATTAGTGTATAGAAAAGCAACAGATTACTGTATATTAATCTTATATCTTGCAATTTTACTGAATCATTTATTAGTTCTAGTAGCTTTTTTGATGGATACTTTAGGATTTTCTGTATATAATATCATGTCATCTGCAAATAGTGACAATTTTACTTCTTCCTTTCCAATTTGGATTCCTTTTATTTATTTATTTTTTATCATCTGATTTCTGTGGCTAGAACTTCCCATACCATGTTAAATAGAAATGGCAAGAATGAGCCTCCTAGTCTTGTTCCTGATCTTAGAAGAAAAGTTTTCAGCTTTTCACCATTAACTATAATGTTAGCTTGGGTTTGTCATAAATGGCCCTTATTATGTTAAGGTATGTTCTCTCTATAACAACTTTGATGATAATATTTATTACGAATTAATGTTGAATTTTGTCAAATGCTCTTTCTGAATTTGTTGAGATCATGTCATTTTCATCCTTTATGTTGTTGATGTATATCACAGTTTCACATAGATTCATTTACAGATATTGGACCATCCTTGCATCCCTGGGTTAAATCCCATGATCATGATGTGTGATCCTTTTTATGTATTGTTGAATTCACTTTGCTAATACTTTGTTGAGGACATTCGCATCTATATTCATCAGAGATATTGGTGTGTAATTTTCTTTTTTTGTAGTATCTTTGTTTGGTTTTGGTATCAGGATAATAGTGGCCTTATAAAATGAGTTTGTGAGTTTTCCCTCCTCCTCAATCTTTTGGAATAGTTTGAGAAGGACAGCTATTAACGCTTCTTTATATGTTTGGTAGAATTGCCTTGTGAACCTGTTTTATTTGCTGGAAGTTTTTTGATTACTTATTCAATTTCAATACTAGTAATAGGTCTGTTCACATTGTCTATTTCTTCCTGATTAAGTTTTGTATGCTTCTGGGAATTTATTCATTTCTTCTAGGTTGTCCCAATTTGTTGGCATATAACTGTTCATAGCATTCTATTTCTCTTGTTTGTATTTCTGTGATATCAGTTGTAACTTCTCTTTCATTTCTAATTTTGAGTCATCTTTTTTTTTTTTTTTTTTTTGTGGTACGCGGGCCTCTCACTGTTGTGGCCTCTCCCATTGCGGGGCACAGGCTCTGGACGCGCAGGCTCAGCGGCCATGGCTCACGGGCCCAGCCGCTCCGCGGCATGTGGGATCTTCCCGGACCGGGGCACGAACCCATATCCCCTGCATCGGCAGGCGGATTCTCAACCACTGCGCCACCAGGGAAGCCCCTTTTTTTGTTGTTTTTTTTTGTTTTTTTTGCATCTTTTTTTTTAATGAGTCTGACTAAAGGCTTATCAGTTTTGTTTGTCTGTCAAAAAATAGCTCTTGTGTTCATCAGTCTTTTCTATTTTTTTTCTATTTTATTTATTTCCACTCTGAGCTTTATTTATTTCCTTTTTTTCTGCTGACTTTGGGTTTTGTTTATTCTTTTTCTAATTCCTTTAAATGGTAGGTTGTGTTGTTTATTTGTGTTGTTATTCGTCTTATTTCTTGAGGTGGGCCTGTATCACTCTAAACTTTCTTCTTGGAACTGCTTTTGCTGCATCCCCTAGATTTTGGAAAGTTGTGTTTTGAATTTTCATTTATCTTAGGTATTTTTGGATTTCCTCTTTGATTCCTTTGTTGAATCCTTGGTTTTTTAGTACCTTCTAATTTCATACTGCTGTGGTCAGAAAAGATGCTTGATATAATTTCTATCTTCCTTAATTTATTGAGACTTGTTTTGTGTCATAGTATGTGATCTATCCTGGAGAACATTCCATGTGCACTTGAAAAGAATGTGTATTCTGCTGTTTTGGGATGGAATGTCCTATAGATATCTGTTAAGTCTAGCTGGTCTTCTGTGTCATTTAAGGCATTCTGTCATTCTGTTTCCTTATTGATTTTCTGTCTGGATGATCTGTCCATTGATATAAGTGGGGTGTTAAAGTCCCCTAGTATTATTGTTTTACAGTCAATTTTTCCCTTTATACCTGTTAATATTTGCTTTATATATTTAGGTGCTTCTATATTAGGTGCATATATGTTTACAAATTTTATATTCTCTTCTTGTGCTGATCTATATCATTATATAATGCCCCTTTTTGTCTTTTATTGTAGACTTTGAGTTTGTTTTTGTTTTGTTTTTTGGCCACACTGTGTGGCATGTGAGATCTTAGTTCCCCAACCAGGGATTGAACCCATGCTGCCTGCAGTGAAGCATGGAGTCTTAACCACTGGACCACCAGAGAAGTCCCTGTAGACTTTGTTTTAAAGTCTACTTCGTCTGTTATGAGTATTCCTACCCTCATTTTCTTATGGTTTCCATTTGCATGAAATATCTTTTTTCATCCCCTCCCTTTCAGTCAGTGTGTGTTTTTTTTCTCTGAAGTGAGTTTCTTATAGGCAGCATATATGGGTCTTGTGTTTAATCCAGTTAGCCACCCTATGTGTTTTGATTGGGGCATTTAGTCCATCGACATTTAAAGTGATTATTGATAGGTATGTACTTATTGCCATTTTGTTACTTGTTTTCCAACGTTTTTGTAGTTCTTTTCTGTTCTTCTATTAGTCTCTTTCCTTTGTGGTTTGATGATTTTCTTTAGTGTTATGTTAGTGTTTCTTTCTCTCTAATTTTTGTGTATCTATTGTAGGTTTTTTGATTTGTGGTTACCATGGAGTTTATATATATTGACCTATAACTATATCTACTTGTTTTAAGCTGATAGTCATTTAAGTTCAAACACATTCTAAAAGATCTACAATTTTTACTCCCTCCTCCTCCCCAGTTTGTGTTTTTGACATCATATTTTACATTTTTATGCCTATCCCTTAGCTATCTATTGCAGTTTTAGTTGATTTTACAATTTTTATCTTTTATCATTCATACTAGCTTATTTAAGTGGTTGGTCCACTGCCTTTACTATCTATTAGCCTTTACCAGTGGGATTTTTCCCTTCCTAGGTTTTCTTATTTCGGTTGTAGCCTTTTCTTTTTTACCTAAAAAAGACCCTTTAACATTTCTTGTAAGGTCAGTTTAGTATTGAAGAACTCTTAGTTTTTCCTTGTCTGGGAAGCTCTTTATCTCTCTAATTCTGAATGATAAACTTTCTGGGTAGTATATCCTAGGTTTTAGGGTTTTTATTTTCAGCACTTTAAATATATCATGCCACTCCTTTCTGGACTGCAAAGTTTCTGCTGAAAAATCAGCTGGTAAACTTGTGGATGTTCCCTTGTATGTGACTCTTTTTTTTCTCTTGCTGCCTTTAAAATTCTCTCTTTAACTTTTGCCATTTTAATTATGATATATCTTAGTGTGGGTCTCTTTGGGTTCATATTGTATGGGGTTCTCTGTGCTTTTTATACTTGGATATCTGTTTCCTTCTTCAGGTTAGAGAAGTTTTCAACCATAATTTCATCAAATACCTTTTCTACCCCTTTCTCTCTCTCTTCTCTTTCTGTGACCCCTATAATACAAATGTTAGTACACTTGATGTTGCCCTAGAAGTCCCTTAAACTATTCTCATTTTTTAAAATTTGTTTTTCTTTCTGCTGTTCTGATTGGGTGATTTCCACTGTTCTATCTTTCAGACCACTTATGCATTCTGTATCACATAATCTTGCTGTTAATTTCTTCTAGTATATTTTTCACTTTAGTTATTGTATTCTTCAGTTCTGACTGGTTCTTTTTTATATTTTCTACATCTTTGTTAAAGTTCTCATTGTGTTCGTCTATTTTTTTTTCTGAAGTTCAGTTAACATTCTTATTACTATTGCTTTGAACTCTTTATCAGATAATTTTTTATCTCTGTTTCTTTTAGAGTTTTTCAGGGGATTTATCTTGTTCTTTCATTTGAAACATATTCCTCTATCTTCTCATTCTGTTTAGTTTTCTCTGTTTTTTCCTATGAAGTTAGGTGAGCCATTTACCTATCCTGGTCTTGAGGGCATGTTGCTATGTGGAAGTGTCCCTATATAGTATGCACATGCCCAGTGGCTTTGCTAGGAGAGCTGGATCTGAAGTGAGCACAGGACAGATCTTCCCCCAGGGTGCACTGGCAGCTGCCACTGTGGTGCAAGGTAGGGCTGGATTCGGAGGGGCTGGAACTAGAACCAGGTGCGAACCAGGGCTCTTCCTAGGCTCCATGGAAGTCAGCGCCCTATCAGGGGTTGGTCCAGAGCCCAATGGGCTGGAGCAAGAGCCCCAAGGGAGTTCTGCTTCTCCCTCATGTGATGGCAGTCTCCAACTTAGTTGGGGGCGTGGCTGTGGCCTGAAGGATTCGGGCTGCACTTCTGAGCTGGTTCCACTTTTTCCCTGGTATGCATGCCTTGGTTAGAAGCTGGGTCAGGGCTGGAGGGGTTGAGTCACACTACTGAGCTGGTTCCACTCCTTCCCAAGTGTGTGTTCTCACGGCCATGCTGGTGATAGTAGTCTCCACTGTGGAACTGGTTCTGTTCCTGCCTGAGTGCTCAGGGTCCTTCTACTCTGCCATCTTGATCCCACCTCTGGTAAAAAGCTTCTATTGCAGGATTATTTGTTGTGATGCTAAGTTGTAAGCAAACTAGGTTTCATCACTATTGGACTAGATCAGTAAAATGTGGTATGTGCACACAATTAAATATTATATATCAGTCAGAAAGGAATAAATCATATCTACATATAGCTATATGGATAGGTCTCAAAAACAATGTAGTGAAAAAAGTAAGAATTAAAATGAGATTTATAGCTTCACATCATTTGTGTAGTTTTTAAAAACATCTCCAAAAAGTACTATTTTTTCACACATAGGTACAGGTTTGAAGGCATACATTAAATTCACAAGTGTGGGCACTCTCTAATTAAATGCAAATAAATATGGCCTGATATCTTAAAACAAAAACAAAAACAAAATAAAGAACCTTCCTCATTACCATATCTCCCTTCAACTGCGACTGAATTTCTCTGCTCCCTATTCACAAAATCAGATAGCTTGTTTTTACAGTTTCAACCTCATCCCCCACCCCCACCAAGTTCTATTCCCCTTGTGTTCTTTTGTACCCTGGACACACAGAACTGAGTTGATTAGACTCCTTAGTACAGAACATACTATACTTGATCTGTACAAGCAAGACCCCTCCCTAAACAATACATCTATAAAATAGTCAAACACTGAAAAATACGGAGAATAATATAACAAATGTGTGTGGATCCATCACCTGTATTTTACAAGTTTTAACATGTTATCATAGTTACTCTGTAGATTTTTTAAAAATATGTAGTTAAAACCTTCAGTTTTACTCTTCCCCATACAAAGATAACCACTGATGACACCAGGCCCAACTGCAAGAATGAGGTCCTCAGGCAAGAAGTGATGAGATTCAGAACAGAAGTGAGGGGGTAACCTTATTACCACCCCCAATGATGATAACAGTAGTTATGTGTGCCTGACACTGTTCTCCTCTTTACATATATTAAGTAACTTAATTCCCAAAACAATCCTATGCTGTAATAACCATTTTATAGATTAGGAAACTAAAATACCTAAAGTCACTTACTTAGGAGGAAGCAGAGCCAGGATTTGAAGTTAGGCAGTCTGGCTTTGGAGTTCCTGCACTCTACCTCTATGTTACCCTGTCTAGGAGTGTATTAAAAGAGCAGTGAGTTTTTGTTTTTCCTTTTCATCTATTATCTGTACCATTAAAAATATATATATAGCCTTCACCTTTTCATTAAAAAAAATTCTCCTGGATCTGTATTTCTGGGTGCCAATTCTCCTGCCTGCTTGTTCCTCCATTCTGCTGCTTGAACCTGGAATCATTTTCTTTCATATTGTACTTTGAATCAGATTTTTTTAAAATTTTTTGATGTTTTCTTTATCCAGAAAATTTTAAGCTTGAAATATCTTTCCACTATAAAGATTTTGTTTATTGTTTTCTCAAACAGTATACTAACTTAATATACCCTCCAAGTGACTGTAAAGTTTTATATACTGCTATAAAATAGCTAACTATGAATACCTTTTGTATTTGTAGATCCTAGAAACCTTTTGGAATAACAGGATTCTCTTAAATGACTAATTACCCCAAATCTGATGCCTATGTAATGCTATCCAGCAAGCAGCTGGCTTCATATGAAGAGAGGCTAAGAGCTCCTTTTTGTCTTCATTTCAAATCATTTGCTTCTTATTTAATATCTGCAAAGAACGCACATTATAGTAGAATTTGCTGTTGTAAATTTTGGATTGTTTCCATGGGTTCTGCCTTACATCTGCACGGTGTTTAAAGCCAATGCTTCCTTTCTTTTTGTAGGCATTCAGGGCCTTTTGCCTCATAATCCAATGTCATGCTGAATGACAGAAAATTGAAGTTGAATTTATTTAACCATAGAGAAGGGCTACACAGAACAATACACTTATTTAAGAACTCTTTGCATCAGGAACTGAAGGAGCTGTCTTATGCAGGTGGCTTAATCTCTCTGCTGCTTAGCCTAACTATGTGCCTTTATTTATTAAGGACAGGAACTGGGCACTCTGCTTCCAGAAACAAAAGGGCCCCACTTGTCTATCAGAACCAATAATAAACCAATAACATGCTTATACCTCATTCAGAACAGTAAAAATATGTCCTATATATTTTTAAAATAATTCTTAGCACTTCTTTATTACAGAAAATATATTCAAAGGTAACAACAAAAAAAAGCTTTGAAAATACATTAACCAGCTTGTAGCTATACACTGGTGGGCTGTTTACATTATGGATTATTCATAATGACTCTATTTTTCTCGATTCTACATGGTATCTTCTCTCCTTAAGTAAAATGATTTATTTGTTGACATTATTTATATTTCCACACGACAACCTCCAGAGGTTTCTGTGTTTTAAAGTAAAACATTTATTTGCTTTCCCTGTTTTTACTTAGAGATGCTGTAAATACATAGTGAATAATCTGAAGGAACTGGCTTCCCTACTCATTGGGTACTGTGATTTAAAGACTAAGGATCTATGTTTATCTTGAAATAGGGAGAAAGGGAGATTTAGGTGGGTATGTAGAGAGAATAATACTGGAAAGTATAATAGCCTTTGCTTTCTTGAGTTGGGTCATGATTGTGTAGTTTATTTTCCTTTAAACCTAGTAAATTCTTGAACTTTGATGCACAAGTATATTCAAATGTGATCCTAAGAATACTTCACAATGCTGTAAAAATGGGTTTTGAACTAGCTACCATTTTTACTGTCTACTATTCTACCAATTATTAGATAATTGATAATTAATAGCATAAAATTCACATATCAGGTACCAGTTCTTTGGAGTTTATTTTTAAGATAATCAGTTCTTCCTCTTAACAATAGCTACATTTAGAAGTAATAACATAGAATTTATCATGTGGGCTCAGATCCATCCTTCATCTAGTTTAGGATTATATTCTGACAAAAGCACCAAGGGACATTTAAGAGAAAGGTATAATTGTTCTCTCTGATGTCAGTGTTACTAAGTCAGTCACAAGGATACCATGTTTGTCTTAATATCTTTCATTAACTATATTAATTTTTAAACTTTCTAAAATCTAAGCCACCTCTTGGAATTAGACATTAGACTAATTCACTACATATTTTATGTAGTAATAAATAATACTTTTCATTTGTCTTAAGTATACCTCTTTAAATATTCTAGGATATACTGAATAAATATATGGCCACACTAACCACATTTTCATGGACAAATATCATATCTCCTTTTAGCTTTTATATTTTTGACAATCAGTGTAAGAGAGTTAGAGAGATAAGGATTTGGGGATGAAGCCAACCTCAGTTTGAATAACGGTATCACTTCTAACTAGCTCTGTGACCTTTGATAAGTTAGTTAATTACTCTGATTCTTAGAGCCTTCTAGTAAAAATAAAATGTGTATCTGTCTTTCATGATAGTTGTGACTATGAATTAAATGAAATAGGAGAAAGCACCCTGCAAAGTGCCTGGAATAGTATACCATCAACAAACATCAACTTTCTTCCCTCTTTATTTTTCAGAGGATGGGCAGAAATGTTTCAGCTGTGCCTGTGTGAATAGGACCCTCTGCAAGCCCACATGTACTTAATAACAAAGCAACACATTATGCAACATTCATTAGAGATTGCCTTGTTTCAAATGGTTACCCTCAAAACTAAATTCTCTATGTGTATGTTATTTTATCTTTTCTCTCATATAATGATATTACTTGATAAGTAGAAAAGATGTACCATACAAATATTATCTATGAAGTAAGTCCATATTGAATTATTTATTTATTCAAGGAGCCATTCTCTCAAATAGATCCCCTTACCCGAGTTTAAAATCTTGTCAGTTTGACTGCTGGCTAATGCATTTATTCACTGTAAGATACTAGGCAAGAGAATCAAAGAAAATCTCATTTCTCATCATCTGAAAAATGGGGCTGTTTGCACTTATGTAGCAATATGAGGGATAACATTAATATATATGAACATGCTGAATAAACAAAGATTTATACCAATATCTAGTAAATTCTAATTAAAACATTTGTTTACAGTGAATTTATTTTCTGATTTAAGGAACTGGCTCATTTTCATGAAACAAAGTTAAGAAGGCAGACTGAAGATACATATAGAAATTTTATACATTTGTATGGATGCATAAAGTTTTTAAAGTTTAACTCCCAAACATATTCTATGAAGCCACCATCACCCTGATAACAAAACCAGAAAAAGGTATCACAAAGAAAGAAAATTATAGACCAATATCACTGACATTTGGTAAGGTTGCAGGATACAAAATTAATGCACAGAAATCTCTGGCATTCCTATACACCACCAACAAAAAATCAGAAAGAGAAATTAAGGAAACACTCCCATTTACCATTGCAACAAAAAGAAGAAAATACCTAGGAATAAACTTACCTAAGGAGGCAAAAGACCTGTACTCAGAAAACTATAAGACACTGATGAAAGAAATCAAAGATAACATAAACAGATGGAGAAATATACCATGTTCTTGGATTGGAAGAATCAATATTGTGAAAATGACTATAGTACCCAAAACAAGCTACAGAGTCAATGCAATCCCTATCAAACCACCAATGGCATTCTTCACAGAATTAGAACAAAAAACCCTTACAATTCATATGGAAACACAAAAGACCCTGAATAGCCAAAGCAATCTTGAAAAAGAAAAACGGAGGAATCAGGCTCCTGAACTTCAAACTGTACCACAAAGCTACAGTAATCAAGAGAGTATGGTACTGGCACAAAAACAAAAATATAAATCAATGGTACAAGATAGAGTGCCCAGAGATAAACGCATGCACATATGGTCACCTAATTTATGACAAAGGAGGCAAGAAAAGACAAACTCTTCAATAAGTGGTACTGGGAAAACTGGACAGCTACATGTAAAAGAATGAAATTAGAACACTACCTAACACCATACCCCAAAATAAGCTACAAATGGATTAAAGACTTAAATGTAAGACAATACACTATAAAACTCTTAGAGGAAAATGTAGTAAAAACACTCTTTGTCATAAACCACAGCAAGATCTTTTTTGACCCACCTCCTAGAGTAAGGGATATAAAAACAAAAATAAACAAATGGGACCTAATTAAACTTAAAAGCTTTTGCACAGCAATGGAAACCATAAACAAGACAAAAAGACAACCCTCAGAATGGGAGAAAATATTTGCTGATGAAACAACAGACAAAAGATTAATCTCCAAAATATACAAATAGCTCATGGAGCTCAATATCAAAAAAACAAACAATCCAGTTAAAAAATGGGTGGAAGACTTAAATAGACATTTCACCAATGAAGACATACAGATGGCCAAGAGGCACATGAAAAGATGCTCAACATCACTAATTATTAGAGAAATGAAAATCAAAACTACAATGAGGTATCACCTCATACCGGTCAGAATGGCCATTATCAAAATATATAGAAACAATAAATGCTGGAAAGGGTATGGTGAAAGGGAACCCTCCTGCACTGTTGGTGGGAATGTAAATTGATACAACCACTATGGAAAACAGTATGGGGGTTCCTTAAAAAATGAAATATAGAACTGCCATATGACCCAGCAATCCCACTACTGGGCATATACCCTGAGAAAACCATAATTCAAAAAGAGACATGTACCACAATGTTCATTGCAGCACTATTTACAATAGCCTGGACATGGAACGAACCTAAATGTCTACTGACAGATGAATGGATAAAGAAGATGTGGCACATATATACAATGCAATATTACTCAGCCATAAAAAGAAACGAAATTGAGTTATTTGTAGTGAGGTGGGTGGACCTAGAGTCTGTCATACAGAGTGAAGTAAGTCAGAAAGAGAAAAACAAATACCATATGCTAACACATATATATGGAATCTAAAAAACAAATAGTGGTATTGATGAACCTAGTTGCAGGGCAGGAATATATAGGTAGACATAGAAAATGGACTTGAGGACATGGGGTGGGAGGGTGAAGCTGGGGCAAAATGAGAGTGTCATTGACATATATACACTACCAAATGTAAAATAGTTGGCTGGTGGGAAGCAGCAACATAGCACAGGGAGATCGGCTCAGTGCTTTGCGATGACCTAGAGGGGTGGGATAGGGAGGATGGGAGAGAGGCTTAAGAAGGAGGGGATATGGGGACATATATATGCATATGGCTGATTCACTTTGTTGTGCAACATAACTAACACACTATTGTGAAACAATTATTCTCCAATAAAGATCTATCAAAATATTTTTAAAAATAATTTTAAAGTTTACTATTATAAATATGTTATTAAAACACCTGAACAGATGTAACATGGAAATTTTATAAATTCCAATGTTTAAAATTATTTTCTTCATAGAAGTCAGTTAATCCACCTGTGTAAATTTGTTTTCCACCTTTTCCCAGAAAGAGTACCAACAAGGCCTGTTATTGGGTCTGGGGTTCAGATCTTAGTCTACACACACAGGCTAATGGTGGGTCTCAGATCATTCAAGCCATATGTTCTTTCTGCTTTAGTTTCAGCTCTGCATCCACACATGTGAGACGTGGCTGCCTGAATAATCTTTCTCAAACACTACTTGAATTCCTCACTTCAAGACTCTGTGGAAGGCAATTGCCTGCTTGTATTTTCTTGGTTTGAAAGTCATTAAAATGCCTATTAGACACTACCCTGAGTTAACAGATTCTTTACTGGAAGCCTTGCACATGGTTTACCTATTTCAGTTCTACTGGGAGGCCTTAGCAATACTTCTAAGTTCCAGGCCACAAGAGTCAAGTGTTTCAGAAGTGAGCCATATGATCAAAAATTCATATCTGTGCCAGCGACATAAATTTCCTTTGAAAACATCAGTAAAATTTAGCCTATTAGCTGTTTGAAAAGTAGCATGATGTTGGGTGCAGAAAGAGGCCAATAAATTGAGTGTCAAAACCTATTAATTCTGTGGGATTTCAGAGTAGGGATGAGCTACATATGGTCATCCAAGCAAAGTGGAATAAACAGCTGCATTGTTCTTCAGGAGGTGAGTGGCAATGCTAAAAGAATGTGGTTTACTCTATGAAAATATCTGGACATTTAAAATGTACTAATCAGAAGAACACATTATGTCATTCCAGATCTACAGTGTCAAGTTGAAGCACTTGGGCTAAAACTTCAGAAGGCAGTGACTGAGATGGACAACTACAAAGAAAAGCTCATGTAAGATGGTAAACTTAAACAACCTGTAAGAATTTAGAAAGACCTGCATGTGTTCTCTGTGACTCTGGGCAGTAATTTGGATGTGTTGGTATGGTCTACTGCAGTTTTTATCAGATACTTTTCTGGCCTATATTGAAGGACCTGTAAATATTTTTAAATATATGAAATGTTTCTTTATCTCAGTAGGAAACTTACCTATCCAGGTATTAAACTTTCCCTGATTATTCAAGTGTAGTAACTTAATGTTCTCTGAACTTTTTGTCTTATTATCTCTTTATTATCTGTCTGGAAGAAACAACATTGAAGATGTTTCATAAGATTATTGGGATTGACATATATACACTAATATGTATAAAATAGATAACTAATAAGAACATGCTGTATAATAAATAAATAAATAATCAATTTTAGGTTCAAAAAGACAGTTAAGTATCTTTGAAATTCTGGAGTGCTTATGCCTTATGTAAGTGAGAGAGAAAATATTAGAAAACAAATGATAAGAAAATGCCCTTGTAAAATATCCAGAGTACCATTTATTTTATTTATTTATTTACTTATTTTTCATCTTATGTATGGTTTCCTTTGCTGTGCGAAAGCTTTTAGGTTTCATTAGGTCCCGTTTTTTTATTTTTGGTTTTATTTCCATTACTCTAGGAGGTGGATCAAAAAAGATCTTGCTGTGATTTATGTCAAAGAGTATTCTTCCTATGTTTTTCTCTAAGAGTTTTATAGTATCCGGGCTTACATTTAGGTCTCTAATCCATTTTGAGTTTATTTTTGTGTATGGTGTTACAGAGTGTTCTACTTTCATTCTTTCACAGGTAGCTGTTCAGTTTTCCCAGCACCACTTATTGAAGAGACTGTCTTTTCTCCATAGCATATCCTAGAGACTGTCTTTTCTCCATAGTATATCCTTGCCTCCTTTGTCATAGATTAGTTGACCACAGGTGTGTGAGTTTATCTCTGGGCTTTCTATCTTGTTCCATTGATCTATGTTTCTGTTTTTGTGCCAGTACCATATTGTCTAGATTACTGTAGCTTTGTAGTATAGTCTGAAGTCAGGGAGTCTGATTCCTCCAGTTCCATTTTATTCCCTCAAGACTGCTTTGGCTCTTCAGGGTCTTTTGTGTCTCCATACAAAATTTAAGATTTTTTGTTCTAGTTCTGTAAAAAATGCCATTTGTCATTTGATAGGGATTGCACTGAATCTGTAGATTGCTTTGGGTAGTATAGTCATTTTCACAATATTGATTCTTCCAATCCAAGAACATGGTATATCTCTCCATCTGTTGGTATCATCTTTAATTTCTTTCATCAGTGTCTTATAGTTTTCTGCACACAGGTCTTTTGTCTCCCTAGGTACGTTTATTCCTAGGTATTTTATTCTTTTCGTTGCAATGGTAAATGAGAGTGTTTCTTAATTTCTCTTTCAGAGTTTTCATCATCAGTGTATAGGAATGCCAGAGATTTCTGAGCATTAAGTTTGAATCCTGTAACTTTACCAAATTCATTGATTGGCTCTAGTAGTTTTCTGCTGGCATCTTTAGGATTCTCTATGTAGTATCATGTCATCTGCAAACAGTGACAGTTTTACTTCTTCTTTTCTGATTTGGATTCCTTTTATTTCTTTTTTTTCTCTGATTGCCGTGTCTAGGACTTCCAAAACTATGTTGAATAATAGTGATATTATCTTAGTCTTGTTCCTGATCTTAGAGGAAATGCTTTCAATTTTTCACCATTGAGAATGATGTTTGCTGTGGGTTTGTCGTATATGGCCTTTATTAAGTTGAGGTAGGTTCCCTCTATGCCCACTTTCTGGAGAGTTTTTATCATAAATAGGTGTTGAACTTTGTCAAAAGCTTTTTCTGCATCTATTGAGATGATCATATGTTTTTTTTTCTTCAATTTGTTAATATGGTGTATCACATTGATTGATTTGTGTATATTGAAGAATCCCTGGGATACATCCCTGGGATAAATCCCACTTGATCATGGTGTATAATCTTTTTAATGTGTTGTTGGATTCTGTTTGCTAGTATTTTGTTGAGGATTTTTGCATCAATATTCATCAGTGATATTGGTCTGTAATTTTTTTTTTGTAGTGTCTTTGTCTGATTTTGGTATCAGGGTGATGGTGGCCTCATAGAATGAGTTTGGGAGTGTTCCTTCCTCCACAATTTTTTGGAAGAATTTGAGGATAGGTGTTAGCTCTTCTCTAAATGTTTGATAGAATTCACCTGTGGAGCCATCTGGTCCTGGACTTTTGTTTGTTGGAAGATTTTTAGTCACAGTTTCAATTTCATTACTTATGATTGGTCTGTTCATATTTTCTGTTTCTTCCTGGTTCAGTCTTGGAAGGTTATACATTTATAAGAATTTGTCCATTTCTTCCAGGTTGTCCACTTTATTGGCATAAAGTTGGTTGTAATAGTCTCTTAGGATGCTTTGTATTTCTATAGTGTCTGTTGTAACTTCTCCTTTTTCATTTCTAATTTTAGTGATTTGAGTCCTCTCCCTATTTTCTTGATGAGTCTGGCTAATGGTTTATCAATTTTGTGTATCTTCTCAAAGAACCAGCTTTTAGTTTTATTGATCTTTGCTATTGTTTTCTTTGTTTCTATTTCACTTATTTCTGCTCTGATCTTTATGATTTCTTTCCTTCTGCTAACTTTGGGTTTTGTTTGTTTTTCTTTCTCTAGTTCCTTTAGGTGTAAGGTTAGATTGTTTATTTGAGATTTTTCTTGTTTCTTGAGTTAGGCTTGTATTGTTATAAACTTCCCTCTTAGAACTGCTTTTGCTGCATCCCATAGCTTTTGGATCATCGCATTTTCATTGTCATTTGTCTATAGGTATTTTTTGATTTCCTCAGTGATCTCTTGGTTATTTAGTAACGTATTGTTTAGCCTCAATGTGTTTGTGTTTTTTACGTTTTTTTCCCTATAATTCCTTTCTAATCTCATAGCATTGTGGTCAGAAAAGATGCTTGATATGATTTCAATTTTCTTAAATTTACTGAGGCTTGAATTGTGACCCAAGATATGATCTATCCTAGAGAATGTTCCATGAGCACTTGAGAAGAAAGTGTAATCTGCTGTTTTTGGATGAATGTCCTATAAATATCACTTAAATCTATCTGGTCTATTGTGTCATTTAAAGCTTCTGTTCCCTTATTTATTTTCATTTTGGATGATCTGTCCATTGGTGTAAGTGAGGTGTTAAAGTCCTCCACTATTATTGTGTTACTGTAGATTTCCTCTTTTATAGCTGTTAGCAGTTCCCTTATGTATTGAGGTGCTCCTATTTTGGGTGCATATATATTTATAATTATTATATCTGCTTCTTGGATTGATCCCTTGATCATAATGTGGTGTCCTTCCTTATCTCTTGTAACAGTCTTTATTTTAAAGTCTATTTTATCTGATATGAGTATTGCTACTCCAGCTTTCTTTTGATTTCCATTTGCATGGAATATCTTTTTCCATCCCCTCACTTTCAGTCTGTATGTATCCCTAAGTCTGAAGTGGGTCTTTTGTAGACAGCATATATATAGGTCTTGTTTTTGTATCCATTCAGCAAGCCTGTGTCTTTTGGTTGGCACATTTAATCCATTCCCGTTTAAGGTAATTATTGATATGTATGTTCCTATGACCATTTTCTTAATTGTTTTGGGTTTGTTTTTGTAGGTCCTTTTCTTCTCTTGTGTTTCCCACTTAGAGAAGTTCCTTTATCATTTGTTGTAGAGCTGGTTTTGTGGTGCTGAATTATCTTAGCTTTTGCTGCTGTGTAAAGCTTTTGATTTCTCCATCGAATCTGAATGAGATCCTTGCGAAGTAGAGTAATCTTGGCTGTAGGTTCTTCCCTTTCATCCCTTTAAGTATATCAGACCACTCCCTTCTGGCTTGTAGAGTTTCTGCTGAGAAGTCAGCTATTAACCTTATGGGAGTTCCCTTGTATGTTATTTGTCTTTTTTCCCTTTCTGCTTTCAATAATTTTTCTTTGTCTTTAATTTTTGCCCATTTGATTACTTTGTGTCTCAGTGTGTTTTTCCTTGGGTTTATCCTGTATGGGACTCTCTGCATTTTCCTTTCCCATGTTAGGGAAGTTTTCGACTATAATCTCTTCAAATCTTTTCTCTGGTCCTTTCTCTCTCTCTTCTCCTTCTGGGACCCCTATAATGCAAATGTTGTTGCGTTTAATGTTGTCCCAGAGGTCTCTTAGGCTGCCTTCATTTCTTTTCATCCTGTTTTCTTTATTCTGTTCTGCAGCAGTGAATTCCACCATTCTGTCTTCCAGGTCACTTATCCATTCTTCTGCCTCAATTATTCTGCTATTGATTCCTTCTAGTGTAGTTTGCATTTCAGTTATTGTATTGTTCATCTCTGTTTGTTTGTTCTTTAATTCTTCTATGTCTTTGTTAAACGTTTCTTGCATCTTTGCGATCTTTGCCTCCATTCTATTTCTGAGGTCATGGATCATCTTCACTATCACTATTGTGAATTCTTTTTCTGGAAGGTTGCCTATCTCCCTTCATTTAGTTGTTTTTCTGGGGTTTTATTTTGTTCCTTCATCTGGTACATAGCCCTCTGACTTTTCATCTTGTCTATCTTTCTGTGAATGTGGTTTTTGTTCCACAGGCTGCAGGATTGTAGTTCTTCTTGTTTCTGCTGTCTGCCCTCTCAATTTCTTTTAAAAATGGTTTTATTTCAGAAATTTCAAAAATGATAGTATCAATATAGTACATCTATAATTATAACACTAAAATAGAATTTATATAATCTTTGAAAAGTAAATAAATTCTTTTACTTTGTGGTATGTAATCTGGTAGCTTTGGTTTTCAGTTCCTATATTTTAGAAGGATGAAGCTCATAAGAAATAGAAATACTCAAAATTCTTAGCAACCAAATGTTGTGTTGACCATGGACTATTCCTAAGAACAATATGTTCAACAAAATTCTTAACAACACAAGGAAGAACAAATTCCAAAAATACTCTATCAAATTAATGTAAACTTTGATTATTTGTAGCAAAATAATTTATTTTCAAAAGCGAAGAAAAAGCAAATATTCATGCTTTATAACACTGTGGTCAACAGTTCAGTAAATAATAGTTCAACTGTCTGTGTATGATAGTTGGGGTTGAAGGAATAAGTGGGCAAGAGGTCGTAGCATGACTCACTGCACCCAGCAAGAACTTTCTGATGAGAAGATACATGAAAAAAAGAAGCAAGATGGGAATTGCCAGAAAATCGTTAATCCCCACCCTCTAGTTACAGCAAGGAGGGCTTTGACCTTGTGAATGTTTCATGCGGAGGGCCTGCCTCATCAGGCCACAGCCCATTTAATATTAATACATGCTTTGTGATATTTTTGTTAATTTTTAATATAATTTATGAGTGCTGAGAAATAAGAGTCAGAGTAGATTGGAGTTGGAGGGAGAAAATACCACTCAGTAAAGTCCATCAAATGAATTACCTGGAGGAAATCACTGTAGAATTGTAGAAATACTGATGCTGTTGTTTCAGTTTATAATAAAACTGGTGCTTCCTACCTGTGTGAGAACTTTTTAAAATTAGAAAATGGGCAGAGTATCCACTTTTAGAAAACTTGATGAAAGATAAAGCCAGTTAAATGATCTCAACTGCTGGAGACCTTTCTCTGTGCTGCCTGTACCTAGCTCTTCCATCTCTACTCCGTCTACCCTCCTTCACTACTAGGATGAAGTTGAGTAGGGCAAGCATGTAGGATCAGAGCCTGGGACTGCTCAGGGTGATCAGAGCCTGGAACTGCTCAGGGTACACAGAGCTCAGGAAGTCCCTAGTAGTATGTAAGTACTATTTTATATATAGGTTAAAACCAAATTTGCAACTTGGCCATTGTTTTATGGTAAATTCAGTTTGAGGTCAAAATAATTCACTCAAAATTTTTGACATTCCATTTCTTAATAAATTGAAGATTTGCTCTATATACCCAAACCTGTTTGAACTTCCAGAAATTGGAAGGTGGTGTGAAATCAGATTTTTTAAAAATTTTAATCCTCACTCTTTGTGGGGGCTGGGGTGAGGAATGAGTTTCACCCATCCAGCTTAGGATAATTGTTTTGTTTAAAGATTTTTTAATGTTTGGATATAAGTTTTGTGGGTTTTTACTTAAGGGGAAAAAGCAGTTTTTAAATGGATGAACTTTGGGTTCTTTTTTTCCTAAGATTTATAAGAAAATATTTTCCAAGGTTTATAAGAACTTGTATATTTGAAAATAGAGATTTTATCACTTAGGATTCTTTGAGCCATAAGGAACAGAGGTAGAGTGGTTTCAGGTTTAGTCAATCCAGTGACTCAACAATATCACCAAGGATCTTGATGTTCTTCCTGTCTCTATTCTGCTGCCCTCAGCACTGGCTTCACCCAAAGGCTAAGTCCCCTATGATCATGACATGGCTGCAATTCCAGGTACCACATCCAAATGTAACCACTGCAGTGGCAGGAAGGGCCTGTTGTTCTGGTGTCTCCTTAGAAGTGAGATAAAAATTTCTCAGAAGCCACCAAACAGCCCTCTCCTTACATCTCTTGGCTAGAACCCTTTACATACCCTCTCCTAAATGAATCACTGGCAAGGGGAACAGGACTACCACAGTTAGCTCAGGTCAGGCAGGATTTACCCTGAGAACAGATGATAATGGGGCTCTGATGGCCAGGAAGACAGCTATAGTACATGTCCAGAAGGTAACTAGTAATGTTTACTAGAGGTAGAGTGTTAGTGATGATCTGAAAATTGATGACATTTTCTACAAATTTATTTGTGTCATAATATCTAGATTAATTTAGGGAAGACCCTCCTGAAGTAATGAAAAATACGGATGCTATGAAATGCAACTTTATTACTTTTAAATATTTATGTAGAGAGAGAGAAAGGGAGCGAGAACTAGGAAATAACACTTTTATTTTACATATATGTATATAGGATAAGATAACTAAATAGGACTAATAAGAAAGGCTGCTATAGAGGGTGAGAAATTTTTAGGAATTCCTGAAAGAGAATACTTACGAAGGATAATAAAAAGGGTCAACTCTGCAGAGGAATAAACTAGAGGAAAACCAATTGTGTGGTGTGCATGTGACAGGCAGGACTTTACTTGGAATCAGTTAACACAAGAGAAGGGAGTGGGATAAGGCAAATCATCAGAACAGTGTTTCTCAAACTCCAATCTGCAGAAGAATCCTGGGTAGTTTACTGAAACTGTGTATTACAATATGACCTCCCTCACAGACCCAATCCCAGGATCAGTTTCTGGGCTCCATTCCCACAGACATTCTGGCTTTAAATTTGGGTTTGGGGTGTCCCTGAGCAATCTGCATTTGTAATGCACTCCCCCCTCCACACACACATGATTCTGATTCAGGTTATCCAATGATGCGCATTCTGAGGGATCATATTTGGAACATTTAAGTCACTGGCCCCTCACCAGCCTCACCCCACCTCCAATCAACAGGTTCTGTGTGAAGCAGCATTTGCAAGGCATCTGTACCCAGAATAAAGCAATGAGTGTGGGGACTGGAGCTGGGGAGCCTGCCAGCTACTGAACCCCAGAGGCCACGGTCCCCACATCCCAAGATAAACCTCCAGTGCCCCCACCGTACTCTGCCCCTCCATCACAACCTTCAGAAACAATCTAGGGCAACAATAAACAGCAAAGCAGACAACAAACCAGAATTTTAGGCTTAAAATTAGGATGAACACCCAGCCAAAGATTACCAGGTATGTGAGATAAACCTTCCCCCAACCTTGTTCACATGGCTCTGAATTCACACAGAAAAGCTTTAACACCTAGAGAAATTGTTAAATAGCAAACAGAAGATGTTAAAATAAAATTTTAAAGTTAGGATATACTTCAAAGTATGTCCAGGATTGTAACCATTAAAGAACAGGCTGTTAGCCAAAAAAAAGCTATTAGGAATTTTAGAGATTAAAAATATGACTCCAGAAAAATGATTCCGTTCATGTTAAAAATGTATATGAATGTACATACAAATACATATGGATTCAAATTCATTGAATAAATGATTGATAGTATTACAACAGTTCCTTCTGGAAGTGAGAGTCAGGGGTGTATAGAGACTCTTATTTTACTCTATATACTTATATAGTGCTTAAATAGCTTACAGTGTGAATGTATTCATTTTAACATATGTAATGAAAAGAACAAAATTCACTTTAAATGATTAATAATTTATCCATTACTAGTGAATATGTCTAAACTGGTGATATGAAATATATTTTCTAATTTGGGGACCTTTGTAACCTACTTACACTTTAATTTTATTAGCAACCACCTCCTCCTCATTTAACTAATAATTGTAAGCAATAATCAGCCATAACCAGCATAAATTTCTTGTTTATAAAGCTCTTGACCAAATAACAGCAACATTTTGCACAGTTGAGATGTTCTTGGAACATTATTATTGCCTTCTAAGATACAATGTTCTCCTGGTTTTCCTCTTCTGTCATCATTCATGAGAATTTTTTACCTAGAAAGCAGGTGACCTGGTGGCAATCCAGTGTCAGAGTACAGATACACTTTCACATGATCCTAGATTTAACAGGCTAGGTTTCCTTCATTGACTCATTCAACACAAAATGCTCATGGAGAGGCAGTTATGTGCCATGACTCTTTTGTGTACAAGCAATAGATACTGAAGTAACAAGATTGACAAGCTACCATAGGTAATTTCAGGTAACATTAAGTGCTGCAAAAATAAAAAACAGGCATAAAAGAATGTGAGTGTTGGGGAAGAGTGGTATCCTTTTGATAGAGTGGCATCCCTGGGCAGATGACCTTTGAGTTAAGATCTGAGTAACAGAAAGGAGCTAACAGTGCTAATAAGCTAACATCTGGAAGCAGAGAGATCAAGGACAAAAAATTCTTGGGAGTGAGTTTTACAAGTTAAAGAAACATGAAGGCCAGTTGTGGTAGATGGAATAACGGCTTCCAAAGATTTTCATGTCCTAATCCCTGAAATCTGTGAGTACATTATCCTATGCGGCAAAAGGGATTTTGCACGTGTTTAAATTAGGGATATAGAGCTGGGGAGATTATGTTGGATTATTCAGGCAGGCTCAATGTTATAACTGCAAAGGTCCTTATAAGATGAAAGCAAGAGGGTCAAAGTCACAAAAGTGGATGTGAGGATGGAAGCAGAGGTTGGAGTAATGTGATTTGAATATGGAAGAAGGGGCCACAAGCCAAGGAATGCATGTGGTCTCTAGAAGCTAGAAAAGGCAGGAAAACAGATTCTCCTCTAGAGCTTCCAGGGGGAACACAGCCCTCAAGACATCTTGATTTTAGGTCTTCTTACCTTAGAAATGTAAGATTATAAATCTGTGTTGTTTTAAACCCCTACATTTGTGGTAATTTGTTACAGCAGCAATGAGAAATGAATATACCAGTGTGTCCAAAGCCCAGTAAGGATTTTGAATTTATGCAGAGGGAAACTACTGGAGGGTTTGGCAATAGAGTGAACTGATTTGATTTGTTTTAAAAGGTTGGCATGGTTGCTGCATGGAGAATGGACTGAAGTGGGAGTGCAAGAGCGATCAGGGAGACTAGGTGGGAGGCCCAGCATTCATGCAAGTGAGAAGTGGCTGGTTTAGTGTAAGGCTATAGTGTGGAGATGGAGAGAAATATATGCCAGGGGTCACTCTCACAGGATTTACTGATGGAGTAGATGTGGCCAGGGAGGAAGAGGACTGGAAAAGAAAGGAAATAATAAAGGATGGGGTTTGGGGCTTTTCAGCATCAGGTAGACAGTTGAGAGGCAGTAGAGTATAGTGACTAACAGCCTGGAAGCCAAATCCAGATGCTGGGGCACTACTACTTAGCATTATGTCACCTTGGGCATGTTACTTACCTCTCTGTTTTCAGTTTCCTCAACTGTAACAAGGGCTGAGTAAGGGCTGGTTTGAGGTTCGTGTGAGACATATAAGGTGTTGCCTATTAGGATCATTATGTGTTGGTGCCATTTAATGAAGCGGGAAAATCTGTAAAAGAAATAGATACGGGGGTGAGGGAAATACAAAACAATGCTTTTGATCTGTTGGATTTGAGATGCCTTTTGGACAGCAAAGTAGAAATATCAAAGAATGGCTACTTCACATAAAGAAGTGGAATGGTATGACCCTTGCCTTTCAAATTAGAGGAAAATATCCAACTACTCTATCTTATTTCCTTTGCTTTGATTGGCAGGAGCAGCAGGGGCCTTTCTGAAGGCTTATTCAAAACAGTTGAAGAGAAAGGATTAACACTATTTGCTGAGGGTAAAAGAAGGAATGCAGTGTTTAAAGAGACGTAGGCATTCTTTCTATTCCTTCCAATTCCTCCCATCCTAATGAAGGGGAAGATAACAGTTGGGCAGTGAAGGGCAGACCATAAAAAGAGTGGCTTAACCGGCATGGGGGTGGGAGATAACCATAGTGAGGGAAGTTCTTGGGATTGTAGACTGCCCAGGGAGGTTTTTCTTTAAATTGCAGCCAAAATGTATTGTCCACATAGTAAAATAACCACTTAAAGGTGTTCTGCTGTCCCTGACTTTAGATTTGGAAAAGTGTGTATAAGAGTCTGAACATAGAGTGAAAGTTGTGGCTGGGGCTGCTGAATCTCAAAGCATTTCTAAAAGGAACGTTGTTGTTTGATTGAAAAGTAAATGTATAAAACTTGGCAAATACAAGAATCCACAAAAAAGAACATCGTCTTTATATTTCGATATCCTTATAGTCCATTTTTCTAAGTAATGCATATTTTAAACATATTTTCACTTAGTAATATATCCTGGATATTTTCCCATGTCATTACATATTTATAGTTATCAAATAGCTATATAGTATTCTAATCTGGGGATGAATCATAATTTATTTTCTAATCCCTTGTATTTTAAAAATTCCAAATTTTTCACTTTTATAAGCAAGATATTTTGAAATTCCTAGAGCTAAATCTTTCTATTCACATGCAGCTATTTCCTTAGGATAATTTTTGCTAGACTAATACTTGCATATTTTTAAGACTTTTAATTTATAATGACCCATTACCTTGCAATAAGAGTTTATTGATTTATAATCTCAGAAGTGTTTGTAAATACCTATTTCTCCAGTTCCTAGCTAATACTGGGTAGTATAACTAAGAAAAAAAAATCCTAGTTTGATGAAAAATTGTACCCCTGCATCTTTGGCTCTTTGTATTCTTTCCTTTGTGACTCACATGAGTACAACCTTTGCTCACTTTTTAAGGGCATGTTACTCTTTTCCTTATTCTTTATTTTCTAATGTTTTACTTGGAAATAATTTCAAACTTACAAAAATTTGTAAACATGATGATAGTAAAAAGAGCACACAAATACGCTTTACCCAGATTCATCTATTATTAATGTTTTAACCCATTTGTTTTTTCCCCTCACCCCTACCCCTGTCCCTTCAACCTTTTCTCTCTCTCTCTCCCCCTGAAACCCACACACAAATTTTCCTGCACCATTTGAGGATAAGTTACATACAACATGACCCTTTACTTCTAAATAGTTCAGCCTGCCTTTCCTCAGGACAATGATACTTCATATAACCAGGAGGGTAATCATTGTTATAATTTTACATAAATAATTACATTAATAATGTTCTAATCTAGCATCCATAGTCTAATTTTCTGAGTGGGCCTTTTAGCATTTTCACCTCTAGCACATAGTCCAGGTAGGGTCAGCCTACTTGGTATGTCTCTTTAGCCTCCTTAAATCTGGAATATTTCCAGTCCATCTTTGTCTTTTTAAGACATGGACATTTTTGAAGAATGCAGAACCCCTCATACTTTTTTAGAACGAGCACTTCTCAGAGCACCACATCTGGAGGCACATGATCATCTGACTCTCATTGGTGATGTTAATTTTGATCACCTCGTCAAGGTATTGCTCAATTTTTCCACTGTATTATTACTGAGGGGTTTTGTTCCCTTTCAACCAGTAAGCAGTCTATAAGAGACACTTTAGGCACATACACATGCTCTGCTTTTCATCAACACTTATCCCTAAATACAGCATCCATTAATGATTTTTGCCTCACCTAATCTTTATGACAGTCATTGCTAGATGATGATTTTTCCAACTCCAAGTCTCCCTGACCATTTATTAGTAAGCCGTCAGCATTCTACTTTAAATAGGAGCCTCCCTGCTTCCCATTATTTATTTACTTATTGGTAGGGATTCATGAACTCCTGTTTTGTTCAATGGCTTATAATTCATTATTGTACTTAATTATTTTGGCACACAAATTGTTCTAAGCTTAGCCACTGGGGGCCATTTCCGGCTGGCTCTTATGACGTTGGATCCCGTCCTCTTTTATAAGCACTTCCTTACTTTCTGTATAACGAACTGTTTCAGGTATAGCTACTCTGCCCCAGCCTTGGAATCACCCATTTCTCTGAGTAGTCCTTGTTCCTTTGAATGCGAATGGTATTAGAGACCAGTATCTGGCTCTAAGTATGCTCATGTGCTGCTTGATTACGGTGATGGTTTCATGTGCTTGTACATATGTCAAATCTGTCACATTGTGGGCAGTTTATTGTATGTTAGTATAATACTTAAAGCTATTTTACAAAAAGTGGATAATAAAGGAAACATGTTTAAAGGAAACATGTTTTAAGAAAACATTTTTTCATAAAAGAAAAAGTAGAACTAAAGTATAGTGTTTAGGGATAAAACTTGGGCAATACAACTCCAAAAAAAATCAGTGATTACCATAAAATTCATGAGAATGATCAATTTAGGGAGGAGGGAGTTGGCTATTATTGGGCCCAGGATATGAAGCTTCTAGGCTAGCTGATTAGGTTTTATTTTTTTACCTGGATGGTAGTTGCAAGAGTTTCTTCCTTGTAATAATTCATTATATAATTGTTTATGTAATTTTCTGTAGCTTACAATTTTATTATTGTAAGCTAGAAAAGAAAATAAATGAATAAAAATAAATGCTGTTCATATTCATGATATAAATAAATTATTATTTATTAGGAATTAAAGTTATTCTGCAAGTAGGGCAAACCCATTAAGAATCTAACATTTTTTGTACATTTATAAACTTATTAAAATAGCTTTCAAAGCTATTTTAAGTTACATTCATATAATAAATTATTAATGAGAAGTCTATACAGACTGGAATATTAATCTTTCTTAATATGTTAACTTTTTGAGTATTGTTACAAAACCCAATCATATAAGATCAAGACAAATGTCTATTTCAATTTTAGAATTTCCATTTCTATTTCTGTGCTGAGGTTTTTTATTTTTTCACAAATTGAAGTAGATTTTCCTTTATGTCTTTGAGCGAGTTATAACTGTGCCTTCAGAAATCCTTCTCCGCTAATTTCAGTATCCAGGTCATCTCAGAGTCAGTCCCTATTAACTGTCTCTTCTCTTTAGAATAGGTCATGCTTTTCTGTGTCTTCCTATGTTGAGTAATTTTTTTATATTCTGGACATTGTGAATGTTATGTTATGGAAATTCTAGATTCTGTTATATTTCTCTAAATACTGTTGTTGTTGGTGGTGGTGGTAGGGGTGGTGTTGCTTTAAGCAGGCAATTAATTTGGTTGGCCTCAAAATTCAAACTCTGTCTCTATGGCAACAGCTCAAATCTCAGTTCAGTTCTTTCATCTTTAACTAGGCTGCTTGGAGTCTTCCCAGGGCACCTGTAGTTCAGGGCTCAGCCAGACATATGGGCAGAGTTTATATGCAGTATTTGGGATTCCCTCCCACTGGCTCACTCCCATTTGGGGTTCACTTTTCACTTTCCTGCAGCTGTGGTTGTCCCCAAACATTGTCTTGTAGTTCTTCAAGACAGAATGACTGTGAGTTTTCTACCAGTTTTCTATCAGAATTTTGGTTCTCCTGTATGGTGCAGACTGGGGCCTGCCCTCAGGCTTAAAATCATTTTTAAAAAAGGCAACAAAAAACCCTGACCCCATGGCTGTCACCTCATTCTCAGTGTCAACTTTCCTCCAGAATCTTCCTGCTTTTGGTCACTTTCACATAGGGGTATTTTCTTTTGTTTGCTTTTTAAATGTTGTCTAAAGCTTAGACATTTTATTTAAATGCAGATCAGTCTGATAGGAGATTACTTGGCCATTATAGAAGTGGACTGAATATTTATTTCTTTAAAGAAATAATAATATGAAGATGCTAAGAAATTTTTTTATGGATGAGTAAAATAATGATATGGAAAAGCACATATAATTGGACTAACAGATTAGGTTATTTTTTGGCAAACAAAAACCCTTTGACTATATATTTCTAATTTCAAGAAAATCTGCATATGTAACCACAAATAGAATATAAAGATAGGAAAAGTAATAAATGAAAAACCTGTTTTTAAAAAAGGGAAAAAAATTACACTTCAACTATTTTGAAATAAAATATTTGAACCTCTTTTGTATTATTTTAGGAATAAATCTAATGAAGCTGATGAGTGTCAAAGAGAACTTAGAAAACTGAAGTTCGAATCCATTATTTCTGAGTCACGGTATACACTGCAAATTTTTTATTTAATAGTTTTATTAATTGAATTTGAAACCATATTTTAAATAACATTTAAAATGTACTTAGCTTTTCTAATTGTATTGTTTACATAAACAATACCTAATTCAAGTTTATAATATATTGAAGCTATTGACTGATTTTGCCTTTGCCTGGATGGGAAAATTTTTAAATCACAGAACTATTCATTTACATAACGTTCTTATTTTAAAAATTAAAGTTGTACTCTAGTTTTAAATGAGATATTTATATATCTTTGATAAACATAAAAATATAGTATTTAATGCATATTGGGATTTTTTTCTTATTCCACTTTAGGCACACCAGATTGCTTAAAGAAAAGGAAGACTCTTTAATGACTTGTCAACAAATATATAAAACTTTACAGGAAGAACTGACTGCAAAAGAAAGGCAAGAAGCTGACTTAAAAAGAAGAATTAATCTTGCAGAAAATGAAGTGGAAATAACCAAAACTCTTCTGAATCAGACAAAGCAAGAGGTTGTAACACTGAAAAGTGAAAGGTGCAGTCAAGAATAATTTCTTCCAAATATATTTTATGTTTAAGTCAGTATTCCATATATATTTGAAACATCAAGGTCCTATATATTTTGATAACAGTGAAATCACAGGATTAAAGATATATTTCACCTGAAAGGTCATAGCATCCCACCACCTCATTTTATAAGTGATTAAACTGAATCCCAAATTGGTTAAATGACTTGCTTAACATCACACAGTTGGTGCAAGTAGAGATGGAACCCACATGGCATTTAGTGTTACATTTTCGTTGAAAAGAATCAAAAAGATCATGTGTGGTACTTATACTACTGAGCTTTACCTCAGCCAATAATTGGTGGATTCTATCATTTTCCAACAGAAAAACATCTTTTTATGTCACGTTTTCCTTTTATTAGCTCCTACTTTTCTTCTCTCTTTGTTATTTGTCAATACCTGTTATTGGGGACTCTCCACAAGCAAAGATACCTCTGGTGTTGCATTAGTATCAAGGATACTAAGAAGCATATTCCTCCACACAATCTAGCTATTTTTGCTCAGTTAATTTGTCTTTAAATTAAACTTATCTGTACTTAGTATCTCAACCCTGCTTTCTTTCTTTTTGTTTTCATTTGCCTGATATGTCTTTTATTCTTTCTGAATCCTTTTATTTTGAATTCATATTGATATATAGCACAAATTTGGGGGGGTTGCTGGTTTTTATTAAACCTAGGAGTCTTTAAGGGGACATATTATGCCATTTACATTTATTGATATAACTATTATATTCCATAAGAACAGAAGTTCCATAAGGGCAAGAATTTTTGTCTTGTATTATTCTCTGTGTATAGAAGGCACAATTGGCTATTTGTTTTTCATTCTTTTATCATATTCTTTTCATTGGAGTAGAATTGTTTTACAATGTTGGCTTAGTTTCTGCTGTACAATGAATTTAATCAGCTATATGTATACCTGTATCCCCTCCCTCTTGGACCTCCCTCCCACTCCCTCCCTCATCACACCCATCATGGAACACCCGTCACAGAGCACTGAGCTGTGCTTCCTGTGCTTTATAGCATGTTCCCACTAGCTAGCTATTTTTTATGCATAGTAGTGTATATATGTCAATCCTAATCTCCCAGTTCATCCCACCCTCCTCTTCCCCCTCTGTGTCCACATGTCTTTTCTCTACATCTACCTCTCTATTCCTGCCCTGCAAATAGGTTCATCTGTACCATTTTTCTAGATTCCACATATATGCATCAATATATGATATTTGTTTTTCTCTTTCTGGCTTACTTCACTCTATCTGACAAACTCTAGACCATCCACATCTCTACAAATGACCCAATTTCATTTCTTTTTATGGCTGAGTAATATTCCATTATGTATATGTACCACATCTCCTTTATCCATCTGTTGATGGACATTTAGGGTGTTTCCATGTCCTGGCTATTGTAAATAGTGCTGCAGTGAACATTGGGGTACCTGTGTCTTTTTGAATTATGGTTTTCTCAGGGTATATGCCCAGTAGCAGGATTGCTGGATCATATGGTAGTTCTATTTTTAGTTTTTTAAGGAACCTCCATACTGTCCTTCACAGTGCCTGTATCAATTTACATTCCCACCAACAGTGCAAGAGGGTTCCCTTTTCTCCACACCCTCTCCAGCATTTATTGTTAGTAGATTTTTTGATGATGGCCATTCTGACTTGTGTTAGGTGATACCTCATTGTAGTTTTGATTTGCATTTCTCTAATAATTAGTGATTTTTGAGCATCTCTTCATGTGCCTCTTGGCCATATGTATGTCTTCTTTGGTGAAATGTCTATTTAGGTCTTCTGCCCATTTTTTGATTAGGTTGTTTGTTTTCTTGATATTGAGCTCCATGAGCTGTTTATATATTTTGGAGATTAATCCTTGGTCCATTGCTTTGTTTGCAAATATTTTCTCCCACTCTGAGGGTTTTCTTTTCGTCTTGTTTATGGTTTCCTTTGCTGTGCAAAAGCTTTTAAGTTTAATTAGGTCCCTTTTGCTTATTTTTGTTTTTATTTTCATTACTCTAGGAGGTGGGTCATAAAAGATCTTGCTGTGCTTTATGTCAAAGAGTGTTTTTCCTATGTTTTCCTCTAAGAGTTTTATAGTGTTCGGTCTTACATTTAGATATTTAATCCATTTTGAGTTTACTTTTCTGTATGGTATTAGGTTGTGCTCTAATTTCATTCTTTTACATGTAGCTGTACAGTTTTCCCAGCACTACTTATTAAAGAGGCTGTCTTTTCTCCATTGTATGTTCTTGCCTCCTTTGTCATAAATTAGGTGACCATATGTGCATGGGTTTATCTCTGAGCTTTTTATCCTGTACCATTGTTCTATATTTCTGTTTTCTGTTTTGCCAGTACCATACTCTTATTACTGTAGATTTGTAGTATAGTTTGAAGTCAGGGAGCCTGATTCCTCCAGCTCTGTTTTTCTTTCTCAAGATTGCTTTGGCTATTCAGGGTCTTTTGTGTTTCCATACAAATTATGAAATTTTTTGTTGTAATTCTGTGAAGAAAGCTATTGGTAATTTGATAGGGCTTGCATTGAATCTGTAGATTGCTTTGGGTAGTATAGTATAGTCATTTTCACAATATTGATTCTTCCAATCCAGGAACATTGTATATTTCTCCATCTGTTTATGTCATCTTTGATTTCTTTCATCAGTGTCTTTTGCCTCCTTAGGTAGGTTTATTCCTAGGTATTTTATTCTTTTTGTTGTGATGGTAAATGGCATTGTTTCCTTAATTTCTCTTTCTGATTTTTCCTTGTTAGTGTATCAGAGCGCCACAGATTTCTGTGCATGAATTTTGTATCCTGCAACCTTACCAAATTCATTGATTAGTTCTTTCAGGTGGCATCTTTAGGATTTTCTGGGTATAGTATCATGTCATCTGCAAACAGTGATAATTTTACTTCTTCTTTTCCAATTTGTATTAATTTTATTTCTTTTTTTTCTCTGATTGCCATGGCTAAAACTTCCAAAACTATCTTGAATAAGAGTGGCGAGTGTGGACATCTTTGTCTTGCGAGACTGGACATCCTTGTCTTGTTCCTGATCTTAGCGTAAATGCTTTCAGGTTTTCACCATTGAGAATGATGTTTGCTGTGGGTTTGTCATATGTGGATGGCTTCTATTATGTTGAGGTAGGTTCCCTCTATGCCCATTTTCTGGAGAGTTTTTATCATGAATCGGTGTTGAATTTTGTCAAAAGCTTTTTCTGCATCTATTAAAATGATCATATGGTTTTTATTCCTTAATTTGTTAATATGGTATATGACATTGATTGATTTGCATATATTGAAGAATCCTTCCATCCCTGGGATAAATCCCACCTGATCATAGTGTACAATCCTTTTAAGGTGTTGTTGGATTCTTTTTGCTAGTATTTTGTTGAGGATTTTTGCATTTATGTTAATCAGTGATATTGGTCTGTAATTTTCTTTTTTTGGTGATATCTTTGTCTGGTTTTGGTATCAGGGTGATGGTGGCCTCACAGAATGAGTTTGGGAGTGTTACTTCCTCTGCAATTTTTTGGAAGAGTTTGAGAAGGATGGGTGTTAGCTTTTCTCTAAATGTTGATAGAATTCACCTGTGAAGCCATCTGGTCCTGGACTTCTGTTTGTTGGAAGATTTTTAGTTACAGTTTCAATTTCATTACTTGAGATAGGTCTCTTCATATTTTCTAGTTCTTACTGGTTCAGTCTTGGGAAATTGTACCTTTCCAAGAATTTGTCCACTTCTTTGAGGTTGTCCATTTTATTGGCATATAGTTTTTTGTAGTAGTCTCTTATAACCCTTTGTATTTCTGCAGTGTCAGTTGTTACTTCTCCTTTTTCATTTCTAATTCTATTGATTTGAGTCTTCTTTTTTTTCTTGATGAGTCTGGCTAAAGGTTTATCAATTTTGTTTATCTTCTCAAAGAGCCAGCTTTTACTTTTATTGATCATTGCTATTGTTTTCTTCGTTTCTATTTCATTTATTTCTGCTCTGATTTTTATGATTTCTCTCCTTCTACTGACTTTGGGTTTTCTTTGTTCTTCTTCCTCTAGTTGCTTTAGGTGTAAGGTTAGATTGTTTATTTGACATTTTCTTGTTTCTTGAGGTGTAATCGAATTTCTATAAGATTCCCTCTTAGAACTGCTTTTGCTGCATCCCATAGGTTTTGAGTTGTTGTGTTTTCATGGTCATTTGTTTCTTTGTATTTTTATTTATTTATTTATTTATTGGTGATACACGGGCCTCTCACCATTGTGGCCTCTCCCGTTGCGGGGCACAGGCTCTGGACGCACAGGCCCAGCTGCCATGGCTCACGGGCTTATCTGCTCCGTGGCATGTGGGATCCTCCCAGACCAGGACAAGAACCCACGTCCCCTGCATCGGCAGGCAGACTCACAACCACTGCTCCACCAGGGAAGCCCTCTTTGTAATTTTTGATTTCTTCAGTGATCTCTTGGCTATTTAGTAGCATGCTGCTTAGCCTCCATGTATTTGTGTTTTTTTACAGGTTTCTTTCCTGTAATTGATTACTAATCTCATAGTGTTGTTGTCAGAAAAGATGCTTGATACAATTTCAGTTTTCTTAAATTTTCCGAGGCTTGATTTATGACCCAAGATGTGATATCCCCTGGAGAATGTTCTGTGTGCACTTGAGAAGAAAGTGTATTTTGCCACTTTCGGGTGGAATGTTCTATAAATATAAATTAAATCTATCTGGTCTACTGTGTCATTTAAAGCTTGCATTTCCTCATTTATTTTCTGTTTGGATGATCTGTCCATTGGTGTAAGCGAGGTGTTAAAGTCCCATACTATTATTGTGTTACTGTCAATTTCCCCTTTTATGGTTGTTAGCATTTGCCTTATGTATTGAGGTGCTCCTATGTTAAGTGCATTAATATTTATAATTGTTATAGCTTCTTCTTGGATTGATACCTTGATCATTATGTAGTGTCCTTCCTTATCTCTTATAACAGTCTTTATTTTAAAGTCTATTTTATCTGTTATGAGTATTGCTACTCCAGCTTTCTTTTGATTTCCATTTGCATGGAATATCTTTTTGCATCCTTTCACTTTCAGTCTGTACGTGTCTCTAGGTCTGAAGTGGGCCTCTTGTAGACAGCATATATATGGGTCTTCTTTCTGTATCCATTCAGCCAGTCTGTGTCTTTTGATTGGAGCATTTAATCCATTTACATTCAAGTTTATTGTCGATATGTATGTTCCTATTACCATTTTCTTAATTGTTTGGGGTTTGTTTTTGTGGGTCGTTTTCTTCTCTTGTGTTTCCCACCTTGAGAAGTTTCTTTAGCATTTGTTGTAAAGCTGGTTTGGTGGTCCTAAATTCTCTTAGCTTTTGCCTGTCTGTAAAGCTGTTGATTTCTCCATTGAATCTGAATGAGATCCTTGCTGGGTAGAGTAATCTTGGTTGTAGGTTTTTCTCTTTCATTACTTTAAGTATATCCTGACACTCCCTTGTGGCCTGCAGAGTTTCTGCTAAAAAATCAGCTGATAACCTTATAGATATTCCTTTGTATGTTATTTTTTGCTTTTCCCTTGCTGCTTTCAATATTTTTTCTTTGAATTTCAGTTTTGTTAGTTTTATTAATATGTGTCTTGGTGTGTTTCTCCTAGGGTTTATCCTGTCTGTATGGGGCTCTCTGCACTTCCTGACTTGGGTGACTATTTCCTTTCCCATGTTAGTGAAGTTTTCCACTCTAACTTCTTCAAATATTTTCTCAGACCTTTCTTTTTCTCTTCTTCTTTTGGGACCCCTATAATTCGAATATTGGTGCATTTAGTGTTGTCCCAGAGGTCTCTGAGATTGTCTTCAATTCTTTTCATTCTTTTTTCTTTATTCTGCTCCTCAGAAGTTATTTCCACCATTCTGTCTTACAGCTTACTTATTTGTTCTTCTGCCTTAGTTATTCTGTTATTGATTCCTTCTAGTGTATTTTTCATTTTGGTTATTGTGTTGTTCATCTCTGCTTGTTTGTTCTTTAATTCTTCTAGATCTTTGTTAAATATTTCTTGTATCTTCTTAATCCGTGCCTCCATTCTATCTCCTAGATTATGCATCATGTTTACTATCATTACTCTGAATTCTTTTTCAGGTAGATTGCGTATTTCCTCTTCATTTATTTGGTCTTGTATGTTTTTACCTTGCTCCTTTTTCTGTGACATATTTTTTTGTCCTCTCATTTTTCTTTTTTTAGTGGGTGGGATTATGTCCTGGTCTTACTGGTTGTTTGTCCTGAGGCTTCCAGCACTGGAGTTTGTAGGCTGTTGGGTAGAGCTGGGTGTTGGTGCCAAGATGAGAACCTCCAAGAGACCTCACTCCAATGAATATTCCCTGGGGTCTGAGGTTCTCTTTTATTCCTGTGGTTTAAGAAATGAAGGAAAGGAGCAGAACAATAACAAAGAGTAAAAGATAAAATAATATTAGAAAACTAACAGATATTTAGAAAAAAAATTTTTAATTAAAATATAGATGAAACAACAACCTGGAGATAAAACAGAACTACAGTGTCAAAAAAGAGGAGGATTAAAAAAAAAAAAAAAAAAGCCTGAAAAGTCCTTGGCTGTGGAGGATGGGGCTTATGCAGGGGCAGGGTTTAGGCAGTGTGCAGGGCCTATGTTTAGGACCCACAGGGCCGGACAAGGCCCCAGGGGGAGTGGGGCTTTTGCTCAGTGTGGCAGAGGGACCCAGGAGTGCCTCTGGCCTTGGAGGGTGGAGGACCAGGTCTGGGACCCCAGCAGGCTCCCTGGGCCCAAGTGGGCAGGGGAAATGCTAGGTGCATTCCCTCTGATCCTGGAAGGTCCCTTCCCATTGGTCTCTCTTCTTCTTCCCTCCCACCATGCCCCTAGGACCCACATGGTCAGAAGGGGCCCCGGAATGTAGGGACCAGACCGGAAGCCCAACAGGCTTCGTGGGGTCCGAGTGTGTGCAGAAACACCTGCTGTGCTTCCCCTGATCCTCCGGTCCCAGAGGGTCCCCCGTCCACCTCTCGTCATCTTTCCCCCTGCTCCCTCCATCTTACACCTCTAGGACCCACATGGCCAGAGGGAGCCTCAGAGGGCAGAGGACCAGGCTTGGGAGTCCAGCAGGCTCCCTGGAGCCTGAGTGGGTAGGGAAAATGGTAGGCGCACTCCCCCCTGATCCTCTAATCCCGGAGGGCCCCTCCCCATCTACCTCTCCTCTTCTTCCCCTCCCGCCAGGACCAACACAGCCAGAGGGGGCCCTAGAAGTTGGAGGACCTGGCCTGGGATCCCAGCAGGTTTCCTGGGGCCCAAGTGAGTAGGAGAAATACCCACTGCACCTCCCCTTATCCTCCAAGCCCTCTAGGGTCCCTCCAGGCATGGGAACCCCTCCCGTCTCCCAACCACCCCTCAGGGGTGCTGGTCCTGTCCAATCTCCACTTCTCCTCCCCCCTCACTGCCCCCTACATCCTACCCAGCCACTCGGGGGTTCCTTCCATCTCCTTGGGCATCAAGGTCCCCCACCAGCGTCCAGCAGATGCCCTAGTTGTGGCTCATTTTTTAGTTTATTTTTTATTTTATTCATTTTATTTTATGAGTATTTGACTGCTTTCTAATTTAGAAGATTTATAATCTTGTTTTCATTCTTTTTAAGGGCAACTATTTGCTCCCAGAGGAGTCTGGGAGTGGGGCCACAGAAGTTGGTAGCAGGCAGCTTAGAATTAGGTTCTAACCAACAACACTATGCCCTAGATCACATCTGTCTCTACTCCAGGCTAGTCAGAGGTCTGTCTAGTTCACAGAGAAACAAGGCTTGTCTCTGGTCCTCCCTGGGATGATATACATTTACTTCTCTTTGGTTTAGTAAGATGAACAATTGCAGAGCTTATTGCCATCCGCGATTTCTTCCTCACCCTGCCATACCAATAACCTGCCTGTCGCTAAGATGTTGTGTCTTATAGTTCCATGACTCTTCATGCCACCCCCACTTCTGCCATTTCACAGTTGTGTCACTGATAAGCCCATAGCGTATTAGAAGCAGTAATTTTATAAGCAGGAAATTGGCAAGAGCCAGTCTTACTAATAACAAGAAGGAATGGCAGCTGAAAGATTGACCATGCATAAGAAGAAAGAAAAACTATAAGTGCCAACAAAAAACTTTAAAAGAATTGCAGTTTGGCCCAATATACAATAGAGACAAACAGCCTTACACACATCAGTAATCTTGAATGCCCTTATATTTATAATATGGGTTAATAATTGATGGCCATAATGATGACTGAGTCAGAATGATTAAAATCAGCTGCATACTCTATGTATATAAAAGGTACAGAATACCCCATTTCCAGTGATGTCAGATTAATTAGATCTAGCTGTTTATCCAGGTGAATTCTGTTTCCTTCATACTGGTCATTGAGAAGATTCTATCTTTGTTCAAACATTTCTGGAACTCTTTTTTGAGGATTGGCTTAACTGTGCATGTTTTAGAATATCCTTAGTATGATGAATCTTTGACCTTTAGGAATGAATTTGATTTTTAAAACAATCTCAGTAGGTCCAATGAAAGCAAGTTCAAGGAGAATGATGGGAAATCAATCTGGGAAATATTATTGGGAATTAAAAATAAGTAAAATGTTTTCCTTTTTTCTATGCTTAATAAATAATCTCTGGCAGCAATTTGAAGACAGCAGTTTCATGAATGTTTTGAGGATTAATAACTTCATTCAAATAAATATAGAGCTTTCTTAGGGGATTGATTGCTTTGAAATAGCATACTATATTTGCCATATTTTTTAAAAATTTAGTATGATTCTAATCTTACCTTCTATTATAAGTGGTAAATATAATTTCTTTAAGTTTTCAGAGAACAGAGACATCACTGGACTACTTCCTCCTCTCTTCTCCCCTCTACCCCCCTCTTTTTTTCCTCTTACATCTTTGCCCCTTTTCTTTCTTTTCTCTCTATACTTTAGTCTATCCAAAAGCAGCCATGGTATTACTTAGTCATTTGGTGGCACCAAGTTTACTGACATGATGTCTGTCACATAATAAAAATTAAAATGTGCTTGCAGCCCAATAAGTTATCATATTATCATAGGATTACTCCTAGATATAAGCATTTTTTTTTTTCTTTGTCCAAGGCCACTTTCAGATTTTGCCTGCCTTGTCTTCTATTGTATCCTCAGAATCTGGCACATGTATTCACTTAATAAATATCTGTTGAGTCAATGAATGACTTACTTTGGGTAATTCAGTCAGTTAACAGTTATTTGTTGAGCATTTACTATGTGCCAGGTACTACATACCCTGGGGATACAATGGTGAATCTGAAACATCCCTGTCCTCATGAAGTTTACATTCTAATAGGAGAGACAAACAGTTAAACAACAAAAAAAATAGAGAACTAACCAGAATAATTCTAGATTGTGATAATGAATATAAAATAAGTGAAGGGGTATTGTAGTAGAGACTCATAGAAGGGGTACCTTCTTTGGAAAGGGTGGTTGTAAAAGTAACTTCCAAAATGGTACATAAAGGAAGACAAGTAAGAGGTTCCCATGCCAAGGGCCAGGGAAGAGTTTTACAAGTAGAAAAAGCTTGGTAAGTTCTCGGAAGTGGCAGTATGATGCGAGGACTAGCAAATGTGAGGGGCGAAGGTGAAGGTCACGTCATTCAGGGCCTCACAGGCCCGTAGGAGTTTGGGTATTAGTTTCAGTGCAATGAAAAGAAACCATTGGAGGGATTTAAGCAAGTACCGACACTGTGGAAAGATGGTTCTGGCTGCTGGGTGGAGAAGGGATTGGCAACAGGCAGTGGGGCAAGTCAGGTCATTTACTGTTTTGATATTCATCAAAGGGTTTTGTGCATAGCTAAGCCTAAGAGACATGAGAAAAATGAAAATCTTTAGCTCTCACCCTCTGCCAGTTTCTGTTATGTTATTTGAATGTCTGTACCAAGTGAATGAGAGCAAACAGATAGGGCTTACTCCATGTTGAGCCAGGGGGAGATATGAGAGCCAGGTTAAAAAGACATCCTGAAGAACAAATGACCTTTCAGAGGCTTTGACATTATTGTCTAAACCTGCCTTAAAACTTTGTCTTCCTTTGGCTTCAGGGGCAACCTGTTATCCTGCTCCTTTCCTCTCTGTTTTGGTTCTTTGCTCTTCCATCCTGCCATCACCTGACAGCAGACATTCCTTCAGGTTCATGCATGAACTTGGCTTTCCTCCTTCTACTTTCTTCCCTTCAGTAAACTGTCTCTCAGCTGAGCAAATTTGCTCTTGGAGCTTTGATTTAAAGCACCAATGGGATCTCTAAATAGAGGTGTCCTTAAGCAGTTGGAGATGTGAAAGTCCTTCCCGAAAAAAAGAAGCTGGGCTCAGGAAAAAACTTAAAATAGAGATGCTTGATGAGACCAGCAGAGATTCTAGTTCAGTAGGACTGGGCGGTGCCTGGGAATCTGCTGCACAGCAAGATCCCAAACCACTGCTGTGGAAGGACAGCAACCAACCAGGCTGCCAGATGTGCTCTCTAAAGGCCAAAGCCCAACTCACTCAAGGTGCCAGTGTGGGCTTTGCAAATTCAGGCAGCCTCCACACACTGCCCCTCCTCCCCCACCCCTCCCCACAGCAGAGCCACTTGCCCATGCTTCCATTGGGACCACTGTGGAAAATGCGAGGCTTAGAAGGTATGTAGTTTCAGAAGAGGAAGAAAAAAAGATATGAAAAGCCAGAACTGACGCTAGGGAAAAAACTGGCAGAACTTCTGAATTTGGAGCAGGAAAGGAGTTAGTGACTAGGAAATAACTCATACATTAGTACAAATCTAATTAGTTATGCATTGCTTTCTCCCCCACACTCAGCTGAGGAAGCTCTGTTAGGAGAAGAGGCTCCACTGCAAGGAAGAGAAGTAGGTCCTTCAGGATCCTGGATGCTGGGGGTAGAGAAGTCCTGGCCAGCTTGGTCACAGGCATACCGGGCCTGGAGAGAGTCTACTTTGCTGGATGGGGAGGAGTGGGGCAGGGCACAGGGACAGTGCCAGAGAAAAGTGTGGCTATTTTTTAAATTCTGTGTAAAGAGAGCCCTCAGCTCTCATGCTTCTGGGTTACAGGGTCTCTTAGGCCAGGGCCAGAACTATGAATTTGTGATACTACTTCAGAAGTATTGTGGATTAAATAGGGTTTTGTGGGCTGGCCTTCAGGCCTAATTCCTTTTTTATGGAAAATTATTTCTATAGTAAAATGTATTGGGAATTTCCTATAACCAATTTACAAATACATTTTAGAAGGGCATATGTGTTTTAGCCTGGAGACTGCCCACATATAACACTCAGAGAAATTCATTTATGCAGTAGCATGTGGCCTAAAACTGTACTGCTGAGAGACACAGCTGTTTGTAATAGTCCGCACCCTATGCCTTCCTCCCCAAGAGCTGTGTTGGCCCTATCTTAGTAAATTCCAAGAAAAAATATAGAAAAATACTTATTATAATTTACTTGCCAGTAACATGACAGGATTAGTGAAGAATGTCGTTGGAGGAAAAGCTTCATTGTGACCAAAGTTGGGGGCAAGTGGCTTATGTGTAAATTGTTCTGTGAAATAAGCAGTTATCTGTCTGTGTCTCTATCAGCTAGCTCTTTACCTATCTTAAGTGAGATTTACTTAATTGCTCCCTGTCCCCCTGAAGCATACCTTTGAGGCTATAGGGGAGGATTTTATTCCCCCTCCTACACCCACAACATTAACTTCTTTTTCAATTTCCTCATCCTCTTCTCTTTCTCTTTTCTTTTTTTTTTTTTTTTTTTGCGGTATGCGGGCCTCTCACTGTTGTGGCCTCTCCCGTTGCGGAGCACAGGCTCCGGGCACACAGGCCTAGCGGCCATGGCTCACGGGCCTAGCTGCTCCGCGGCATGTGGGATCTTCCGGGACCAGGGCACGAACCCGTGTCTCCTGCATCGGCAGGCGGACTCTCAACCACTGCGCCACCAGGGAAGCCCCTGTTTTTTCTTTTTTAATTGACTGCTCTAAACCCTCACCTCAGAGAAATGTACATAAAATCTAGCAAATTATTTCAGGAGGTTCATGGAATTTCCCATTCTGTATATGACAGAACCCCATGATCAAACATACCTGTTTCTTCAGGCCCTCTCTTCCCTTCCTCCCTGCTTCCTTTCTTCTCTCCTCCCTGCTTTCTCCCTCTCAAGCTCTCTCACATACCATCTCCAGGTTTCACAGTCATGGGGAGCCCTCTTGGTGCTTCTGTGGACATGATCTTGTCTTCACACTGCCCTGAGTGAGATGTATCGTTGTGTGGTGCTCATCAGAAAGGGTCAGGGGCCTGAAAACCAGCCTGAACTCTGCTCTCCTCACCACTTGCCACAGAGGAAGGGGCTTATTTTTCTTGCATAAGCATGCCATTCCTTCCTCACCAAAGTCTATGTACCTGGGTCAGCCCCCACCCAGAGGGAGCACTTTTTCTAATTCACCAACCCAGAGGGCAAGCCATTTTCAAATTTGCACAAAGGCCCTGGCTAACAGAGCTGTGACCCTCTCTTGTGAAGCAGGTATCATTTTCCACATTTTACACTTGAAGAAACTGAAGTTAAGCAAGGCTAAATGTCTTGCCCAGGGCTACCTAACTGGCAAAGACAGAAATCAAGCTCCGTTGTATCTAGCTTTATAAACTGTGTTCCCTCCACTACAGTTTACACAGTTCCCTTAGCATTTGTCTTGAAGGGATCAGTTCTGTCAGCTTCTTTTTCTCAATGATGTTGTAACACTGAGTCTTCAGGGGACTCCCAGCCCTGCAGAAAGCAGAAAATCCAAGAGTACCCCCTCTTCCCCTCCTCTTGCCTTCTTACCCCACTCTCCACTCTTTCAGGATTCTCCCATTCATTTAATAAATATAAGATGGTGACTTTTGTCTTCCTTTCTCTAGTGCCTTAGCAAAGTCGGAAGTGGAGCTATATCTTCAGAACAAAAGCAGAATAAAAACATTTCACAACACATTCTATAAGAAGAGAAACTTGGTGTTTAGTTACTTTGATGAGGCTTGTCATACTTTCATGAAGGGTAGAAGCAATAAGAAGTGTAGAATATAAAAAGGGATGTGGAAGCAAGGTTTCAAGGGTTCTGTTACCTCGTGGTAGTGTGGCTTAGTATAAAAAGAATGGACTTAGTTAGGCAAACATAGGTTTAAATCCAGTGTCAAGTTTGGACAACTGGCTCAACCACTTTAAGGGTCATTTTCCTTATCTGTAAAATGGGCATATTAATAATAGCTAATTAATTAATTAATTAATTAATCTTCTTGTGAAGATTAAAGCATCTAGTATTGTGCCTGGTAGGTTGTAGGTGCCCAGAAAGTATTAATTTCCTTTCTTTCATCTTCATTTAGGTTGCTAACCTCTTAAAGCAATATAACTTTTATACCCTGCATTGGTGATGTAGATATTCAGTAAATATCTGTTGAATTCAGTGTTATCTGCTTTACTCTTAGAGTTGTAAAGATTAGTCCATGGAATGATTTATTTTGGATGCAATGCTGTTAGTTTAGAGTGTTATGAAATGAAGTGTTCTAAGTAATATCATTCTAAAATAACAAACCTTATCAGATATTTTTCCCAAGACATACCTCTTTCTCTGATTTCCTGTCTATCAACAACTCTCAGAACAAGAGACTTGCCAAACTTCTTATGATATCACAGACACTGCTTTTAACAGTGGCAGGAGTTGTGGCAAAATCAAAATTATCTTTTTGATTGACAATGTGAAGACATCTCTAAAAGAACAACTTGTGAAACAGAATTTAAAGCTGTCATTTGGCATTATGGTTTGACATTTGTTTGCAGTTATGTTTTTAACTACAATTAAGGGAATTAGATTTTTGCATGTATGTAAGAAATTAGATTCTCATTTTCTTTTTGGTCTAAGAATTTAAAAGTTAATGTTTTTTTAAAAATAAATACTCTTAATTGTGAGTAGATCCTAATTTGCCTATTGTGCCAACTCCAAAAATGTTATTTTTTAAAAAAATCTGATGAAGTTACAGGGTAGAGAGCCCTAGGCTGGTACAAGCTTGAACCAGCTTTACCTCTTGTGAATTATGTCACTTTATATAGTCATTTACCACTCAGGATCTTCTAAAAATAGGAAATTGCATTAATATATTTCCAATGAGTGGAAAGAATGACCATATCCCTAGAGACTATCCCTAATGCCTGACACACAGTTGGGTACTCAATAAATATTTGCTGGATGGATGTATGGATGAGTAGGAATGAATTTAATCCCATTTAAACCACTGATCACAGGATTTAAAACTCGGAAGCTCTCATTGTCTGGTAGCAAATCAGCTTCTGACTTGCCAAAAATCAATTCAAACTCCTAGATTCTAGTGATGATCTTCTCTATCAGCTTCTTACTAAAATCCAAATATAGGACCTGAATCTCTGTTGTTTCTTATTATTCTAAAGCATGAATACCTCTAGAACTGGCTGTAAAGAGGAAATTGGATATCTGTATGATACTCAAAAACAGGTACACATTTTCATCTTTTTAAAATATGAATATGCCTCTAACAATATTTCATTTCTAGAAATCCTCTAAATTTCTCTCAGAAAGGCTCACTAGAGTCAAAGTTGATCCTTTATGGTTTCTTTCAAGGCAAGACTGCTTTTTCTTTATCAATGTCTTAAGATGTTTTTACATTCCTGAATAATGTGCAAGCTCTTTCTTGAGTTTACTATATAAGTGTGATTTTTATTTTTAGAATCAAGATTATCTTTTTCACACATATATAATCATCTCTGTATACATTACCCAGTGCCCATTCCATGATAATCAAGGACAGTGTGTTTGTAACATCATTTATAATCATTCTTTCTGCCTTGTCTCATTAAATAATTGCACTGAAGAATTGAGAACAGGGGCTCAGCAGGAATCAATGAGATATGAAAGTCCTAATTTCTGTAGCTTTAATATCAAGCAAAATTATCATCACAAACACAAGTTCATAAATTTTATAACAGTTCATTCAAAACACCTTATATTCTGTGGAAATGTCATAAGGAACTTTATTCAGTGAATAATTATCACTTCATTAACCTTGTTTGAAACTTGGCTTACTATATTTTGGCTTCTATAATCTGCTAGCCTTTCAGTTTTTATTCTAAAGGGATACATATAACAGCAGTGTTTTGTACTGGGTCCATCAGAGGAATGTATATGGAATGGATTCTACTTTTGTTGATATCAAAATTATAACTGTCTCCAGGGAGACTAAAATTTGAGCATCTCAAATATTCAGTACCATCCAATTTATAGTAAAGGTAACTTCTAATGTACTCACAGGCACCCATCTGAAAATGCTCATTGGAATTTTCTAATCAGTAAGAGCTCTTTTCAAATAGGAAACCTGGCTTAAGAAATAAAGTGGATCAAATTGCCAGGACTCTGCTGCCTAGCCATTTCTAACAAGCACATAGCGAGCCACAACCATTCTATGGTACTGGTATTTTGAAAACCAAGTGAAGTGCTACTTTATTTACCTTGACTGTTGCTCCTTATTTTATCAAGTTTACTATTATAAAATTCTACTCTTATGCCTGAAAGTTGTGTAATAACATTTGAAGGTAAACCAGCATCATTTTCTATCTCTGCTATAACAATTACCACAAACTTAGTGGCTTAAAACAACACAAATTTATACAGTTCTGGGGGTCAGAAGTCCAAATGAGTGTTAAGGGGCTAAAATCAAGTTGTCAATAGGGTTGGCTCTTTCTGGAGCCTCGAGGGGAGGACCCATTCCTTGCTTCTTCCAGCTTTTAGAAGCTGCTGGCATTCCTTGGATCCTGGCCTCATAAATCTAATCTATGCTTCCATTGTCACATCACCACCTCCCCCCCACACACACACACATTAACCTTCTTGCCTCTGTCTCATAAAGACCTTGATAATTATACTTAAGGCATATCCAGATGAACCAGGATAATCTCCTTATCTCAAGATCCTTAATGTAATCACATCTGCAAAGTCCCTTTTGCCATATTTACAGATTTTGGGGATTAGGACATGGATATCTTTGAAGGCAATTATTTAGCCTACCACAACTGTGACAAGTTAAAAATAGCTATTATCAACCCTAGAGCAACCATTAAATAAACTAAACAAAGAGTTATAGCTAAAATGCCAACAAAGCAGATGAAAGTAAATCATAAGCCATATACAAAATCCAAAAGAAGGCAGAGAAAGAAAGCCAAGGAAACAACAGATGGGGCAAATAGGCAAGATGATGGATTTAAGTCTAACTGTATCACAATTCAATTAAATGTAAATTGTCTGTACATTCTAATTAAAAGACACAGATCTTCAGATTGTATAAAAAAGTAAGATTCGGCCATATACTGCCTACAGGAAGTGTATTTGAAAAGTAAAGATACAAAAGGCTAAAGTAAAAGAATGGAAAAAGATATACCATGCTGATACTAATCAAAAGAAGCTAGAATGTGTTTATTAATATCAAGCAAGGTAGATTTTAGAACAAAGACTATTACCAGGAATAAATAAATTCATTTCATAATGATAAATAGACCAGTTCATCAGAAGGACATGACAATCCTAGATGTTTGTGCCTCTAATACAGATCTTAAAAATACGTGAAGCAAAAATTGATAGAACTACAAGGAGAAGTAGACAAATTCACAATTATTGTTAGAGATGTCAATAGCTCTCTCTTAACAATAGATAAAACAAGTACACAGAAAAATTAGTAAGGCTATAGAAGACTTGAACTTTACAATCAATCAACTTAACCTAATTGACATTTATACAACATTCCACCCAACAGCAGCAGAATACACATTTTTTTTTCTCCAATAGCATACAAAATATTCACCAAGATAGACCATAAAATTTGGCTATACAACAAAACCAAAGAAAATTTAAAAGGACTCAAATCATACAAAGTGTATTCTCTGGTCACAATGTAATTAACTTAGAAATAAATAACAGAAAAGTATCTGTAAAATCTCCCAAATATTTGTGAACTATAACACAATTCTAAATGAGATATGGGTCAAAGAAAATATCAAAGGGGAAATTACAAAGATTTTTTAGCTAAATGGGAATGAAGACATCAAAATGTGTGGAACATCTCTAAAGCAAAACTTCAGGGAGAAAATTTATGGCAATTAATGTCTATGTGAAAAAAGAGAAAAGGTCAGCTTCCGCCTTAAGAAGTTAGAAAAAGAAGAGCAAACAGAACCCAAGATAAGCATAAGAAAGTAGATAATAAAGATCAGAGCAGAAATCAATGACATAGAAAAAAGTAAAACAATATAGAATATCAATTAAACAATCAGTTTCTTTGAGGAGATCGATAACATTAATAAACCTCAAGTCAGACTCATCAGGAAAAGATAGAGAAGACAAAAATTTACCAACATCAGAAATGAGAGTGGTGACACATTACATTCTTCAGATATTAATACATTAATAGAGGAATGTTATAAACAACTTTATGCCATTAATTTTTAAATTCAAAAATACTTTATTGCTAAAAAATGCTACTCACCATCTGAGTCTTCAGTAAGTAATATCAAAGATCGCTGATCACAGATCATCGTTACAAAATAATAATCATGAAAATTTTGAAATATTGCAAGACTTACCAAAATGTTACAGAGACACAAAGTGAACAAACGCTGTTGGAAAAATGGTGCCACAAAGCCATTTTTTGCTTGACTATGCCATTAATTTTGACAACTCTGAAAAATGAATACATTTTTTTGGAATATAAACTACCCAGGTTCACTAAAATGAATAGATGACCTGAATTTATAGTTTAACTTTTTCCCACAAAGAAAACTTCAGGCCCAGAAGGTTTCACTGATGAATTTTATTAAGCATTTAAGGAAGAAATAGTATTAATTCTACTTAAACTCTTCCAGGAAATGAAAGAGGAAGGAATAGTTCTTAACTTACTTCATGAGGCCAGTATTACCCTGATACCAAAATCTGACAAAAGCATTACAAGCAAATTAACAGACCAACATCCCTCATGAGCACAGATGCAAAACTTCTAAACAAAATTTTAGCAAATTGAATCCAGCAACATAAAAATGAAAGAAATCATGAATATGTGGAGTTTATCCCAATAATGTAAGATTGTTTTAACATTCAAAAATCAATTATTGTTATTCAAAAAGAAAAATTCAATGATTATGTCAATAGAAACAAAACAGGGGGTTGGCAAAACAGAATGTTCATTCCTAAGTTTTAAAAAAATCTCAGCAAAGTAGAAATAGAGGAAAATTTTTCAAATTGATACTGGGCATCTAAGAAAATTGACAGATAACATCATACTTAATAGTGAGAGACTACATACTCTCCCCATAATATCAAGATCAAGAGAAAAACACCTGCTGTCATCAGTTCTGTTCAACATTGTACTGAAAGTTTTAGTCAGTACAGTCAGGCAAGAAAAAGAAGTAAAAGGCATCAGACTGGAAAGGAAGAAATAAAATTTTTTATTCATAGATGATATGCTCACTAACATAGAAAACCCCATGGAATCTACAAAAGGAGTTACTAGAACTAATAAGTGAGTTTGGCAAAAGATTGCAGGAAAAAAGTCAACATCCAAAACCCAAATTAATTTCTATATATTTACACAGAACAATCAAAATTTAAAAAGAAGTATTTATCAAAATATTTCAAATACATGAAATACTTAGGAATGAATCTGACAAATAATGTGCCAAACCTGTACATTGAAAACTACATAACATTGCTGAGATAAATTAAGAGGACCTAAATAAATGGAGAGATATACAATGTTCATGGAACAGAAGTCTCAATATTGTTAACAGTTATCCCCAAATTGATTTATAGATTCAGTGCAATCACAATCAAACCTCCAGCAAACATTTTTGTACAAATTAACAAGCTAATTTTAAAATTCATATGGAAATGAAAAGGACCTAGAATAATCAAAACAACTTAGAAAAAACTTTGAGGAGCCAAAAGATCAAAGTCACTACCTAACTTCAAGATTTATTGTAAAGCTACAAATAATCAAGACAGTGTGGTATTAATCTCAAGATAGATCAATGGAACAGAATAGAGAATCCCAAAATAGGCACACATGTATGGTTAATTGATTTCCTACATGGGTGCCAAAGCAGTTCATTGGAGAACATATAGTGTTTTTCACCATTGGTACTGGAACAATTGTATATCCATATGCAAAAAATGAACTTGGATTCATACTGTGGAATGTATATAGAGATATTAATTCAAAATAGATCCTAGATCTAAATATAAAACCTAAAATTATAAAACTTATAGGAGAAAACAGGAAACATATCTTTGTGACCTTGGATTAGGCAAAGATTTCTTAGATTCAACCCCAAAAGCCCAATCCATAAAAGAAAAAAACCCTGATAAATTGGACTTCATCAAAGTTAAAACTTCTGTTCTTTAAAAGGCACTGTTTAGTGAATGAAGACAAGCCATCGTCATAGATTTGCACAATATATATGTCATAAAGGACTTGTCTTCAGAATATATAAAGAACTTTAGAAACTCAGATGACCATAAACAACCCAATAAAAAATGAGCAAAAGATTTGAACAGACGCTTTACCAAAGATATACAGATGGCCAATAAGCACATAAAAAATACGTTCAACATCATTAGTCATTAGGGAAATGCAAATTAAAACCATAATGAGATGCGACCACACACTTCTATTTTTTTAATTGATTTTTTTTTTTTTTTTTGGCCACACCTCATTGCACGTGGGATATTAGTTCCCTGACGAGGGATGGAACCCATGCCCCCTGCTGTAGAAGCACGGAATCTTAACCACTGCACCGCCTGGGAAGTCCCACAAGCACACAATTCTAGAATGGCTAAAATTAAAAAGCCTGAACATACCAATTGTTGGCAAGTTGTGGAGAAACTGGAACTCTCATACTCTGCTGGTTGGAATGTAAAACAGTACAACTCTTTGGAAAACAGTATGGAGGTTTCTTAAAAAGTTTAACATACACTTACCTTGCTACTTAGCCATTTCACTCCTAGGTATTTACCCAAGAGAAATGAAGGGACATACCCATACAAATACTTGTACACAGATATTAATAGCTATATTTGTAATAGCCAAAAACTGTGAAACAACCTAAATGTCCATCAGCAGGCGAATGGATAAACAAATTGTGGTATATCCATATGATGAAATACTACTCAGCAAAAAATAATAATAATAAACTATTGATTCATGGTACAACATGGACAAATCTAAAAGGAATTATGCTAAATGAAAAATGCCAAACACACAAAAAAGAATATATTGTATGAGATATAGAGAATTTTTATAGAATTCTGAAAGTGCAAACTAATGTATAATGACAGAAAGCAAACTCTTGATTGCTGGGGGGCGAGAGGTCAAGAGTAAGGGATTAAAAAAGGGCATAGGGAAACCTTTGGAGATGATGGATATATTATTATTTTGATTGCAGTGATGGTTTCACACACATATGTTTATGCATATGTCAGAACTCATCCAAGTGTGTACTTTAAACATGCAGTTTACTGTTTTCAATTATATCTCAATAAATCTTTTTTTAAAAAATTCTCTTGGAACCATTTCTCTTCCAAATCTTCTGTGGATAGGAAAGAAGTTGAGAAAGCTGTCTCTCAACAGGGCAGAATTTCTAACACCCTCTTCTGATGTGGCAAGGCTGTATGATGAAAAAAAAAAATTACATCTCAGAGAGGAAAACCAGGAGCTATGGAGAAAAATGGATTGAGAAATCACTCCCAAGTGAAAGAACCACAGTCTAAGCAAGGAATGTTCTCTACCTCCAGGGTAGAAATCCTTACAGTCGTTTCCAGTAGGATTTCAGAGTTGTGATGGACTCCACCTGATGCCAGGTGACTTACTGTGCACCTCCTGGTGAGAGGACTATAGTATCCACACCTCATTCACATCAGACTTGGCCATTTGATTTGTTCTTGCCATCAAAATGGGAGAGGAGTGACACGCATTAATTCTGAGCAGAAACTTTAACAGATCCTATGTTTTCGCAATTTTTCTTTTCTATCACAAAAGCAGCATTCCCAGGTAAGAATTGCTCCTTGGGCTACATCCTGGAACAAAACATGCAGAGCAAAGCAGCAGATTACATATATCATGAGCAAAAAATAAACTGACCTTGTTAGCCTCTGGGATTACAGACATGTTGAGTTTTGGATGACTCTGAAATATAAAAGTAGAGCAGTCAGGTGAGAGCTGGAAACATGAGTCAGATACTCAGAGAACAGATGTGAGCTGGAGATAAAATCTGGGAGTTGTCAGCAACTATTGCATTTTAACCATAGGCATGGATATGATCACTTAGAGAAAGAGTAGAGAGAAAAAAAAGAGGCCTCAGAACAAAGTGCTAAGGAACACCAAACATGTAATTGACGGCAAAGATGAGTCTGCAAAGGAGACGGGAATGGCCAAATATTTGGAAGAAAGCCAGAATTGAGGGTTTTTTTTGTTTTGTTTTGTTTGTTCAATGTATTTGTTTATTTACTTTTGGCTGCTTTAGGTCTTCGTTGCTGCGTGCGGGCTTTCTCTAGTTGCAGCAAGTGGGGGCTACTCTTCGCTGCAGTGAGTGGGCCTCTCATTGCGGTGGCCTCTCATGCTGCCGAGTACGGGCTCTAGGTGCATGGGCTTCAGTAGTTGTGGCATGTGGGCTCAGCAGTTGTGGCTCACGGGCTTAGTTGCTCCGCGGTATGTGGGATCTTCCCGGGCCAGGGATCGAACCCGTATCCCCTGCATTGGCAGGCTGACTCCCAACCACTGACTGAGCCACCAGGGAAGCCCAGAATTGAGGTTTTAATGTAATCCCACTTTTACTGTCCTCATTCTTTGTTCCTTCTGCTTCACTTCCTTTCTTCAGCCTAGAGACTGCTGAGCAAGCATCAGAACCTGCTAGGTCCGCCTCACATTTTAAAAGATAAATCTTCCTTTTACAACGTTGCTGGCTTTTAAGCACCATTTGGACAGGGACCCTGCCCTCATTCCCCTCTGCCTCTCCAGGGACTGCCTTGTCCATAGTGTGCATAGTGGGCAGTAAACCCCACCCTCCTGCTCACTTGCCATTTCTCTCTCCTTGGTCTTTCCCTTTAATTCTCTTTTTTCCAGATGCCCATTCTACTCTATGCTCAGGCTATATCATTAGTTGTTTTTATAAATACTGAGTAGTTACATAAAAGGTTTAGATAGGTATAAAGTATGAAGAACTACAATACAATGAACGCTCAGTTTAGGGAAAAGAGCCTTACCATTAGCGTTGAAGTCCCTTGGTGCTTCTCCTTATTCCACCACATGGCATCCTTGCTCAGAGGTAACCACCAACCTGCATTTTGTGGTTCTCAGCAAACTAGGAAGAGATGGGAACTTCCTCAAACTGATAAAGGACATCCACAAAAACCTACAGAAAACACCTGTTATTCCTTTTCTTCACTCTATAATTTTACCACGTATATTTGTATTCCTAAAAAAAAAATTAGATTTTGCATATATTTCATCTTCATGGAAATAAAATTATACTATATATATATTAGTCAGTGATTTATTCTTTGTGCTCAAGATTATGTCCCTGGGATTTTTGTCCATGTAGCTGAAAATCATTCATTTCTTCATCTGTATTGTATTCTGAAGTATACCACAATTTATTTATCTTTTCTGCTTAGCTATATTTCATAAATTTTGATGTGTAGAAATTTCATTATTGTTCAATTCTAAGTATTTTGAAGTATCAGTTATGATTTTTCATTTGACCCAAGAGTTATTCAGAAACACATTTTTTAAAAGTTCCAAATACATGGAGATATTTATCTTTTGTTACTGACGTTTCTTTGTTTTCAGAGAATATGGATTATAACAGTGCTGTTCAGTAGTAGTATAATGTGAGCCACATATGTCACTTTAAAAATTTCAGTTGCCATATTAGAAGAGTAAAAATAAACAGGTAAAAGTTATCTTAATTAATATATTTTACTTAACCCAATATGTAGGGTTAGGGTTAGGGTTAGGGTTTGCTTTTATCAAGCCTGTTTCTCTTAACTCATGATTTTAGTTTATTTGCCATTATTATGATTGTTACGTTAAGTTTTCTATCAATTTCTCCCTCTTTTTCTACACTCTTTTCTCCTTTTGGGCCTTGGGCGGGGGCAATATTGTTGGAGTTTCTTTTATTTTCTTAGTGCATCTTCTTCTCATGGCATATTCTATTCTTTTAGTGGTTACTTCTGAGATTTTACCATGCATGCTTAATGAAGTCTAAAATTAATATCTCAAACTTCTCTTGAATAATGCAAACTTCTCTTGAATATCTCAAACTTCTCTTGAATAACACTGGAACCCTGATAGTTGCCATCCTGCCATCCTATATTCTACATTTTTGTCTAGTGTTCTAGTTTTATCCTTTTGTTAGCCCCACTGATTACACACAGTCAAAACTAATATTTAATACGGATGATATTTATTTATAAGTACTTACATACAGGGCTGGCTACATAATTTTCAGGCCCAGTATAAAATGAAAACGTGGAGCCCTTTCAAAAAAAGAAAGAAACTTTTTCCTTTCCTTCACCATCTTTCTCTTAACTTGTCAGGGTCTTTTTTTATTTGTTTGCTATTGAATCTTGTGCTCCCTTGGGCATGGAGAAATCGTAGCATGGATGCAGGTTCTCACAGGCACCTAAGGCCCTGCCCCAGACTCAGCCAAAAGGACACACATGGCAGACCCAACATTCCCCATGCGTGCCACTGAAGCAGAGGATGACAGCAGATGCTGGGCAAGGGTCCGGGAGCAAAGGGTTGAGAACCATCCTGGGGAGACAGGGAGGTGGCGAGAGGTAGGAGGACTCTGTGTGAGCTGAGGCTCCAAGGTCCCAGCATGTGCTTGACTGTCCCATTAGACCTCACTTACAAAACACAGACTCAAAGATAAAATTATTAAGAATTTCTCAGTGGTGACCACAGAGCATTAAATCTGAAACCCAGGGCCCCCTTCAGAACATGGGCCCTGTACTGCTGTCTTGATCACATGCCCAAGAAGCCCTCCCTGCCTGTGTGTTTGCCAGTTCTTTTACTCACCATTTTTTCTTGATCGTCTGACCTTCCTTCTGAGATCATAATCCTTCCTGCAAAGCATATTTTTTAGAAGTCATTTAGCTGGCAGTAAACACTCACATTTTATTTTTCTGAGCATATTTTATTTTGGCCTCTTTCTGAAAGATAGTTTTGCTGGGTACCCAACTTCAGATTGATGGTTATTTTCTCATGGGATTTTTAATATATTATTTTGCTGTCTTTGGCCTTCCTTGTTTCTACTGGAGAATAAACTCAAACATATTGAAATATGTTTGAGTTCCTTTGAAGACAGTATGTTTTATTTCCTCTCCAGCATCTTGTAAAATCTCTTTTAATTCCAATATTCTTCATTTTCACTACCAGGTGCCAGATATGAGATTTATTTTTATTTATCTTGCTTGGAATCCTTTGGGCTTCCTAGATTTATAGGTTGGTATTTTTCATCAATCTGTAATGTCCTTCCTCTCCCTTTCTCTCTCATTTGCTTCTAAAATGGTAAATAGAGAAATATTAGATCTTTTCACTCTGTCCTCCATATATCAACCTCTTTTATATTTTACTTTTTTTTTTTTTTTTTTTTTTTTTTTTTTTCGGTATGCGGGCCTCTCACTGTTGTGGCCTCTCCCGTTGTGGAGCACAGGCTCCGGACGCACAGGCCTAGCGGCCATGGCTCACGGGCTTAGTTGCTCCGCGGCATGTGGGATCTTCCCGGACCAGGGCACGAACCCGTGTCTCCTGCATCGGCAGGCGGATTCTCAACCACTGCGCCACCAGGGAAGCCCATTACGTATTTTTGACATCATGTACTACTACACCCTGTATAATTTCTTTGAATCTCCCTTTCAGTTTATTACTTCATTTTTAGCTGTGAATAATCAGCTATAGGACCATCTACTGAGTTTTTAATCTCAGTTATTATATGCTTCATTTCTACAAATTTGATTGGTTTGTTTCAGATTTCATTAGTCATTTAAATTAATCTTTTATTTCTTCCAACATATTGTACATCCTTATTTTTGTTCAATATCTGAAAATACTATAGAATACTATAGTATTCTATACTATAGAATATAGTATATAGTATATATATAGTATATATATAGTATATATACTATATATATAGTATATATATAGTATATACATATATATACTATATACTATATATATAGTATATATATAGTATATAGTATATATATACTATATATATATACTATATAATATACTATAATATATATATAGTATATATATAGTATATATACTATATAGTATATATATATAGTATATATATATAGTATATATATATAGTATAGTATATATATATAGTATAGTATATATACTATATACTATATATATAGTATATAGTATATATAGTATATATAGTATAGTATAATATAGAATATAATACTATTCTATAGTATTCTATACTATACTATAGAATTTGTGGCTTTGATTATGCTATCATTTGTGTCTGCTCATTCTCTGAGTTTCAAGTTGAAGATAGGTTTCTCCCAAACATATTGGTGTTTTTCCTACCAGGCATCTGGAGGCAAGGTTATCCTAACACCATTGTACGATATCTCCTCAATATGAAGCTTTTTGGACCACTCAGGCAGTGTGAATTCAGGATACAAACGTGCACTAGGACTGGCTTGTGTTTACAAATTCTTGTGGGAGATTTGTATTTTCCCCTCTACCTAGCACCAAACTTCAAAGCCAGAAATTTCTTTTTTGTTCCTTGAGAGGGGATGTTATTTGTATTTTACACATACTGGGTGTGAATTTCATATTCTTACATACAGTATGACAAAAATGCATACGCATGTGTTACTCTTTGAGATGCAGTTTTATGCAGGTGAGTTTCCTCTCAAGCTCTCCCTTTCTCTCCTGACTCCAGTGCCCTTCATGGCTGTGAAATTTAATGCTCAAGTACATCAGATTTGGAAAGTACCTTCAAGGTGAGAATTGACTTCAATGCTCTACTTATTGTTGGGGTTCTTCCTTTTACTTCATTTTTTTAAACCATTAGTTTGGAATAATTTTGTATTTAAAGAAAGTTACAGAAACAGTACAGAGAATTTGTTTCCTTCTGGTCCATTTTTCATAACCATGGCACATATGTAAAAACTAAGAAATTAATATGTGTATAATACAATTAACTAACCTATAGACTTTATTCAAATTTCACTAGTTTTCCACTGATACCCTTTTTCTGTCCTTTCTCTTGATTTGTGTTTCCTGCATCTTCCTAAATTTTTGTCCAGATCACTGATGAATTTTAAGATTTTTTTTATAAGTGAAAAAATAACTTTACTTATTTTCAGTAGGCAAGTTGTCAAAGTACCTAGTCTGACACAGTTCTGAAAAAAAAAAGTCTGGGGAGTTTTGTTCTTTTCAATCATTTTTCCTCAAATAATATTCATAATCCTGGTTACCAAGTTGATGTGTCTTTATGTTCGTGACCTTAAAATTTTTTAGCCTAGAAATGTAGGCACTATTTTTATTAAAAAATGTTTAATAATACTGTAAGAGTGAGATGAGAATAGAGATCAAGAGAGATTGACAGCCTATTACAATACTCTTGGTGGGAAATAAAGTCAAGAACCTTAACTGTTAGTAGTCAGAAAGGAAGGGAGGAAATAGTTCGAGGTGCACCAAGGAGCAGAATACATAGAACTTGTTACTGAATGGATGTGGAAAGAAGGAAGGAAAAGTCAGAGATGACAAGAAGAAGGAAAAGTCAGAGATGACAATAAGAAGGAAAAGTCAGAGATGACTCAAGGATTTCAAGCTAAAAATTGTGACTGTTGAAGGTTTCAGAAGTCAAAAGGAAAGGCAAGACCATTGGAGATGATGATGAATTTGGTTTTTGATGTGTGGAATCTTTGGTGTTGATGGCTCATCAGGGTGGAGATGCCTAACAGACAGTTATAAATGAAAGTCACAAGTTTGAGAAAAGGGGTCAGAACTAAAGAAAAGAGGGTGATGATGGAAAACAAAGGAATTAGAAAGAGGAATAAGCAATGGAAAAGAATCACCTACACAGAAAATAAGAAGGGTTATGATGATTATAGAAGGGGGTGGAGGGACTCCTTGATCAACAGGCATACTTTTGCCACCACTTGTGATATTTAAAGTCTTAACTTCAGGGCCCCTAGAGAAATGTTCTCATGAATCTCCCACACTTACTTCCACCCAGAGGGTCACAAACTTAGCTTTAAGACCCAATTACGTGGGGACTTCTCTGGTGGCACAGTGGTTAAGAATCCACCTGCCAAAGCAGGGGACATGGGAAGATCCCACATGCTGCGGAGCAACTAATCTCGTGTACCACAACTACTGAGCCTGCGTGCCACAACTACTGAAGCCCGCGCACCACAATGAATAGTAGCCCCCACTAACCACAACTAGAGAAAGCTCGCGTGCAGCAGCGAAGACCCAACACAGCCAAAAATAAATAAATAAATAAATTTATTTTTAAAAGATCCAATTACGTGGATTAAAATATTAAAATGTCCTTTGTGTTTTCTCTCCTATTTTCTAGTATGTTTTGTACTATACCACATCTCAGATATTACCCTCTACTTAATTCAGTCTGTTCCTATTAGCACTTGAGATAAATAAAAGAAAAATAAATCTAGCAGGAACCACAAACGTGCTGATTTTGTGTCATATCCCAACACATTTTCCTTTTTTAAAGAAACAAAATATTACCTAGTGTTAGAATTTAGTCATAAACTTTAGATACACAATGTATAGTATTTTATTATATTTGTGACTACACATATGTTGTTATTATTTCATGCAAAAATAATATTACTTATTAAGCAAAAATTAAGCCTGAGAAAATACTTACCTTGTTGCCAGTGTTTTTAAATTGCTGTTAATAACAGTTAAAATAGTATGTAGTAGCAGTACACACACACACATATGTATATATATATTTCTAAAGAGAAGAATAAACAGACTGGGTCGTGAAATAATTCCTGAGTCATGAACCGTAATTTTAAAAGGGTTAACTAAGGGTGTGTCTTGACTCATTTGTTGTGTTTATGGTTTTCAGGGAATTGATGCTGATTTCACATCAGAAAAGCATGGAGCAGTTGCAGGAAACCCTTAGACAGAAGATGCTGAACAGTGATAACCAGAGGGAGAAGGTAACAATAATGTGGCTTTCAGCAGCATGTGTCTTATTTGTTTTTTAAAAATTCTGTCCATTTGCCAGACTACTTCAGATAGGTTTCTTTGCTTCTATGCACACCTTTGATTCTTTCTGGAATTTCCTAGACCAAACGTACTTACAATATATGTTTTTTCACAAGATATTAGAAAAGTAGGAAGTTAAAACATAAGAATAGAATTTGAAATCTTATAAGATTAAGATAGCTCTTAGTTCTTATGTAAAAGCATAATTTTTACTTTTAAATATTTACCTTTTTTCCCATAAAATGACAGAATCTACATTTGACTACATCCTTAAAAGCAGGGGAATATTAATTCATTCTTATGATTTATCTGCTTTTAAGAAGATAATACAAGAGAATGAACAATGACTTAAAATTATTCAGTTATAAACTTTTGACAAATAAAATGAATAAGTATTTAGCTCACTATTTACAAAGAAGATGTTTGCTTTTAGAGTATGAAAAAATTGCATTGACTTTTGTCTTTGGACTTTTCTATAGTTTTCAAACTTTCAACAATGAGTATGTATTGCTTTCATAATTTTAAAGAATACAAATCATACTTTTAAAATTGTTAGCCCCTGCCTTCTCAGGCCTTGCACAGCTCTAGTCATTGAGGCTATAGACATCATCTCCCTGTCATAAAGTTCTCATACTTTTTGATTGATCCCTTGGCTTTATCATGCATACTGTGCTGAAACCTTCCAAGCTGTTTCTTTTCCCCCACCAGTACCTAATCCTAGCTCTAGCCTTCTGTCTTGGTTTTCTGATTATGTCTTACATGTGCATCTAGAACTAGAGCTGGCTACTGAAATTCAGATTGTTTGACTGAAGTCCCAACAACCTATTTGGTTATCATCAGATGCTTCTCCTTGGTGACTAGACCTTATAACTTGTAACCTCAAGCAACAATTGGTGGTCACCTTCAAACTAATGTCTCCACCTGGAATTCCCCACTCTGCTATCCACAGATGAAATCCTTTAGGTATTGTTGCTGGCTCAGGTTAATTCTAAATTTGTCACTTTCATTTCCAGTCTTCACACAGTTGGCCATACTCAACCTGTCTGGCCCTCTATAAATCAATCCCCCTTCCCTTATCCTTTGGGGACAGCACATTCAGGCTATAACAAAAATGATCTCTATAGCAACAGTTCCATATGGGCAACAATTAAAATTTGAGAATATGGACTAAAGTTGCTCTAAGTGTCTCATTCTTTTTATTTTATAGCATAGGCTTCTTTTTGTTATAGATCTTTATTGAAGTATAATTGCTTCACAGTACTGTGTTAGTCTCTGTCGTACAACAAAGTGAATCAGCCACATGCACACATACATCCCCACACCCCCTCCCCCCTAAGCCTCCCTCCCCCGCTCCCCATCCCCCTTCTCTAGGTCATCACAAAGCACCAAGCTGATCTTCCTGTGCTATGCTGCTGCTTCCCAATAGCTAATTATTTTACATTCGGTAGTGTATATATGTCGATGTTACTCTCACTACACCCCAACTTCCCACTCCCTCCCCCCATATACTCCAGTCCACTCTCTATGTCTACGTCTTTATTCCTACCCTGCCACTAGGTTCATCAGTACCATTTTTTTTTTTTTTTTAGATTCCATATATATGCATTACCATACGGTATTTGTTTTTCTCTTTCTGACTTGGTTCCATGTCCTGGCTATTGTAAATAGTACTGCAATGAACAATGTGGTACATGTCTCTTTTTGAATTACCATTTTCTCAGGGTATATGCCCAGCAGTGGGATTGCTGGGCCATATGGTTGTTCTATTTTTCGTTTTTTAAGGAACCTCCATACTGTTCTCCATAGTGGTTGTATCAATTTACATTCCCACCAACAGGGCAGGACGGTTCCTTTTTCACCACACCCTTTTTCCTAGATTTTTTGATAATGAGCTTTCTGACCAGTGTGAGGTGATACCTCATTGCAGTTTTGATTTGCATTTCTCTAATAATTAGTGATGTTGAGCATCTTTTCATGTGCCTCTTGGCCATCTGTATGTTTTCTTTGGTGAAATGTCTATTTAAGTCTTCCACCCATTTTTGGATTGGGTTGTTTGTTTTTTTGATATTGAGTTTCATGAGCTGTTTGTATATTTTGGAGATTAATCCTTTGTCTGTTATTTCATTTGCAAATATTTTCTCCCATTCTGAGGGTTCTCTTTTTGTCTTGTTTATGGTTTCCTTTGCTGTGCAAAACCTTTTAAGTTTAATTAGTTCCCATTTGTTTATTTTTGTTTTTATTCCCATTACTCTAGGAGGTGGGTCATAAAAGATCTTGCTGTGCTTTATGTCAAAGAGTGTTTTTCCTATGTTTTCTTCTAAGAGTTTTATAGTGTATGGTCTTACATTTAGGTCTTTAATCCATTTGGAGTTTACTTTTGTATATGGTGTTAGGTGGTATTCTAATTTCATTCTTCTACATGTAGTTGTCTAGCTTTCCCAGCACCACTTATTGAAGAGGCTGTCTTTTCTCCATTGTATGTTCTTGCCTCCTTTGTCGTAAACTAGATGACCATATGTGTGTATGTTTATCTCAGGGCATTCTATCTTGTACCATTGATCTATATTTCAGTTTTTGTACCAGTACCATACTGTCTTGATTACTGTAGCTTTGTAGTATAGCTTGAAGTCAGGAAGCCTGATTCCTCCAGCTCCGTTTTTCTTTCTCAAGATTGCTTTGGCTATTCGGGGTCTTTTGTGTTTCCACACGAATTGTAAACTTTTTGTTCTAATTCTGTGAAGAATTCCATTGGTAGTTTGATAGGGATTGCATTGAATCTGTAGATTGCTTTGGGTAGTATAGTCATTTCACAATATTGATTCTTCCAATCCAAGAACATGGTATATTTCTCCATCTGTTTATGTCATCTTTGATTTCTTTCATCAGTGTTTTATAGTTTTCTGTGTACAAGTCTTTTGCCTCCTTAAGTAGGTTTATTCCTAGGTATTTTGTTCTTTTTGTTGCAATGGTAAATGGGATTGTTTCTTTAATTTCTCTTTCTGATTTTTCCTTGTTAGTGTATAGGAGCACCACAGATTTATGTGCATTAATTTTGTATCCTGCAACCTTACCAAATTCATTGATTAGTTCTAGTAGTTTTCTGGTGACATCTTTAGGATTTTCTATGTATAGTAGTATCATGTCATCTGCAAATAGTGAGAGTTTTACTTCTTCTTTTCCAATTTGGATTCCTTTTATTTCTTTTTCTTCTCTGATTGCCATAACTAGGACTTCCAAAACTATGTTGAATAAGAGTGGCAAGAGTGCACATCCTTGTCTTGTTCCTGATCTTACTGGAAATGCTTTTAGTTTTTCACCATTGAGAATGATGTTTGCTGTGGGTTTGTCATAACATGGCCTCTATTAAGTTGAGGTAGCTTCGCTCTATGCCCATTTTCTGGAGAGTTTTTATCATGAATCGGTGTTGAATTTTGTCAAAAGCTTTTTCTGCATCTATTGAGATGATCGTATGTTTTTTTATTCCTAAATTTGTTAATATGGTGTATCACATTGATTGATTTGCATATATTGAAGAATCCTTGCATCCCTGGGATAAATCCCACCTGATCATGGTGTATGATCCTTTTAATATGTTGTTGGATTCTGTTTGCTAGTGTTTTGTTCAGGATTTTTGCATGTATGTTCATCAGTGATATTGGTCTATAATTTTCTTTTTTTGGTGATATCTTTGTCTGGTTTTGGTATCAGGGTGATGGTGGCCTCACAGAATGAGTTTGGGAGTGTTACTTCCTCTGCAATTTTTTGGAAGAGTTTGAGAAGGATGGGTGTTAGCTTTTCTCTAAATGTTGATAGAATTCACCTGTGAAGCCATCCTGGTCCTGGACTTCTGTTTGTTGGAAGATTTTTTTTTTTTTTTTTTTTTCGGTATGCGGGCCTCTCACTGTTGTGGCCTCTCCCGTTGCGGAGCACAGGCTCCGGACGCGCAGGCCTAGCGGCCATGGCTCACGGGCTTAGTTGCTCCATGGCATGTGGGATCTTCCCGGACCAGGGCACGAACCCGTGTCCCCTGCATCGGCAGGCGGATTCTCAACCACTGCGCCACCAGGGAAGCCCTGTTGGAAGATTTTTAATTACAGTTTCAATTTCATTACTTGAGATAGGTCTCTTCATATTTTCTAGTTCTTACTGGTTCAGTCTTGGAAAATTATACCTTTCCAAGAATTTGTCAATTTCTTCAAGGTTGTCCATTTTATTGGCATATAGTTGTTTGTAGTAGTCTCTTATAATCTTTTGTATTTCTATGATATCAGTTGTCATTTGTCCTTTTTCATTTCTACTTTTATTGATTTGCATCCTCTCCCTTTTTTTCTTGATGAGTCTGGCTAAGGCTTTATCAGTTTTGTTTATATTCTCAAGGAACCAGCTTTTAGTTTTATTGATCTTTGCTATTGTTTTCTTTGTTTCTATTTCATTTATTTCTTCTCTGATCTTTATGATTTCTCTCCTTCTACTGATTTTGGGTATTGTTTGTTCTTCTTTCTTTAGTTGCTTTTGGTGTAGGGTTAGATTTTTTATTTGAGATTTTTCTTGCATCTTGAGGTGAGATTGAATTACTATAAACTTCCCTCTTAGAACTGCTTTCTCTGTGTCCATCAGTTTTGGGTTGTTGTGTCTTTGTTGTCATTTGTTTCTATGTATTTTTTTATTTCTTCTTTGATTTCTCCAGTGATCTCTTAGTTATTTAGTAGTTCACTGTTTAGCCTCCATGTATTTGTGGTTTTTACAGGTATTTTCCTGTAATTGATTTCCAATCCCATAATGCTGTGGTCAGAAAAGATGCTTGGTACAATTTCAATTTTGTTAAGTTTTCCAAAGCTTGATTTGTGACCCAAGATGTGATCTATCCTGGAGAATGTTCTGTGTACACTTGAGAAGAAAGTGTATTCTTCTACTTTCAGGTGGAATGTTCTATAAATGTCAATTAAATCTATCTGGTGTATTGTGTCATTTAAAGCTTGCATTTCCTTATTTATTTTCTGTTTGGATGATCTGTCCATTGGTGTATGTGGGGTGTTAACATCCCCTACTATTATTTTGTTACTGTTGATTTCTCCTTTTATGGTTGTTAGCATTTGCCTTATGTATTGAGGTGCTCCTATGTTGGGTGCATAAACATTTATAATTGTTATTTATTCTTCTTGGATTGATCCCTTGATCATAATGTAGTATCCTTCCTTATCTCTTGTAACAGTCTTTATTTTAAAGTCTATTTTATCTGATATGAGTATTACTATTCCAGCTTTCTTTTGATTTCCATTTGCCTGGAATATCTTTTTGCATCCCTTCACTTTCAGTCTGTACGTGTCCCTAGGTCTGAAGTGGGCCTCTTGTAGACAACATATATATGGGTCTTGTTTCTGTATCCATTCAGCCAGTCTGTGTCTTTTGTTGGGGCATTTAATCCATTTACATTCAAATTTATTGTTGATATGTATGTTCCTATTACCATTTTCTTAATTGTTTGGGGTTTGGTTTTGTGAGTCTTTTTCTTCTCTTGTGTTTCCCACCTAGAGAAGTTTCTTTAGCCTTTGTTGTAAAGCTGATTTGGTGGTCCTGAATTCTCTTAGCTTTTGCCTGTCTGTAAAGCTTTTGATTTCTCCGTTGATTCTGAATGAGATCCTTGCTGAGTATGGTTGTAGGTTTTCCTCTTTCATCACTTTAAGTATATCCTGACACTCCCTTGTGGCCTGCAGAGTTTCTCCTGAAAAATCAGCTGATAACCTTATGGGGATTCCTTTGTATGTTATTTTTTGCTTTTCCCTTGCTGCTTTTAATTTTTTTTCTTTGAATTTAATTTTTGTTAGTTTGATTAATATGTGTCTTGATGTGTTTCTCCTAAGGTTTATCCTGTATGGGACTCCCTGTGCTTCCTGACTTGGGTGACTCTTTCCTTTCCCGTGTTAGGGAAGTTTTGCTCTATAATCTCTTATGTTTTCTCAGACCCTTTCTTTTTCTCTTCTTCTTCTGGGACCCCTATAATTTGAATGTTGGTACATGTAATGTTGTCCCAGACATCTCTGAGATTGTCTTCAATTCTTATCTTTTTTTTTTCTTTATTCTGCTCCTCAGCAGTTATTTCCAGCATTTTGTCTTCCAGCACAAGTATTCGTTCTTCTGACTCAGTTATTCTGTTATTGATTCCTTCTGGTGTATTTTTCATTTCAGTTATTTTGGTGTTCATCTTTGTTTGTTTGTTCTTTATTTTTATTTTTTTATTTTATTTTATTTTTTGCCGTACATGGGCCCCTCACTGCTGTGGCCTCTCCTGCCACGGAGCACAGGCTCCTGATGCGCAGGCCCAGTGGCCATGGCTCACAGGCCCAGCCACTCCGCAGCATGTGGGATCCTCCCGGACCGGGGCACGAACCCGGGTCCCCTGCATTGGCAGGAGGACTCTCAACCACTGCGCCACCAGGGAAGCCCTGTTTGTTTTTTCTTTAGTTCTAGATCTTCGTTAAACATTTCTTGTATTTTCTCAATCTGTGCTTCCATTCTATTTCTGAGATTCTGGATCATCTTTACTATCATTACTCTGAATTTTTTTTCAGGTAGATTGCCTATTTCCTCTTCATTTATTCTCTCATGTAGGTTTTTACCTTGCTCCTTCTTCTGTGACATATTTTTTTGCTGTCTCACTTTATTTTCTTTTTTTTAATGAATGGGATTGTATTCCTGTCTTACTGGTTGTTTGGCCTGTGGCTTCTAACACTGCAGTTTCTAGGCTGTTGGGTAGAGCTGTGTCTTGGTGCTGTGATGAGGACCTCTGGGAGACCTTACTCCGATGAATATTCCCTGGGGTATGAGGTTCTCTTTTAGATAAGTGGTTTGGACTCAGTGCTCCCACCACAGGAGCTCAGGCCCGACTCCTGGCTCATGAACCATGATCCTGCAAACCATGCAGGACAGCAAAAAAAAAAAAAAAAAAAAAAAAGAAGGAGAACAACAACAAATTAAAAACTAAAATTAGAATAGGAAACTAACAGCAATGTTAGAAAAAAATAAAAATAAAAATATAGATGAAACAACAACTGGAGGTAAAACAGAACCACAATAGTAAAAAAGAGGAGGAGGAAAAAAAAAGTGGAAAAGGCCTTAGCTGTGGAGGGTGGGGCCTAAGCAGGGGTGAAGTTTGGGCAGTGGGTGGGCCCTATGCTTAGGACCCAAAGGGCTGGAAAAGGCAGTGGGGGGGGTGGGGGGGTGGGATGTGGGGCTTAGGCTCAACAGAACAGAAGGGGCCCAGGCATGCCTCTTGCCTCTGGTCTCAGAGGGTGGTGCAAATGACCTCTGCTCCTCTACTGCTCCTCCAGTCTGGAGGTCCCTTCCCACCTTCCTCTCCTGATCTCCCCACCCTCCTTCCTATGCCCCCAGCACCCACGTGGCCTGGAGGGGGCTTTGGAGGGCGTGGGACTGGCCTGGGAGCTCAGCAGACTCCCAGTGCCCGAGTGGGCAGGGCAAACATCCTCTGCTCATTTCCTGATCCTCTGGTCCTGGAGGGCCCCTCTCAACTGCCTCTCTTGTTCTCTTCTGGACTTCCTCCTATGCCCCCAGGACCAACCTGGCCCAGAGGGGACCACTGAGCGTGTAGGACCCAGCCCAAGAGCTGGGCAGACTTCCCCAGCTGATTGGGCAAGGAAAATACTGGGCCTGCTCCCCCTCTGATCTGAGCCCCTGAGGGTCCCTCCAGGCGTGGGAACCCCTCCCCCTCCTGCCTCTCAGTCACCCCTCAGGGGTGCCAGTCCTGTCCAGGCTCCACTTCTCCTCCCCCTTCAGTCTCCCCACATCCGACCTGTGTGCTTGGGGGTTCTTCCCATCTCCCTGGGCATCAGGGCCCACCACCAGCATCCGGCAGGCACCCTAGTTGTGGGGAGATGGGAACTCTGCATCTTTCCACACTGCCATCTTGACTTGGAACCTCCAGCATAGGCTTTTTCTTCTCCTTCTTCTCTAAAGTCCACACTTCTATATTTTTTAACCTCAGTGTACTCGGTTAGTTAGTCTATCCTTATTCACTTTCCCTACCCTTACCAATCCATGTTTAAAAATATGAAAAGATGATCCACCTATCTAGCAATCCAAAAAATTCAAATTAAAGCAAGGAGAGATTATTTTTTATTGCTTCAACTTTGTCTTGTGGTGAAGGTCTAGTGAAATAGTCTTTTATTCTTACTCTTTAAGGGACTGGAAATTACACAACCTTTTGGAGGGCACGTTGGCAATATGTATAAAGAGATATTATAAAGATCCCATCTTTTGAGTCAGAAATTTCACTGATGGGTACTTCCCTAGTGGTCCAGTGGTAAAGAATCCACCTTACAATGCAGGGGGATGCGGGTTCAATCCCTGGTCAGGGAACTAAGATCCCATGTGCCGCGGGGCAACTAAGCCCACATGCCACAACTACTGAGCTCACATGCCCCAAGTAGAGCCTGCTTGCCACAAACTACAGAGCCCACACACTCTGGAGCCCGTGCACCACAACTACAGAGCCCATGCACCCTGGAGCCTGTGCACCACAATTAGAGAAGAGAAAACCTGCATGCCACAACTAGAGAGAAGCCTGCACACCACAATGAAGATCCCGCATGCCTCAAAAAAGATCCTGCATACCGCAACTAAGACCCAATGCAGCCAAAAAGAAATAAAATAAATAAATAAATAATAAATAAATCTTTGAAAAAATAAAAGAAATTTCACTGATGGAATTAGTGAAATGCAGATGGAGATTCACAGATCATTCCTTTCCCTCAAACTCCTGAGCTCCTCTTAGATTGACAAAATGAACCTTCCTGCCTTTGCTTATGTAGAAGTTCCTCATCTCTTTGGTCACACCCCACCAATGACCTTCAGATATAATCCACTGGAAAAGAAGTCTCTGCATTCATGATACACTCTAGTACTGCTGCTTACTGTGCCCTATCCCTGAGGTGCTAACAAAGCATGCAGACCAAGTTTGTGTTAGCATCTGACCATATAAAACTATATGTTCTTGCTTTATGCTAAGTTAATTTATTGATGAAAATAAACATATGTGAGATTATCTAAGTTCTTATTAAAACCATGATATCTTTCTAATAAATTAATTATATCATAGATGTATTTTGGCCTGTGTAATTTTCTTTAATATAAATGGACATTTCATTCTTTTGAGAAGACATGACTTTTTGTTCATAAATCTTATAATTTAGCTTAGCAGTAAATCAAGATCCAGACCAGTAAAGCCAACGAATGATAATTATGCTTGGCTGTGTTACTTATTGAGACTATGAATTAAAAGTTCCTTGAAAGTCCTTTCATGAGAAAGGAGAATCGCTAATATGACATTGTCATCTCTCTTGGGTCATTGTACCTTTGCATAGGAATGAAATGTTCCCTTTACAAATGTATAATACACATATTAGAATAAACTTCATAACTTAAATGCTTTTAACAGTCAAAAAAAGTAGATAGCAATTTATGCCCTTGCTTAATTATTTTAGAGTATGTAAAAAGCACATAATAGGATCAATAGTTGCTATGCAACAAGGATGGCACATTTTAAAATAACTGAGTATTTACTAATTATCATGGATTTTTGTTTATTTCAAGTATTGCTTTGATGTGAAGAAAACAAATTAATGTGCATGCTGAACATTTTAAATTGGTTCCAAATGCAGTGTTGTTACTTTTCAGTTAAAATGTTGTAATTTAAAAATTTCCCACAGCCAGACTGCTTACAATAAGTGATAGTCACCTATTGACTAACACTTTATAGTGCCATAAACAAATTCCAACCAAATATTTTCTTAGATTATTACTAAGATATCACATTATGGAACATCTTAGAATTATACTATTGACCTCATTTTAAACAGTACATAGCATTTTGAGAAACCAGTAGTTAAAACAAACAAAACCTTACTTCCTGACTAAGCAAATGGAATGATAGTGAAAACTCAGGTAGAAAAAGTTTACTTCAAGAAATAATTCCAGCATTGAAGGGTGAGGCAAAAAAAAATCTCAAATTCTTCTTTAAAATGGAAGAGCCAAATGGCCTAATAATTCCTAATGTACCTCAGTGTACTGTTAATGGAATTTAAAAAGACAACTTGTAAAATACAATTTGACAGAGATAAAGTCGTCATTTAAAAAATATCAGTTTTCATTTATGTGTAATTAATGTATGGTTAAAATGAATATTGAGGGTATACTTTAATTTTTTAAATTATGCCATGTAATTTTCAAAATTGAATTAATAAAATCATAAAATTTTAGGTCTGGAATAGCCTACAAAGATCATCTGATTTAAACTCTTAATCTACATAATAAAAATAGTCTCTATTATTAGAGTGTTTACTATATGCCAAGCCTTGTGCTAAGTGCTTTTCATCAATATAATTTTAATCATTCTAACATTATTATTCCCATTTGCACATGGAAAAAAATAAAGCTCAGAGAAGTTAGGTAATTTGCCAAGGTTATATAGCCAGGAAATGAGAAATGATACAACACCTCCGCCCCCTTCAAAAATGAGAGCTAATACAAAGTCCAAAATGTCTGTATTTGGCTTAGGTGGACTAACAGGAACCAGTTTTACCCTCCTTCCTGAAACAACTAAAACACTGGAGAAAAGATAGAAACAATGGTTTCAAGACACTGGACATCAGGCAATGAAGGACAGTGATTCTTGGAGATAAGAGACAAACAAGATAACCCCTGTGCCTAACTTAGTGCCTTGAAATAAATTTAAGGCCATGGTACAGGTGGAGTTTGGCAGATTCTCTGAGTTGAGGAGACCTTATGAAGAGTCCAGGAAATCTAAGTGGCTAGAATTCACAGGATAGTGTTCTCAGGAGACAGCTGCACAGAGAAAGAATATTGGATGTCTACAAAGAATCCTCATTAATTATATGTGTGCTCAGTGCATATAAATGGGGAAACTACCCAGAGCAAGGGAGACCATATGAAAGGATCAGAGATAAGAGTACCAAATGCTTACACAAGACCAATAATAATGCCTGTTCTCACCAGCCAGACTGGAAAACCTATAATTCATAGGGCACTAGGTAGAGTTCTCAGAAGGGTCTTGCATCAGTAGTAGGGAATAATTAGCCCTAGACTAAATGCTGAGCTGGTCCTGCTCAACAAATTTTAAAAGGAAGGCATTACAAAAAATCAAGCTGATTCCAAGAAACTTAACTACAACCCAGAAGAGAGTTCAAGAATATTTATAAGAATACAAAAATATCCAGCATTTAACAAGATAAAATTCACAATGTCTAGCATCCAATCAAAAATTGCCCTGCATGGAAACAGGAAAATAGGACTCATAATGAGAAGAAAAATCAACAAATAAAAATTGACTCAGAAAGGCACAGATGTTAGAATTAGCAGGCAAGGACATTAAAACAGTTATTATAACTGTATTCCATATGTCCAAAAACTAGAGGAAAAATTGACCATGTTAAGCAGAGATGTGGAAGATATAAAAAAGACCTAAACTGAATTTATAGAGATGAAAACTACAATTGTCTGGGATGAAAAGTATACTGGATGGGATTAATGGCAGATGAAACATTCCAGAAGAAGAGATTAGTTAAATTGAAGACACAGCAATAGAAACTATGCAATGAAATAAAATAGAAAAGAGACTCAGAACAAAATAAGGGCATCAATGAGCTGTGAGACAAATTCAAGTGGCCTAATATATGTATAACTGGACTCCTCAAAGGACAGGAAAGAGAGCATATAAAAATATTTGAAGAAATAACAGCTAAAAAAAACAAAATTTGATGAAAACTATAAACCCACAGATTCAAGAAGTTCAGCAAACCTCAAGCATATTCAAGAAACTTAGCACACCTCAAACATTATAATCCAATTGCTCAAAAATATTAATAAAAAGAAAATCTTAAAAGCAATCAGAGAATAAAAGATATATATGAGGAACAAAGATAAGGATGAGAGCAGATTTTTTTTATCATAAACAATATAAGCAAGAAGACAGTGGGACAGAAAGTGTTGAAAGAAGAAGGGTGGGGCAGGGGTGAGGGGGTGGTGGTGAGAGCTGTCAACTTAGAATTCTATACAAAGTGAAAATATTTTTCAAACATGAGGGTGACATAAAGATCTTTTCAGAATGAAAAAACCAGAAAAAATGTATCACCAGCACATCCACACTATAAGAAATGTTAATAGAAGTCCTTTATTCAGAAGGAAAATTATACCAGATGGAAATATGGATCTATACAAAGGAATGTAGAACACCAGAATTGGTAACAATGTGGATAAATATGATATTTTTATCATTTAAATTTCTTTAAATTATAATGGACTATTTAAACAAAAATATTAATAATCTAATATGAGATTTATAACATGTAGAAGCAAAATATATGACAACAATATCACAATAGCTGGGAAGGGAAAGATGGAAGTATACTATTGTGAAATTCTTTTTTTAATTCTTTTAAGTGAAAATATAATTTATTGGCTCTCATAACTGCAAAGTTCAGTGGTGGGCTACCTTCAGGCACATCTGGATTCAGGGCTGTCAAGCTGGTTTTCTGCCAGATTGGTTTCATTTTCAGACTCAGAGTTGTCCCTCCTGATGGCAAAAAGGGAACAGTTGCTCCTCCCATCTCTTTTCTGCATTCTTAGCAAAAAACTCACTGTGGTTGTCAGATTCTAACTGAATCATGTGCTTAGTCTTGGACCAATCACCACAGCTGGCAAGACTGGGCATGTTGATTCATTCGGACCTGAGTCACATGCTCACCCTTGCAGGACAGATTCTCACTCAACCATATTGACTGACAATAGAGGAAGAATGAATCCCTAAAAAAAAAAGAAAAGAGGGCTTCCCTGGTGGCGCAGTGGTTGAGAATCCGCCTGCCGATGCAGGGGACACGGGTTCGTGCCCCGGTCCGGGAAGATCCCACGTGCAGTGGAGCGGCTGTGCCCGTGAGCCATGGCCACTGAGCCTGTGCGTCCAGAGCCTGTGCTCCGCAACGGGAGAGGCCACAACAGTGAGAGGCCCGCATACCACAAAAAAAAAAAAAAAGAAAAGAAAATAACAAATATCCCCTGAAGTTTCCAGTTAGAAGATGGGCCACAAGAGATAGGGCAATGGGTAGGCAAACTGACAATGAGCTGGGAAATACAGTGGACCCTTCTGAGTGTACCTTCCTGGCAGATTACCCTTCTCTGAGAATTTCTCCATCTGCCTCATGGGTTGAGCCAGATTCCTTTCATTTGCCCCACTCTGGCCACTCTACACCCTTGAAACCCTGCTTTCTATCCCCAAAGCCTGAAGTGAATGAATGAAAGTAATAGTTCCTGGACCCTCTGACTTTTGGTTGGGGTTGGTGAGTACGGAACAATGGCAGGAGATCTAAGGAAGGGAAGAAGGGGTCCTTTCATTTTAGTTTCATCCATCAACCAACCATCACAGCCCCCTTTTTCCTCCAGCCTTATAGAGATATAATTGACATGTGACACTCTAAGTTTAGTATGTACAACATGATGATCTGACACGCACATATATATGTTGCAAAATAATTACTACAATAGGGTTCGTTAACATATCCTTCACTTCACATAATTACCTTTGTTGTTTTGGTAGTGGTGGTGAGAATATTTAGATTCTTATACAATATATGAAGTGATATATCACAAGAAGATAGATTGCAATAAGTTAAAAATATATTCTATAAACTCTAAACCAACCACAAAAATAGAAAAACAAAGAGTTACAGCTAATAAACCAGCAAAGGAGATAAAATTGAATTTCAAAAATAATCCAAAAGAAGACAGAAAAAGAGGGGAAAAAAATGAGATGGGCCAAATAGAAAATGCATAGCAAGATAGATTTAAAGCTAATCATATCAATAATCAAATGAAATATAAATGGTCTAAACCAGGGTCAGCAAACTTTTTCTATAAAGATCCAGTTAGTAAATAAAATATTTTTGATTTGTGGAACATACAGCCTCTGTTGCAACCACTCCACTCCACCATTGTGGCTTAAAAGCAGCCATAGATGATATGCAAATAAATGGTCATGGCTGAATTTAGTCTGTGGACCACGGTTTGCCAAGCCCTAGTCTAAATACCCCCATTAAAAGACAGAGATTGTCATGTTGGATAAAAATGCAAGACTCTACTATATGTTGCCTATAAGAAATGTACTTTTATATAAAGAAATATTTTTAAAAATAGGTTAAAAGTAATGGATGGAAAAAAGATATGCTAGAATAAATCAAAAGAAGCTAAAGTAGCTACATTACAATCAAAATAGATTTCAGAGAAAGAAATCAGAATATTTAGAATATTACCAAAGATAAAGAAGGTCATTTCATAATGATAAAGGGATTGGTTCACCAAGAAGACATAATAATCCTAAATGGTTTTCCACCTAGTAACAGAACTTAAAAATTAAGCAAAAATGATAGAACTGCAAGGAGAAATAGACAAATCTATAATTAGAGTCAGAGATGTCAATAGCCCTCTCTCAATAATGGATAGAAAAATATCCAGAAAACTCATTAAGGATATAAACTATGGAAAATAGTATAATAATTTATTTTGAAGAGATACAGTAAACACTATTACCAAATATGACCTAATTGATATGTGTAGAATTCTCCATTTAACAGCAGAATACACATTCTTCTCAAGTGCGCATGGGACATTTATTAAAGTAGATCATATACTGGGAGTAAATATGTCTCAATAAATTTAAAAGGATTCAAGTCATACAAAGTATTTTCTCTAACCACAATGGAATCAAATTAGAATTCATTAACAGAAAGTTATCTGGAAAAATATCCCCCAATATTTTGAAACTATATAAATACCAAGTCCATGCCCTTAACCACTATGTCATGTAGATGTGTAGGGAGACAGCTGTGTGGAAAAACTCACCACACTGAGGTATGGAGTCCACCAGAGACACCTGAGTGTGCAGCCCTCTCCACCTCATAGTAGCTCTAAGATCTTTGTGAAGGCACTTAATTTCTCTGAGACTATTTCTTACTGTAGACAGTGGGAATAATAATTATTGTATGTTCTTTCCAGGGTTGTTGTAAGAATTAAATGATATAGTAGATGAAAAGGGCCCTGTACCGTACCACCTAGCTTGTTTAATTTACTTGGTGAACATTCTCTCCTTCCGCCCTCAGTTTACTCAGTTCTTGGCAGGACTTCTGTGCATAGTCTGATTCCTTAGCATTCATATTTTTTTACTACAATACAAAGCCTAGTATTTGAATAGTCATCTACTTTTATAATGTATTTATTCAGTGGTTAATTTAGAAATAATCTGAAGCATTTAGTTTTCAACCAGTATTTGTTTTTAAACTTTTAGAAAATAGTATACTAATTTATTTTTAGGAGATATATTTTGTTTAATGATATATGTACATCAAATATAAACAAGTGGTCTGATTTCTACTTTGACATCAGAAACTCCCTTGGTTTTAAAGGGATCATCAAAGTAATAAGTGATTATATTTGGTGTTTGGCTCCATGAACAGTTAGAAAATGATATCAAAATCAACCACAAAGATCTCACTTGGAAAATAATTAGTGGAAAGATAGCATTTTTCACACTAGTATTAGACAGAAATATTATAAAACTCTAATTATGCATTTCAACAACAAATACAAAAGGAATTAAAAAACAACATACTCAGAATGCTCGGAAGTCATCAGAAGGCCTTCAGGGAGGAGACAGAGTTTGAGCTAGAGGAAGATATGGATGAATTAAAATCTGGAATGTGTACACAGATAATAATTGATTTTACTTTGTGTAACTCTTGAACTCATATATTATTCATGCTGTTTTTTAGAGATTAGAATATTTTCATGATTTTCAAAACTACTATCAGTTATTGTCTAAAGCAGTTCATAATATATGTATATACCATCACCTAATTCATTTATTTTGCATAAACATAAGTCCTGCCTTCTAAGATATTTTAAACAAACAGCTCTTATCAACATGTCAAAAACGTAAACATGACAATTTGGTATGAATTCATCTTTTCAATGACAATATACCAGCTTAAGCAAATCATTGTTTGTGGGCTCATCACTTTGTTCAGACTCTTCAGATCATGAAGGAAGTAGTAGTCATCTCTCTGTGCTACGGAGTCAACACATTCAGATGGCTTTTGGCTTCCCACTGCAGCTTCCTTAAATGTTTAGAAATCCCACCTGAAGCTCATCACTTTGCTTCTCTTTCTCAGGTTGTGCAAATTAAAAATCAAATCAGTAATAGTAAATCACTCTTCTTTTTATCTACAGTGTTTTTCTTTCCCACCCTCCATCTATTCCTTCCTTTTTCCCCTTCCCCTTACCTACACTAGTTCATTCCAAGGAACAGTTCAGGGGCAAGAAGGTCTCCTTTCTTCCTGACTCAGGTAGAACAGAACATTCTTCTCATTCAACCGGTCAGCCACACCCTTTCCTTCCTTGAACGCTTCCTTTGTTCCCTCTTCATCAAGGGACTCTGCTGATTTGCTAAATGTAATAAATTTAAAGAACTTCTGTTTTTAAATGTTCTTCTCAAGTCCTTCTGTCATCTAATTTAGTTTGTCCTGTCCCACATAGTTTATGTACATCCTTGTTCTCTAAATTTGAATCCATATTTTGAAATATGTCTTTTTATCCTAAAATAACTCTTTGGCTCTACCAATTAACCACACAATTTTGAACACTTGATATTTTAGTACCTCAGCACAAATTTTTCTTGAGTTTCTCAAAAAATGTTTGTTTACTCTTTTTTAAAAAATAGTGTCATGGTATCTTGTGGGCTATTAACTCAAAGTTTTCTGAATGTTTTGCATTTTAATTCCTCCTTTCATGTGTTCTTGACTTATCTATTCCAGTGTGGCTGAAGCACAGTAATCAAATGGGAAAAGCAGTAAAAGTCAGGTTGGAGAAGTCCAGGGCCGCCATACATGGTGTTCAGGTTGCATCATGACTAATAGCACAGGCCAAGGGAGAGAAGGGAGCTGGAATCCGGCCTGGGCTCTGCTCACCAAGTCTTGTGCCCTGCCCAAGGCTGTGTTCATCTAAGGAAGGCATGCTTTGTTGATTTACACGAAGGTGTCATATGGGCTGATGGTGGTCCTGTAGAAGATCATGTATGGGAGTTTGGATTTTATACTAATGCATTGAAAAACCACTAAGAAGGAATAAAATAATCCAATTTATAGTCTGTGAAGAGCACTCTGCTGTGTATCAGGTGTTGGAGAGAGGCAAGAATAGAAGTAAGGAGACCACTCAGGACGTGGTGGTGACCACAACTAGGGTGGTGGAAGTAGAGGTGTAGAGAAATGGATGGATTCGATGCATCTTTTGGAGGCAAAATGAACAGGATTTGGTGCTGGATTAGGTGTGGAGGGTAAGGGAGACAGAAGTGTGAAGGGTGATTACCCCAGTTACTGACTTGAATAACTCGATGGCTTATGGTACTGTGTCCTGAGATGGGGAGCATTGAGGAAGGAACAGGTGGGGAGGGGATTGTATCAAGATCTCTGGTTCAGACAGTTTTTTTGAGACACCTGTGATGTATCTAAATGGCTACCAGGAGGCAAGTGAACACAAGTACCTGGAATTCAGAAGAACATCTGCTTTTTTTTCTGAGGGCCCTGAGGCTCTCCTGGTCTTTTGTACTCTGCTAGCAACACACCTGAACAGTTCTATCATGTTCCTAAATGATTATCGGTATCCTTTCCCTCAAACAATCCAGAAATTTATTTTGAGAGAGCCAAAATAACTCCATGCATTGAATATAAACATAACTGTTTTGCCTTGAGGCAAATGACCAGCCCTATACCCAGTGCAATAAATCCCACAGACCCCACACTGGGGCTAGTCTTCTATGTGGATTTTATGTAATTTAAATGGCTTCCTGCAAACTTTCTTAGCAAACTTTCTGTTTCCTGGTACCCTAGTTTCAGTATCCCCTTGAGAAATTCAGGTTGAGCTCTTTTCTTCTCCTCTTAGTGGCCTGAGAATCACAGTCACAGTAAGTCATGTATGACAGTTTTTCTCTCAAGTTATCTGGCATTTACTCCCTCTTAGAATTTATAATCATGGCACAATGTAAATCTCGAGCCGGCCTGTCACTGGGATCACTTCTCTACTCCACTATATAGTCTCCCAGGCCTAAATGACTCCAGGACTCATAGATTTGTTCTCTCGCTCCAGTAGACAGAGCCAAAACCAATGGTTAAAAACCACAGGGAGAGAGATGTTGGCTCAACTAAAGGAAAAACTTCCTAATGCTGAGCGCTGTCTGAAAATGGAAACGCCTGCTGGGGAAGGAGTGAATTATGGTTTTTGGTGGTGTTGAGGCACAGAGCAGACAATGATTTGGTGCAAATTCCATGGTAGAGACTGAAGTCAGGATGTAGAACTAATCTCCACTGACTATTGAATTCCTGCTTGTGCAAGAGCTTTACACAGATGTTTCATCTCATTTAATCCTCATAATGACCCCCAAGGGAATTAGTTATAACCACATCAGGAGAGGTTACAGTCACAATTTCAGATCACACAACTAGAGTGGCAGAGCCAGGATTTAGAGCCAGGATTTAAACTCAATCCAAAGCCTTTGTTTATTCTTCCACAATTCATGGAAGCTTGAGAAAATGAACTAGGGGATTTCTAAGGTCCCTTCCAGCACTGTGATTCTATGTGAGTCAAAATCTGGATACGGGCATCACTGACTATGTTTTCCTTCAATCAGCCTTCTGGCCTCAATCACATTAAAATGATAACTTTGACCCCAAAACTGTCTGATCTCTATCAAGAAAGGAGCATTTTTTAAAATCGACATTTATACCTTGTATCCATTCTTAGTTTTCAGCAGAACTTAGTGTAAGAGCCTCAAAATTTTTTTTTTCCTTATAAGGTTGCTGGCAAGGACTGAGTTAATACCATAAATGTACAGAAGATTAAGCTTTTAGTATTTCTGAAAACTGTTATAATATATTGTACTAACTTCTCTACTCATTTTACAGGTTTTGATGGTCTTAGAAGATGTAACACTATTTGACCTAAGGTCAACTTTTCTGGCCCGAGTTCTGAGTCAGATTTTTTTTAAACATTAGAAGTTAAAAATTAATATTAGGATTAGAATTTTTAAAATGAGTAGATCCCTAGTTCTCATCACAAGAAAAAAAATCTATTTCTTTAATTTTGTATCTATATGAGATGATGGATGTTCAGTAAACTTATTGTGATAACTTCAGGATATATGTAAGTCAAGTCTTTATGCTGTACACCTTAAACTTATACAGCACTGTATGTCAATTATATCTGAATAAAACTGGGAGAAAAAATATGAGTCTGAAAATAGGCTTAATTTACTTATCTTAAGATAAAATGGCTCTATTTGTGTGTTAAATGCTATTTTCTAGATTGAAGCTGAACTCGCCAAGGAAAGAGCCCAACATTTAGTTGAATTTCAGGAGCAAGCTCTTCTCTTTAAAGAAGTTAAACTGGAACTCGATATTGAAAAGGAAAAACACCAAGAAATAATCCAAAAGTATAAGAAAGAACAAGAAGAACTACAAATGAAGGTCTGTCATTATGATGTTCATCATTATTTAATGGGTTTGAAACTGTAGATGTTGGTTATTTCCTCCTAAGGACACCACTATATTTATAACTCCTGTAGATTTTTCTCATGGTCATTGTGCCTTAGTTTTAGGTAGATAGAATGGTTTGGCTATTCTCCAGAATGAATGACTGAGATAAATTATATAAGCATACCATCCAGCTATGTATGGTATTTTTTCCTACTAAAATAAACTTAGTTTTAAAACAGCATAAATTATATAACTAATAATTAGCATGGTTAGATGTTCCAATACCTCAAATATCCAACAAAAGATAATGAGGTGTTTCACATAATTAAAATTTTACCAACAATTAAAGCCTATCCTCTTTAATTGCAAATATTTTCAACTTTAAATATTTTTGAATGAAGGGAAATATTTTTAAAATGTAACCACATCTCCATAATTTCTTTTTTTCAAAGTATCATTTTAACTTTATTTTATTTATTTATTTATTTTTGGCTGTGTTGGGTCTTCGTTGCTGCGCGCAGGTTTTCTCTAGTTGCGGTGAGCAGGGGTTACTCTTTGTTGCGGTGCGTGGGCTTCTCATTGCGGTGGCTTTTCTTGTTGCAGAGCACGGGCTCTAAGCACGCGGGCTTTAGTAGTTGTGGTTCGCGGGCTTAGTTGCTCTGTGGCATGTGGGATCTTCCCGGACCAGGAATCGAACCCATGTGCCCTGCATTGGCAGGCGAATTCTTAACCACTGCACCACCAGGGTAGTCCCCGTAATTTCTTAAACAATGTGTCCTAAATATAATACAAGGTTTCGTTAAGGTTCCCTTGTTTTCATAAGACCTGAGAGTAGAATATGTGTGTGTGTGTGTGTGTGTGTGTGTGTGTGTGTGTGTGTGTATTAACCAAGACCCAGTGGTGAAGTCATATTTGTGAATAAACTCATTAAGAGTCTATGTAAATTAGCCTTAAATGAGACTTAATGGCCTCTACTTTGGTGTATTGGGAGTATGGTATAGTAGTAGCTCACTGGGAACGATAGGCAGGGCCAGCCACGTGAGTGTAACACCACAGGTCCCCACACTCAAAAAGGCCTTTCAGTTTTAACACTCTGCAAATGCTGTCTTGAAATTCTTAATAATTTTACCTCTGGGGGTACTTCCCTGGTGGTCTAGTGGTTAAGACTCCCCCTTCCAATGCAGGGGGTTTAACTTCCAATGTGAGTTGGATCCCTGGTCAGGGAGCTAAGATCCCACATGCCTTGGGGCCAAAACATCAAAACATAAAACAGAAGCAATATTGTAACAAATGCAATAAAAACTTTAAAAATGGTCCACACCAAAAAATAAAAATTCTTAAAAATTTTTTTAAAAAGTAATTTTATCTCTTAATTTGTGTTTTGTTAAGTGAAGTCCTTTTGGGACAATGGAGCATGTGCTGGGAACTTGTAGCCTGGCTCACCTTAGGCCCCTCCTCTTCTGGACAGATTCTATCCTAGACAGGCCTCTTGTTTCCTGACTCCTGCCCCCCATCCCCTTTTTCCCCTAACCTTGAGACTGCTGTTGCAGTCCCCAGGTGGCTCAGGACCATCAGCAGGGGAATGCTGAAAGGCAGGCCCCAACTTACCAGGGCTATAGTCTTTCAAGAGAAATCATAAGTCCAGATTTTGTGAGTGACTTCTCTTGATTTTTTATTTTTTTATTTTTTTAAAGGAATATTATTCAGCTTTATTTACTTATTTATTTTTGGCTGCATTGGGTCTTCATTGCTGTGTGTGGGCTTTCTCTAGTTGTGGTGAGCAGGGGCCACTCTTCGTTGCGGTGTGCAGGCTTCTCATTGCAGTGGCTTCTCTTGTTGCAGAGAACGGGCGCTAGGTGTGCAGGTTTCAGTAGTTGTGGCACACAGGCTCAGTAGCTGTGGCTTCTCTAGAGCGCAGGCTCAGTAGTTGTGGCGCATGGGCTTAGTTGCTCCGCCGCATGTGGGATCTTCCTGGACGAGGGCTCGAACTCGTGTCCCCTGCATTGGCAGGTGAATTCTTGACCACTGTGCCACCAGGGAGGTCCCTTGATTTTTTAAATGTTGACTCCCTTTAAAAAAAATCAAAACATATTTGTGGCTATGTGAGCCTCCTCTCCCCAGGATAACCTGCTCTGTTTCAGTGTCAACTCTCCTCTGGATGAAGGAAACTACTGTTCAGACCTAGCAGTGGCCCTCTTCCTTCCTGGATTAATTGAAGAAAATGGAATATTAATTTAATTTATAAAATTACTAAGTATGGTAAACAGATTTCTTGTAAAAGTTATTCTTAATGTAAATTTAACATTTGAAACAAATTTTCGATACATAACTCTTAAATAATGGTTCACAAAATCCTTGGAACTTTGGTCTATGAATGTTTTCCAGATTCTTCATGGGCTGATTTCTTGTACTAATATTTATGTGACAATATCCATAGCATAAATAATAAGGATATGTTGCAGCAGAAGGAGCTTTGCTCTTCCTGGTCTGTTTTCTGTTATTTGTTTTGCTTTTTAAGGAAAAAAAAAGTAATCTTTTCCCTTCTAAAGAATTTCATGACTTTGAGGAGAAGTTTCTCAAGTTATTCTTTCCTCTCTTTGTCTAGAAGCACCACCTTCAGAAGCAGTATATTTTCTAAGTATTCTGGTATCCTCTAGAACTGCACTGTCTAATTATGTGTCTACTTAAGTTTCAATCAATTAAAATTAAATAAACTTGAAAATTGAGTTCCTCACTCATGTTCACCACGTTTCAAATGCACAAGAGTCCATACTAACAAGCAAGAGCCTATTATGTGCGTTTCTTCCCAGCTCAACGATCAGTGATATCACCTTCATAGCTTGGAATTGGCCATGGTGAGAGTATTCACACCATGGAAATTAGATATAAATCTGGCTTTTGTGTGTGTATGTGTGAGTCTGTTGTTAAACATTTACGAGCACACCACTATCAATAGTCACATGTGGCTAGTGGCTACCATATAGGACAGCACAGAATATTTCTATCATCACAGAAAGTTCTGTTGGGCAGGGCTTCTGTAGAAGGTGTAGTGTCTAGGGTACCTCCAGTCATCATATTCAAGAAAGAAAAAATATATATCGAAGGAAAACTTAACTGGTATGGTTTGAGTAGACTATAGCTGTGGTGCTCTCCTACATGCATCCCCAAACATCAGGCATTTCTAGGTCCCAAAGCCACACTAAAGTGAGTCCAGACAGGCACTTGATCAAGACTTGAACTGTCCTTGGTAGCTCAGTTCAGCCACAGAGATTTATGTATTTCCAAGTATGCCCAAGTGATTAATGCAATTCCATTTTAGTTGATAAAAATAAAATTTTAGTCTTAACTTTTAAAATCTTGAAGGCCTATATATGTCATAGGATTTGTTTTCATCAGATCAGAACACCAGTTATTTAGAATAAGCCTCTTAAAACCATGAGAATTCTGTGGTTACCTAGAGACTATCACCCACAAACTAATGCAAAATTTATCCTACAGATATCTGACTTAATTGAAGGTGCTACTAAAGATCTAAGGCTGAAAGTGGCTACTCTTGAAGAAAAACTCCATGAATCCCATATTCAATATACTGAAGAATCTGAGTTAAAGGAAAAAGAAATGGAAAACCTTAAAAATTTTGTTGCAGAATTTGAATCACGCTTGAAGAAGGAAATTGACAATAATGATTCAGTTTCAGAGGACTTGAGGAAGGAAATGAAACAGAAGTCAGATGAACTGGAAAGAGTAATGCTGGCACAAGCACAACTGATACAGCAATTCAACCAGTCCCAGAAAGAGGTAAGAAGCAGGTGATGGTACCATTGCAATTAGTGAAAGAGTATATGTTGTTTCAACAAACAAAACAGGAAAGGTAGCTTGGTGTCATGCAAAGAGTCCTGGACTATTAATCAGAGATCTGGGGTCATATCCTGGCTCTGTCCTTAACTAGGCAGGCACTTAACCTCTCCAGACCTGGCTTCCTTTTCTGTAAAATGAATAATACATTTAACTACATAATCTCTAAGCTTTCCTCAGCCAGTTCTACTGTGTTGCAAATGACCATTTAAAACCTCTAAGATTAGAAATCTTTATAAATTTATATGTTATTTGTTGTGACATTAAATCTTTGCCAAAGAAACTTTTAGAGTACTTTCTGCTTACCTTAATATTTTGGACAATATATTTTAAAAACAATTGTTCTTTAGGGTTTTATTTTTCTGTCAATCTAAAGTTATAAGATAATTTACATGTATTGGTCTTCTTTCCTATGTATGCATGATTATTTCAGCAGTGTTTTTATTTAAACTGGAGTAGACTTATTTCGATTTGAAATTTTTTTCCTAAGAAAATATTATTTCTGAACTGCTGAGCAGTTTAGAAATGGTGGATGCTATGGAATGGATGTTTGTGTGTCCCCCCAAATTCATATGTTGAAACCTAATCCCCAGTGTGATAATATGTGGAGGTGGGTCTGTGGGAGGTGATTACATCTTGAGAGATGAACTAATTTCCTGAATGGGGTTAGTGCCCTTATGAAAGAAAACTTCCTCACCCCTTCCACCATGTGAAGACACAGCAAGAGGATGGCCATCTTGAATCAGGAAGTGAGCCCTCACCAGACACCAAATCTGCTAGCACCTTGTTCTTGAACTTCCCAGCCTCCCAAACTGTGAGAAATAATGTTTGTTGTTTGAACCACACAGCCTCTGGTATTTTGTTATAGCAGCCCAAACTTATTAAGACAGTGGGGCAATTTTCCAATAGCCAAGAATTAGAATATTGTCACATTAGAATATTTGACCCCATTTGTGACAGTATAGCAAATAAAGGCAAATAGAGGAAGATTCTGAATATTAGTGATGAGTAATTTTTTTTTGGTTTTATTGGCAGCTTAATAAAAGAATAAAAAGAAAGTACCAGTAGTAATATTGATAGTTAACAAATATACCATGTTTTCTTCCTGTATTTAAATTATCAACCCAAATTAAAAGTTTATGCTATCATAATTATGAAGTGAATCTATTGCAAAAAAATTTTAAGTTAAAATGTAGAATTAACAGAATACTAGATCAGGAATAATGCCTGATCTAGTATGCCTAAAACCCTATAGAGTAGGAATTATTTCCATGTTACAGATGAGGAACTGACTCAAGATATTTGAATAATTTGTAAGGTCACACAACATGGTGGAGTGAAGATTCAAATATGAATCTCCAAGATTTGACTCTCCAAACTTCATCTCCATGAATCTCTATGCTTCCTCTTTTAGGATACCAGATTCTAGTTATTCTGCTTCCAAATTCCAAAGTGACCTTAGGGTTGGCACTCAACATATCCAGGACACACACACACACACACACACACACACACACACACACTCTCTCTCTCTCTCTCTCTCTCTCTCTCTCTCACTTTTAGAATGACAACAAACACACTAGTGCTTACTCCACCAGATGGTTAGGGTGTTACGTGACTGAGTGTCTCCTGTTGGAATACAGCAGCACAGCCTCCCTTGAAAAAGGGAGCTGCTCCACCAGTCTAGGCAGGAGTGGCAAGAGTGAGCACACATGGATTCAGCTCAGCTGGAGAAGGAGAGAGGTGATGCTTCAAATGAAACAGCAGTGTTGAAGTTCAAGAGGAGGAGGGACAGCAGATTAAAGGAGAAAAAACTCAAAGTTACTAGATCAGCAGGTTTTCTAACTCTTAAATCCCCAAAAGAAATGGCAATATGAAAAGTGATGAGTAACTTATAAACTAGGACATGTAGAAAAGGACTGAAGGGTCAAATCCAGTAAATATATAATAGGCAACTATTCAAGTGCCAGGCACTGTGCTAGTTATCAATATGCAATTATGAACAAGACTGGCAACTGCCATTCTCTGCTTTCAAAGAGGAATTTACAGAAAATATTATGTGAGCAATTAAATTGGCATCCAAAGGAAAGAATGGCCTAAAAAGAAACTTATCATATAACAAGCACAGACTAAAAGCTAAAAAATTGGCCCTAAGGACTTGCATTAGTTTTCTATTGTTGCATAACAAATTGTCATCAAAATCAGTACTTCAAACAGCATTTATTATCTCATAGTTTCTGAGTGTCAGGGATCTGAATGTGGGGCTTAGCTGGATGCCTCTGGCTCAAGACCTCTCATGAGGTTGGTGTTAGGGTGTCAGGGGCTGCAGTCTCATCTAAAGGCTCAACTGGGGGAGCATTGGCTTCCAAGCTCACTTATGTAGTTGTCAGCAGGATTTATTTCCTCATGGCTGTTGGGCTGAGAGCCTCAGTTCAATGCTGGCTGTTGGTCAGAGGTCCCCACTCAGTTTCTTCCAACATGAACCTCTCCAAAGAAAAAAAGCCTACAATGTGGCAGCTAGCTTCCCTCAAAAGCAGTGAGTGAGAATGACAGCGTGCAAGAGAAGGTGCCCAAGCTAGAAGCCACAGTCTTTTTGTAAACTAATCTCAGAAGTGGCATCCCACTACTTTTCCTGCATTCTATTCATTAGAGATGAAACAACAAGTCCAGCACACACTCAACACAAAGGGATTGCACAAGGCTGTGAATAGCAGGAGGGCAGGAATAACTGGGAGCCATTTTAGAGGCTGCCAATCTCAGGGCCTCTGTAGGTAATTTTGGCAAGAAAAGCTAGGCTAAAAATGGAGAGCAAATATCTTTTTCACACAAAAGAAGCTACATTTGGAGTTCTTCCTGCTTGTTAGTTGTAAAAGGAAGCCACTTAGAGATAAAGTTTTATTTTTTTAAATGTGGACTTTTGAAAGATACAAAACACTAAGTTGGTATATAAATGATCATGGATCATTATTAGGGAATAGAAAGAGATCAGCACAAAAGTAGTTACCTAAGGACATGCCTGAGGGCAGACTTTCCATTAGAAGTTAAATAATTACAACTGAACTGTAAGAGTAAATAATTAAGGCTGCTTCTCTGGTTAAGAATGCTAAAGTCCAGAATATTCTTATAAAAATAGGAAATGAGCTAATAAAAGTGATAGGAGTTATGAACCAGAAAGAATCAAGGTTGTTAACAGGTAAAGTGAAAAGCACTACTTTTTTGTGACCATGCATTCCAGACACTTGAAATTTCTCAGGTTCTGGAGAAAAAAAAAAAAAACATCTTCATTTAAGTGGAGAACAAATTCCCATTAGAAAGAAGATAAATTAATGGTCTAATAAGGAAGCTAATTAAGGGGAGGAAAGTCCTGCCCTCCTTCAAGAGGCCAGAGAATAGATAGAACTTTGTTTTTAATTGTGTAAAGAAAGTTCTCAAGGATAGGAGGAAAGCCATAGCCTCTAAAGGGCAAAATGGATATTCCTGCATGGAACAGGGATTAGTGGAGAGCTGCCACGGAGACAAGGGTCAAGAAGGTGAGGTGACAAGGGTCAAGAAGGTGAGGCAACAAAAGGTGCAGGTCAATAGAAGAAAGAAAATGGGAAGTAAAACTGTATGGGAAATGTAAATGTGAAAAGGGGGCTTCTGAAATTCTTTATAGGGTGAAGACACAGACATAAAAATTGGAACATTAAAAATAAAAAGTAGGAAGTCAGAGAAGAAATATAATATGTTGGAGAATAGGACATTATCATTTAAAGTCAGGTTAAAATAGATCACATGCTTCTTGCTGCCAGTTTTCCTTCCTACTAGCTCTGTATGAGTCCTATCAAGGGAGTGTGGCCCTGATGTTAGGGGCCTTGTGATCCAGAGGAAGAATGTGGTAAATCTGAAAAAACAGTTCATGTACAACTATCAAAGGAAAGCCAGTACAGAGAGTTCAATATTTTTGTTGTCTTAAAATTATAGATAAGGAAAACATAAGGGGCAGAAGTTTTAAATTCTACTACTTCCTGCAGCTATTTGATGAAAATGAAAGATTTAAAAATAGGAGGGAATACTCTTGGTTAAACATGGAGAATTGAATGCATATGTTTATCTCTGCTTCCATGCCAAACACCACTAAAATGACAGTCAATTAATAAAAAGTGAATAAATCCATAAGGAAAAAAGAACAAGAAAGGAGGTGACACTAGATGAAAAGACATTGACTAAATTTTGGAAAATGGAAAGTAAGATATGGATGAGAGGTAATCAGCAGGCTATGGCTATTGAAACCTAATGCCTGTGGAGAGTGTGGGAGTATGCGGAATCCTAAAAGGAGCAAACCCAATCACGTGACATGACACTGGAAAGGCTCAGGAATTGAGGACACCAGATACCTCTGAAAGAGGGAGAGAAGAGTGGATCTAAAAACAGGGCTGTTTGAATTATTGTAAAAGGAGCAAATAGATGCTTAGGTGGCCTCTCTAACCCCCAAGTGGCCCCCACCTACCATCCTGGCAGGATACCAAAGGTTTACACTCTAGAAAAACTGAACGCAAGAGGCTTTGGTCTTGAGGATACACAACAGCAGAATATAGGATAAGGCAAGAGCTGGACTGAAGGTCTGTGTATTATAGCGTGAGACCTCCCAGTCCCTGTAACCCACTCACTTCCCAAAACACAGACAACCAGGCTTATCTATCAATATCCAGAAAACTGGAGGAGCCTTCTGTGGTGAAATGAGCTAGCTCAAAAGAAAAGACCTCTGGTTACTGACAATTGGGGTCTTTTAATTAAAAGGTTTTTTTTATTGGAGTATAGTTGCTTTTCAATGTTATGTTAGTTTCTACTGTACAGCAAAGTGAATCAGCTATACATATACATATATTCCCTCTTTTTCAGATTTCCTTCCCATTTAGTAGGTCACCACAGAGCACTGAGTAGAGTTCCCTGTGCTATACAGTAGGTTCTCATTAGTTATCTATTTTATACATAGTATCAATAGTGTATATATGTCAATCCCCATCTCCCAATTCACCCCACCCCCCCATCCCCCTTGGCATCCATACATTTGTTCTCTACATCTGTGTCTCTATTTCTGTTTTGCAAATAAGGTCATCTATACCATTTTTCTAGATTCCACATAATATGCATTAATATACAATATTTGTTTTTCTCTTTCTGACATACTTCACTCTGTATGACACTCTCTAGGTCCATCCACATCTCTACAAATGACCCAATTTCATTCCTTTTAATGGCTGAGTAATATTCCATTGTATACACACACCATATCTTCCTTATCCATTCCTCTGTTCGTGGACATTTAGGTTGCTTCTATGTCCTGGCTATTGTAAATAGTGCTTCAATGAACATTGGGGTGCATGTGTCTTTTTGAATTATGGTTTTCTCTGGGTATATGCCCAGAAGTGGGATTGCTGGGTCATATGGTAGTTCTATTTTTAGTTTTTAAAAGAACCTCCATACTGTTCTCCATAGTGGTTGTATCAATGTACATTCCCACCAACAGTGCAAGAGGGGTCCTTTTTCTCCACACCCTCTCCAGCATTTATTGTTTGTAGATTTTTTGATGATGCCCATTCTGACCAGTGTGAGGTGATACCTCACTGTAGTTTTAATTTGCATTTCTCTAATAATTAATGATGTCGAGCATCTTTTCATGTGCCTCTTGGCCATCTGTATGTCTTCTTTGGAGAAATGTCTGTTTAGGTCTTCAACCCATTTTTTTGATTGGGTTGTTTGTTTTTCTGATATTGAGCTGCGTGAGCTGTTTGTATATTCTTAAGTAAAAGTTATATCCATGTCCAATCTACCCACTGAGACATATACTGGTAAATGAACACTTATGCAGGCACACAGAGCTTCCAGTAACATTTTGAAGACTCATTTTTAAACCTAAAAAGCCAAGAATCCCCAATCATTTGAGGAGCACCTCTGACATGAAAGGCAGAAGTCAGGATCAAACAAATAAGCAAAAAAAGAACTCATAGGAGACAGATACAAAACAATGTGGGAAGCAAAAGTGAGCTTCAAAAAAGAGCACAATTAATATCCTTAGAGAGAAAAGAGAAGATATTGTATCCATGAAACATGAACAGAAGGCTATTAAAAAAAAAAAGAACAGGAATGAGTATTAAAATACAAGAACTGAAATAAAAAATTTAATATTTGTCTTAGATGATAAAGATGAAGAAATTACCCAGAAAGTAGAAGGAAAAGGCAAAGAGATGGAGAGAATAAAAGAAAATTAGAAGATCAAGCCAGGATATCTAATACCTCATTAATAGGAGTTCCAGAAAGAGAGAACAGAGAAAATGGAAGGGAGAAAACTATCCAGGAACTAATCCAATAATTTTTCAGAGTACTGAAGGGCATTTCTATATTGAAAGGGTCCACTCAGCATGATGGATGGCAAAGCAAACACACCAAAGCACTGCATCATGAAATATCTTACCTTAAGGACAAACATAAGTACTTAAAAGCGTTCAGGAAAGAAGGAGGGGTCACTTAAAAAGGATTAGAAATCAAAATGACATCTTTACAACAGCAGTAGAAACTAGAAGCCAATGGCTTCCAAATTCTGAAGGAAAATTTTTTCCAACCTAGGATTCTATATCCTGCTAAAAGATCAATTAAATGCAAGTGTCAAGGATATTTTCAGACTTTAAAGTTCTCAAAAACGGTACTTCCCTAGCAATCTTTCTCAGAGAGCTGTTAGAAGGTATATGACACCACAAAGAGGGAGTAAACTAAGAAGGGAGAAGTCACAGGAATCAGGAAATGAGTGTTCCAGCACAGGAGAGAGGTAGAGAGATTTCCCCAGGATGATGGTGGGAAGAAATCCAAGGATGACAGCAGTGCAACAGATTTAGAGAGTAACCAGGTTGAGTTCAGCAGAAGAATGGAGGGTTTTTAGAAGTATGTCTCTGAGAAAAAAGAGAACTGATAGATTACATGGAGTGCTTGAACATGTTGAGAGGCTATTTACACTGCTGTAAGTAGGTTTGGTGAAAAATTAGTTATCAACACCTAGAAAATTAAGCTGAGAAGTAACAGGATAATAATAAACTCTAGAAGGAAACTTTGCAGGAAAGAAAATGTAATCATAGTACACTGCATGGCTAAGATGTACATAATATTTATATACTATAATCATATAAGGTGGAATATAGATTTGACTGAAAATTGCTATAGAAATTGGGAAGATTTTCCAATAAAATTGTGATAGAAGCTTCTCCCAAAGGAGCAGAAACATCTCCTAATGGTGGGAAGAGAAACAACTGTTACAAGTTGAAATAAGAAGTTAAATCCTTGTCTTTCATCTATGAAATCAGTAGATAATGACTTCAAAACTGAAAACCATGAGATAGCTGTATAATGATATTATTTAGGACTACGGAGATAACTATCGTAAGAAACAGCTTAAAAACCTGAAAATGGTTGTTCCTGGGAGGCAGAACTTGTAAGTGTGAAGGAGTACTTTATTTCATTATAATTTTATAGTATTTTAATTCTTAACTATGAATAATATATTACCTTAATTTTAAAAAAATAATTTAAAATAATGGAAAGGAGTAAATTATAAAGAGGACCTGATAGAGAGGGCAGCAGAGGAAAGGATAAAGGACAAGGTTATAGAAGAAAAACCAGGAAAGTTACAAGTAAAGCAAATAAACAACAGAATATGAAGCTTAATGAGATATTTTTTAAGATTATGAGAAATTTAAAAATTAAGACAAAGCAGATTCTAGCTTAAATTTCAGTAACAGGTGCCTAACACACTTTTGTTTATTCTTCAAGTCTGAACAAAAGGAGAGCTCCTCCATGAACCCACAGAATCCCGGAAGCAAGATTGGGTATACATCTGTGTGCCTAATGTGGCTGTTTTTGTTTTTTTAATCTTATTTTTTTATTGAAGTAGAGTTGATTTACAATGTTGTGTTAGTTTCTGGTGTACAGCAAAGTGATTCAGTTTTATATATATATTATATATATATTATATATATAATATATATAATATACATATATATCCTTTTTCATTATAGGTTTAATGCAGTTGTTTATGCACTCATTTAACATGTAAATAGTTGTTTTTTAATAGATGCTAAGAAGAAATATTAATTTGGGTAAAGGCATACTTTCTGAGGGAGAGGTGCTGTATTAGATGGGGTAGTCAGAGGACTCTCTGAGGAGATAATATTCAAGCAGACCTGAAGTGAGGAAAATAACATTCCAGGCAGAGCGAACAGGAAGTGTAAAGGCCCTGTGGCTAGGAACATCCTGGGAACCTTCAAGAAACCACAAGGAGGTCAGCAAGCATTGCTGGAGCTTAGTAAGCAAGGAGGATGTGGTAGAAAGCAAGGTTGGAGGGGCCAATTCATGTGGAGTCTTTTTTGTTTGTTTGTTTGCGGTAGGCGGGCCTCTCACTGTTGTGGCCTCTCCCGTTGCGGAGCACAGGCTCCAGACGCACAGGCTCAGCAGCCATGGCTCACAGGCCTAGCTGCTCCGCGGCATGTGGGATCTTCCTGGACCGGGGCACGAACCTGTGTCCCCTGCATCGGCAGGCGGACTCTCAACCACTGCGCCACCAGGGAAGCCCCATGTGGAGTCTTTAAAGGCAGTAAAGACTTTGGATTTTTTTCTAAGTGTGATGAAAGCTACCTGGGAATTTTGAACAAGGGAGTGACATGATCTGACTTATTTTTAGAGAATAACTCTGACTGCTTTGTGGAAAATAGGTTGCAAGGTTGGGGGGGGGGCAAAAATGAAAGCAGAAAGACCTATTACAAGGTCCTTGAAAAGGTCTAGAAAAGCATTGATGGTCATCGTGGTAAAGGAGGTGACAAGTGGCCAGATTTGGTATATATTTCCTAGATGGAGGCAACAGAAGTTGGTGATGGGTTGGATGATATGAAAGAGTCGGAAGGGTCAAGGATAACTCCAGAGTTTGGAATCTCAACAACTGAGAATGAAAGTGCCATTTACTGAGATGGGAAACACTAGTCAAGGAATACAAGTGGGGAGGAATATCAAGAATTTGATTTGGGACATATTAACCTTAATATGTATGTTAGATATCCAAATGGAGGTGTTGAATGGGCGGTATGTTCAGGGGAAGGCTGACCAGAAATGCTGATTTCGGAGACGTCCACGTGTAGCTGATACTTAAGCCTTGGGGCTGAATGAGATCACCCAGGGCATGAGGTAAAAAAGAAGAGGGTTGAGAACTCTCCAACTCTGAGAGGCTGGGAGGAGGAGGAGACTCGGCAATGGTGACAGAAAGGAAATAGCTAGTGAGGTAGGAGGAAAAGAGGAGACTAACAAGGACTCTAAGGAAAGAAAGTGTCTAAGGAAAGGAGCATGCAACTTAGGCTCACAATCTCCTGTATAAGAACTTTGATTTCAGATAGGTTTTGGAATTCAATTTTGAATTTTAGAAAGTTAGCAAAATGCGTATGTCCCTGGAGATCTAGGGTAGCCTTTTCCATGCAGTGACATTAATATTTCTTCAGTGAAACACAGGAATGGCCCCACTGAGTGAAATAACAAGATTATCAGTCCAGTCAGATTTTATTACCAAATGTTACAAGTTAGACACATTTTTCTTTACTGAGTTTTTGGATGTCAGAATTGTGGCTAATGCATTGTAGATGTGTATTTGCTTTCTTTCTTTACAACAGCTGTTTTTGCTGTTTCTGTTGGTTCACCTGACCATCTCTTGGCATCTTGGATCTCTTTTTGTTTAAAAAACAAAAAAGGAGAGTATATATGTTTCTCTGTAAGATCACATACATAGAGAAATGACAGGAAAAAAAGTGAAGGAAGAATTTTCCCCAAATTATTTACAGTGGTCACCACTGGGGGATAAGAAGAGATAGGCAGAGGTTTCACTTCTTATAGCTTTTTAAAATTGGGGGGATTATGGATGACTTTTAAATTTTTTGGTGTTCTGAATATTTTCCAAATGTAAAGCCTATTTTAAAAGAAGAAAACCTATTTGTTTAGGAAAGTTTACTAATACATCTGGTAAGGATGGGTCTAATTAAAATTTAGGAATACATACATTTGAAAACAGCTTTTCTGCAAGAGGGATTTGCCTAGTTTTAAGATATGCATTTACTGTATTTCTATATTTATTTGATATAGAGAAAATGCTACACATTTCTCTGGTAACTCCGTTTATGAGAAACCAAAGTTAGTAAATTAAAAAATGAGTAGCTCACAATTTGGGCCTGAACAAAGAGAACATCTGAGTCTTTTCCAAAGAGTAAAGGGGTAAATGGGAGGCTCTCTAACTTCTGGCTCCACAGGGAACAGAAGAGGATGGGGTGTAGGTGCGGAGGGGCTATTCCTAGGGTTGGTTGGCAGGGGTAGAGGGCTCAGATTGAGGATCTCCAGTCGTGGAGAGGCAGATCCAGGCAAGACTGTCTTTCATGTATTGGAGAGTCAGCCCTGAGGCAGAGTATGGATGACAGAAATTTGACAGAATGAGAATAAAATACGGAGAAATTGTTTTTTTGTTGTAGTTAATTAATACTAGTTAAGTCTCAATTAAAATTGGCTTACTGACTTAGAAAGTAAATTCTGAACACTGTGACTTCATAGGCTCTTCCACTCCATCCTGAAAATCCGCTCTTGAAGTCTATCAGTCCAAGGGAGTATTGCCCTCTGTTTCTACTTCTGGTTCGAAGTCTGCCATAGTTATTTCACAGTGTCCATTATGTTTGCAAGCATAGAAATACAATTTTAAGAACAACCTGCCTGACATCCGTTTTGCTTCTTTCCTGGAAATTTATTCAGATTCTTCATGCCTTTCCAAAAGGCCATTTACACTGTTTTTCTGCAGTGTTGGGGCTGATCAGATTAGTTGAACAGAAGCCTTAAATGGAAGTTTGGGCACGTCCTTTGCTAACTCCTACTCATCTTTCTGGTTTCCACAGCTTTTCCACAGTCTCCTTTCACCTCAGCTCTCCACCCAGTTGGCCAGCCTAGGATAGATCTAGTTTGGGTTGGTGGAAACTGTAATCTGATCAATGCATAACTGGTTCAGACCTAACTGGGTATAATAAAGCATGAACAAAGACACCCATCTGTGCTTCTTTTTCACTGAGGACTTGCTTTCCTGGCATGTTCCCCCCAAATTATGCCAAATACAGCTGATTGCCATCACAAATGGAATTCTCACCTTCAGAATGATCAAGTTACCCAGCAAAACCTTCTCTTGCTTCTTCCACTGTTTTTGAAATTGCAAGTAACCCAACTGTCTCTAAGGATAAAAATGAAAACAAACATAAAAATAAACCACTCTTACACTGCAAAGAGTGGAGGAAATTGGCCATTTTTTAATATTAGAAATTTCAAACAGATGGTGAGCTAATTTATATTTTCATTTTGAAATTTACTTTCCCAGTGGAAGTGCAATTAAGCCATATTTTAAGGCCATTCAAAGTGGCCTTCATCTGAAAATGTTGTAGACATATCTATAGATAATGCTCTCAACCAATTGGCAGAGGTTAAGGACCCAGGAATGCTAGCTCCCCTTCTCCTAGACCACCCTAACCAAGGGGCACTCGGGATAGGAACCTCCTCCATGAAAACTGGCCTCCTATCCTCCCTGCCTCCCATCCTGCCCCACTCAGGGCTACTTTCTACTGAGCTGGCAAAGCGATCTTCCTTTATTGCAGATTTGACAGTGCCAGCCCCCTGCTTGAAATAAACCTTTCAATGACTCCATATGGCCCTCAGCATTAAGTTAAAACTCTAATATTTGCAGGTTGTCAAAGTCGTCCTTGATCTGATCCTGCTTACTCCTGCCTGCCTCAGTCTTGGTCTCTCCTCCCATTCTGCACTCTGCCCTTGAGTCACACTAAGCCATGTGTCGTCCCGAGATGTGACTTTCCCTCTCTCGCTGCCAGGAATTTGTACTCACTGTCCCTCTTCACCTGACTCATGCCTCCCTTTCCATTTTGACTTACAGTCTAGTTGCGATCCAGTGATAACACTATTTTACCATGCTAAAATATGGCCAAGATACTTTTACCTAAAACATTTAGAATGCTATAGCTTCACTGATTATACTCATGTTTGCCCATGATTTTCAGTCTTACTGAACATATTCCATCTTAGACATTTTCCTGTGTTGTTCAGTGAAAACACATATTAAAATTCTGCAGCAACACAACCTTACAAAAAGATCAACAACCCCAAAAGACAAACATTTTGCCTAAATTGCTGAAAGCAATCTAACCATGAGTGAATGATTCTTTTCCACATATGATGGAATTTTCCACTAATGTGTCTCCCTGACTCTGGCCACATCCACGTGTGCTCTTGTCGTGCCTTGTCACACACACTCCACCTCTGAAATAGCAGTCCCCTAAACTGGATGTGTTCTATTTCCATTTGTTTATTCCATGATTGAATAAATTCTAACATCTGAACTACATGTTGTACAAAACTGAGTTATAATCCAAATTTTAAAGGAGGAAATAATGGTGGCTGAGTATATACAGATATTGTGAGACTCATCTGAGATTTCATAGTGTTTATGACAAAGATAAAAATAGATGTCCTATCTTTGGATCCTGTTCTCAGTTTAGAGGTCCTCCTGGTTTGGGGAATAATAGAAAAAAGAGAATTTGTCCTTTGTTCTGGAAACTAATAGCCTTGAAGAAGGATGAGTTCCAGAGCAGTGAGCCCCAGACCAAGATGGTCAGCAGCCCTTCCAAAATTCAGTCTAGAGTTGACGGGTAGAGTGGGTGCTCCCACTGTACTTGTTATGGGGACATTTTGGGTTCGCTCCACCTTTTCATATCCTCCTTCAGTGCAGTGTCACTTGCCCGAAATAGCTTTTAAATGACTTGCTTTATGGATGTTTTCCATAGAGCACTACTCCTTTCCTTTGAGACTTGAATTTAATTAATTAATTACTTAATTATTTTTGGCTGCGTTGGGTCTTCGTTGCTACGTGCGGGCTTTCTCTAGTTGCGGTGAGCAGGGGCTACTCTTTGTTGCGGTGCGCGTGCTTCTCATTGCGGTAGCTTCTCCTGTTGCAGAGCACGGGCTCTAGGCATGCGGGCTCAGTAGTTGTGGCACACGGGCTTAGTTGTTCCGTAACATGTGGGATATTCCTGGACTAGGGTTCGAATCCGTGTCCCCTGCATTGGCAGGCGTATTCTTAACCACTGAGACACCAGAGAAGTCCCTGAAATTAATTTTAGTAAATGGATTGAATTTTATTTTTATTTTAATGAGAGCCATTGTCATCACATCACCCATCATTTTGTCCTTCCATATTTGTGTACCTTTTATTCATGTCACCCATTTATTGACCACATTGTTAACGTCTATAATTTTTTTCTTTTATATATTCACATAAAGTTAACTCTTTCCCATGGCTTTCTTAATCAAGAGAGTTTTTATACTAACTTATTTAAAGCCCTGTAAATCTAATCACTTCAATACATTTTGCCTGTTTACTGGTAGACAGGGAACAAAATGATTGATTCTTTTTCATTTTAAAAGCAAGTTTAGTTTAAGTTTAGAAAAGTTGGGCAAAACCAGATGTGATGTCTTACTGTTTTTTATTGCTTAAATGTTCTGAAACAAAATGGCCCCTGCATGTTTGATATAATTAATTAGACAATTAATTTAGGCATAGGCAGCTTGGAGCCAGGCTCTGGAGGCAGGCAGGGGCCCCACCATTTCAAAGCTGGGTTACTCTCAGCAAGTTACATACCAGTGTGATCTTCAGTGTCTTTCTTTGTCAACTATAATTGTTGGGAGCAAGAAATGAGATGACACCTAACAAGGCACTTTATTAACCTCTTCTCTAGCCCTCCCTCTCCTGCCTTTTTAACAAGTATTTCAGGAAGAGTTAATGAGAACCACATGATAAAGCCACAAACACCATCCTTGGTCTCCTGTTCCTCCAAAATAATAATAACTGGAAGCAAGTAATTAATCCCCATGATTTGAAAAAAATGTGAATATATGGCTCTTATATGTCTATTACTAATATATGTAAATGATGAGGCTTTGACCCAGACATGCCGCTGATTTTATAGAATATTAGTGTACAACTGTTAATCTGAAATTGCTCCATATTCTGCAATTTTAATTACCAAATTTGGAATTGGATGGCGTTCTGACCGTAATCACAAGAAACTCAAATACAGGAAGATGCTACTTCCCCTGATGCTTTGTTATTTAGTTCCACTGACAGCAGATTAGTCAGTAAGCCCTTAGGAGGATGCTTTCCACTGAGCCTCAGACATGGGAATGCCTTGGCTGTTTTTACAAACAAGCTAACCTGATGGAAAATCATTTTCAGCTGAAAAATCCTACAGCACAATCACTTGAATTGTGTTTACTTATTTGGATACCATTTTGAAGTGTTTACTTTTCTATCTCTTTTTTGACACCCTGCAGACATGAATGTCAGGAAATTAGGGAGATCCAAGACCTAATTCTTACCATGGGGCTTGAAGTAATTTTGATGAATTCCATAGATGAAAGATGGCTATCATTCTTCAACTAGAAATGTAGAGTCTCATCATTTGAAGAAGTTGTAATGATCTCTAGTCTAGTCACATGCTTGAAGCTTAAATTTGCTCCCAAACCTCCCAGTCAAGTGAGATTCAACCCTTCAGAGTATCCTTGGACAGCTCTGGCTATTAAAAAATTCTTCCTTCTCTTAACCCTCATAGCATCCACCCTTGGCTCCAACCAATGTTGGGGACATAAAAAGCAGCTCTGCTCAAACTTATGATGCTGCAGACTTCTTGAGCGTAGGAACTGTATCCACTACAGCTTCTAGTAACTTGATACACGGTTGCTGAGTGGAGTTCAAAGCAGATTTTGTTCTTTATTTCAATATATATCTTACAAAAGAGCAGATCATCAGTATATTTAAGTTCTACTGAGAAAGCATCACATAAAATTACTGATTTTATTATCTAAATGCTAGAGCTGATATATTTTATTCTTTCAATTTTATAATTCGAGCAATTTTTATCTGTAATGTACTGCAGTTTCCCTTCATTATAAAATAACATACTTGGGACTTCCCTGGTGGCGCAGTGGTTAAGAATCCACCTGCCAATGCAGGAGACACAGGTTCGAGCCCTGGCCTGGGAAGATCCTACATGCCGCAGAGCAACTAAGGCCGTGTGCCACAACTACTGAGCCTGTGCTCTAGAGCCCATGAGCCACAACTACTGAACACGTGTGCTGCAACTACTGAAGCCCGTGTGCCTAGAGCCCATGCTTCGCAAGCCCCGGCTTGCCACAACTAGAGAAAGCCCACGCACAACAACAAAGACCCAATGCAGCCAAAAAATTAATAAATAAATGTATTTTAAATAAATAAATAAATAAAATAACATACTTAATTGCACTACAGATATTAACTACAGACGTCACATGTGCAGGACAGACTGTCTCAGGCACAGAGGAGTTGAAACCCCACTGAAGTAGGCATTGGACGTTCTGGGTTCTAGCACCAGCTCCACCACTATCATCTGAGTGACCCTAACTCTTGGTTCCTCTTCTGCAAACTGTGAGGGTTGAACCAAATGTTCTCTTAAAGTTCTTTCCAGCTTCACAGGTCATTTGCATTTTTGACTTATTTTTCCCTGTCAAAGAACATAGACCTCTGATTTCCAGTTCAGTTCTCAATTTATATTGCCAGTAACTATCCATATGTACACTGTTTAAAGCTAGGGCTGTTTTTTCTTTCCTTTTCTCATTGCAGAACACTTTTCTTCAGGAAACAGTGCGTAGAGAGTGTGAAGAACGCTTTGAACTGACGGAGGCTTTGAGTCAAGCCAGAGAACAGCTCCTGGAGCTCAGGAAGCTCGGCGGACGGTTACCCCTGTCACCATGCCAGGGCAGCCTAACCTCCTCTGTTGCAGCTAGCAGCAGTCAGGGAGAGAAGAGGCTCGCAAGACTGAACTCCGAAAAGAGAATCAAACTCCCCAGCCTGCACGGAGTGTCAAAACCCACCGCTTCCCCAGCCTCAACTCAGCCCAGCAGGGTCAGCAGCTCAGGTTTGCCCACATTCCCCCAGCCACACCCTCCCCGGGGTCGACCGGCTTCAGTCAGTGAGACCCGGCAGAGACTGGCTGTCATTCTGCAGAGGAGACTGAGTCAGCAGTGATGGAGCCAAAGTCAGGAGCAACTCCACACAGCATGCCTGTCTTTCCCAGAGTCCAGAAACTCACTGTATGAGGATGAAAAAGATCAAATTATTACCACAGATTAAGAATGCATACTTACAGATATTTTTAACAAGACAGTTGGAAAAGCTAACGAATTGTGAAACCACATTTTCCAAGAAGCCTTTGAAACTGCAACAGATAATGAAGTTGTTGGTATTCCAGAGGGCCAATTTCTATATTTATGTATTGTGTGTTTCGATGTGCTCTATGAATATGCCCTTTTAGAGATCATAGGTAAAATTTTTCACCCATAGCATCTTTTCTACTTTTTTGCACCATTACAAGCAGATCTACTTCCACAAAATAATAATAATAATAATAGATTTTATTGGTTTTGTTGGTGTTTGTTCATTTGTTTGTTGAACTGAATAGGTTAAATAGATGTAATTAGTATTCCAAATAGAAAATGAAAAGACTTAATCCTTAATTTGATAATTTTCAAAATGCTTATTCAAATATTCACAAAGTTCATCATAATCAAAAGTTTCTCTTTTTCACCTCACAATCTAATTGGTTAATCTAATTTCTTTTTAAGTGTCGTCAGAAGTAATCTTCAGGAAGACAGTCTGGGGACCCTCTAGAAAAAGGGACAGAAACTCCAACTCAAGAAAAAGATGGTTGGGCTTCCCTGGTGGCGCAGTGGTTGGGAGTCCGCCTGCCGATGCAGGAGACACGGGTTCGTGTCCGGGAGGATCCCACATGCCGCGGAGCGGCTGGGCCCGTGAGCCATGGACACTGAGCCTGTGTGTCTGGAACCTGTGCTCCGCAACAGGAGAGGCCACAACAGTGAGAGGCCCGCATACTGCAAAAAAAAAAAAAAGGTGGTTTATTTCTAAAACTATAGAGATTATTTTCGATTACAAGGAGCCTGGCCATGAAAGTATTACTTGGTAGAGATTTTCTGCATTGAATGCTTTTTGGTATTCCAGGTCAGATTTTGGTTTTAACTAGTATTCTGGAGCCATTGTGTAGAGAACTAATTCAAGACAGTTTAGTAGATGCACGTAGTGCTAATTTGGGATTCAAATTGTATTACCCCTGAAAATGGGCATCTTGTTAACATGTTTTCTATTTTCAGAGTGAAAAATTAAAACCAGAAACCAGACCAGCTATTTTATGTAATCTTAAAGCTTCAGGCTCCTCCCATTTCTTAAAACACAACTCTTTACCTTACGCTAGTATTTATCATTTTATCCATCTAATAATAGTGTATTTTTCTTCCATGACTGATTTTACTCAAATCCTTCATCTGACTGCATCATAGATATCCAGGCTTCTTACTCCCAGATTAAAATGATACTAACACATGTGAAATATGGCACATAAAACTCTCTGCTATTTGGCCACCACATAGATGAATCCAAAGGTACTTGGAATCCCTCCCATGTGCAAAAAAAGTAAAATCACTAAGCAAAATCAAATTTATATCCAATCTTTCAAAGGATTGATCTAATCTAAGCTGTTTTAACCTCAAAAAATTCCACATTAGCTCCACTAACTTCCCTGACTAGTTTAAATGAGCACATCGTGTATAAAGTCTTAACAATGCTTGCTTTTGTTTTACAGAGATTGGCGTATAATGCATTTGACAAGGGAACCTAACGTCATCTAATGGTGGTGCTGGAGTGGATCTTAGAGGCCAACCCCAACAATCTCTCTCTCTTTTTTTTTTTTTTGCCAGTTTGTTCGTGTTTTATTGACGCCTGGATGATCAGGCCTTGATCACGCATTTCCATGGTTGGTGTGGCTCCTTCCGCAGCTGCCTCTTGGCCTTCAGGTTCCCTTCGGGTTTGTTCAGCCGGCGTCACATGGCACAGTTCCAGGGGTTTATACTTCTCGCCCTTATATAATTTCCTGAGGTTCTCCTTCCGAGTCTGGTTGATGACGGTGAGAACATGGGCGATGGATTTGCTAACACCTCGGACCTTGGAGAGTTTAGAAGCTGCGCCTCTTGTCACTTTAGCGACGCGCTGCTGAGACAGCGCCACCTTCAGGTCCTCCTGCTGTTTCAGCAGCTCCTCCTTCTTGCCTCCAAGGTCTCGTGCCTTAATCTTGGTCACGGCTGTACAGGCAGCCTCAGCCGCTTCTTAGAGGGAAAGAGCAACAATCTCTTTACAAATAAGGAATAGATGCTCAAAGAAGTCTAACTTGGCTAAGGTGGGACAGCTAGTTAGTGACTGAGCTAGAACCAGAACCACTATTACCTGAACCCAGCCTTTCCACCTCACTTTTCTGCTTACCAGAGAGTCCCAAACCTCCATCATGACTTTTGTCAGAAGCACCTACACTGTGGTTACCTAATATTTTCTTTAAATGCACTTAATTTTTAAACTTAAATTTATGTAAAAAGGAAGCTTGACCCAAGGAGGAATAATTATAAAGTAATGAGTTTAATATACTTTAAGATAAATATGTATCTATTAAAATACAAAATGTTGTTAATATACCCCCTAAAATTATCTTGCGTAATGCCAGCAGTACTCGTGCCACACTCTGGAGACTACTGCACCAGACCTCAGTGTTTTTGATCTGGTGTTTGCATGTTCACATTACAAATACTCATGACATAAGGTGGATGGCAAAAGCTAGTGGAAACTCTAGTAAAAGCACAGGAGAATATTTTGGGCAACAGTCTTTGTTGTCATATTATACATGCTTTTCCACAATCTTGCAATTTCAGTTCTCTCTTCAGGAACCATGGGGATACATTTTTTCTAAATTATGAACATATTTAAATTTGTAAAGAACGTCACCCATAAGCTTTTCTAAAGTGATATAAAGACCATCCATGCAAAACCTGGTTTCTCAGTTTGTTGTTACACTCTTACTTTACAATTAGTAATTCAGTAAATAGGCACTCTGAGAATAGAATCATGATCTGCAGTCAGGCTGTATTATATTCCACACGTATATCAGAGAGGTAATTCCATAGATAAACACAGAGACAATATTTACATTTATTTCAACCTAGACCATCTGAAGCAGTCTAGGTTGTGTGCTTCTATCTTTTGAAGAAAGACACTTAGAAAAGAGAATAACATTAGAGTATGTAACCTGAGGGTTAAGAACACATTCAAACTTTCCTTGATTTTTGCACTGATTAACTCCTGGCATGAAAGAGTATCAGGAATGTTAAGAAACCAGTGAATATTATGGCAAAATAGGACTCTCAAATGCATATAATGGATATTAAGTCTAATAGTTTTAATTTCCCTATAGACATACATTTTCCATGACTTCAGTGGAAGAATTTATAGGTGTCAAAAGAAAAGAAAATCATAGAAAATATTCCTTAGGAAATTATAATACTATTTGTTTCTTTTAAACTTAGATTGGTAGACAAAGATGGGGGAATTTTTCTATAGTTAACATAGATTTCTCAAGCACTATTTTTTAAAAGTTTATTGAATTCAATGACTATAGTTAGTCAGAACTACTTAAAAGTTATATTTTCTGGCAATAGAATTGACTGGAAGAGAAATTAATATTGAAAATTATGTTAGCTAAGATCTTTTAATGTTCTATTAGTCTAAAAGTTTTTGTAATATTACAGATTATAGCCAATTTCTTTTTGATTATGCAACAAGTTTTCTCAAGCTTTATCTTTTAAATTTCTTATGATAATTATAATATTGCACTTATAGATCAACCTGGTACCCTAAAAGGGTTAATTCTCTGTAGCTGAAAATTCCAAACCATCATGTTGACTCTTATTGAGCATGGGAAATCAATTTGGTGTGTGTCCAAAGTTCACAAATCCCATAATAATTATGGATTTTTTTACTTTCATGTTTTAAGAAAATAATTTAATGTATATTGTGACTTGTGCAGGGCACCTTTAATGATCCCAAACCATGATAGACAATAATGGAAGCATTCCTAAGGCAGTGTCTGTGGTATCTTAAGGAAGAAATTCTACTTTTTCTTTTGAAAATATTAACCCTGTGTAATAATAAATTGTAAAGCCAGTGTAATTGTGTTGCTTCTTTAGAATCTGAAATATAAATTATATCATCTTTGTATATTCTGAATTAACAGATAAAAGGTTTTAACAATAGTTGAATCTGAAACACACTTATCCTATGGCAATATTTACCATGATCCAGAAAATTGAAAGTTTTCTCTCTGCTCTAGCATTTATATAGTATAATGCTTTATATCCATTAAGTGAGTAAAAAATGTACTAAAAATCCCTTACCCTCATAATATAGCCTTAATACTTAGGCTATATTATATATTCACTCGTTTCTTCAACAGATATGGAGAATTGAAAAAGCACTGTGAAAGTTACAATGATAATTAAGATGTACTACAGATGCCCAAGAATTGTATAGTAGAGGGCAGTGAGGAAGTGTATGCAGAGATTACAATATAGGGCAGCAGGTGTTGGGAAGAGAATCAAAAACAAGGTGTTATATGAGTTCAACTTTTTGATGGAAGAATCAGGGAACACTTTAAGCAAGAATTGGAATTTACAATAGGTCTTGAAGAATGGAGGAGAGTTTTATAGAAGAAGGTATACCAGGTAGAGGACATGTATAAACAGAGTCATAGATATGTAGAAAATACTTGGTGAAGGGAAGTAGTGGGAACCTGAAAAAGGTAGGTTGACCCCAGAGCTTGGAGGTGTTGAATAAGAGCCCATAGCAGGATTTTGACTTAGAAGTGGCATGCACTTTGTTGAAATTTGGCAACATAGCTCTGGCAGGGCTGTATTGGAATAATTATAGAGTGAAAAGGCTGGAGGTGGAACACCAGTCGGTAGATTTGTAAAGTAGTCCAAACAAGAGTTAATGAAGTTCTGAATAAAGATGCTGATAATGGGAATAAACAGGAAGCAGCTGACTCAAATTCTATTCAGAGAAGGGAAAGAATTTGTTCCCTGTTAAATGCACTTTGAAACCATTACCAGCCATTGCCACTTAGCAGGGGTGCAGTGTATGAAATTGGTTCCAATTAAAGGATCACCCTTTATTTAAGAATATTACAGCTTCTCTGAAAATGTGAAATAATAGGAACTACTTTTTCATTTGGGCAACAGATAACTAACCCACAGATTCAGTATTCATAAGAATTCTCCTTAAAGCAAACTACAAATCTGAATAGTGTTCTAAGAATTATGAGAGAAGAATGTGGAAATTGACATTAAAAATAGCTATCATCTTGGCTCAAAGAATGCAAACCACAACTCAGTGGTGAGCTTTGGGAGTGATACAATGCAACAAACTTCTTTCCGACTTTTGCTAACCATTTATGAGGGAAAATACAGAAGATAGCAGCCAAAATAAAAGTAAGGATTATCTTAAAGTCCTTAAATTTTATAGTTCTGAAGGGACCTGACACATCATCTGGTCCAGACCTGTAATTTTACAGAAGGCGATAATAGGTCCCTTAAATGTTGAATAATTTTCCATTCTTATAGTTGCTTAACAGCTGACTTGACAAGAGAGCCTGAGCCTCCAACTCTTGGCCACACATCTCATTTCTACACTGGAAGAACAGTATCAGTGCTCTAAAATTTTGCTACTCAGAGTGCTTTAGCAGGATCAGTGTCTCCTGGGAGCTTGTTAGAAATGCAGAATATCAGGCCTCACACCCAAACCTGCTGCATGAAATCAGATTTTAATGAGACCCTCAGGTGGTTCGTATACATGTTAAAAGTATGAGAATCACTGCTCACAGTGGTGCCATTGCCCCTGGCATATTCCACCTCTAAGAGCTGTGCGTTAGTGTTAGATGGAAATTGCCTCGCCATACTCGGTTCCCTTATGCCTAATCTGAGACCACCGCCACCCACATCATGTGTACCCACTCAACATCTCAGCTTCCAGTGCACTCAATTCTACTTCTTTGCCTATTGACTGTGAATCTGTAACTCTCTAGGAAAACTAGTGAATTAAAGGAAATCAATATTCAGCCAATATTCATAAATAGCTTATATCATCACCCAAATTTCTGAGCCTGAAAAGAACTAGAGATTTGTTATTTTTAAAAAATCCAATAGAAATACTTTCATTTTGATCATTGGTGAGTCATTGAATAACCTTACATTTTAATCTCATAATGATATATATTTGGATATCTGATTCCCATAAGAAAATTTGACAATGCTGGTTTTCTTTTGAGGCTTGTGAAACAGAATACTTAGATAAGTTGTTAGAATTATGAAGGAAATATTAGAGTATCATTATTCCCCCTGAAAGTAGTTCGCAATCACTTAAATATAAAACAGTAACTTGAGTATTACACCTAGATCAGTTTATTTTAAAGGTAGAACTGAATGAGAATTTGATTCAGATTCTCAATTTCAAAATCTGTATTTAACACAGTAAGGCACTATGCTCGCTTGTCTGTGAGTATTAAGTCAGCTCATCTCATTATACCACAGGGTGGCCATATTCTCTAATCTTTTTGAATTCTGAAAATAGTGAAAGGGATTGAATTCATTTGCCATTAAAAAATTTTGAATACTTTTTATTAACATACTTACTGCTGTTATTTAACTTGTATGGTTATTTGTTATTACTATTAATTCTCATAAATAATAATAATTCAAACCCCAAAATTAGACAGACATATAATTTAGAATATTGAAGCACTTTTAAGTAGAGGCTTTCATATGACTTAACATTGGAAATATATTTGTTTTCTGAAAAATACAAACATCTGGCTTTGCATTGGGCACCATGGAAAGATACATCCACCTTTCTCCCAAGTGAGCTTGATGTGGTCTAACACATTAATCTAAAGAGACACCTTCTGCCTTCTGCCTTCTTAAAGTGAATGAGTTCTACAGTTGTAATTTCCTATCTGGAACCTTAAATTTCTAGGGAATAAAGGTTACTGTCAAGATTCAAGTGACTACTTCTTTCATTTAAAGCAGAATTTCTTAAAACCCAGGGCAGCCAGGTTTCCATTTTCTACTACTAGACTTTTTAAATGGTTGAGGTTTAATCTGGAATCTCATGGGATCTCAAAGTTAGAATCTTTTTATTTTTCCAAGGGGAAGATGGTACTCAGTATAGAACTGAGGTTAGTGAAAAGAGGTGAAGTTAGGGAGAAAAGAATCCACTACCTTATTTAATAACAGTGATTAAGTAAGGACTTATACACATGTTCCCTCCAGAATTGTTGGTCAATATTTTTGCTGATGTACCCTGAAAAAAATATTTTTTTAATATGTACCTCTTGCACGTTTTTAGGTTGACATCTAAAACATTTCATCATAAATTTAAATAGTTGCAAAGGATATTGTAATGATAACCAGTATATTATAAATATGTACATTTAAAACTAAAACTGTTACTTTAATATATTTTTCTAATTGTAAACCTTTTATTGCTCTCCTATCATACTAAATTACTACAAAAGCATGTACATAACTTTACAAAGTTCTTCTGGATTGAGTTGTTACTACAGTTATTAATATACTACTATTAAAATAACAAATATATTATAAATTTTGACAAATAATTAAGTATAAAAGTTAAGTTTTGCTGACAATGCATTTCTTGATACCATGAATCAGTATCTAATATTTCTCTTTACATTTAATGAAAAAGGAGGTAGATGCAGTCAGAAATAATTGATCGGTACATAGGATCTTATTTACATTTTATATGTAAGATGTAGAAAATATTAAACATTTTATGATGAAATAAGATGAGGATTTTACTGTATTATAATAAACCTTTGAAACAGTATCGGGTAAAAAATTGTTTTAACTACTTCATAGAATAATAAGTGCCAAGTGGAAAGATGTCATAGAAAGTTTATCTAGTATATCTCCAAAATTTTGATAGTCTAAGAAAACATTCTAATTACATTTAAAATAATTAGTGACACTAACCTATACTGCTTTGCTATTTAAAGTTTCTTTTCTTTCCAGATAAGGAAGTGTCCTGGGGACAAATATCAAGAAGACCTGAGAGGCTTCCCTGGTGGTGCAGTGGTTAAGAATCTACCTGCCAATGCAGGGAACATGGGTTCGAGCCCTGGCCCAGGAAGATCCCACATGTCGCAGAGCAGCTAAGCCCGTGTGCCACAACTACTGAGCCTGCGCTCTACAGCCCTTGAGCCACAACTACTGATCCCACATGCCTAAAGCCCGTGCTCCACAGCAAGAGAAGCCACCACAATGAGAAGCACACGCACTGCAACGAAGGGTAGCCCCTGCTCGCTGTAACTAGAGAAAGCCCGTGCATAGCAACGAAGACCCAACACAGCCAAAAATAAATAAATTATTTACTTATCTTTTTTTTTTTTTTTTTTTAAAGAAGACCTGAAAAGAGCTGCTTATATTTAAATGCATTGCAGGAAGGGTAATTTTTAACAGTCAGCCTTTCTTACTAGTGTTATTTTCTCCTTGCTTTCATGAGACTGTCCTCCAAATGCATACTTTGACAAAGCCAAGGCTTAAAAAAAAGAGACCCATCAGTCCAAAATTGTCTAATTCCCATGGCTACAATCTACTTGTGTGTGAACTCAGAAAATCCTAGCGTGGACTAAAATATCATTTCTAGCATGACACTTTATTTCAACAGAAATATTTATAAGTTGGGGAAATCCAGGAAGCTCTATGAACTTCAGATCATCAACACCTTCAAGTACCCCTGGGGTACACATACTCCATGTTAAAGGCCACTGTTCTAACTTAGCAAGTCAAATCAACCAGAATCTTGTTTGCATTGAAGCATTAGACCTTCTGGGCATAACTTAGTAGGGTACCTCAGGTCAGAGGGTTGGTCTCCCAGACCTCAGATCCAAGACAGAGGCTGGGCTCCCCTCCCTGGGCCTGCCTCCACCCAAGAGTTCCCAATATCAAGGAGAGGACCTGAGAGCCACCTCCTTCCTCTTCTAGTCATGAGCCCAGATCACAGAAGAGGAAATTTCTGAGTGCAGCATCAGTGGGGTCCTTGTGGTTCTCTGTGACCATGTTCCCATGGAACGCTTAATATACTGTTAACCGGAGAGACCCCGGAACCGACCAAGCCCATCCGCTTTACGCAGTGTAAGGCAGACCTGCAATCACCAAGAAGAAAAAGTTCTCCTTCAATATCCAGCTGGCAGCAGTAGGAGAAGCAGTGAAGAGAAATGTGAGACACAAAGATCAAGTTTGGGGTCAAGGAGGGCTTAAATTCTTTGTAAGTACATGGTTGGAACTCTGAGCCAATAAATGTTAATGCTGTCAAATTCTTGATATCTACATTACATTAACTTGGGGAAAAGAGATTATACTTGTTTTTACCATTTGTGCCCTGGACACAGTATATTGGTAGGGAAAGATGGCCCTATTTGATAGAAAGAGATATTTTTCCATGTTTTGATTTTATTATTTATGATCAAATATAGTCATACAACCAATATGAGAGTTTATTTTGCTTATGTATTAAAAGCCCTTGAAAATGTTTGTCAAAACATCTGTAATGTGATGTTTTAAACTGGTAATAATGCATTTCAGTAGCATATGTATATAGAATCTATATTGCTATTCCTAATTTAGTTACCAATATCCCAAATGTTTCTAATACTAACTTAATAGGTGCACTCTTTAATTATCAATGGCCCCCAGATACCCAGAGTCTCTGCAACCGTCCAACCCCTCCAGGATTGGGACTGCTGTTGGAAAGACACCAGAAAGGGTGAGCTTCTGCCTGGGTCTGAGGGCATGTGACCTGACTGAGTATATGATCCTGACTGTATTTCAACCACATCTTTATGAAATGTCCATTTATTTATTTTTGTTGTTTACGCCTCTTCTGACCTTCTTTAGTGTAAAAGCAGCTAAACTTTTAATGAAGAAATTGTATATTCATACAGTATTGAAATTCAGTCATTAAAAGTTTAATACAAACCTTACTCTAAATGTAGTATCATGAGTTTCAGGACAGCTCTTCTTGTAAAAGTTCTGAACTTTCCTGAAAATATGATAAGAATGTTGTCTCAGCAGTTTTCCTTGGCTGCCTTTAGATTTAGTCCCTAGTACTCCTGAGGGAATAATTTGCCTCAGATCTTCTAACTTATCTAAATGTGTGTAAAAATGAGGCTATTATACTCCTTTAGTTAACGCAGGTTAGGATCAGGGTCTCATTGCAGGTTAGATTGAGGGGTTTTCGTTCATTACCAAAATGGCATGAATAAAAAAGCATGGAGTCCTCCTTGCCTAGTGAAAGGCGAGGTCTTCACAGGCATCAGGCTTATGCCCACACCTGTGTCCCTGGTTTAAAAGCAGAAAGTAGATTTCCAGTGTAAAATGGCATGGCATCTAACAGGCCTTGATGGAACCCCTTCCAATATCCCATTAAAATCCCTGTGATGGAAAAGGAAAGGTCACATACGCACAACACACACAACCAAGTCACAGCAAGAGCCTGGCCCCCTATTGCTGTACCACATGGGTGCTGCCCCTCAAGGCACCCAAGCTACTTTGCTGGGAACATTCTGAGATGGCCATTCCTAAAAGAAAAGAGGAATCTTGTGTGAGTGGTGGTGAGGAGGGAGAGATGGGCAGTGATGCACTATACCCTAGGAAGTGGGGTTCTCTCAAATAGCAGTGGATCAGCATAACAGAAGCTGAGCAGCTGGGTAGAGAAAGGCACCTGATGGTACTTGTAGGAGTAGTAGTAGCAGCAGTAACAACAGTCTAGTACTACTAGTAGTAGTAGCAATAATAAAGAAAATGATAATAGCAGATATTTATTGTTTATCATGGGCAATGTACAATACTAAGGGCTTTAAAAGTATTTCATTTAATGCTCCCAGAAACCCTATGAGGCTGACATATTTATTAGCTTCCTTTTACAGATGATAAAACTGAGGCATAGAGAGGTTAAGCAACTCACCCAAGTCACACAGCTAGGAAGTGACAAAGCCTGGACTGGCAAATAGGCACTGTAAGCTGAAAACTGGACCAGGGACCAGGTACATCACCTTCCTCCCCCACTCCCTAGTTTTGTCTCTGAGAAGGGATGTTACCCTCATTCCAGAGCAAACTTAAGAGATGTCTCTGTAACCTATCATCTGTTGAAATAAAGATCTAGCTTCATTTGAGAGTGGGCAATCAAGAAGGAAGGCAGAAAAGAAGGAAGGAAGGAAGGAAGGAAGGAACAACTTAGAAGCTATGAAAAAAGCATTACAGAACAAAGGAAAGTAAGTAGCATATAGGAAATAACAAAACAGACCTAAGAAAAGATCTACTGCACAATCTTATGAGGCCCCTCTAGTGATTTAGCATCCTGTAGAAGCAAAATATTACAGGCCTCACATTCCTTTTTTTAAAATATGTCATTTTCTATATTAAGTCTTTAGGTCCTGTGCTTCCTGATTTATTTCTAGAATATGGTGTCCTAGCTATAGCCTTAAAAAAGCAGTTTCTTCTAAATACAGACAAAGGAGAAAAAGAGTATTAAGACTGGTACAGAAGGAGAGAGAAATAACAAATTATACAGCTGTTCATAAGATAAAACTCTCCAGATAAAGACAAAGGTCAAAATTTATAAGAATAAAAACATATTCTAAATTTAGTAATCATAAAAGTGCTCCTAAAAATTGTCTATAAAAGTTCGTTTTTGAGACATAGATCTTCAAAAGTTCAAGTTTCTTTTAACTTTAAATAAAATTAATATAAAACAGAAGGCCTTGATGCAGCCCCTTCCAATATCCCATTAAAAGCCCTGTTATGGGAAACATTGGTCTCTGATAAGCTGAATGGTCTCTGATATGCTGAACTACTACTGTACTTGAGATACTTGAAATTAAAGCCTTTTGTTCTCAAAAGTCATTTATGCTCTTTTTCATTGTTAACAGTATGAAATTATAGAGTGAATGAACGTTTTAGAGTATGGATGGACTCCCATTGTTTTGTTTCGGAGCAAAGTATCTTAAGACTCTGTCTTTGCTCTTCTTCCTTTGATGTATTTCTACCATCTTATTATGTGCTTTCCACTCTCTCTCTTTTTCCTACTTGCCATCTTCTGAATAGATTTTCTTTTTTCGTTTCTTTTTCTTATTCCCACAATCACACCCTACTTCTGTTCCTTTGGAAGTAATTTTCTCTACAACTATTTTTAGGAGTTACCCAGACATTTTTATTTTTATTTTTTATTTATTTATTTTTTTAAATTTTTATTTATTTATTTATTTTGCGGTACGCGGGCCTCTCACTGTTGTGGCCTCTCCCTTTGTGGAGCACAGGCTCCGGACGCGCAGGCTCAGCGGCCATGGCTCACGGGCCCAGCCGCTCCGCGGCATGTGGGATCTTCCCAGACCGGGGCACGAACCTGCGTCCCCTGCATCGGCAGGCGGGCTCTCAACCACTGCGCCACCAGGGAAGCCCCCCAGACATTTTTAAAAAATATTTTATTTTATTTTTTACTTTTCGGCTGCGTCGGATCTTCATTGTGGCATGCAGGCTTCTCTCTACTTGTGGTGTGCGGGTTTTCTCTCTCTAATTGTGGTGCGTGGGCTCCAGAGCTCTCAGGTTCTGCAGTTTGCAGCATGCGGGCTGTCTTGCTGAGGCGTGCGAGCTCAGTAGTTGTGGTGCACAGGCTTAGTTCCCCCGTGGCATGTGGGATCTTAGTTTCTCGACCAGGGATCGAACCCACGTCCCCTGCATTGGAAGGCAGATTCTTTACCACTGGACCACCAGGGAAGTCCCAGGAGTTACCCAGACATTTTAACATGCTTACTTAATCTCTTGATGCTTCACCCATACAATGCAAGTACCTTAGAATATTATAACTACAACTTTCACAGTGTTCCAATTTATATTATATTTTGACCATATTTGAATTCTATCTTGTTTGTTTAACCTCACAAATTAGACATGACTATTATTGTTATATGTAGTCAATGTTCATCAGTTTCTTTGCTCACCATTTGTTCTTGCATCTCAGACTTTCTTCCATTTGACCTCATAATCTTTCTGCATAAAGCAGTTTTCCATTTCTAAAAGTTTCATTCAATTTTTCTCCAATCTGCTAGATTTGTTTTTAAAAATTCTCTTATTCCTTGTTCACAAACTTTTCATTTCTTCAAACATACCAAACATGCTTATTTTATATTGTGTCTGATCATCTTTACAGATCTGATTTTTCTGCCTCTTTCTGTTGGTTCTCACTCATGGTGCTTTATTTTCTTGTGTGGGGTGGGGGGGAAGGGCAGAATATGCCTGTGTGTGTTTTTATGTGAGCTTAAGTTCCTTGGAACTTTATCTATAGGAATTCTTTGAGACCTGGGTAGAGATTGCATTCTTCCATAAAAGATTTGCAATTGCTCTTGATTATACAAACATTCTTGGAGCACTTATATTAAAATTCTCTTCTTTCAATTTTTCAGATGCAGATAAAGTAAATTCATACAAAAAGCCACGTGAGGGCCAGGCTGCAGGTACAGATTCTCAGGTGAGAATTCATCCAACTCTCCTCCAGCATAAAGATCAAATCAGATACATGGCTGTCTCCTGCATAGCAGGTTATTTTTTACTCATCCTTTGAACTGAAGGTAAAGCCCTTTGAGATTCCAGCTTTATCTGAGAGTCTCCTATAAAACTTCCAGTTTTGCATGGGCCCAAGGCTTCATCTCCTCCCCTCCACTATCAGACATTTTCCAAAAAGTACAAGGTTTCCAGGTTTTGGAAGAAATACTGAGAGAGCTGGCTTTGGTTCTCCTCTCCCAAAGTCGCTACTTCTGTCTTGTTTTTGATTTCTGCAGATTCCTTACTTCTGTGCCATCTGTTGATGCCTTTAAAAAGTGTTTTCTTTGTTATTTTGTCTAGCGTTCTGGTTGTTTTCACTGGGTAAATCTTTTAGCATATCTAGTTCAGCAAACTAAAGGCAGTAAATATTCTGTGGAGATGGGGGGGACATATCCACCCCCCTGCAGTATATGTGCTGAATTGAAGACCTCTATAAAGCACTGTGTCAGAAGAATACAGAGGTCTGGGAACCAAAGGATGGAAACAAAAGTGGCCTCAATTACCATTATTCCAATGACCACCTTTCTCTTTTTTCTTAATATAAGAAGTCAAAGCTAGAAATTTCCTCCAGTCATCTGCTTCTGGGAGAAGCAAATCCACATAGTGTTTAATGTAGAATATATTTTCTGTTTGGAAAATACCCAGGATATATTTTATTTATTTTGATTTTTTGGTTATTTTTAGTCCATAGCAAATTAGAACAGACATTGCTCTCTAAAATTAAACCTGAAAAGAAATGCTGATTTTTAAGTAAAATTATCCATACTTTTAAACTTTATATTATTTCTCTTCATTCATTCATTCAACAAACATTTATTAAGCTCTTTGTGCCAATCATTATGCTGAGGTGATAAATTAAGAAACATCTGTACCAGATAGTTAATTTCTTGCATTAAATACTGTAAAAAATTTTAGAGAGGAAGATGAAAACCTGCTTTTCTGCAGATAACAAGTCAGTGTTTGACCACAAAGCATTGGTTACCTGATTTCAAATCACTTCTAAACAATTCTCCAATGCATTTTGAATGAACCCCAAGAGCTCCAATGACTGTGTCATAAATAAACTGTTGAACTCACAATTATTTACAAAGAAATGGATCAAAAAAGAAATTTCTTTAAGAGATGAAGAACATAAGTTATATATTTCCTGTTGAATGAATTCTCCACTAATTCATTCAGTATAGATTCATGGCTTCAGGAAAAGAAGAATATAAAAAATACTTTTAATCAAAAAAGCCGGGCTTCCCTGGTGGCGCAGTGGTTGAGAATCCGCCTGCCGATGCAGGAGACACGGGTTCGTGCCCTTGTCCGGGAAGATCCCACATGCCGCGGAGCAACTAAGCCCGTGAGCCATGGCCACTAGGCCTGCGCGTCCGGAGCCTGTGCTCCGCAACGGGAGAGGCCACAACAGTGAGAGGCCCGCATACCGCAAAAAAAAAAAAAAAAAAAAAAAAAAAAAAGCCTAGATTAAGACAAAAATTAGTAACAGTGTCCCTCACTTTGGAGGCATTTCCAAACTCTGTTTCACTTACTATCACCATTGGCCAAGGGCATGCACCGTCTCATTTGCTTTTCCCCCACGGTGCACATGGCAAAGGCCTGGACATTCTACCTATACGCTGGGCTGGGTGAGAGCATTAGCAGAGCTCTCCTGCTTACCCCAAACAATCTGTGACTGTGCAGCCTGTATTTCTCATTCAAAGTAAATTCCAAGTTAGTTTGTACAGAAACAACCTTTGAAGTCATGAAAAGCATGGCAGAGTTGAAAGAAGTGATGATCTAAGTGATCTTTAGCACTAGGATCAAACACTACATTTGTTATCCAAAAAATGAGAGTATTTTGACCTTTATCTCTTTATATAGCATTTAGGCAAGAAATGGACTGTGTAAAGATTTTTTATTTTACTCTGCTCCTTCCTGAGCTGGATAGTTTTTATGTCATGATATCAGTTTTCCTTACTTACAATTATCCCTTAATCTCTTACGTCAATAACATATTCACACATATTGAGTCTCCTTCTGTAATTAGCATTGACTGAATTCCATACCTAATGCCTAAGTAACTACCTGGGGTATGGTTTAAGAAGACAACTCTGAACTGCCTGCATCTGCTGCTACGTCATGCCTGGGAGAAACAGACGCTCCCTTATTGATCTACGAATAATTTAAAAAGAATGAAAATCAGAGTTTATCAAGTTCATGTTACTATCTTTATGTATTGGCATTTGGAAAAGTCTCTAGTCGTTGTTTTTCATTATCACTATGGCTTTTAAAGCCTCCAATATAGTCATTTTGGCAAATGAATGAACATCAGCAACTGCATGAGAACAATGGCCTCACTTTGTAGTGTGATGTGGGGAAAATATTTTTTAATTTTCTAACAAGTGCTGGGCAATGAGTCTGACTCATAGAGATAGTAATTATATCTCTTTTCTAAAATGAAGCAGCAGAGAGAGGATATACTAAGATTAATGAAGAAAGCAAGACTTAGGTTCATTTTTTTAGGTTCATTTTTTTCTATCTGGAGAATTCATGATCCTGAGAGGTTTTTAAAATGAATCATTGCTTTGTGAAGTATAGCTCAGGAGCAGATATTTGTCTTTGTGTCAGAAACAAGGACTCTTAGCAAATTGAATCTCTTCCTACCTTTAGATAATTCAAGAAAGATAAAATCTTGAGAGCTTTATAATCCTGAGCAGGGATAAAGCCTTCTTACAGACTGGAACAAAATTCTTACCAATTTCAACCGGCAGATAAAAATGTATTTCAGAACTGATTTTCACATAAAGAACTTTATAATATTAGAACACTCCATGCAACCAGGGTGGTTGGTAATTGTGTAAACATGCTACATTATGTGAAAATGAAAGCTGATTGATTCTTGTGGAGCATGCGTTAGTGATAGCGTGAATCAGAACAAGAAACGTTTTCTCATTCCTTAAGAGGTGAAAGTAAGGTGGGAGGAGGGGTGGGGAGAGGGTTGGTTTGATAGTGAGGTAGTATGACAAAGACCAGCTGAAAACAAGGGCAAAAATTGCAAGGTAGGTGCACTTTAATTTGAATTGCAAAGGGCAAGTGTATGACCTTGAATATTTGCTCCATGCCTTATTCAGCACCTGTAGCTCACAGATATGGATGTAAAATAGTTCCAAGTCCAATTCAACTCAGTAGACGATTGTGTTCTCTCTCTCTCTCTCTCTCTCTCTCTCTCTCTCTCTCTCTCATTTTTGGAATGTGATATAAAACAATAAAACAGAGATTGACAAAAAAAAAAAAGACACTGCTAGGAATTAATTTACGAAGAAAAGTTCTAAAGACTAGCTGCCAGTCACCCTAGCTCCTGGCATTCCTGCATGTCCTTAAATCATCCTCCAACTGCTGATGGCAGCTTCCCTCCCAAGCCCCATTTTAGATGCTGTTTATTCAGCTATTGTAAACTGACCAGGTTGCAACAGAAGAGCACCCACTTGTACACAGTGACATGTCGTGCGTCACTTTGCAGTCAGCACTGTCTTATACTGAAGATTTGTCTGAGGTTTCCTTGGGCACCAAACAGAAAACAAGCAAACAAAAGCTACCTGAGATCAGATCTTGCCATTGGCTGTGGAGAAGGACAAGTTTTCACAGACGTCTATCCCCTAAGCAGGCCATCATGTAAATGGATAGGGGAACAAGAACAGCGTAAGCCTGAACTTACAGCCAGGAAAGTATCTGTGGGTAGAATGTAGATCACTGAGCTCATTCATTCTTTTCACTGACATCTACAACTACAGGGAGTGTAAACAATAACTAAGAATCCACTGTGTTATGGACTGAATTGTGTTCTCCCCAACCCTAAATTCATACGTGGAAGACCCAGTTTCAATTATAACAGGATTTGGAGACAGGATCTCTAAAGAGGTAAAGATAAATGGGGACATAAGGGTGGGACCCTAATTCAATGGGACTGTATCCTTATAAGAAGAGGAGGAGATACCAGGCATGTGCATGCATGGAGGAAAGACCATGTGAGGACACAGTGAGAAGACTTGCCATCTGCAAGCCAAGGAGAGGGGCCTCAGAAGAAGCCAAACCTGCCAATGCCTTGTTCTTGGACTTTCAGCCTCCATAACTGTAAGAAAATTAGTTTCTGTGGTTTAAGTCACCCTGCAGTTATGGCAGCCTGAGTAAACTAAGAATTGGGGTGGTTTACAGGCATAGTGCCATCCCAGTGCATCCCGTTGCTGCACTGAGTTGCAGCCCAGAAGCATGGAGATAGCCAGAACTCCATGAAAGCCTGATGCACACACCAAATTTGGCTTCTCTGTCAATTCTTGTCTCTCTTGTGCATTATACTAATAGAAAAAGGAATAGAATGACCATCAGTTAGATTCCATGTGCTGGACACTGCCCTGAGGATGCAAAAGTGACTCACACAGTTGCTTCCCTTAAGGAACTCATCATCTGGAGAAACCAAAGGCAAGGTGAGTCAGTACTTTGATATAGGTATAGAGAAGGGCTTTGGAAAACAAGAATGACTAGTTTTAATTTAGGTCATGGAATTATGGGAAGGACAGGAAGGATCAGGAAAGGCTTCACAAAGAGGGAGTTTAAGGAGAAATGTTTTTGTATCTACTGCTCTCTAACCACTTCAAACTTAGTGGCATAAAACAATCACCATTTTATCATGCTCAGGAAGTCTGTGGGTCAGGAGTTTGGATGAGACACAATTTGGACAGCTTGTCTCTGCTCCATAGTGTCTGGACCCCAGTTGGCTAGCAGTGAGTCAAACAACAGGGGGCTGGAAGCATCCACTTCCAAGGTGGCTCTTCACTCATGTGCCTGGCACCTGGAATGAAGGACAGGTTCAGCTGGAATGCCGACCAGAGCACCTTAGATGGCCTCTCCAAAATGGCAGCCTTGGGGTGGTTGAGCTCTTACACTGCACTTCAGGGCATCAGTATCAAGTACCCTCAGCGAATGTGGCAGAAACTGCATGGCTTTTTATGACAGCCTCAGAAGTCACAGAACATCGTTGCCACTACGCCCATTGGTTGAAGCAGTCCCACTTAAAGGGAGGGGACACAGAACCCACCTCTCTTAAGAAGGAGCAATCAAATATTTGTTACCATGTTTTAAAACTTCCCTGTGGACCCTAAAGCATGAATAGAATTTCAATAAACCTCATGCACTGAAGCTTTATTGCCTAAAATGTTTTTTATCTGATTTTACCTGAATGCACATTCATTATTTAAAAGAAATGAAAATTATGGAAAAATAAAAAGAAACTTCCTCATTACTTCACCAGGCAAGCTGTATGACTGGACCTGAGCTAGGAATTAGAGCTATAACTTTAAGTAAGACATAGTTCTTACCTCAGAGGGTTTCCTACTAAACCATAAAGAGATAACCACTGCTAATATGTTGGTGCAGTCCTTCCCAATTTGAATAAAATGGATTGAGATGATTCCGTACTTAGAGGTTTGTGTCCTGGTTTTTTACACCTGGTACACAAGATAGTGTGAGTTTCCTCATAGTATTAAATATTCCACAGAACTGTGATTTTGAATGGGTGTATCACATATCATCGTATGAACGGATCATTGTTTATTTCCCTGCTGCTAGACCTTTAAGTTTTCTTCAAGTTTTGGCTACTACAAAATAATAATGTAATAAATATGCTTAGTCATCTTTCTGCTTCTCTGAAAATTTTCTTAGGATAAAGTCCTCAATTAGTTGAATTACTAGTTCAGAAGGAAAGAATGTTTTAAAGCTCTTGATTATGGTTTTGCAATTTGGTTTGCAAAAATATTGTCCCAGTTCGCATTTCCCTAGTGAGTGTTTGAGGAGCATCGAGCAGCAGAACGCGTGGGAAGCAAATCTGTTCCCCAGGTACAGGGTGGAAAGATTTGGCCCAGTCTGAACTGAGCAAAAGAATACTGCAAGAAACCAAAAGGCAAGTTGGAAACCATAGTCAGCTAATAACCAGCATGGGCTTGGCAACTAAAGAGATGGATGCTGGGAGATGATTACTACGGAGTCTGGGTAAATGAAAAGACTTCCCTGGCTTCAATTTTGGGGCAACATTCTGAAACCAAGTGTGACTTAAGGGATGCTCAGAAACCCAGGTTCATTGCATGTGTGAATTGGGGCTCCTTGGGTGGTAAGCAACAGAAACCAACCCTGGATAATCTACACCAAAAGGGAATTTACTGGAAAAACAGCTAATTTCTCAATGGCTAGGAAACCAGGCTCAGAAACCAGGACAAAATGGACAGGAACTGAGGAACTTCATGGGCAGAAAGCAGCACAGAATCAAGGGTCTAAGACACAAGACGCCCTCACCAGTGTCACCTGGGTACACTGCTGTGAATAAGGAATGACCTCCAATTGGATTCTGTCTTTTGATGACTTTGCTCCAATTTCGGATTCCAGGGAAGGCAGATCTGACTGACCTCAAAAAATTTGAGTGCCTGACCTTGGGCCAGGGACAGGCAGGCACCTCGACTAACAGCTTCCGGTATGTGGAAGAAGTAATTCCCAGAGGTGACTCAGGGCACAGCCAACCCAAACCAAAAATTATCTACCATACCACTTTACCTGGCAGGGGAAGTACACTAATACTTAACCAGCGTTCATCTCTCAGTCCAGAGTCGCTTACCAGACTGAGCCCCTGCCTCCCCGCCCTGCCACGCTCCCACCAAAGTAGGGTTCTGTGGAAATGAAAAGAGACCCAGGGACCATCAGTCTTTGATGAGACATGGATAAGAAATACTAAATTTGAGCCACAATGTATGAGGCACTGTGCTGGAAGTCAGTATGAACAACCAATTACAATAAATCCCACTTTAGCTTGAACAGAGTTTTAGCCTCTTCCCCTCCCTGCTCCTGTCTCATCTGGAACACTGGGCTTTGACTGATTAAAAGCAACCAGGGAGCAAGGGGGCTGGAAGGAGTTTTGACAGAGGGCGAAAGCCAGGACCCTCATGCTGCCTTCTGCTTGGCTGGAGTCCCCTCCTCCGCCTGGTGAGCTGATGCGGAACAGAGGAGCCAGAAGATATTGTCGCCTGGCTTTGTTGGGGGGTTACTGGACACGGATCAGGACATGGGCTAACTTTAGGAGGCTGGTTCTCCCCAAGAGCTCTCCCCCTTGGGGCAGTATCTCCCAGCTTTGTCTTTCCCTGCCAGCTGATGGGAGTTACTCCTCATTCTGGGGGATGAACAAGGTCACCAGCCCTGAAGGTGCATCTTGTACTTGGGAACAGGAAGAAGAGACCAGATTGCCCTGTCAGATACCCCATCATTCAGCCAGGCAGTGACAGAACGAAAAGAGGGCGGGTAAATCTCAGGCACAGACGCAAGGTGACAAAGATTTATTGCACTTGGGGGACACAAAATGTCACAGGGTCAGGGGGCTGTTCCTAGGATGGGAGAGTGTCATAAAGGGGAAGGAGGGCCCATTGGGACAGGAGGGTGGTCAGCAAATGGCAGCTCTGCCCTTTCTGGGAAGAGGGCAGCAGCCCTGGTCTCAGATTCCCATCATTTCTCTTATTAGGAGAATCATCGTGGAATGCTGCTGAGTAAGATATTCCCTCTGGTGATCAGGACTATAGTTAATTAATTGCTCCCTTGGGAAGTGGGTGTTGGGGCACAAGGTGGGAAGAAGGGTCCTGCATTGGCTGCCAGGGTCAACGTCTGCCTTCAAGGGCATGTTCTAGAAAAAACTACAGGATCTTCACGTCTGCAGGGCTGCGGCAAGGTCCCAACACCTCCCTAGAAAGACCTTCCAGCACCTCGGAGGGGACTGGGGAGGTGGCTGTTGGTCCAGGCCCCCTGCTGAGCAGGGGAGGGTGGCCTCGTCATCAGGGGCCAGGGTCAAAGCAGGACGGAGGGGCAGGAGGGGCTACGGTGGCCCCAGCACACACAGAAGTGAGAAACTGCCCGGCCGTACAATGTGTAAAGACATTAACAACGTTCTGATTTTGCCCATGATGAACACTTCAATATTTTTTTCTGAAATATGAAATTATTCCCATTTTTTTCCTCCCATTTTCCAGGGCTTTGTCTGCTTAGTGTGCTTTGGGCTAACTAAGTGCTGGGTGTGGCCCCATGAGGCCCGACCAGAGGGACTTTGATAGCTAGTTGTGTGGAGGCAGCCTGGATGCATCACAGCAAGAATTAAGTCTAGACGTGCAGCACTGCCTGCCTGGAATATGTGAGTCACCGGGCTGCTTTCCCGAGGAAGAGAATGTCTGTCCCGGCCAGCTCTGTCCTCCCCCGGGCTGCTCCAGGGGAGCCCCTTAGCCCCATGTGGGGAGCAAGGCTGAGGGACGGAGAGCAGGCCAAGTGTCTGCAGGGCTATCCAGGGCGGACTGTCACCCCGGAACTGACTTGTGCCCGTAGCCTCCTTCTCCTCTGGGCCCCTCAGTCCTGGTCAGAGGGCCCCCGCATCCCGGGTGTGGCCACCTTGCCCTCACCCAGATCCCACATCCCCTTCAGTACCTATTTTGCAGACTTGTCCTTAGAAGTGCAAAATCTTGCTTCAGCACCTGTGCATCAGGGCAGAAACTGTAGTTCATGTCATTCTTGCCCTTGTTCCCATGTTTGCTCCTGATGCAACAGGGCCTTGCTAAGTCCAACTGCATCTCAGCAGAGTTTCTCTTTCAGTGTCAGAGAGGAGCGTGTGGTATCGACAACCTGTTTGTTGCCTCCAATCTTTGATTTTCTCACCAGAGGCCCCCAGCTGGCTCCCCACATCTGAATGCAGCCAACAGAAATCAAAGGTGAGAGCAGTCAGGTGGTTATCACTATTGCAGGCAGACGTCCTCTCAGCAGCTGTGCTAAGATGCGCTGCCCCCAAACCTCAGGCCTTTCCTCAGCTGTCCCACCCCTGCAGCTCTGCAGGCCTCACTCCCCCTCTCCCCACCCCCCAACTCTCCCCACCCCCAGGCCCCGAGAGGTACATGATGTGATGAGGGGGGCTTGCGTGAAAGGGTGGTGAGTCAACACCTTATATAACAGCTCCAGTTTCTACGTCAGCGCGAGATACATGGAATCAAAGTCCCTGTGCAGCCATTAATGTGTAATGCCTCAGTCACTGCTTCACAAACCAACCTTTAATGCCTCAGCGAGGAAAAAAACAACCCCGCAGTTCTCCCGGGCCCTGGACCTTGAGTCCGTCATGGCCACTGGGGCCTCACTCAGACTCAGCTCCCTGACATGAAAGAGTGTCATAGTGTAAAAGAAAAGCAAGGGTGGTGGTTTGGCCAACACCGAACACTGTTTGCCATGTTTGAGCCAACGCACTTCATCACATTTCCACCTGCCTGTGGGCTGCCGCCTGGCTGATGGATGGCCCCAGCATCCGGAGGCCAAAGGGATGACCCGTGGGGTTACCTCCCTGCACACCAAAAATATTCCAACCATCTCCACCCACAGCTCTGTGGCTTGTGCCAAAATAGGTGAACACCTTCCTTGAGTTTGTATGTGTTGATTTATTAAGAGTGGTGTTTCCCCACATCCTGCTAAGAAAAAACGTCTTTCATTTCAGCTTTTGTTGTTGTTATTTTTTGCCTGTTCTGTCTTCCTGGCATGACCCCAGGCACCTCTTAGTAGCTGTTGTGCTGTCTCCAAGACGACAACTTCCCAAAAAAAGATATTCATATTTCACAGAGGATGGGCCTTACCCTGTTCTCTCTTTCCACACCCCACTTAAGAAAATTCCAGTGTTTGGCAACCTGTCAGTGACAGCCTGTCAGAGTAAAATATTTGGCCAGAAGCTATAAATAGCTGCCTTCTGCTGATGTATTAAAACAGTGATGATTATAGGAGTAGGGGGCAGGTCTGGGCAGGCTCCTCACTGGGCAAAGTGTCTTATACTTCCTCTCAGGAAGATTCCCTCTCCTTCGGGAATCACCTATATCAGTGGTTCTAAACCGGGGCCATTCTGACCCCAAGGGACATTGACAACGTCTGCAGGTATTTGTGGTTGTCACAACTTGAGAGGAGGGGGAATGCTACTGGCATCTGGAGGGTGGAGGCGGCCAGCGACGCTGCTAAACACCCTGCAATGCACAGGACAGTCCCCACACCAAAGCATGATCTGCCCCAAACGTCACTTGTGCCAAGGTTGAGAAACCCTGACAATATCTGCTAAGTCATCCCCACTCTCATATGACATTCCAAGTAATCTGTGGTATATACAGAGAAATCTAGAGTGGAGGTATTGTCACCCTTCTTCAATTCACTTAAACTTCATTAAAATGTATCAAATGTCTCTACTTGTGTAAGGGCCCACAGATAGGATTGCGTCTCTGCCTTCTGGAAGTCTAATCCCAGCAGTGGAGACAGACACATGTACAAACTACACAAGGGAAGATAAGCCAGCGGTGTTGAGAGTTGTCTCCTCATACGAAGGGCTAGGAACCTGAGACAGAGAGATGAACTCCCCCTGGCCTGGAGGGCAGGTGGGCTTCAGAAGTCCTCTGAAAGGAGAATTCACACTGTGAATTCACGCTGTGAATACAGAAGAAGAAACCCCTGCCTTCAAAGTGGGACAGGAAGCGCTGAAGGCTTGGGAAGAACTGAGCAAAGACAGGGGCCTGCCTGGTGGGAGAGGACCAGAGGGCTGTGCTGGTGGCTGGCATGGGCTGCGTGGTGCTTTGGGACGGAGGATGAGGCCAACTTTCTTCTTTTGGTTGCATTTATTTTTTTTTTGAACAACAGACCACATATTTCTGTGTCAGATTTTCATAGTTTCCCCTTTGTTTGCTACGGTAACATTACTAGTCAGTCGAGAATCTTGCCATTTTTATGCAGTATTTAAAGGGGAGAAGAGTTTTCACCTAAAATGTAAATTATCAAGTTCCTCCTGGGGCCAGAACCAAGTAAGATCTGTACTTGGTTCAGTTGTTACTAATTTTGTGTGACATCCAATTTGTTTTTAGAAAAGCTCACTTTGAGTGTGTATATTTGGAAGGATCTCAGAATCATGAGATTCTAGGAATGAAAGAAACCTCAAGAAATACTCAGGTTCAGTTTTGTCCGGTCCAGCAGACAAGCTCTGATCATCACCCTCTCACACATGAGACCATTACATTTCTGTACATTTCAGACAGAGAATAAACCTATACTAAACAGCAGGATTTTTTATTGGAAACATTGGCTAAGGGGTATACTTCTTCAGATTTAGGGGAGTAACCATTGTCCAAGTGGTTCGGCCCAGAGTTGATGGCCCAGAGATTAAGGAGATAATCTTAGCTCACGTGTGCATGCGTGCGTGTGTATGTGTGTGTGTGTGTGTGTGTGTGTGTGTGTGTGTGAGAGAGAGAGAGAGAGAGAGAGAGAGAGAGAGAGTGAATGCAGGGCTAAAGGGCAATTAGAAGCCACCAATCTCAAGATTTATGGAGGTGAGGTGTCCTCATCTCTACTGATTGAGGGAGCAGAGCCAGTGAGATCTCCTAGAAGCAGATGTGGGGAACAGTTGAGACTGTTAATAGTCAGCAGCCATAGTCCATCTGGAAAGTGTCTGTCCAGGGATTCCTTGGATACTGGAGCCATTTTAGGAAATTCAGGCTTTTGGCAGAGCAGACAGCCTCCCTTGGTGGGGACAGGGGTGGAGGGTGGAACTCCCCAGGGATCTCGAGTGCCTGTGGCTACCAAGAAGCACTCCAACCCAGATTTCCCTGAATCCAGGCTCCCTGGGGACCCTCCCACCCTGGTTCAGAAGTTCTGCCTTGATTACAGCTTGAACCGAGATGACCTTGTATTTTCCTGTGAAAAATGCACCCCTATTCACGTCAACATCCACAATGTGGGGCTCATTGCTGCATCATTTGTCCCACTCCAGGACAAGACCCACCCAGGAAAAGCCCTGATTTTCTTTCTAAGGGACATCCCTAGTTTACCATAGCAAATGGATTATTTCCTCAATAGTAGGCCACTCAGCGTGTGACTCATAGAGCTGCTTTTGTCAGGTCATGAGATGAAGGAGGAAACAGTGTGGGGAAACACCAGATCCTTGGCTACCCCATTTCCTAAAGCGAGCCTTTCCCCTGGAGTCATAAAATGACTTTGGCAGCCTTCTACCTGCCACAAATGAACTGAAAAGACAGATGTGTAAAAACCAGATCCTTTTTGTGTGACAACATAAATGCTTTACGAGCTCCTTTTACGGCAGCCACTAATCACTCACTCATCTTTTGCTCAACCCAGGGATGGTCCCCTTCTGCTCAGAAGAAATAGAAGAAAGGCAACTTCCTATAAAACAGACTTGGGAGGAATCCATGGCAGGGAGAAGAAGAAAGTGGGGAGATCATCCCTGGGCATGGCTTCTAGGGATTGGCAGTACCTTCCAAGATAACGCCAACCAGGGTCATAGTAGCTGCCTCCCTCCCACCCAGGAGACGCCCAGGCTGCCCAATGGATTTTCAGGCTCCTGGTCACTGGTTCTCTACAGGAAGTCAGTTGTGCATTTGCACTGGAAGTGAGTGCTTAGGGCAAAAGCACCAAGCTGTCACTGGTTAATATTCTTTGGAGTAGAAGCAGGTACACATCAAATCTGCTGTGTGTGGCCCTTCATATCTTCTGAGCTTTCTAATACTCCTGGTGACATAGGAGTGATTTGCCAAAGGCAAAGGGCATTTGTGTTACACCAAGGGTCTGTTTCCACCTTGGATCCCTGGTCTTCTTGTGTGAGTCTGGGGGCCTGCAACCTTGTTCTCAGAAACTGTGGTTTCAGGGGGCACCTTATTCCTCAGCCTGATCCTCCCGGGTGCTCGGCTGCTGCCTGACTGTGGCCATCACTTCTGGAGTTTGAACTGCAGATTATTCGTCAGAATCTTTGTGATGCCCCGATGCCCTGCTCAGAGCTATCATTTACCCAGCATTGATTCTTGCAAGTTGTTTACATATGTCATCTAACTTAATCCTCACAGGGATCCTGTGCTCACTTTACGAGAAAGGAATTCTGTCCACGCCGGCCACATTCACCCAACCTGACCCACGTAGACCCGGCTAAAGGTAGGAGACCAGACAGCCCCTGTTTGAGCATCCTTATAGCACCTGCTGTCTCTTTACAGGTATGATTTTTCAAATCGAGTTGCTATTTGATACTCTAGTCCTACTACTGGGAAAATGATACCAGGGAGATGGGGGTGCCTTGGGTATGGCTGGCCTGAGGTAGCAAACAACCCAAGGTGGGGAGCAGTAAATCATGGGAAATCCCAGACAGCTGCACCAGTAATTCAGCTTCTGTTTCCCCCAAAGCAGCTGAAATCTAGGTTTTGTTTTTGTTTTATATAAGAAAACTTCTAGTTTTAAATGTTGGCAACTGATTAAAAAATGAATGAAACAAAACTTGTTTAACACCCTGCAAGCGAAATAACACATTTGGGAGCTGGTTTGCAACTTCTAGGTTAGGTTTTCCATGAGATATAGAAATTCAAACATGGGATGGAACAGGACCCATTTTTTTTTTCATGAAATATACTTTTTATTAGAGTGTATTAAAATCCTCAAACTTCAGAACAAAGTTTGAAAAAATATAAATGCTTAGGTATTTTTGTCACTAACTTTATTTTCCATTTAATATCACCTTCTATTCATACAACAGTTTACACGGTGCATTATGATCGAGGATATTGTCCCATCTATTGCTCACAAGGCAGCTGTGAGGTGTGCACTGTTACTTCCATGGGTGCAGGCAGGGAAACTGAGGCTGAAAGAGGCTCAGCCACTGACTCAAAGCCCCAGGACCACACACTGTCAGCCTGAAGCCCAGCCACAGCTTCCCAACTCTTCTGTTCTTTTCATTCAGTAAACCTTGATTTTTAGTTTCTTTCATCAGCACTACTATACCAATAAGTATTCTTCACTCCAGGCCACACAATTTTTTTCCCAAGTCAGCTCTAGCATGAAATAGAAAAGAAATCATAAACTTTCCTTTAACCTAGCACTTAGCTTTTTTTTAAGAGGCCAATAAGGGAGAAAGTGATGGCTCTTAACCCAAGGTTGGGGGGCCTAAGAGTGAGTGGGAGGAGGAAACCTGTACCCCCTGCAACTGTCTGCAACACTGTGTGGAGAGGTGCCCTGGGCATGTTCTGGGGAAGGAGACTGTAGCTTCCTCTGGAGGGTGTCCAGCTTTCTTGCAGAGGGCGAGAGCTGTGCAGGTTTGACTCCAAACCCTTGATCTTTATCGATACTGAATCATAACTTAAGCAACCTTCCTAAATTTGCAAACTGATTTTTCCCCAATACTCTCCTCTATCAGGAAGATGTAACTCAAGCCACTTTGCATCTGAAATTAGTCACCACCAACTAATTTAATCCCTTGCTTATCAATGGCTTATTACTATGGACCCGGCTGTGTTTCCGCAGGACAGGGCTCCGCAGTTGTTACAACCTTGATCAGCCCTCAGACTTTATAATTGGTTTCTTCTTAAAAGGCCCAAGCCCTTTTTTCCTGTAATGAACATTGCAAAACACTTTTGAACAAAATATAATCTTTTCATGAGGAATAGTTACTTTGTGCTAACATGTTAAGAGCCCTCATACACTGTTGATGGGAATGTAAATTGGTGCACCCACTGTGGAACCAGTATGGAAGTTTCTCAAAAATAGAACTGCCATATGACCCAGAAATTCCACTCCCGGGTATATATCAAAAAAAAAAAAACAACAACAAAACACTAACTCGAAAAGATACATGTACCCCATTGTTCATAGCAGCATTATTTATAACTGCCAAGACATGGAAGCAACCTAAGTGTCCATCAACAGATAAATGGATAAAGAAGACGTGGTATATATATACAGTGTAATACTACTCAACTATTAAAACCATTAAAAGAATGAAATTTTTCCATTTGCAACAACATGAATGAGCTTGGAGGGCATTATGCTCAAGTGAAATAAGTCAGAGAAAGACAAATACTGTATATCACTTATACGTGGAATCTAAAACATACAACAAACTGGTGAATATAACAAAAACAAAGAAGCAGACTCACAGATATAGAGAACAAACTAGTGGTTACCAGTGGGGAGAGGGAAGGAGGGACAATATAGGGGTCGGAGATTAAGAGGTACAAACTAAGCTACAGGGATATACTGCACAACACAGGGAGTATAGAAAATATTTTATAATAATTGTAAATGAAGTATAACCTTTAAAAATTGTGAATCACTATAGTGTACACCTGTAACTTATCTAATATTGTACAACTATACTTCAACTAAAAAATTTTTTTAAAGAATATGTAAAAAGAAGAACAAAGTAAGCAATAAAGTAACAGGCATTTCTTCTGTTAAGAAGTCTTTCTGGACAGTGCAAGAACCCATAGCAGGAACTTCTCACTAGATGGTACAAAGAGCATCCAGGGCCTAGAGTGTCACCTATTTCATCACCTTTGCAACTGTCTGTGGGAGAAAACGTGCAGAGAATTTTTATAACAGGCGGTGGGGAGCCCCCCAAAGACGACATCATAGGGAACCACAGCACAGGTGTGGAGTCGGGTGGCCTGGATTTGATATCCAACCTTGCACCAGCTCATGGTGTGACTGAGGATGTCATCTTACCTCTCCAGGGCTCCTGAGCTCCTGTCTCTCTGACAAAATTACCTCTAGGGACACGAAAGTCAGAAGGGAAAAAGGAAACAGGAGTAATATCTACCGAGAACCCACCAGGTTACCAGGTCCCGTGCCTGGTATCATCATACTCAGCCTCTCATTTAAATCTTCACAATGGAGGGGCTCCCCTGGTGGCACAGTGGTTAAGAATCCCCCTGCCAATGCAGGGGACACAGGATCGAGCCCTGATCTGGGAAGATCCCACATGCCGCGGAGCAACTAAGCCTGTGCATCACAACTACTGAGCCTGCGTTCTAGAGCCGCGAGCCACAACTACCGAGCCCGCGTGCCACAAGTACTGAAGCCTACGCACCTAGAGCCTGTGCTCTTCAACAAGAGAATCCACCTCAATGATAAGCCCGTGCACCGCAACGAAGAGTAGCCCCCGCTTACCGCAACTAGAGAAAGCCTGCGTGCAGCAACGAAGACCCAGCACAGCCAAAAATAAATAAATAAAACAAATTTATTAAAAATTAAAAAATTTTAAAAATAAGTATATCCTCGCAGTGGGACTTTTGGATCCATGCCCAAGGCCACATGACTTGTAGATGGCATGGCCAGAATCCAAAGCTGGGTCTGTCTGACCCTAAATGGCACTGTTCAGGGGATCTCAAACCCCGCCTATGAAGCACCTCCAGCGAGAGAAAAGACTGACCCCTTGGATTAGTTTGTTCAGAGCTCCTGTAACGAAGTACCACGGGCTTCAACAACAGAAATATGTTGTCTCATGATTCCAGAGGCCAGAAGTTTGAAATCAACATGTCAGCAAGGTTAGTTCCTTCTGAGGCTGTGAGAAAGGATCTGTTCCAGGCCTTCCCCTAGCTTCTGGGGGTTTGCTGGCAACCCTTGGCATCCTTGCTTGGTAGACACATCACTGCCATCTCTGCCTCCACGTTCACATAGCCTTCTCCCCGTGTGCATGTCTGTGTCTAATTTCCACTTTTTATAAGGATGCCCGTCACACTGGATTAGGGGCCCACCTAAGGAACTACATCTGCAATACCCTATTGCCAAATAAGTTCATATTCTGAGGTCCTAGGAGTTAGAACTTCAACATATTTGGAGAGACACAATTCAACCCATAATACTACCCACTTCAGGAGTCTCAGGGGTGTGGCTTATGGCATCTGCTACCAGCACAAAATGTTTCTGAAGCATCGTGCATTATCTTTAAAATGTATGCAGGGCTTCCCTGGTGGCGCAGTGGTTGAGAATCTGTCTACTAATGCAGGGGACACGGGTTCGAGCCCTGGTCTGGGAGGATCCCACATACCGCGGAGCAACTAGGCCCGTGAGCCACAACTACTGAGCCTGCGCATCTTGAGCCTGTGCTCTGCATCAAGAGAGGCCGCGATAGTGAGAGGCCCGCACACTGCGATGAAGAGTGGCCCCCACTTGCCACAACTAGAGAAAGCCCTCGCACAGAAACGAAGACCCAACACAGCAAAAATAAATAAATTAATTAATAAAAACTCCTACCCCCAACATCTTAAAAAAAAAAAAAAGACCTCTGAGATCTGGACCGTGAGTACCTCTCTAACCATATTTCCTGTCACCTTCCTCCTCACCTTGCTCCAGCCCTGCTGCCTTTGCTTTAAAAAAAGTAAAAAAAAATAAAAATAAAATGTATGCAAACTGAGCACACAACTCCATTGTTAGATCACTATTTCATATAAAACATCATTTCCCAAAAGTCTGTGAGTAAAATTAGTGATCTAGAAAGCTGCTCCATGTTGATCCTAGGGATCCAGGACCTCATATCTTTTCATGTCTGTAGAGGATGCTCACACCAAGTGTGAAAGCCTCTGAGAAGCAGAGACACCTATAAGGAAGAAAAGGCACATTTAGCCTAAATGAGCATGAAGAATATTGACTGAGACAGGGCTGAACAAGAAGTCATGCGAACTAGATACACAGAGAAAATACAGAACATCCCTGACCAAGATCCTTGACCAACGAACCAGACCATTGTGGAAACAACACTTGCAGAGAGCCCTGTTGCAACCACACGGCTTTTTTTCATTCTCTCCTCTTTCCTTCTGAACAGAAATCAGCCTCACAGCACTGTTCATCCCGTTTCCCCAACACAATGGCTTTTGAAGAACATGCTTTTGAAGTGCAGGTGCCGTGGGGGCAAAGCTGACAGTTGTGGTAGTAACCAGCTTTGTAACACACTGGTCAGATTCACATTTTTCTATTATAGTAAATGTGCCTCAAGTAACAGAACTTAACAGCAGCACTAACCATGGTCATACTGTTCTTTTACTTCCTAAGAAATAACATTTTCAGAAGTGACAAAGGACTCCGACAAAGGCCCAGCAATGGGAGTGAGAATGACTCAAGTGGCAAAAAGGGCTCTCGATGTGGTTCGCTTATTTCCCCACTTGGTTTGTGACAGAAAAGTGGGTCGAGCTGATGCATTTCCACCCTCTGAGGACCTACCGCCAGTCCCGTGGAGCTGCACTCCCTCCAGAGCCCAAGCTGGAGAGAGCCTCTGATGAACAAGGCTCCAAAGACAGCACCAGATACCTTGATGGCATGGAAAAAGAGGTGGCTTTCTGCTTTCCTTGGTTAAAAACATGGGGACCACGGTGTTCTTTTATTTTTTTTTCTGCCCCTCTATTAGGAGACATACGAACTTCACAAAGGCATTCCTTGTCCACTTAGCAGAAATGTCTATCAAAATCAGACCACAGTCAAGGAGAAGACATCCCACAGGATATGGCCCAGTGACAAGCCTGGAGAACACACCTGACACGGGGTTATCGCTCAGGGCAGCCATGAGGCTGCAGCTCCACTCAGGAAAAACCCCTACTGATGCTTGGGTTCTGAAAGCTGTGCACAGAATGCCAAAGGTCACTCCTGAGAGACCCAGTGTTAGCAAAAACAGTGGCGAGACCCTTGAGTAAAGTATATTATGACAGAGGAAGATGGTCCTCAAGGGAAGGAGGGAGATGGGGATCAGAAAAACCAGAGCCTGCGGGGGCCATCAGCCCCCTTCGGCGAGTGATCAGCTCCCCCAGGGCAGTGGGGACTGTTCCCTTCTCTAGGGAAATGAACTTTCCTCAGAAGCAGGGCTATTTCATCAGGCTTTCCCACAGCCCGAAGAGAATATCTCATGAGGTCATCCAAGTACCTCTGTCCTGATCCCACATCCATCACAGCTATTGCTGTTTCCCAGGCCTCCTGATAATGGAAGGCACGGTGTCTACTGGAAAGATGTCTGCACAGGAGGGGTAACTGGCGCTCGGCCTGTAATGAAGCAGAAGCTGTAAATGATGTCTAAGGATCGTGCACATCTTTTCAGCTCTCACTGTCCTCTCAGATCCCACAGCCTCCTCCCTCCCTCCCCCATCAGCACACAAGGGTCATCCCTGGGCAGCTGAGACAGACAGAAGGGGCCAGGTACCCAGCCAGGGCCTGGAGCCTGTGGCCTGGGGGCCCTGCATGTACTCTGGACCACATCCACGCTGCCCACATTCAGAGCTCAAACCCTGGGCAGAGCTCTGAGGAGATAAGCGTTTTAAGGAAATACGGTCGCGGTCTGGTTTGCAGCCTGGTTTTGTGTGAGTTATTGCCCCCAATGGCTTATTAACTCCCAAGGAAGAGCTAAAAATCCAGTTTTTCCCAAAAGGGAGGAGCACATCCCCAAGCACGATGTCCTCACCAGGGCAGTGTCCAGGCTGGGGACATCAAGCAGCCCTGCCCAGCACCTCTGGCCAGCTGCCTCTCCTAGAGGTTCATCGTGTGCCCCTCAGAATTTGTTAAAAGTCAGTGGGATTCCTGAAACAAGATGGGATTAAGCCACAGAAATCAGGGCCCAACCCAGTGGTAATGACGGGAGAAAAAAATGGCCCCTAAGGGGAAAAAAAAGGCAGAGAGGTGAAGTACTGTATAATTTAAATGCATTTTGGGAGACTCTCCCTGAAACTGGTTAGGCCAGGGCACCAGACTGGTTATATTTTTCTAAAAAAAACCCAGGAAACCTCCAAAGAAAGGAAGAAACCCTGGTTATGATCATTCTTTCCCTCCAGCTTTTATCCCTTAGACAGTGGCTCCCCAGCAGCGTGTCTGCCCCCACCCCAACTAAAAGGGACATTTGACAATGTCTGGAGATGGTTTTAGTTGCCACAGCTGGGGAACACGACCAGCATCTAGTTAAGGGAGAGATGAAGAATGTTGTTAAACACCCTGCAACACACACGCCCAGCACCACCACCACCCCGCCCCCACCACAAAGAATTATCCCAAAATGTCAAAGAGCCGCTGCTGAGAAACCTTGCCTTCAGAGAATGATTTTCCTGGTCTCTCACCAACTCACGTGCTGCTAAACCAAACAAAATGTATATGGGGGATTCATAACAAGAGAGGGCTTAATGGTGACCGAGAACATACAGCAAGTCCTGGACCATCAGACACTTTGAAGAAGACCAGCAGTCAGCTCTGCGGAGCCACTTCTCTGATTCTAAGCATCGTCTTCTGAAGTCCGTTAAGCATCTAACCTCTCTCTGTGTTACAGTCAAGTTAATTGACAAAGGGAGTTCAATGGAACCTCTGTCCTCTAAGAGTTTACAATATGAGATGAAGAGTGATAACTAGGTAGCGCTTTATATAAAGCTGAGATGAACAAATAAAGGGAGAAGTCAGGCCATGCCAGTTGTACAAGCTGGGAGATGACTATATTCTGAGAGATGGTGAGGGAGGATAAGAGTCAGCACAGGTGAGTAAGGTGGCACTGAAGGAACGTAAGAGACGGCCTTCAGATGATGTCCACCTGTACCTTCATTTATCTATACTTTCACTAAAGTATGCACTGCATGCTTCCAGGCAGTAAAAGTACAGAAGGCACAGTCTCTGTGCCCCTAAGATTCACACAAATAAGCAAAATACAAAAATGTCATTTTGAGAGGTACAACAAGTAGATGTTATAGTGTTTGGTGAAGGGGGGGATGCCTGCACATGGTAGAAATTGCATTTGACCTGGGCCCAGAGCCTGGGTGCCGCTGGGGGGAGCTGAGCTTGCCTGAGAGCCCCAGACCAGGGATGCAGGCTGGGGATTAGGTATCATGCTGACAAGAATCTCTGTAAAGGGCGTTCTGATTTAAGGCATCTGTTCTGGCTTGTCTTTTGGCCACTCAGCAAAACTCCCTGTGCTTCAGTTTCTCTCTCCTTCCCATTTCCAAGCAATTAAGACCATACCTACTCTTATTAGGAACCACAACTGTGTGAAGCCCTGTGGAGCCTAGTGGCAAGATGATCAACATCCGTGAGGTTCAAGAGAGATGTTAGCAGTTCTTACTCACAGGGCATCTAGTGTTGTTTACGTGCCTCTGACCTCACTCAGTAACAGCAACTCAGAAACCTACCCAGGCAGAAAGTCACATGCTTTGAAGACATACTAATATTTCAATGGCCTAAACATTTTCCAGGACCAAATCTTTACCAGAGTTGCAAACAAGCAGTCAGATGGGCTGCCCTGTGAGCTTTCTCCTCTTCCATGAACCCACAGAAAGGTCAGCAGCCGGACACAGAAAGAGGAGAAGGGTCCTGAGTAAACACAGACAGTTTAATCAACCATGAAGAAAACCAGGAGTTGACTGAAAGTGCTTTGTCAGGAAGAGAAGCGAGGCCCCTGCCCTCAGAGAAAGGCGAGGAAGGTTGGAGGTCATTTAGCAGCAGAGATGGCCACTGACCACAGAGGCCACTGCAGAGGCACCAAGGGCCTGGTGGAGATGTCAGGGAGGGGAGGGATGGAAACCAGCGTTGGGGTATTTTCCAAAGAATAGGACAAATAAATGTTCCCTAGAAAGAAGATGAAATTTTAGCTCAATAAGAAGGGAAGATACTGTTTTAAAACCACCATAATTACTTAAGAGTTGGTTACTCCTTCAAGCTTATGTCCATCAAGCCTGTAATTTCTGATTCCAGACTCCTCAGGGAATTTTAAAAACTGGTTTATTCAAATTACATCAGTATCCTTTACTTGCCTCTAAAAAAATCAAGGTCAAGCTATGCTGATGTGAGAAAGAGAATTTAGATGAATGAGGGCTGACACCGAGTCTCTGGCCCTGTAATTACTTTCTTTGTAAACCTGAATACCTCATCAGATGGATGCCTTCTCCACACTTTTTGTCGTATTTATGGAATACCTTTAAACAATGGAATCTGGAACCACCAGCAATATTGTGTCCAAATATATCCAAGCCTGTTTGTTTATGTTTTTAATTGAAAGTCAAACAATTTTAGACCAACTGGTCTATGGTATCATTGGAAATGCATATATTTAGAAAATTCTTGAGAATTTTGCATACCATTAAAGTAACTTGACATCATACTTTATATTTCCCAGCTGTGATTGCTGTTGGAATGAAATCAGGGGAAGCATTCAAGAAAGTCTGCAGCCTGAAAGGTTTGCTTAAGAATTCAGATTCCACTAGAAAACCGTTTCTTTTAAGATGGTTTTACCATTTTCCAATGGCCCATGTAATATGGTTGGTTTGTTCTCATGACAATTAAAGATGCAATTCATTGAAGAGTCTTTAACTTCATTAAAGCAAGGCTTTCTATTAATGTTATCAAGCACTGATGGGCTTCTAATCGGACATTCTCAGCAGGAAGGAAAACAACTTTCAAACCCTCTGACTTTGTATGAAGCAATGCTCATTTCTATACAAAGACTTTCATTTCTGTGATCTGGCCTGGTAAAATGTTTATTCCTTCATGCTCAGTCTAGTTTATTTGAGTCCCAGGTCTGTGGGCCTGATAATATGTATAGGAGGATAATTTATATGGGAAGACAGTTGTGCTGTTTATATTCAATACTTTAGGATTAGGAAAAAGTTAAACCAATTAAGATTTCCCATCATCAGGAGTTTCTTAGAAGGAAATGACTTTTCAAGGCATGTGGGAATTATCAAGAACATAATTTTCTCCTGAGATGATGTGTTGGTACACAAGAGGCGTGCTGGCAGGATATCCAGAGGAACTGATAACTCGCACATGAGGAAATGAGTCGCTACTTTCAAGGCTACATGACAGGAGACCAGGGCATATTTTCTCCATTTATCTTTTCATTTTAAAGAGTAGTGGAATTCGGGTACATCTTGATTGTTCAGGATAATAAAGGAAATGTGAAACAGGGACAGAAAAACCACAAATGGTGAGTAAAATAAGAAAACCAGGGATTACTTTTTTTTCCTGTTTATTAACATTCACACCGAGCTGTGTACTTTGGTTACCATGGTCTCGTGGTATCTCATGTCACAGGCCACACCGTATAAAATCACAGAGGCCACAACAGGCAGGAAGAGAGGCGGGGCCTTGTCTGAGTAATACAAACAGCCCAGTGTGTTGGATGTGAGCCTGGGTGCACTGCGGCCTGAGGCGCCCAGCCCAGGAGCCGGCTGGCTGCCGCCCGACCTCTTCCCCTGCCTCCGCCTGCCCCCTAGTGGACCTCCGTGGGAAAGCGCGGGAGTCCGCCTGGGGGTCTCTGCGGGGGCTGAGATGCGGCTCCCTGAGAGCGGGCCTCCCCCAGCCCGGTTCCCAGGAATTCTCGGTCAATTTCCTGGAGAATCAGGGTTCCGCCTGGCATACTCTTTAGTCTCCCTAGGATGAACACCATCATTTCCTATGTCGTTTTCCCCATTTTCCTCTACCTCTGCCTGCCTGATCCCCCGCTGGCCGGCACCTTCCCTTGTGCAATCCCCACACGAGACATGTCTTTTCTAGAAAGGACAGAGTATTCCTTCTTTGGGTCCTGCAGAATGTAGAGAACCAACACAGTATGGTGCTATTGAACCCATTCCCACTGTAGGGGCCTCTTATGCCTCCTATATGTCCCTATAGCCATTCATTTATTCATCAGATACCTACTAGATGCCACACCCTGCGCCCGGCCCTGGAGACACGGAGGAAACCGGGCCAAGGTTCCTCCTGCCTGCCTGGAGGAGCACACAGCCCGGAGGGACAGCTTATCCATCAGCTGCCGTGAGATGAGGCTCACACCTCTAAAAAGACAAGAGTGCGGCGCTGCGGGAGCGAAGGCGGTGAGGGCAGAGGCTTTCTGGATCTGTTGTGGGTTCTCGTCACAGCAAGCTTAGCCCCACAGCTGCTTTGTTCAAATGACTCGGAAAAGTAAATGCGGCTGGCACGGGTTGTCCGGACACCACACACCTCTAGGATACCCTAGCTGTACTGCGCATTTTCATCCCTGCCCAAGAGATCCGATGGTGCTGACAGGAGGCAGACATCACCCGGAGCCCCTCAGATGACGCACTGCTCGATTTTCCCACCGTAGCAGCCCTCAGCTCCTGCCAACACTCTGCTCTGGCTTGCTCACTTCAAGCCTCCCTTAATTTTTCTGAGGGCCGGGTTTTCCACATCGCTGATTCGCAGAGATGGAAGACCTAGAAAAGAAAAAAAGATAATTCTCTCAAATGACTCAGGAGCCCTCTTGGACCCTGTGATCTGTGTATCGACCTGCACTGTAAAAGCTGAGAGTAATAATATTGTCATCTGCGTAAGGAAAGCTGGAAGAAAAGCAGATTAACATTCTTCTGAACTCCTGGCTCGGGGCAAAAATTAGTGTCGCGAGGATGGATTCTCAGCCACCGTCTGACAGCTGAATACCTCATTCAGAGGTGAAGGTACCTGAAGGTGCCCCCGGCAGATGACAAGTTCCTGGGACCAGCGCCGCATCTGCTCATCTCTCTCTCTCTCTCTGTCTCTCTCTCTCTCTCTGTCTCTCTCTCTCTCATGCAGTAAATGTTTGCGGGATGAACGGTTGCCACCTCCAGCCCTGTCAGGCCCTGGAAGAAACAAGGACTGGGAAATGACACCAACTGGCAGGCCCTAGACGCTTCCATTTAAGATTCATAAACAAAGAAGAGGAAATGACTTGTGTGCTAAGAAACTACTGAGAGATATGACAGCCGAGGAAGGATGGGAATCGCCTACGGAGAGGAGCGGGTGGGGGGACAATTCTCCGCCGGGGTGAGGGGGTGCGGGGGCGCTGTTGAGAGGGCGCAGAAGCGCCAGCACGGGCAGCCAGAGCAAGGCGGTCATTACACCCCCAGCGGAGAAGGGTGGAGCTGCGGTCAGAGGCGGGTGGCGCCTGCGAGCTGTTCAGAAGGCAGAGCCAAAGACCTCTGGGAATTGACCCGAAATCCTTGGTTTTCCCTGAGGCGGCTGTGGCCTGGGGGAAGGGAAGTTACATGTAACTATAAATGTTGTGCGCTCTGCAACTTTTGCAATTAGTCTAAAGAAACTCCAACATCCTATTTTAGGATGGCGTGCATTCAAATTATCATCCTGTGCCCCAGCTCTGGGTTCCATTAAGTCCTTATTCTTCCTGCATTTCTGCTTTTCCTCCATGTACCCTTAATAGCACCCATAATTCACTCACTTCAAGTCAACAAATATGTATTGAATGCCCACTCTTTGTCCGGTCATACTAGGTACCAAGAATACAATGTCGGCAAAAACAGACATGATGCCTGCCCTCATGGAACTTACACAATAGAAAAGGAGCTGACCTTGATCAAATAACCAAGCAAATTAACATGACATTGCAATGTGTGGTGCCCCAAGTACATAATAAGGGGTTTGATTTAATAAGGGATATCAGGGAAATCTCTAAGGAATTGATGAGTGAAATGAAATCTGAAGGAATAGGATTAACTAGGGCAGGAGGGTCTGTGCATCTCCGTGTGGCATGGCACTTGTGTCTTCAAAGTCATGAAAGACTCGAGTGTGACCACAGCACAAACAGGGAGGTGGGCAGCATGCATGACAAGGCTGGATTCGAGCTAGGCCATTCAAAGGGAGCCACTGAAGTGTTTAAGTGGACAGGCGATGTGATCAAATGTGCATTTTAGAAAGATTGCTCTGGCCACAAGAGTTTGGAAAGAAGAGCTTGGAAAGGGTCATAAGTGGATGTCATGAGACCAGTTAGGAAGCTGTTATAGGTGAATTCAAGACTAGGAGAAGAGCTACAGAGGAGAGAAAGGGGGAAGATTCTATATAGGAGGCACAATTGTCAGGACGTGGTGACAGAGTAGATAGGTTTACAACGTATTCCACACCTATACCATCTTCCAGCAACCTCCCCTGCAATGAGCCCTCTCTTCATGGGCTAGATTGCTATACAAATACAACTGGGATACAAATAAAACTCCCCCCTCTTCCAGGTTTATCCCTAAGGATGCCTTCCTTCATGGTTTCTTTCTAGCTTCCTCTAAAAATGAAGGGAAGGAAGGTCTGTGATGCCTGGAACAAATCAAAGGTCATGGGTTGAAATGACAACAACTCAGATTACAGGACTGTCAACTCCCATGACCTTAACTGAAGGGCTGAGGAGTTGATAGCAGACCAAGAGAGCCTTACAACACTGTAGGCTGCTACAGTGTTGGATCTGCTGATTGAGTTGAGTGCTTAAAATTCATGTATTGTCCAATTACTCAAAGTACTCTTCTACCACACATTTAGAGGATGCTATGTAAAATTTCTGCATCAGCTGGTGGTGGAACTAGCTACCTAGGATCCTTGCTTCTGCAAAACAGCCATTGATCTGTTCCAGAAATGGTGTTTTATCACTGTGCTGTGCTAGGTAACAGGGACTGGAAGATGAATAAAAGTGTCCTGCCTTCCAGGAGTTGCAATCTAGCCCATCTGCCAATCAGGACAGCACAGCGTGAGTGACGAAGCACAGGCAGAGGCAAAGCCCAAGGCAGGGGACAGGAGCTCTGTCTGGCGGAGTTAGGAAGGTTAGGAAGGTTTTCCAGAAGACATCTGAGCCAGGTGTCAAGGGGTGAGCAGGAATTTATATGGAGAAGAGGAGACTGCTTATTTCAGGCAGAAGAAACAGCTCATATAAAGACACAAAAATACCTAGGAGTAAGATGTGGCCAAAAAGTGGGCCCAGAGGTGATGGCAGGGGCTATAGCAGGAGGTGAGACTGGAGACAGACCCCTGGTGAGGTCACTGGAAGCTCCTAATTATCTGCTTAAGGGAATATTAGTATTAATAATAGTATTTCTACTGTATAACAAGTTACTCCAAAACTTAGGTGCTTAAAACAACAGTCATGTATTATCTCACAGTTTCTGTGGTCAGCAGTCCGGACATAGTTTAGTGGTCCTCTGGCTCCGGGTCTCACGGGCTGCAGTCAAGGTGTCAGCCAGGCCTACGGTCATCTCAAGGGTCCACTGAGGCAGGCTCCCCCTCCAGGCTCGCTCACATGGCTGTTGGCGGCCTCAGGTCCTCACTGGCTCCTGGCTGGAGACGTCGGTTCCTTACCACATGGACCTACCTATCCATAGGGAAGCTCATGAAATGGCAGTTATGGCAGAGAGACAGACGGAGATAGAGAGATAGAGAGGGAGAGAGAGAGAGAGAGATGTACAAAAAGACATCTTCTGTTATCTAGTCTCAGGAGTGACATCCTGTCACTTTTGTCATCTTCTGTTTGTTTAGAGGGTCGCTAGGTCCAGCCCACATGAGAGGACGGTTCATACAGGGAGTGACTACTAGTAGGTGGTGATCTTTGGGCCGTTTTAGAGGCTGCCTGCCATAGGTACCATAGCTATTTCAGGCACGATCCCAGCATTATCGTATTCTGCATAAATTATAGGGAAAGATGTATAATTTCACTGCATATTAGTTTGGTTTTGTCAGTGGGTACACTCTGGTCCCCAGGAGCCCTGAAGAACAATGTGCTTCATTTCACATCTCTCCCTAAGGATTTTATACAACCCGCTTGGTACTCATACTGTTATTATTAGATGGATTCAGCCAAAGCTGCCTGTGAGGATAGAGATAGATGGGAAGGTAGGGAGGCAGACAGAGGAAGTGATGAGGACCCCCAAGTGAATAAAGAAAAAGGTTACACGCCAACTGAAAATCAGAAGTGAATCTGAGTGGAACTAAGTATCGAGGTTGACAGCTCATACACGATGCCAACTTGCCACAGCTTGGCAGTGCCCTTGGTTTTCCCACATGCAACTGAAAATAGCTAGCATTCATCCTGAGGGAGTGCTTCTAAAATAAGTAACTACTGTGAGCTATACCTCACTGCTTATTCAGGCTGGGAGCAGTCTGCAATTATTTTGCTGAAATTAGATACAAATTAAGTTGCCACTTCCGGAACCCCTTCTCCTGTACCATATCACAGGAAAAAGACACTGAATTTTGAACTCGAATAGTTTAGATTTCTTAAAAATAAATATGATAGCTGATAGGAGATATGCAAAGGCAGATTATTCATACTAATCTCTTGTGAGACCTCATCTCTTCAGGAGCCTGGTTTTCTGATCTTCAGACCTGGGTTAACTTGCTATAGACACAGAGTGACAGTCCGGTAAAGGTGACTGGAGGGAGGGATCAACTTGCCCACACTTGAATATACTGTGTGGCACCACCATTAAACCTGTTGGGGATAGAAGAGAGGGGACTAGCATAGGATCGTCTGCTGGAATGGATATGGATGGCTGTGCTCCCACTTTTCTTAGTGATCTGAAAGCTCTCAGGGTCTTTATCCATTTGGATACAGAAGTTCTGCTATGTTTTTAAAAGCCAAACAGAATAAACAAACATACATGCAAACAATAATAATGATCATTTGGGGGCGTCTCCCCTCAACCTCAGCTAAAAAGGAACTGGAATACAGATAATGGGGGTGTTTGGCGGCCGGGGCAGGGGGTGGTTTCTGCTATGAAAGAGCCCCTGAATTGTACTGTCTCCTTAATAAAACACCATCTTCTTTGACCTGCCTTTGGAAGAAGTGGATGAATATCTAAGAGTCCAGCTGTGCTGGAACCTGGGAGGCTGTGGTACTTCTGGGTTGGATGCTTCTCCACAGCTTTGACTTCCAACTTCCCTTTGCAGAGGGAAAGATTACTTTCTTCTCTTTGTGGGAGACATCAGTCACAGATGAAGCACATTCATCCTGCCCCCACACATCCCCAACCCTATACCCTTAATGTGATCTGGTGAATCTTCGAAGTGCCAAATGAAATAAAGAGCTCCAAGTAACCTTTCCTCCTCGGTAAGGGGTTTGTTTTGTTCTGTTTTTGGTCACCATCATTCTCAGACAAAAACTTCTAAACGGTTCCTCTAAGCAAACTCTTAAGATGGTGAACCTCTACAACCTCCCTTTAATGTCAGGGGTCATTTCATGCCTCGTTTAACTTTTGAAATTATTTTCTGTGCCTCCTTTTTCCAGATTTGTTAGGGCTTGGGGAGGAAACGAAATGAAGTTCAATGGAATCAAAGTAGCCTGAGTGGTGTGAAGTGAGCTGATGTCAGCAGTGGTTCCCCACGCAACTTGCGACTATCTCCCATAGTACATCTCCTTGGACTGGTGAGTTCAGCACCATATTTATTCTGACAGACGAAAGCACAGGCACAGGCTCTGGCTGCCTCGTATCAGCTGAACATTGAAAGCAACCACCACACTTTCTGGACATCCTTCTGCCTTCCCAGAACTTAACATGGCCTAAAAATCCCCGTTTGAAGAAGCAGGCCTTTCAGGACAAAGTCATACAGTAAACAGTGACAACCTGAATAGCATCCTGGTAGAAGGGCTCCGCTTCCTTGTCTCCTCCAGCCCACTGACCCAAACCTCCTAGAGGCCATTCCATGATCCCTGAGTAGGGAAAAGAAAATTCAGATCCATAACCTCAGACCTGGACATTCAAAAGATGGCAAACAAGGGGAGAAAGGACTGAGGGGACCGACCTACAGGGGCAATTTCAGAATGTTGAGATCTCATTTATTTTCACTGTTCAGGGAACTTTTTGATTAGCACCCTTCTTCCTTTTCTGATTTCAAAATAATAAATAATTCTTAACTTCTGGGAAGGGAATCCGCATTGGGAAGAGGAATAAGAAAGATCACGGGATGAGTAGGGAAGAGGCTGCACTTGCTCTCTCCCTAGGTCCTGTCCCCTGTAGCTCCCCCCACCCCTCTCTCTCTCAACCAGTGTAAAAATAGCTGTCTAGGTTCTGTTATTCATCCCTAAGCAGCAATGAAGGGTGGGCCTCCCTGCAGTGCCAGCTGCCCTTTAGGAGCTTCTACTATCAGGTGATGCCTCACACCTCCCATTCCCCACTCCTAGTTGGATAAATGTCCTCGGTGACCTTAGACGTTTTCATTTTAATCACCAGTATGGTTTTTGAGAGGAAAGTCCTCCCTGGCTTCGGCAGAGCTGCGGGGCCCTCCCCTCCTCCACACCCCAGGCAGCAGTGCCAGGGGAGCGTTTCCATCTGTGTTGGGAAAGAACGGCCTCTCTGTGCCGCCCAGCACGTCCAGAGCGAAGGCGCGGAGGCTGGAACACACTCTTCCGCACGGGAACAGCTTTCCAGGGGCCTTGGGGGAGGCTGTGGCCTTTCCTAACGAGGGCCGGGCGCATCCCCCGTGAGCCCCGGCTCGTTCCTGGCAGGATCACCCCATCCCTACCCACGGCACTGATTCCGCCGCGCCGGGGGAGGGAGCCGTCTCTGCACCCGCGGTCCGCACTCGGGCCACCAGGGCTTGCACATGCGCGGAGAGGGGCCGCGTTGCTCTGGGCTCGGCGCTAGGGCGGCGGGCGAGGGCGCATGCGTCAGCGGTGGGGCAGGGGAGCGCCCGCGGAGAATACTGCTCGTTTGATCACGCTCTCCGTCCAGATTCCTGGCAGCGTGTTGGGGACACTGCACTATTGGAATAGAGCCACAGAATGCTACAGGCTCCTTGGAGGACGTTTGCTTCGTGCCTCCATTTTACAGATGAGGAAATTGAGATACAAGAAAGCATTGGGAACCGCCTAAAGCTGCATTTCTGAATTCTGCCAGCTGGGACCAGATCCAGCTCTTATTGGCGTGGTTTAGGCACTACTTCACTGAGCGTTTATCTAGCGCCTGGATGTACCATGTCCTAAATGTATGTATGGTATGGAAGATAACCACGAATACATCAGAAGCAGTGTAACCGTGGCCACCCCAGACTTAGACATAAAATGAAACAGACCTGGGTTTGATTTGATGATTTGCAGGACTGCACTGCTAGCTGGATAGCCTTGTGAAGCAGTTAACCTCTCTAAGCCCTAGTTTCCTCGTCTGCAAAGCGGAGATAAAAAACAGGACCTACCTGCTAAGGTCGCAGGGCTTAAATGAGATAAGGAGCACATTGCTTAGCACAAAGCCTGCACTTGGAAGTCACTCAAACATATTCATGCGATGTTTTGAGAAGTGGAAAGTGCTAGGCGCACAGGCTTTCATGAGACGGTCAGGGTACTCATTTCCAAACAGAAGTCGTCTGCAAGAGAGGGCAGGTACTTTCCCGCGCCGCGCAGCACTTGGGAAGACTCACACAGGGTTACGTGACCTGGCAAGACAAGGAAGGGAGGAAATGACCTCTGTTTATCTTTCCTCCTACTGCCCTGTCCTTCCCCCTCCCTCTTTCCTTCCTCCACTCCCAACCCTCACTGTGACTCCTGGTGGCTGCAGGGATACATCGGGATCTCTTATCAGGGTGAAATGTGTTCTGCCAGGTGGTGCAATTTACGTTTGAAGTTCTACTTTATCACAGGGGCCTCTCTCCTCTTTTCCTAGGCGGGACAGGCACAAGCAGGAGCAATGGGGTTAAGTGGATAAGAAGGAATGGTGGGTAAGCACCGGAGGTAACAGACTGGAGTCATCTTGAATCATAGATGACCAGCGGTGAAGACCATCTGGTACAATGATTGTCCCTCTTGTTAAGGAAGAAGCAGTGAAAAACTGTGAAAGGTAAACCAGCATCAAATTTTAGACTCAAGTTAGAGCCCTGGTTTTCTGTGTCCCCCATAGTTCATTCGTCCATTTACACACACTGCTTTGGGGGACCCAGGTACAAGGGGTCTGCCTCAGTAAGCAGGGAAAGGGGAAAGGAAAATAGGAATTCAGGACTCCCAGGTACTTTGTGCAGCTTCACGGATGGTGATACCATTTACTGTGATAGCAAGTAAAGGAATAGAAACCAATCTGAGAGGAAGATGGCCTGTTTTGAATATATATTTTAATGTGCCTATGGGACTTCCAGGGAAGACATCCAGGAGGCAGTCAGGACTGTAGGTGCCAAGCATGGGAGAGAAGCCCGAAGATGCCCACTGGGAAAGGGTCGACACAGGTAGTCACTGAAGCTGGGGCGGGGCTGAGATGACCCAGAGAGAGCAGGCAGATGGAGAAGATCATGGGATGGATGAGAACTGAACCCTGACACACACCAGCTTCTAAGGATCAAATAGGTATCCTGAGGAGGGGGCAGAGACGTGAGAAGAAAACTGGGGAAAAAAGTGGCATCAAACAGTCCAAATGAAGAGATTATCCAGGCTCAGGAGGTGGTTGGGAGTGGGAAATGACACAGAGAGGTTCAGCGCACTAGTCCTGGAATGTGCCTGTTGATCTCAACAATGAGGAAGTTATTGGCGCGTGTGATTCCAGTTTCGGTGGGGATGTGAGAGCAGAAACCAAGCCGCGGTGGGTTAGAAGTCAATGGAGTCAGGGCAGAGGGGAAGCAGGGGTAGTAGCTATGGCCCACTGCTGCAGGAGAGTTGGTTGGCCCGCAAGGGGAAGTTACAACTGGGCCTGAGTTGTTTTTTTGTTTGTTCGTTTGTGTGTTTGTTTGGGCTGAGCTGCAGGGCATGTGGGATCTTAGTTCCCCGACCAGGGATGAACCCTGCGCCCCCAAGCCCCTGCAGTGGAAGCTCATTGTCGTAACCACTGGACTGCCAGGGAAGTCCCTGGGTATGAGTTTTTTGTTATTGTCTTTTTGCTACGGGAAACTGAAACATGTTTAAAGGGTAAGGAGAAGCAGGAAGGGTTAACAGGGAGGAATAGGATGGGGTCTCAGTAGAGCCTCCACAGGGGTGAATGGGAGGAGAGGGGATTCTGACCCCAGATAACCCAAAGGAAAGATTCCTCTCTTGGTTCTTTTCCTTCTACCATATGAGAGGAAGCAATGCATTTGCAAGGTTTAGGAATGGACTTGGGGAGTTCTTCAAAACGAGCTTTGTCCTTGTCAGGTTCTAGCCATGGCAGCAATCTGATCATCAAATGCATTTAACCAGCCCCACTTGCGTGTGAAGCTGTGCCGAATGCTACACAATCATGTGAAATAGCTGCTGTTATTCCCGCGTCAGTCAGGACTCCAAGTAGCAAGTGACTGAAACCCAGCTCTAACCAGCTAAACCCAAAATGGATTCCACTGGTTTGCTAAACTGGGCTACTGGCTTCAGGCATGGTTAGGTTAGGGTGCTTGAAAGATGTTGTCACAAGGAATAGGGATTATGTTTTGAAGTTATTAGTGTGCTTTTCTCTTTTGCCTTTCAGAGCATATGAATTTAGTCTACTCAAGTTTGGAGGAGGGGATGAAGATTCTTTCCAGAAGGTATGCAAAGAGAAAGAAAAAGTAACACTCAGCTTCTGACATTCAAAAATAGAGTTTGGGGGCTTCCCTGGTGGCGCAGTGGTTGAGAGTCCGCCTGCCGATGCAGGGGATACGGGTTCGTGCCCCGGTCCGGGAAGATCCCACATGCCGCGGAGCGGCTGGGCCCGTGAGCCATGGCCGCTGGGCCTGCGCGTCCGGAGCCTGTGCCCCGCAACGGGAGAGGCCACACAGTGAGAGGCCCGCATACCACAAAAAAAAAAAAAAAAAATAGAGTTTGGGGCTTCCCTGGTGGAGCAGTGGTTGAGAGTCTGCCTGCTGATGCAGGGAGCATGGGTTCGTGCCCCGGTCCGGGAAGATCCCACATGCCGCAGAGCGGCTGGCCCCGTGAGCCATGGCTGCTGAGCCTGCGCGTCCGGAGCCTGTGCTCCACAGAGGGAGAGGCCACAACAGTGAGAGGCCCGCGTACTGCAAAAAAAAAAAAGAGTTGGTAGCAAAATGAAAGCCCTGTAATCCAAGCTCTTACCTTGAGAAAATAGCCTCTACATTCCATTACCTTCCTCTTTAGAAGATCAAGGACTGGGTTTGGTAGACTAAACCTTGGGTTTTATGTATGAGAGGTCTAGATAGAGGGAGAAAGGGGGACTGTGGAAGGACAGAAGCAGCAGAACAAGACCAGAGGGCTGGGAGGAGCAACTGTGGTGGAAAAGTAATGATTAGCCCCACAGGCATGGGAAGACCTTATCCCCTGCCACGGTTCCAGAAGTATGAGAGGGAGAGCCTGGGTAGCCTGATTTTGGTCTGACAGAGGGAGGCCCACAATGGACTTTTTAAGCTATGCTAGGTCCCCGTGTAGCTTGGACCCTACCCAGATGTAGCAACAAGTCTGTGGCCAGCTTGCCAGGGTGATCACTGTGGTGGGGTGATGCAGTGGTACAGGCTGCAGGGCGGACCCCTGGGGCCAGGACTGATAGGAATTCATGGCCAGAAGTCAGAAGCACCTGGAAGAGCAAAGAAGAAGCTGTGTCAGCCAGGGAGCAATGCCTCAGACTTGTGGATAGACTACAAACTCGCCATCCACAGACTTCACATCAGAGGCTGGCAGCACACCCAGTCCTGGCAAAAAGTGGACCTTGTCCTGACATGGGCAGACACCGGGCAGCTATACTCAAGGGTGTGTGCAAGGCCAGGAGTTCCCTTTCTCTCAACACCATGAGGATGCAGAAGCACAGTCCCTCCTTCTACCCCCACTATATATACCCTACAGGGATGATAGCCAAAACATTTTAAAATCTTACGGGCTCAGGCTCATTGACCAGTCTGCACGGAGTGCCCTGCTGTCTCCAGGATTAACATTTTCACTGATGGATTGTGGGGAGCTTAGGGAAAAGTCCCAGGGAGGGGTCAGTGGGAGGTGCTTAGGGAACTCAAGGCAGCACCTGTTTACCAGCTGCTCCAGGCATATCTTAGTATTTTATCAGCAAGTTCAGTCATAATGAAGGGTACAGGTGAATACTGGCCAGACACCATCATCTTTATTGGTGGAGCAGCAGATGGGGGAGGCCATCTGAGAAACTGAGCCTGTTCTCAGAGAGGATATTGGAATTATTGGATTGCACCAAGATTTAAACCGGTTTCAACCCCTACTAACCAGTGGAGGGCCAGATTGATTATGGGTAAGCTAGAGAAATTACGTTTGTTGATACATCCAAGTTGCAGTGTGAGTTGAATTTACCATCTGTCTGCTTTCCTTTGTGTAGCCTTCACTCTCACACCGCAGCTCCAAGTGTTAGCAATCCCCAAAAGGAAAGCACACCTGTTTCAATAGCGCCAGCAACAATCCCAAATCAGATTCCTATTGGCCCAGCTTTACTCATGTCCCCGCTTCTGAGTCAATTCCTGATTGGCCAAGCCTAGGTCACATGACTATTCCTAACCTCTGGAACTGAGAGGGGGTGGGGCATGGCTCCCCCCAGAAACAATCTGAATGCTGTTAGCAGGAATGCCATACTGATTGTTATGTAGGCAGGCACAACAGAGGAACACCACACTGCCTTCTGGGGTTTAACTTTCGAAAACTCTCAGGGACGAATGGAGTATTTCCACGGCATGAAGTGAACTGGCCCCTGTACACTTATCCATAAATTGTGATCAGCGTAGATAACTAATGTTGAAAATCATAGGACTTCCCTGGAGGTGCAATGGTTAAGAATCCGCCTGCCAATGCAGGGGACACGGGTTCGATCCCTGGTCCAGGAAGATCCCACATGCCGCGGAGCAACTAAGCCCGTGCTCCATGACTACTGAGCCTGTGCTTTAGAGCCCGCGAGCCACAACTACTGAAGCCCGTGTGCTCTAGGGCCCACATGCCGCAACTATGGAGCCCGCGTGCTGCAACTCCTGAAGTCCACGAGCCTAGAGCCTGTGCTGCACAACACGAGAAGCCACCACAGTGAGAAGCCCACACACTGCAACGAAGAGTATAGTCCCTGCTTGCTGCAGCTAGAGAAAGCCTGCATGCAGCGACGAAGACCCAATGCAATCAAAAATAAATTTTTTAAAAAAAGAAGAAAATCATAAAGCAGAATTTTTCTCTTCTTAAATTTTCTTACCACACTGACTAAATTAAGTTCTGATTGTTGAATTTGAGGAATATAATCAATGAAATGTCCAGTCTGGTTTAAAACTTAGTACTATTTAGTATCCATAAATAGTTCCATTTAGAAATTGTTTGGTCTCTCCTCTTTTGGACGTGACAACAACTGTCTTACTTTTTCTCTGTGTCTTATTTCCTCTTTTGAAAGTAAATCACCCTCTCCTAAATCCAAGAGAAACTGGATAATTAGTTGTTGCCTGTTTTTTGTTTTTTTTAAGAAAAGCTTTTTGTAATAAATACGAAGTTTAATTATTCCAAGAGAGATAGTAAAGACAACATCAGCTTTTCCTCACAGACTTTTATTTTCAGTATCATAAAACACTCCACATTATTTTTTTTTTAAATCGGCCCTCAATAAAAGAGATATTTAAGTTCTAGGGAGAGAAAACATAACCATCAGTTTTACTCTAAAATTTATGCTGTGTCTTTTTTGAAAGGAGGGATATCTTAAAATTTACAGTATATAAAACTTAAATCTCAGAATTGAAAAACTCTTTGGAAAAATAAAATCATTAATCATAATAAAGGAGAAATAAACTCATCCTGCCCTGGCATTTTGAGTCACATAATTAATTCAGAAGGGGCTGCCTTTCTCACGTGGAATCTAGGCATTCATCAAATATCTATCACACGCCGGGCACTGGGGTGTAAAGGTGGGTAAGACAGCTCATGTCTGGGAAGGAGAGATGGTGCCGCGGGGTCGGGGTATGACAGGCCTAGGGCGTGCAGAAGCAGCAGGTACAATCCCTTTTTCAGCAGGGTGGATGGCCGAGTCCAGGCAGGTTAAGAAGCTGCGGGAAGGCTTTTCCTTTCCCACACCCAGTGCAGTGCTGGGAAGCCCTTGTAGACGTTGTATTGCCCCGGCTAAGATGGAGGAGGTGTGGAAATCCTCTTTGGCAGCCCTGAGGCAGCTGGCCTCTGTGACAGCTGAGAAACGAGAGCTCCTGGTCTTCCCAGCGCCTCGGTGTGTGCGCTCTGGTGCTGCCTGCCAAGGCCACGGGCGTTCCACTCATCCGTTCCACAGAGAGTTATTGAGCACCCACCGTGGGCCAGGTGCTCAAGCAAAGCAGCCTCAGGTCTCAGGGAGCTCACTTCTCTACTTGGAGAAGGGGACCCATAGGCTATCAGAATGGTGATAAGGGCTATGGAGAACAAAGAAAGAATGGAAGGACCAGGAATGTGAGGTGGGGGGGTATGCGGTATAAACTAAGGTCTTTTAAGAAGTCCAACTGAAGACTCAGTCCCCCTACCCTCACCCCTGCATTGACTGAGCACCCAAGAGCCATGGCTGCTGGTACATTAGGAGCCCACCAAAGAAAGCGACAAGTCGCCTGACCCCAGGAAGTGGCCAGCTCAGGAGGCCAGGCTGGTGTGCATCCCCTCCCTCCCAAAAAAGAGTTTCCTCATCTGATGAGTGGAGCTGATAACAGCCCAAGTCTAGGGTAGTCGAGAGAGTTCAAGCTTGGGGAAGAAATGGGGGTCAGGAGGTTTGTTTAGATGGAGGCAGGTCCCCTGGCAGCATCTTGGGAAAAAGGGGCATCTAGCGCCCCAAGAAGAGCTTTGGCAAGGCCACAATAGAAAGTCAAGTTCTTGGGCCAAGAGGGCTGGGGCCAGGACTGGGTGTGGATCCCTGCTGGGAACTGGAGTGTCAGTGAGGAAGGGGGGCAGACGCCAGGTCATTGGAATGGGCTGGGAGGGACAGCTGTGTTAGTGTGAGCACATGGGGGGCACAGGCCCCACCCCTCTAGGCACCAGGCTACAGTGGGGACAGAATGAGGAGAACTCAGGGTCAGGACCTTTCTGCTGGAGCAGAGGGTTGGTGTAGGGTGGCCAAGTTGTAGGGGCTTTGGGAACCGAGCCAAGGGGTTTGTGTTTTTCTCAGATCTACTAACCCTGGCTAAGGTTGACCTGCTTGTTCTCTCATCTCTGTATAAGCACCACGGTACTTTTAACCATGAGCCAAATAACATGGAGATAAATTATGAGTCTAATGGGAGGGAGCTAAGGAGGGTGAAATGGCAAGGAATCCCCAGCTTTTTATGTTGAAAGCATAAATCCAAATAGAAACCAAGCAGAAAGAGACTGAAGTCTCTGGGGAGGAGAAAAGTACGTACAGTAAACAGTGACCGGCACAGTGTGCCCTGCTGTAGGGACTGCAGGGTCAGAACAGTGTGTCACGTTGCCACTTTGATCATGGGATTTGGATCAGAGAGAACATGGGATTTGGACTTTGCTCTGGGTTTGGCTGTCTGCCGCCTGTTGGCTGCGTGACCTTGGGTAAGTTCCTTTCCCCTCTGAGCCTTCCTTTCTTCATTGGTGTAGCTGGAGCCTGCATGCTGGAGCCTGCACTGGGATTCAGTCCCATCTGCTGAGCTAGTGGGGAAACCCCCGGGGGTTGGAGTGGCTGCCAGGAGCCCAGCATGGTAAGCTCGCCAAGGGGCAAAGCATCCAGGTCCAAGAAGGGAGTAGGTTGGAGTACACTGTGCTAACAGTGGTTAATCTATTCTGGGCCCTACCCCAAGTCTGATTCCTGGGCAAAGCTGTCTCTAAAAGCTAACAGATTGTTTGCAGAGGTACAAGCTCGCCGTAATGGGGACCCCAGAAATGAGCATAACGGGGTGAAAGGCATCTTCTCCACAGTGCAGTCTTGCCTGGGCGAAGAGGCAGGGCAGGGAAAGGGGTGGGGCCTGGCACCCAGCCATTGATTTGTTGGTGAGAACGGGTAAGACATCTTACCCCAGGGGCTCCCCAAATGTACAGGAGGGAAGGCGCTTTGCTGGGATTAAGTTCTGTGTAAGAGATGGTGGTAACAAACTAATATCTGGATTATTAGTCTTGATGTGGCTTCACTTGCCACACACGTGGTGAGGGAACCTTAGTTAATACCTATCCTTTGGAGATTGTACAAGCTGTCCCCAAGTCTGAGCCTGGACACGGCGAACGCACAGCAAATGTCACATTCTCTGCAGAAACCACCCAGGAACACTTGGGCCCCTTGGAGGACTGTTTGGGATGACCCCTGGTGCGTTGGAGTGTTGCACAGCATTCCCATGGCAAAGATTTGTAATCAAAACGTGACCTAAAGTATATTTTTGAGCACCTGCTATGTGCCAGTGAGGTATACATGCTAAGAGGGATTTGAATTCTTTTTTTTCTCAGCACTTTGCAAAATACTTTGACATGCATTTTATTCACATTGGTCTTTATATAACAACCTAACGATGTAGGATCCCCATTTACAGATGGGAAGACTGAGTTTCAAAGAGGCCAAGTAATTTATCCATAATAACCCAACTAATAAGGGGTGTAGCGGGGCTCAAACCTGTCCTTTCTTTGGTGGGAGGCTGAGACCAAGCAGATGAAGGAATGAGGGGAAAACCCAGCAAATAATAAAACCTGAGGTTCTGATGGGAAGAGCTGGAGAAGTCAGCGGGGACTGGAGCCGGACCCGACCAGGGGTGGACGACGGGGGATGGTGTGTAGGATGGAGGCCGCGTGTGGCGATGGCTGGGCTCCCGGGGACCTTGCCTGTGCCCCTGGAGCTGCCCCCGACTTATCACACTTCACAGAGAATTCTTAAGGAAGCTTTCAAGAGGAACCTGCTGCTGCTTACTCCTGCCAAGTATCTTTGCTCCTGTCTTTCTGTCTGAACATAAAAACCATCTCTCCTGACTTCAGAGACTGCTGGTCTTGGGCTCTGTGTACTGATCATTTCTAATTTTTCCCGGAGGTTTATTTATGACATTCTAAAAGCAAAACCACAGACTGAAATGTGCCAATATTAGAACATTAGTGAGCCAGAAATGATGCTCATTTCAAATAGCAGGGGGAAAGGGAGAGATGTGAAAGGGAATGTGCCTCTATGGGTCAGACTCTGTGCCAGCAACTGTGACATTCGTGATCTCTTTTAATATTCACTACTGTGCAATGTGGGAGATCGAATCAATTCCACTTTGGCAGTTGAGGAAACATTCAGAGAAGTGCTGTAACTTGGCCAAAGTCACACAGCTAATAAGTGGTGAGCCTGTGATTTGAATCCAGGTCTGACTTCCAATAAACCTCAATTTACAGCCTGTAGAATTCAGGTGGAATCAAGAGAGGACGAATAAACACAGTTTACTGGACAGTAAAACTTTTGACCCTGCTTTTTATTAATTCCAGTTTACAAACAATGCAGTTTCAAAATTACCAGCTTCCAGAGAGTTCTTAAATCAGTGAAGTACTCAGAATTCATGAAATCCCAACAATTAGAGCTTGACACTGCCTGAGATGCCACTAGAGGACCCGACACGGAGGTGACTGATTCTACCTATGAACTTTCAGTTTTGAGAGTGTCCTATCAAAAATGGGGCCCCTGTTGCACTGGGTAGAGGATGTGGTAGAGATTCTCAGATAAACCTGATTTCTTTAAACACTGTTTAGGACAAGTGCCAAAGTTTGACACATCCTAATCACTTTACTTTCTTTGGCAGCTCCAACCTTGACGAGAGAGTAGGAAATACGTCTCCGCTTTGACAGGAACAATGTGTGACATGAAAGACCTCAGATGCTGTGCAAGTTTGTGACGGTTCTTCAGAAGGAAGCACCTCCTGCCTGTTCTGTTCAATGCTAGTCCAGGTGAGTCACTGCCAGCCAAGCAAGTATTTTAAGACATGAGGAATCTAAGCCAGAGCCAGCAAAGAAAGGTGAAGGATGGATTATCGCCATTCGCTTTGATGGTTGTCACGGTGCTGGGAAAACCTTTTCAGGTTAGGGTCCAGCTCACTGCTGTTTTGCTAGTGGCCACCCAGACACGAGTGTGGGACAGGGTGTGTGCACACACACCTGCAGCAGACACCCACTCCAGAGGCTCACGTTGGTTGGGTCGTGGTTGATCGGCTGTGCTCGTGCAAATGGTAAATCCGTGCCCGACATCAGCTTGCGGGAAGCCAGCATGACCCAACCTCCCGCAACATCACTGGATGTTTTGGAGTGGAGTCCGTGGATGCAGGAGCTACCTCACTCTTTGCTCGCTGCTTCAGCTTGGGGCTCTGGAAAATGCCCCATCGCTGTCTCTTAAATACGATCCAAGGCTCAGGTCTTCTGCTAATCTGAGGGGCAAGGGAGAGCTTCCAGGTCTCCAGGAGCTGGGGACAGGGGCAGGGGTGCTGCGCACGGGAAATGACTGGAGCCCGAGGTCAGGCTGCACCCTGGCACTGCCTGGGAGGACGGCCTCCCCTGCTGGCACCTACACTGCAAAGCTCTGCCTGTCTGTGCTGAAGGGGACCTCGAGGCTCTGAGTGGGAGAGTAGGCTCTATGTTGCCCTGTAGGGTGACCCACACTATAAGAGACATCAGGATGCACTGTGCTCTCCCCTCCAACTTCCCATAGGGCTGCCCCTCTCTCTCTAGCTCCTCTTTCAACCCTTTTGGGGATGGGGTATCAGAGGTGGGGGAGGAGACTGCAGGGGGGTTGGGGATGAGGTGGGAGCTACCATGCTACCTGACTTTTCCTGAATCTCTTTAATTAAACTAAGCCTTTATATAAATGTAAAAAACCAAGCAAGCTCCATACCTGGGGCCTGCAATCCCCTCCCCCATATTCTGATTCACAGGCTGAGGGGGCAAACTTATTTTTATTAAGGGCCCAAGTGATTGGACTCTAGGTGATCCTGACCACACTTCGAAAAACACTGGGGCAGGAATGAGCCAGCACGTGTATGGGGTACAGCTAGTGTGAGAGGTAGTTCATCTAGTGTCTTAAAATAGAGGCAGGAGTTGAATTGTGATCCACACCCCCAAATTCATATATTGAAGTCCTAACCCCTGGGACCTCAGAATGTGACTGTATTTGGAGACTGAGACTTTAAAGAGGTAATTAAGTTCAAATAAGGTCTTTAAATGAGCCCTAATCCAATATGACTGGTGTCCTTATAAGAAAAGGAGATTAGGACACAGGCACACACAGAGGGAAGACCATGTGAGGACATAGGGAGAAGGCAGCCATCTGTAAGCTAGTGAGGGGCCTCAGAAAAAAACCCTGCAGACACCTTGATCTCAGACTTCCAGCCTCCAGAACTGTGGGAAAATAAACCTCTGTTGTTTAAGCCACCCTGTCTGTGGTACTTTATTATGGCAACCCTACCAAACTAATACAAATAGGAGACCTGGTTTCACTGAATAATCCTCTCAGAAGGTAGAGAGTGCTTCAGCTTACTGTATAAACAAGGCTAGTTTTAAGGACCAAAGGACATGAGTCCCAGCGCTGGTGTGTCAGAGGTGTCTCAGGCTACACAGAAAGCACAGCTTCCAGTGTCAGACATGCCTGCACTCAGTGGCCAGAACCTTCTCTCCTGGTTACCACCTGAGTGATTTAAACAAGACAGTCATTATTTTTTAAAATTATTTTATTTAAAATATATGCACATAGTGCTTACTATGTGCCAGGTAATGTTCTAAGCACTGTGCAAATATTAACTCATTTAATCCTCATTACAATCCTGTGATAGATAGATAGATAGACAGACAGACAGACAGCAGGTTCACGATCACTTAATTCAAAATGTTCAAGGCTTCTTTCTCTAGTTGCTTTAGGAGTAGGGTTAGATTGTTTATTTGAGATTTTTCTTGAGGGGAGACTGAATTGCTATAAACTTTCCTCTTAGAATAGATTTTGCTGCATCCCATAGGTTTTGGGTCATCGTGTTTTCATTGTCATTTGTTTCTGTGTATTTGTTTATTTCGTCTTTGATTGCTTCAGTGAACAGGAACAGTAGGAGGAAGAACAAAGAAAACCCAAAGTCAGTAGAAGGAAAGGAATCATAAAGAACAGAGCAGAAATAAATGAAATAGAAATGAAGAAAACAATAGCAAAGATCAATAAAACTGAAAGTTGGTTCTTTCAGAAGATAAACAAAACTGATAAAGCCTTAGCCAGACTCATCAAGAAAAAAAGGGAGAGGATGCAAATCAATAAAATGAGAAATGAAAAAGGAGAAATGACAACTGACATCTCAGAAATACAAAGGATTATAAGAGACTACTACAAACAACTATATGCCAATAAAATGGACAACCATGAAGAAATGGACAAATTATTGGAAAGGTACAATTTTCCAAGACTGAACCAGGAAGAATTAGACAGTATAAACAGACCTATCACAAGTAATGAAATTGAAACTGTAATTTAAAATCTTCCAACAAACAAAGGTCCAGGACCAGATGGCTTCACAGGTGAATTCTATCAAACATTTAGACAAGAGCTAACACCAATCCTTCTCAAACTCTTCCAAAAAATTGCAAAGGGAGGAACACTCCCAAATTCATTCTCCGAAGCCACCATCACCCTGATACTAAAACCAGACAAAGATCTCACCAAAAAAGAAAATTATAGACCAATATCACTGATGAACATACATGCAAAAATCCTGAAAACATGCTAGCAAACAGAATCTAACAGCACATTAAAAGGATCATACACCATGATCAAGTGGGATTTATCCCAGGGATGTAAGGATTCTTCAGTATACGTAAATCAATCAATGTGATACACAAATTAACAAATGTAGGAATAAAAAACATATGATCATCTCAATAGATGCAGAAAAAGCTTTTGACAAAATTCAGCACCCATTTATGATAAAAACTCTCCAGAAAGTGAGCATAGAGTGGAGCTACCTCAACATAATAAAGGCCTTATATGACAAACCCACAGCAAACATCATACTCAATGGTGAAAAACTGAAAGCATTTCCACTAAGATCAGGAACAAGACAAGGATGTCCACTCTCGCCACTTTTATTCAACATAGTTTCGGAAGTCCTAGCCATGGCAATCAGAGAAGAAAAAGAAATAAAAGGAATCCAAATTGGAAAAGAAGAAGTAAAACTGTCACTGTTTGCAGATGACATGATACTAAACATAGAAAGCCCTAAGATGCCACCAGAAAACTACTAGAACTAATCAATGAATTTGGTAAGGTCGCAGGATACAAAATTAACGCACAGAAATCTCTTGCATTCCTATACACTAACAAGGAAAAATCAGAAAGAGAAATTAAGGAAACAATCCCATTTACCATTACATCAAAAAGAATAAAATACCTAGGAATAAACCTACCTAAGGAGGCAAAAGACTTGTACTCAGAAAACTATAAAACACCGATGACAGAAATCAAAGATGACATAAACAGATGGAGAGATATACCATGTTCTTGGATTGGAAGAATCAATATTGTGCAAGTGACTATACTACCCAAAGCAATCAGTAGATTCAATGCAATCCCTATCAAACTACCAATGGCATTCTTCACAGAATTAGAACAAAAAAATTTTACAATTTGTATGGAAACACAAAAGACCCCGAATAGCCAAAGCAATCTTTTTTAAAAAAATAAATTTATATATATATATATATTTATTTATTTGGCCGCATTGGGCCTTTGTTGCTGTGTGCAGGCTTTCTCTAGTTGCGGCGAGTGGGGGCTACTCTTCGTTGTGGTGTGTGGGCTTCTCATTGTGGTGGCTTCTCTTGTTGCAGAGCACGGGCTCTAGGCATGCAGGCTTCAGTAGTTGTGGCACTTGGGCTCGGTAGTTGTGGCTCGTGGGCTCTAGAGTTCAGGCTCCATAGTTGTGGCACACAGGCTTAGTTGCTCCGTGACCTGTGGGATCTTCCCAGACCAGGGCTCGAACCTGTGTCCCCTGCACTGGCAGGCAGATTCTTATCCACTGCACCACCAGGGAAGCCCAAGCCAAGGCAATCTTGAGAAAGAAAAACAGTGCTGGAGGAATCAGGTGCCCCAGCTTCAAACTATACTGCAAAGCTACAGTAATCAAGACAGTATGGTACTGGCACAAAAACAGAAATATAGATCAATGGTACAGGATAGAAAACCCAGAGATAAACCCATGCACATATGGTCACCTAATTTACAACAAAGGAGGAAAGAACATACAAAAGAGAAAAGACAGCCTCTTCAATAAGTGGTGCTGGGAAAACTGGACAGCTACATGTAAAAGAAAGAAATTAGAACACTACCTAACACCATACACAAAAATAAACTCCAAATGGATTAAAGACCTAAACATAAGACAAGATACTATAAAACTCTTAGAGGAAAATATAGGCAGAACACTCCATGACATAAACCACAGCAAGATCTTTTTTGACCCACCTCCTAGAGTAGTAAAAGTAAAAATGAAAATAAACAAATGGGACCTAATTAAACTTAAAAGCTTTTGCATAGCAAAGGAAACCATAAACAAGACAAAAAGACAACCTTCAGAATGGGAAAAAATATTTGCAAATGAAACAACGGACAAAGGATTAATCTCCAAAATATACAAACAGCTCATGGAGCTGAATATCAAAAAAAACAAACAACCCAATTAAAAAATGGGCAGACGACCTAAATAAACATTTCACCAAAGAAGACATACAGATGGCCAAGAGGCACATGAAAAGATGCTCAACATCACTAATTATTAGAGAAATGCAAATCAAAACTACAATGAGATATCACCTCACAACAGTCAGAATGTCCATTATCAAAAAATCTAGAAACAATAAATGCTGGAAAGGGTGTGGTGGAAAAGCAATCCTTCTGCACTGTTGGTGGGAATGTAAATTGATACAATCACTATGGAGAACAGTATGGAGGTTCCTTTAAAAACGAAATATAGAACTGCCATATGACCCAGCAATCCCACTACTGGGCATATACCCTGAGAAAACCATAATTCAAAAAGAAACATGGGGGTTTCCCTGGTGGCTCAGTGGTTGAGAGCCCGCCTGCCAATGCAGGGGACATGGGTTCGAGCCCTGGTCTGGGAGGATCCCACATGCCGCAGAGCAACTGGGCCCGTGAGCCACAATTACTGAGCCTGTGCGTCTGGAGCCTGTGCTCCGCAATAAGAGTGGCCGCAATAGTGAGAGGCCCGCACACCACGATGAAGAGTGGCCCCCACTTGCCACAACTAGAGAAAGCCCTCGCATAGAAACTAAGACCCAACACAGCCATAAATAAATAAGTAAATAAATTTATTTTTTTAAAAAAGAGAGACATGCACCACAGTGTTCATTGCAGCACTATTTACAATAGCCAGGACATGGAACCAACCTAAATGTCCATTGATAGAGGAATGGATAAAGAAAATGTGGCACATATATACAGTAGAATATTACTCAGCCATAAAAAGAAACGAAACTGAGTTATTTGTAGTGAGGTGGATGGACCTAGAGTCTGTCATACAGAGTGAAGTGAGACAGAAAGAGAAAAACAAATATGTATGTTATTTTTGTATACTGTGTATGTATAGTATAATCTTATATATGTTAACACATATATATGGAATCTAAAAAAATGAAAAGTGGTACTGATGAACCTAGTGGCAGGGCAGGAATAAAGACGCAGACATAGAGAATGGAGTTGAGGACATGGGGAGGGGGAAGGGTAAGCTGGGACAAAGTGAGAGAGTGGCCTGGAAATGTATACACTACCAAATGTAAAATAGATAGCTAGTGGGAAGCAGCCGCATAGCACAGGGAGATCAGTTCTGTGCTCTGTGACCACCTAGAGGGGTGGGATAGGGAGGGTGGGAGGGAAACACAAGAGGGAGGGGATATGGGGATATATGTATATGTATAGCTGATTCACTTTGTTGTACAACAGAAACTAACACAGCATTGTGAAGCAATTATACTCCAGTAAAGATGTATCCAAAAAAAAAAAAAAAAAAATATTCAAGGCCAGCGGTGTTTGGTGCATCAGAACTTGGGGTCTTGAGAAAGTGAATGCATTGCATGTACTGTAGGCTGCATAATATCCTGTAGCATCTGTGACAGCATCCTGTAATCAAATGTACTCATATTTCTTTAGTGAGATGTATATAGTGCATACGTAAAGTAGCCTCATGTAACTCAAGACAGGTTTCTCTAGCAAATGTGTTTATTTCAGATCAGGTTTTGCTGCCAAATGAGTTATAATTTTTGGCATTTGGAACTTTTAAGGTTTTGAAATTATATTCTCCCTGTTTCTTCAGATGAAGACACTGAGGCACAGGGAGGTGAAACAATGTCCCACATTCATTAACTCGTGGGAGGTGAGGCTGGGCCACCAACCCGGGCAGCCTGGCTCCAGACTCCAAGCTCTTCACAACCACCTGGCTGTGCCCCTCAGTACTGCCCACTTCTCGAACGGGGCCTGACCCATCCGTAGAATACGGATCATACCAACCTTGCAGCCTTGCTCTGAGGACCAGATACAATGTAAGCAGAGTTCTGTTATGGGTTGAATTGTGTCCCCCCCACCAAATTCATTTGTTGAAGCTTTAACCCCAGTACCTCTGAATATAACCTTCTATGGAAATAGGGTCATTGCAGATACAGTTAGTTAAATGAAGATGAGGTCATTGGGGTGGGCCCTAATTCAATCTGACCTGTGTCCTTATTTTTAAAAAGAAATTTGGACACAGACAGGCATGTGCTCAGGGAGAATACCAGGTGAATATGAAAGCAGAGGTCAGGGTGATGCTTCCACAAGCCAAGGAATGCCCGAGGTTGCCGGCAAAGCACCGGAAGCTAGGAGAGAGAGGCATGAAACAGCTTCTCTTAGTTAGCACTCAGAAGGAACCAGTTCTGCCAACACCTTGATCTCAAACTTGTAGCCCCCAGAACCGCGAGACAAATTGCTGTTGTTCAAGCCCCAACCCCCAATTTGTGGTACCTTGTTACAGCCACCCTAGCAAACTCGTACAAGTTCTTTACACAAGCACTGGGTTCTGAGTGGGAGGCCAATAAATGGTAGGTAACCAGGCTTACTATATTTTTAATATTATTTATTTATTTATTTATTTTTGGCTGCATTGGGTCTTAGTTGTGACACACGGGCTCTTTCATTGTGGTGCGTGGGCTTCTCTCTAGTTGTGGAGGTTTTCTCTCTCTTTTCGTGTGGGTTTTCTCTCTCTTGTCGTGGCACACGGGCTCCAGGGCACATGGGCTCTCTACTTGTGGCATGTGGCCTGAGTTGCCCCGTGGCATGTGGGATCTTAGTTCCCTGACCAGGGACTGAACTGGCATCCCCTGCATTGCAAGACAGATTCTTAACCACTGGACCACCAGAGAAGTCCCCACTCCTATTATTTTTATGATGGAGGCTTCAGATTCTTCACAGAAAAATAATCAGTCAGTTAGATGATCTCTAAGGCCTCTTCCACTTTGCAGGTCTAATTTTGCATGATTATCACACGAGGATAATTCAACTCTGCTTGTCACTTGCACCAGTGGTCCAGGTCTTATAGCATTTCTTTGCTGTTTTAAAGATGGGAGAGGTGGTCTTAATAAGCAAAACAAAACAAGACAACACAAGGAATTTCTTTTCCTGTGTTACGGGTTACATCCCTATACATTACAACTGAAACCTGTGAGCCCTAACTTGCCTTCTGATGTCCCTGCTTGTATCATCAACTCACTCAGCCGTGGGGTTTTTCTGAATCCCTTTCCCTTGTGTCTTTGGGGCTGCCGAGGTTAACCCGCAGTGTGTGCTGGACTACAAATTCTGCAGAGGAAAGCAGAAATCTAAGGTAGAGATTGTTTCCTGTCAGTTAAGAGTGTATCATTGGAACCCTATGTAGACCTGGAAAGTTTGGGTTCTTCAGGTGGAAATGTGTCCTCACACTGCCATGTCACTGGGCAGATAAAAGCTGCTTTAAGGGAGTCTAAAGGCTGTCGAACACTTTTTCTGTTCCTAGGACAAGGCATGGTTGGCCCCAGTGCAGGGAAAGAGGTAAAATGCTAAACAGTTTTCCTTAGGCTGCAGTGACTGGTCCCCCACTGTCAAAGCTGCCACATGGTATGCGGGATCCTTGGTTTCCCTGACCAGGGATCGAACCTGTGCCTCCTTCAGTGAAAGCACGGAGTCTTAACCACTGAACCGCCAGGGAAGTCCCCCTCTGCCTTTTAGATCCTACACATCAAGTCAGAAAGTGATTTGCTGTAGGTGGGGTGTGGCCCCCCTAAGTCCCCATCTGTGGAAATAGGACTTTAATGGCTGTGCATGTTCAGAGAAAGGACTTCAGGTTCCTTTGTCATCCCTTTGCACCTGTTCTCAAGGCTGCCTCTCTGACACCCTGTCAGCCCCTGAGCCTTGGGCCAGCGGGCTGCTTCCCACTGGTTTCCTGGAAGCACTTCCTGACCAAGCCAGGGGGCCTCTCTCACCTCCCTGCAGCCCAGGCCCCATCCCAGAGCCAGGGGTGGCTTTAACACCTGCTTAAGTCTTTTCATCTTTGCTCCCTTTTCCTGGTTATCCTCCCAGGAATTTTAGGAGAAGCGTACCTTTTCTTATCATAGCTGCAGCCTGCTAGAGTTCTGGTGGGATACAAAAATGGTTGCAGAGTGGGAGGTTTTACTTTGAGGATCTCATGGTTGGTGATTCCATCCAACACCAAAATGGGAGATTTAATTAAGCAAGAGTAAGTGCCTATAGATGGAGCTTCTCTGAAGTGGAGACCACACCTTGTTCATTTTTGAATCCTTGGTGCCTAGGCCAGAGCTTGGCACATAGGAGATGTGCAGTAAAATTGTTTGTTGGATGAATGCACCTTTGTTTTCTTTCTTCTTCAGAAAGATGTCTGATGTGTGTTAAGTCCGAGAATCATGACCACAAACAAGGCTGGAGAATGCTTCTGCTTTGTAATAGCTCTCATGAGTCATGTCTAAAGAAAAGGTCCTGGGGCCAGAAGGCAGAGGTCCAGGTCTGGCTCAGCCATTATCCAAGAAACCCTGGGATCAGCCTCCCTGGAACTCAGTGTCCTCCATTGCAGCATGGACGTCATCCTATCTCCTCTGCCTGCCTCTCTGGATGGTTATAAGAACATGACACGAGAATGGATGTAACAATTTTCTGAGAATTTCAAAGACCATGCCGAAGGTATTACTTTTATTTATTTTATTTTTTTGTTACGGATATTTGTAGAGTTGAGCTGCTCATAATTATTTTTTATCTCAATCTCTTTTCTTCTACAAGTTCATGCTTAAGAACCAAAGCCAGGTTTACCTCCTTCCCCAGCTAAAGAAATATCCATCCTGGTAGGCCAGGCACTGCCAAGTGCTGGCCTCCTTGGAGTTCAATCGCCTGTTTGGTCAGCAAACATTTCTGTATCACAGGTGGCGAGGGACAAGTTAAGTCGCAGAAGACAGGCTGACAAATAGTTGCCAAAGCCACCGAGAGCAGAAACAGTACGGTCTTCTCCCCAGAGGACTGTGCTCCTCTACGCCTCCTTGAGCTGCGTCCAGAGAGCACTTGGTGCCCATTCTGTCTAGAACAGGCCCAAGGAGGAGGTAAGTTGTTGGGAGCAGCCAGCCAGGGACCCGGAGAGCCTGGGCAGGACCCTTGCCTCCTGACTTCCAAGAGCTGCCTCCGCCCCCTACGCCTCTCCAGGGACTGATGGATGAGGCCGTGGTGGGTGGTGCTTGGCCTCCTGCTGTCTCCTGTTGCTAAAGTAACTGAGTGAGATGAAACAGAAACAAGCCACGTGACCTTGCTGCCTCCACCCACGCATCCAGACAGCCCCCATCTCAGCCAGAGAGTCACAGTCAGGCCAGCGGATCCAGGCGTGTTTTTGGGGTCAGGAACCCCTCCCCGAGAAGAAACGCCTGAGCTGGGTGGCAGCCTATATTCTCTGAACACTGTTCTTGAGCAGACAAGATGTTGAAGCCGGGGTTGGCTGGGGGGCAGAGGTTGAGGGATCAAAATGATTTGAGTGTGCGGCTGCCAGTATGTCACATAGCTGGAATTGTGCAAGGCGTGGGATCTAGCTGCCTGTCCTTGGTTTACTCAGGGAATCTATAGAACGAGAGGGCAGAGGGCATGGCCTCTAACCCTCACCTTTGAAACCTGTGTCTCTAGCTTTCCCGTTCTCCCCCAGGATGGGCCCTCCCAAGCTTTCAGATAAGGGCGTTTCTTTTTTAAAAAATAAATTTATTTATTTATTTATGGCTGTGTTGGGTCTTCGTTGCAGTGAGCAGGCTTTTCATCGCGATGGCTTCTCTTGTTGCGGAGCGTGGGCTGTAGACACGTGGACTTCAGTAGTTGTGGCGCACAGGCTTAGTTGCTCCGCAGCATGTGGGATCTTCCCGGACCAGGGCTCAAACCCGTGTCCCCTGCATTGGCAGGTGGATTCTTAACCACTGTGCCACCAGGGAAGTCCCAAGGGCGTTTGTTAAGGAGCCGCATGATACCATGGGGATGAGGGCAAGGTCAACTGGGAAAGAGGTAACTCCTTGCAGGCCACAGTGAGGGGAGCTAGTCAGAGGAGAGGAGAGGAGAGCTGCTGGGCAGGGCACCCCACAGACAACCACTGCAAGGTCTCCCTCCAGCCTCAAGGCCCAGCTCAACGATGACCTTCTTCTAAAGTCTTTGCAAATCCACCTGGGCTGGAAATAGCACTTTCCTCCTCTCTACTTACCCAGTGTTTTCATCTGCATCTCCCTGTACACTTAGCACCTGTTTACCACGTACTCACCTTTTGTTTCGTTTTGTTTTTTTGTGGTACACGGGCCTCTCACTGTTGTGGTCTCTCCCATTGCAGAGCACAGGCTCCGGACGCACAGGCTCAGCGGTCATGGCTCACGGGCCCAGCCGCTCCGCGGCATGTGGGATCTTCCCGGACCGGGTCACGAACCTGTGTTCCCTGCATCGGCAGGCGGACTCTCAACCACTGCGCCACCAGGGAAGCCCTCACCTTTTGAATAACTTTTGTTACACAAATACTAATATATGCTTATTGAAGGAAAAATTAGAAACACAGACACTCACAAAGAAGAGATTAAAAACCACTCAAATGTGCTACCTGGAGGTAACCACTGTTGGTATTTGGGGGTGTTAGCCCTATTTAGGTTCATGTCTTTTCTCTGCCTGCATTCAGCTCTTCAAAAGCCAAGTCCAAATCTCCCTCCTCTCTGTGTACCCTCACAGCCACCACAGTGCTTCCCTTCAACAGGGTCTCAGTTCGTGTGTCTTAAATAAATGGGTGGATAAACAAAGGAAGGCACAGATGGATGAGTGGACAGAAGGTGGGGGGAGAAATGTTTTGCTACCCAAAAGTAGCCCCAGCGGAGGAACCAAGAAGAGAAGAGAAGGTGTCAGCCCTCAAAGTCACCTGCAGCCACCTTCCTCTCCCCTCCCAGCCTCTCTGCTCCCATCAGAGCAGACTCAATGCCAGGAAATGAGCATGCACAGAGAGTGGGCCAGATCTGGACAATAATTATTAGTGGAAAGATAAAGATGAAGCCCGATCCCTGCCATCTGACTTGGAAACGTCAACCATGGCTTAAGGGAAAAGAGGATTCATGGAAACAGCCAAGTCAAGGTCGCCACGTGTGTGCAATATTTTAGTCTCAGCAAGCAATCTGGCCGATTCAAATCCGCTGGTAAATGGGTTCCAAGAAATCTGATTTCATCAGTGCCATGGACACGGGAGTACGTCCCCATTACTTGCCCCTCAGTGGGTTGAAGATTATCAATGATTTATCTGGAGCAGAAACAGCAGGATTCCACATTACATCTTGGAAGGCAGCCAGGGCAAAGGCAGAGAATTAACACACCTTTATTATTAATTCCAATACCACAGCGCCCCATGGGTTCTGCAGCAAATCATGGGCTCTCTTAACAGGAGTTTCTCTGTGTTTAAGTGGAGCTGATTTTTTGTTTATTTGTTTCTTTGGGGGGTTTTTGTTGTTGTTTTTTTTTCAATGGGGCTTGTCCTCATTCTTAACTATAAAGACAACCTCAAAGTCACAAATGTTTATTCATCGTGCACAAGTCCGGAGCATGCTAGGTGCTACAGGAAAAGCAAAATAAGTCAGACAGTCCCTATATTGCATTCACACAAACATTAAACATTTATTGAGGCTGTTCTATGTGCCAAACACTGTGCAAGGCATTGGGTTTTACAACACATTACAGTTACGATCCTGTTTTAAAAGTAAAGAGGGACTTCCCTGGTGGTCCAGTGGTTAAGAATCCACCTTCTGGAACTTCCCTGGTGGCATAGTGGTTAAGAATCTACCTGCCAATGCAGGGGACACCACGGGTTTGGTCCCTGGTCCAGGAAGATCCCACATGCTACAGAGCAACTAAGCCCATGTTCCACAACTACTGAGCCTGTGCTCTAGAGCCTGCAAGCCACAACTACTGAGCCCATGTGCCACAACTACTGAAGCCCGTGCTCCTAGAGCCTGTGCTCCACAACAAGGAGTAGCCCCCACTCGCCACAACTAGAGAAAGCCTGTGCACAGCAAAGAAGACCCAACGCAGCCAAAAAAAAAAAAAAACTTAAAAAAAAAAAAAGAATCCACCTTCCAATGCAGGGGACGTGGGTTCCATCCCTGGTTGGGGAACTAAGATCCCATGTGCCACAGGGCAACTAAGCCTGCACATCACAGCTACTAAGCCCACGCCCTCTAGAGCCTGCACGCCACAACAAAGATCCCACATGCCACAATGAAGATCCCAAGTGCCGCAACTAAGACCTGACACAGCCGAATAAATAAATGTTTAAAATAAATAAATTAAATAAATAAGTAAATAAAAAATTAACAAAAAATAAAAATGGAGAGATGAGCCTCGGGGAGGTTATACAACTTCCCCAAATTGCCCACAGGCACAGAGTTTATAAGAGACTTGGGATTGGAATAAAGGGAAAGAATCTGACAGTTTATTATTTTTATTATCATTTTAGTTCCATTTCAGTAACCTTAGAAATACTCAGCCAACATTTGTGTGAGCCTCTCTCTCACTAGCCCAGAACAAGCCCCAGTTCATGCCAGGGGAGTGGGAAAGAGGTCTGCCCTCATTTACTCTCCCACTGCTATGTGCAAAGCCAAATGTCAACCGGGCCCTGCTCTCTGCTTATTCACAGTGACCTGCTGATGCCTGCCCTCTGCATGGTGCCCAGAGATGGCCATGGTGCAAGGGCTGATCATGGGCCCCAAACCAAAAACAATAAGCAGGAGGAGAAGAAGGAAGTTTTGCTCCCAGCTTGAGTGTTTTTTCTCGTCAACCTCAGAGCAGCATTCAGGTGCTGAGGGAAAGGAACCTGAATTTTGGAGCCCTGCAGACTGGGATTCAAACCCCAGCCCAACCTTTTGCAAGTTGTGTGAGCTTGGGCAAGCCTTTCAGCCTCTCTGTGGCTTCATTTTCTCCCCCACTAAATGGAGGCCATACCTACCCTGCAGAGAGGTTCAATGCGGTAACGTCAGCCCGCTGTGGCTCAATCAATAGTAGCCATTTAGTATTGTCCAAACTAAATTCTACCCAAGAAGCAGAGTCATGATTTTTTAAGCCATGAACTAACAAGTATTTATTAAAGATCCATTTTTTAAGCAGGAAGATCAAGAGAAACCTTGCCCACCCTCTGCAGGCGTGAGGGACCCAGGCAGGGAGTAAATAAAACCCCTGGCAATGTGCAACTCTCCTGCAGCTCAAGCATCCGAGATACAGGAAGTGAGAGATAAAATTCTCCAGAGTGTCTCGAGCTTTGGAGATAAAGACCATGAGTGTGGGTAGATGGAGGCCCCTAGGGGACCCCCAAGGCTGCACCACAGGTCCCCCTCACAGGCTTTCTTTCCACTCCCTGTTCCTTTCTCCCTGTTCCCCGGAGTTTGCTAACTTGCTGGCGCAGGTATCTTCCTTCCCGAGAGCCACCGAGGGCCCCGAGTATCCTCAGGTTATCTGCCCCGGGCCAGCCGGCTCCTGGCCGGGCTCTGACCTCACCTCGGCGTCAGTCTTATCAGGTGTGGACAGAACCGTCTCCCGACTCTGGGAGCTCCAAGCCCAGGATTCTCCCCACACCCAGGCAGAGGAGGGCCAGCCACCTCTGGCACTGAACATGGTGGCCACCTGCCAAACCGGGAGCGACCACAGGGGTCTGCGAGCAAAGCCGTGAGGCCCAGAGTCGGGAGGAAGGGGGAGGTTTACGTAAGTGTTGACAAGGAACAGAGCAAATGCTGAGCTCCACCAAGCAGGAGAGAGGAAGGGGGGCACGGTGGCAGAGAAAGACAGCAACTCCCGCCTCGGCTCCCCAGAGGGCAGCACGCAGAGGGCAGCGGGTCAGGGTGGGGATCCAGTCTCCTCTGGGAACTTGTTTCCTCCCAGGCAGCAGGGAGATCCAGCTGAGCCCAGTCTTCTGAGAAGTGGGTCTTGGGGGACTGGAACAGGAAGTGAGGAGCCCGCTGGGGAGCAGGGAGGTGGTGGGGGCCTTTGCTCACGGGTCCACGGCATGGGCTCCACTGCTCCGTGTCAGCCCCTATGCCATACAGCAAGGACACTTCATATCCAGGCCGCTCTGGTTTGTTTAGGTTTGTGGCTCGAATACTCCCTGGGGTTCGTGGCCTGGGGGTGCCGTCGGGGCAGGGTGTTTGATTAGAATTCATTCTACACAGACCCCTGTGTCCTGCTGCCCCAGACACTGGTTTGTTTGTACCAGGACTCTTGCCTTTGTTGGCCTTGTTAGTGTCTGTCAGTAAATGATAACTCATTTGAACTGTCCCCAGAATCACAGCTGTGCACTCTCCTGAAGCTTCTCATGTCAGAGTTGTCACATTCTAGTGCTTGGAAGAGAGGCGGGGGCAGAGCACCCCTCACCATGGTGTCCTGGGTGGTAGAGGGCCAGGTGAGCTGGACAGACTCAAGAGGGCTCATTCCTGGCAGGTTTGCCCTTGTCAGCAGAAGAGACAGGTAGGGACACTGTGGGGATAGGCGGCTGCACAGCTGTGGCCCATAGAAAAGAGGCAGCCCGAGGAACAGAAAGCTTGTCCTTCCCTACAGCTTGGGTTCCATGTGGTGCCCCACTGTGCTTGTACCCTGGGAGCACAGCTAGAAATTTGTCCTCCAGACATACTCCCATGTGTGCCGATGATGGAGTTCATAGCAGAAGACTGGAAACAATCAAAATGCCATCAACAAAGGCCTGATGTTTATACAATGTGTGTTATACAAAGGTGTGTTTATACAATGGCACGCTGTAAAGGAAGCTCCTTGTGCACTGGTAGGAAATGATCTCCAAAATACAGTTACGTCCAACAAATATGACTAGGTTAGGAACTGTATGTTATTGTTTGTTTAAAAAAAGAGGGGAGTGGGGAAGGGAGAACATGTATTTACATGCTTGTTTATGCATGGACTGTCTTGGAAGGCTGCACGAGCTGCTAGTATTATATCCCCTGGGAAGGAATGTTCCCTGGGCGGGTGGGAGAGCTGGGAAGGTAGCAGTTGACTTGTGCTATACAGCAACCCAGGCTAAACTTAGTAGCGGAAAACCATCACCATTTTACCCAGTTCACATTTATGTGGGTTGGCTCGACTGGGGCTTTTGCACATGACAACAGAGTCCCTAGAAGCAAGAGAGCGAGCCCAGTGCACAAACACTTTCAAGCCTTTACCTGCATGATGTTGGCTAAAGTCCCCTTGGCCAAAGCAATTCACACAACCAAGCCCAAATTCAAGGTAGAGAAATGGACTCCGTGTTTTTGTTTTTTGTTTCTGGGGGGTTTTTTGGCCACGCTTCTTGGGATCTCCCTGACCAGGGATTGAACCCAGGCCCTTGGCAGTGAAAGCACAGAATCCTAACCACTGGACCGCCAGGGAATTCCCAACTGCGTGTGTTACTGGGAGAAGCTACAAAATGCAGTGGACATTAATCCACCACACAGTGAGGCAGAGGCAAGGAGGGGTGGAGCGCCCTTCTCTTTGTAGCCTTTCGTACTTTTAAAATTTGAGTCATGCCAATACACGCTACTGAAAAAGAACTACAAATTTTAAAATTTGAACAGATTCCCTGAGATTAGCTTTGAAATAATCCAGTTGTTGAAGGAAACATAGGAGGGAGAGAAGAGGTGGAGATACAAGTGAGACAGGATCAGCCGTGAGTTGATAACTGCGGAAGCTGTGGGTGATGAATGAATGAGACTCATAGTGCCCTGCTACTCTGTGAACGTGGAAATTTCCTGCCACAGAAAGTTTTTTAAGTAAAAGTAAAACAGGACTAATACCCCGAACTCAAGCTTATTAAAGCTTCCTTGCATGGTGAGAGCATTGGCTGCATCATCCTCTCTTGCCTTCCCAACTGCCCTGGAGGCAGGGACTGCTTGTGCCCTGACTGCAGCCTTCCTGAGGATGCTGACCGCAGAGGTCAGCCACAGAGTGGGCCCACAGGGCAGCCCCAAGCAGAGACGCTGGGCCTTGAGGAATTGTCTGAGGGCAGGGAAGAAAGGAGCCTCAGGGAGCTGCCTCCACAGCGTGGGCAGGACTAGAGGCTGAAAAAATCCAAGGGATGGGGTGGTACTGGTGGTGGCAGGGGAGGTGCAAAATACTTGGCTCTTTCTGAACCATGTGCAGAGCTTCTGAGGTGGGGGTAGCAAGAAGGGAGCCTTCCCAGGGATTCCAGACAAAACATATAGAGCGTATGGGCACATAGCAAGGAAAATAGCTCTGTGAGAAAGGTACGTTTTCTTGCCTCTTCTTCATCACTCAGGATGGCCACATGTGTGCGCTGGCGGTGTGCCCAGGGTGAACCCTGAGCCACCCACGTGGCCTGGGCCCGGCTCTGAGGGCCCCCAGCTTGGAGCAGCTCTGAGAATGCTAAGCGCCCCAGGCTTCCCTTCTGTGGGCAGACAGGGAGATCTTTCACCATCTCTACACAGTCCTGTGGAGGCCCTAGCTAACCCTGAGAACTTTCTCCTCTCTTCCAAATGTCTACTAAGAGGCAGTTACCAGAGGTTCTACCCTCTGAGGCCACGCTCACTCGCTTTCGTGCGCACGCCTGTGAATGCCCGTGTGTGCGTCTCCTGTGGCCACTACAGGACAGGGAAGTGAGGGACATGACCGTGGCACTTTATAGGCATCCAACTGTGTCCCCCACCCCAACTCCAGGCCAGGTTAGTTGACCCTCCCGTTCATCATGCCCTACACCTATCTTTATTGCTGGATTCCCACATTGCTTAAACTCGTTCCTCACTAGTTAAAGACCTATTATTAAAGAATTGCTGTTACATTTTGAACTATGGTAATGGTGTTGTGGTTATGTTTTGTTTTGTCTTTTTATTGAAGTATAATGTATACACTGAAACAAACCATATGTGTTCAGCTGATGAATTTTTGTAAAGGGAAAACACCCAGATTGCCAGCCTGCAGATCAAGAAACAGACCACTGCAAGCATTATAGGATGTTCTTTAAAGAAGAAACATTGTTTTGTTAGTAATACATTCTTAAATATCTACAGATGAAATGATATGAAATCTTTGGTTTGCTTCAAAATAATCTGGAGTTGAGGAAAGGTACAGATTAAACAAGGTTGATAATTATTGAAACTGAGTAATGTTTACATACAGGTTTTCCACCTCTCTCTCTCTCATACACACACACACACACACACACACACACACACACACACACACACACACACTTGATAAAATTTTAAAGACAATCACTGTGCAGCCCTGGCTTCACCTCCACCCAGTGACTGTGAGAAGGTGTGAGGTGACAGCTGAGCAGGTGGGGTGAGGAATGTCCCTTTGGTATATTAGTTGCTAATCAAGAATCTGAGAGCCTAATGGGTTTACTATGCAAATTGTTATTTTTTAAATGGGTTTTTCTGTGCCTGTCTCCTCTGTGTAACTGACAGCTCCCTACATGTGCTGGGTTTTATTCATGTCTATATCCCTGACCCTTAGCACAGTGCCTGGCACACAATAGGTGCTCATAAGCATTTGTTGAGCAAATGAAAGCTTGAATTCATATCTTCCACAAGGCCTAACGCAGCCCCAAGATGGCACAGGTGCACGAACTGCTTCATAACTTGAACTGAAATCAATACTACCAACCTCTCTTTCTTTTTTGTAGCTGCTTTCAAACAATAAATTGTTCAAATCCTAAACTGTCAGAATTGAGAGAGACTCAGAGACCACTGTGTACAAACTTCTCGTATGATAGATGAGGAAACCAAAGTGCAAAGAAGAAAGTGACCTTTTCAAGGTCACACAGCTGGTAGGGACAGAGCCTGAACTGGAACTCAGGCTCCTAGAGCCCAGGCTGGCCTCTTTTTGTTCTACCATCCAGCTCCACAGCTGTGAACTCGACACATACCCACAATTCTATTTTCACAGGTAAAGAACGAGAACTTCAAAGAAGTAAATATAATTTTCTCACGGTCTTGGGTTATTGTGACTCCATAGCTTTCTCCAGAACAGTGTTCTCCATATTGTATTTTGTCTCTTACTTTAAGAAAACTTAAAATTCAAAAACCTTAATTTTCAAAACAAACAGAGGGGTGATTATTCTCATTAGAAATGGCTTTGGTGCACATTTCTTTTAAAGAGATGAACTCTCTCAAGTGTCTTTGAAACATGAGTCAGTTCTTAACAATTCCATCTGCATCCAGCTTGTTAGGAATGGAGCAACTGAATAAAATCAGGCACAGCCCAAGCCACAGCCTCACAGTCCTGTCATGTCAAGTGTCACGAGGGCACTTTCAACATACCCGAGCCAAAAAATAAACAAATCAATCAGAGATAACACACCAAGAGTGGAAATAAATGGAAAACACACACACACACACACACACACGGAAAAAACTCAAGCACTTCGTAACATATCTTTTTAAAAAAATATGTTGATTTATAGAAATTTTTAAATTAAAATATTAGAATAATTTTGCCTTATAGTTTAATTTTGTTGGCACTAAAAGCAGCATAACTCAAAAAAAGCAGCGTAACTCTAGTGATCTTTTGTGTCACTCATGTATTCATGTTCTGAGCTTTTCCGTGCAAAAGTATTTTGCAGCTTTGCCCAGTACTTTCAAGAATCTTGTGACACTTCCATCCCCTGACCCAACAGGGGCGGCCAGATGTCTTTGCTGTAAAGAGGATTACTGAGATGCTCTCCTTTATATAATCCAGAAGACTCTGGGAACAACAGGAAAGAGCAAATAAGAGATGTCAAGGAGAGAGGTTACAAGCAAGCGCTGCTCTTCAAAGATGCTCTCTAAGCAAGGAGAGGTCAAAGAATGTTTTAACGGACGCTGATAAAGCAGGGGCTCGGGAAGCTGGGTACCGGGCGCCAGTGTCCTAGGCAAGCAGAGGGGTTAGCTTACATCCTCCATTAAGGGTTAAGCTTTAAGCCCAAGAGCTTTGGGTGAATCAGGGCCAGAGCCCGGAGAAGAAAGGAGACACCTTATCTCTAATCAGCCCGGCCTCAAAATAGCTCTCTCTTTCCTAGGGCAGAGACCCGTCATCACCGCGCAGCACAGCACAGCACAGCGGTGTGGAGGTGCCCCAACCCACTGGGTCAGAAAGTCAATGAGTGAGCTTTATTCATCTCTTGCACAAGTTAGAGCTCTCTGGGTGAAGCATTGCAAAATTTAGCAACCTTCAAGATGGCTTGACTAGAATCAGGATGTTCCAGTCACGAAGGACCTTACAATTTACTTGGATCAATCGGTCATTTTACAGATGGATAAACTGAGACCCAGGGAGATGAAATGATTTGCACAAGAAAACACAGGGAGTCCATGGCTGGGCCAAAGGCGAAAACCTGGAACTAGAGCAGACATTCTCTTTCCCTGGCAATGCTGCTGTACTCGTCTGAAAAATGAATGAAACACTCATGTGCCCCGCTCAGTTTTCCTTCCGTTGTTAAGGAAATCATTTCCAGTGCTCCGAGAGCTTCCAAGTCAACACTCTCACAGGCAGCTGTTGTTAAACTCTTCCATCGTGAGTTTCTCAAACTTCATCTTCTATCTTCATTATCCAGGCAGCTTTACTTTTGAGGTTCTATATATGGGATGCCATGGTTGTTTTTCCCCCACCCAGGCTGCTGGAAGAGAATGTTACAAATGGGTAATTGAAGGACTCGGGGAGTTGCTTACAATGGGGTCAGACAAAAATGCCCACCAGCCTCATCAGCGGCTCACCCCGGCCGAAGGTTATGACTCACAGCTCGGAACGTGCCCCCCCAGGGGCCATCTGTGAGATGGCACAGCTGAAACATTCCTGCTGCCACACTTCCTACACGGCCATTTGCATACTGTGCCCTTTTGTGCAGCCACTACACAGTATGGGCTCTGTCGAGAGCTGTAGGAGGCACACAAGTTCTAAGCAGGAAAGGGGCCAAGCCTGGGGCTTGCAGAGGCTGCTGGAAACTGCGCAAAGTAATGGGATGTAGAATGTGGACGAAGGGCTGGAGTGTGCAGTTAGGAAATGCCTGGCTCCATCGAGCTTTACGCAGTTTTGTTTCAGGTTATCACCATCCAGGACTTTGTGCCTGAGACCAAAGAGAAATAAAAGCGCTAAGAGGCAGAAATTGAATTTCAGCTCCCTTCCATTTCTCCGTGGTTGTAATCTCTTACATGTTCCCAGTTATTTCTTGCATGAGTCGCTTGGCTGGACTTATCACAGCTCTTAGGTGGAAAGTAGCCCCTAGTTGTTCCTCATTTGTGGGATTTATTTTCTTCTAGATACCCTCCGAGCTACTGCCCATAAGGCCCAAGGCTTTGTAATTCCCCTAGGGCCTCCCACTATAGTGCTGGGCACACAGCACGTGCTTAATAAATATTTAATAACTATGTCCTACTGGGTCAGCATCACAGTTCTACACTCACTTTGTCCTAAAGCCAGATCATGCCAGGAAGGCCTTCATTTTACTCATGAGAGGGCAAAGGGCAAAGAAAAATGATCATCCAGGGTTTACACACAGTCAATGGCAGATCCAGGCCTCAATCCCAGGTCTTTTGAAACTAAATCCAGTCCTATCTACCTGTCTATCATTTATCATAGAATGGAGACAAAAAATATTATGCTAAAGACCTTTAGGCTAAAGTTAGTGAGAAGGGAAATAGTATTAGCTCATTGCTTGAGAGGTCTTAAAATTGTCATGTCAATTTTAAAAAAATGATACTTTAACTAATATATCCTTAGCTTATTATATGAGTTACATAAACATTCTCAAACATTCATGTAATTATAAAAGTATTTCTTTCCTAGCAGGAGATCAATCATAATCAATTGTTTTATCAGAATAAAAATGTTTCCTTTTTAGCTAAAGATCTAAAAATTGGATGCAAATTAATGCCTAGTAAGTGAGATTAATCTCTCTCTATGAGGTAAGGTCTTATTGTTCTAATATCAACCCAACATGGATTTTGAACTTCTCAGTAACATGCATATTCATGTTCAAAGACTATCCTATCAAAGGAATATCAACAAGTATTCAGTGGGTGCCTACTGGTTGTACTGCATGGTTCTGACTGGGCTTTAAATTTGGCCATTAACTAACTAGCTTTGAGACCTTAGGTATACTCTAAAGGACCCAACATTTTTGAATGTCAACTGTGTGCCAGGAACCTTGAAACACACTTTACATACGTTATTTCATTTAATCTTCATGACAATCTTATGATTTACAAATGAGGAGTCTGAGGAGGAGAAAGGTCATTAACCTAATGAAAATCACACAGCTAATAAATGACAAAGCTGTGTTATTTGACCCAGATTTGAGTGACTGGGATTTGACCCAGATATGAGTGACTCTAAAGCCCATATTTTTCCTGCTATACCAGAGCTTCTCAATCCTAGGTCATATTAGTATCACCTAAGGAACTGTTAAATAATACAGATGGCTTGGGTCCCACCACAGACCAATGGCATCAGAATATCTGGGGGTAGAACCTGGATTTCTAAAAATCCCTAGATGATTATAATATGCAGCTAGGGTTAAGAACCACTGTGTAAGGTACACTGAGCTTCGGTTTCTTCAAGAAGGAGTTTAGATGGACAGCTCTAAGCTCATACCTACTTCTGTAGTCTACTTCTGTAGTCACCACGTCTACTTCTGTAGTCACCAAAACTGTGGTGACAGTTGTGGGGGACGCATTGCTCCTTGAGAAGTCCCAATGTACTGGGAGTAAGCAGCTGTTACCCACCCTGCCAGGTACTCCCCCGACTTTATACTTCAGTGTAAGCTATGAATAAAGCTAGTTAAACATCCAGGGATAAGATTTTAAAGCATACAATTATTTCATGTATTTTTGAAATTTCATCTATTTATTTATATTATTCAGAACAAGGCCCCAACTCTAAATAGATTCCCCATGCCATCTTTCCCTTTCTGTCTTCTTTTCAGGTATTTTCATAGTTATTCGTTGAAATCCCTATTGCTCCAAACTATCTTAGTGCTACTTCTGTACATCATTATATCAAAAAGTCTTTTGAAACTGTTCATAAACTTTGACCCAGACTTCCTCTTCTGGAAATCTATTCTAAGGAGGTAAGCAGCAGAAAAAGCTTTATGAAGATGTTCATTTCAGTATTATTTATTATAGTAGAACTTTGGAAACCACTCATACGTCTAATAGCAGGGGAATGAGTTAGTAAAATATGATATAGCCTACTAAATGGTGAAATAGCCATCACAAATGATCTTTACATACAGACTTTTAAATGATGTGGTAAAACACTAACACTTATGATACTGAATAAAAAATGTAGGGCGTACCAAATTACGCAGAGTTAATCTATGAGTTAAATTACATGGAGTTGAGTAATCTCAACTATGTATGTTATTGAACCAAACTTGGGTCTGCTTGCCCACATGCAGTAAAGCCAATTTACTGACACCAGGTTGTGGTGAAGGAAAGTGCAGCATTTATTGCAGGGTGCTGTACAGAGTCAAGGACAGCTAGTGCTCAAAAAGCCCAAACTCCCTGACGGGTTTCAGCAAAGCATTTTTAAAGGCAAGGTGAGGGAGGGGAGTCCCAGGGTACTTGATCAGCTCGTGCACAATCCTCTGATTGGTTGATGGTGAGGTAACAGGGCTGAGTCACAAGGGTGAATATAATCAACCCTTAGAGGCCAGTAGGTCTGGGGGCTATGTGCTCATGATCATCAACTAGTTAATTTCTTCCATTTGGTGGTGGTTTTAGCATCTGTGGAACAACTTAGGAAACATGCATCAGATAATATTATCTAGGTACTTCAGAGAGGAGCTACAGCAGAGGATATGGGGGAGGGGTCTGTCCTGGGAAGGCCCCATAGGGTCCTGCTCTATTACATGTACTTATTTATTTTTTTTTTAATTTTTTTTTTTTTTGTGGTACGCGGGCCTCTCACTGTTGTGGCCTCTCCCTTTGCGGAGCGCAGGCTCCGGACGTGCAGGCTCACCGGCCATGGCTCACGGGCCCTGCCGCTCCGTGGTATGTGGGATCTTCCCGGACCGGGGCACGAACCCGTGTCCCCTGCATCGGCAGGCGGATTCTCAACCACTGCGCCACAGGGAAGCCCACATGTACTTATTTTTATACATAGAAAAATGAAGAAAAATACTCAGGCAAAGGTTAAAATACCTGAAATTGTTTTCACCATCAACCCAATTCTAAATGTTTGGAGAAGAGAATATAAGTGGTTCTGGGGAATTCCCTGGGGGTCCAGTGGTTAAAACTCCGTGCTCCCAATACAGGGGGCATGGGTTCCATCCCTGGTGGGGGAACTAACATCCTGCATGCCCTGTGGTGCAGCAAAAAAAAAGAAAAGAAAAAAAAAAAAAAAAAAAAAGAAAGAAAGAAATTTTAAAAGTAGTTCTAAAACAGGCCCTGTCCAGAAAATCTTACATCTGGCTCTTGGCCTATAGGCCTATGTAGACATAGGACTTAAAACATCAGAGTAGAAACATGAAACCACAGGTCAAATAATTCTTTTAGGTGTGGGAAGCAAAGATCCATTTAAAATTAGAATCAATATAAGGGAAGAGAAACTGAGAAAACCCATTGGCCAAAATCAACTCTAATCTAGGAAAGCTGTCAAGAAGGAAATGGGATTCACAGGTGAGTTAACTTAGGACAACCAAGGCTCCCATTTTCTAAGTATTTTCACATCCCGCTAATGCGGGTAGGACGCTTAGTGTTGGGCTTGGCCCCATGTCACTGAGGAGGAAGCCAGAGCCTCGGGAAGATGCAGGGTCTCGCTGTGTGTCACGGCAGCGGCGGCAGCGCGCGGTCCAGACCCAAAGCTCCGTCCTCGGCCGCCACCGCGGGCCCAGACGGGCGTCGGGAGGAAGGCAGTGGCCCCGCCAACCGCGGCTTTGTACCAGGGATCCCCCTGCCGTCTGGGACTTTGGACGTTATCAGCCCGTCAGAAGCAAGGTAGGCCCCGCGGGCAGAAATCCGAAACCGGCTGGGGTGTGTGGTTGACGGTCTGCGGCCCGAGGGTCACCCACCGCAGGACGGAGGAGCGAGCGTTCAGGCCTCCCTTCCCGTCTCCGCCCTGACGGCCGCAGGCGGGCCTTGACCTTGCCTGTGTTCCTGTGCTTCGGTGTCTGTTTTTCCCTCTCTGACAAATTGAACCTTGTACTTTTTGCAAACGACCTGTGTTTGTTCAGCAGTCGACCAGCAGCCGGAAAATGGCAGGTGGCGGCCGGGTTTGTGGAGGGCTTTCCAGATGCCAGGGGGTCTTGGGGGCCCTCCAGACCTTCAAGTCAGCTGGTGAAGAGCTGAACCCCAGGTCCCTGCCCTAAACTGAGGTAGTCCTAAAGCTTCCTTAGGCCAAGATTTGTAATGAAGGATGTCCTAGGCCACAATTCAGTGACCATCTAGTATATTTTGACCATCTGAAAGCCCTCTTTAGCCTTAAGAAGCAAATATATTTAATGATGGTAATGATAGTAATACATTTAGGGAGACTATGGTGATTCTTTGGTCCTGAACTTCTGTCTCCCCCTGCTTCTTTTAAATGCAAAACAGGTGCCCTTTTTGCTGTTGTTAGCTTCAGAAACCAAAGGAAGCTATTCCAGCTTTTGTTCAAAATAGGACTTAATCCACAATGGAGGTTTTGTTTTTCTAGATTTGAAAATCTGTTTGGAATTTACACAAATGGCTTTCACCTCAACACCTTTTGTCCAAATAGAAACACAAAACTGTACTTCTCTTTCCTTCCACACACTGCATTTCCGATATCTTGCGTACACATCAAACTGTTCGTCGTTAAACACTCTTATTAAACAGCTATTAAATGCTGCTCTCAAATAATGTTTATCTTTGCATTTAAAAAGGGAGTTAGATGTTGCTGAGACAATCAGCGATGGTAATATGTAAGGTACTTGGCAATTCTCTAAACTTTTCTTTCTCTGGAATCACAGAGTTCTCTTCCTGGATTAGATTACTCTGATACTCAATAGAGATGTGTTCTCAGATCCTTTAACATCATGCCCCTAAGCTTTTATCCAATGTCATTTTAAGAAATGGTCAGGTGAAGAGCAACTTTAAATTCTCTGTAAAAATGCCATAGACTTTCATTATGTCGCTGAATATAAAAAACCCTTGCAAATAGTTTCCACTTGGACTTTAGTACTAAGATAAAGTTTGGCTGTGCTTTCTTTTATCAATTAATGAAAGCCACGGAAGGCATCATACAGCTCTTTTTGCCTTCAGCGCCAGGAATCTCAGAGCTTCGTTTTCTGCTCCATCTCAAGAATCCCTCCTAACCTAGCTTTTCTGGATTAATTCCCATTCTATGACCCCTTTTCCCCAACCACCACCAGATTTTTCTTTTTCTGACTTATTTATACCATCTTTGTTCATATCTTATTTTTACGATCCCCTCGAAACTTCCCAGAATTGAGAGGATATAAAAATTAGTTATTCTAGATTGCCTCAAAATGTTCTTTCAATCTGTCTCCAACACTGTCTGCTATCTTTTTTAGTTTTGTTGTCTGTTCAGGTGACATTCACGTTCAAGGCTACCAAAGGCCTAACCAGAGCTGTGTACAGTCCCAGCAGTCCTTGGCTCTGCTCCTCTCTCCCACCCTCTCTTAACTCAACAAAGATAGCTAGTCGAATGTATTACTGTTTCGAGTGAGTCACTCACAAGCTTCAGTACTTTTTTTTTTTAGTAACAACTGACACTCTGCACACCTTGCAGCTCTGGAGGCCTCACTCAGTGCCTGGGCCCTGGGGGTGCAGTGCAGCTGATCTGGGATGTGCTGGGACACCGCAGCTCATGAGTCATTCCTTATTTTCCCTCAAGTGGTAGCACAGATTTCCTTAATTCAAGTGTGCTCAACTCATTGTTCAAGAAAGCCTGACATCTGTGCTTCCTTCCATACCGCAGGAAAACTTTCTCATTTCCCTAGAATTTATTTGTACAAAGGTATCTGCCAGCTGTGAGGAAAGGAGTATTAGCAAAGTTACTCAGGAAGCAACTGGGAAAAACTCTTGGGGTTCTGAGGACGTTTAGAGGAATGGCTGATGGAGAAGGGGAAGAGAATAAACATTTCTTGAGCCTCAGCTGTGTGCCAGACACCATATATGTCGAGTACTAGGCAAATTTTTTTAACCTTCCCTGCAGGACTCTGAGGGAGGCACTTTATACTCATCTTCCCGTTGAGAAAAAAAGCTCGGAAGGGCTAAAGGACTTGCTCAAGTTACATGACTATTAAGTGCTGAGTCCCAGATTCTAACCCAGTTTGATAGATGATGGGGCTCATTCCATGTTCACTGTAAATTCTGCTCTCAGAGAGCAAGACTGTTAATAAACTACCACGAACTGAGGACACGGGGTCCTACAGTGCAGGCCTCAGGCAGGGGCTCTGAGACCAGGGTGCCTGGGTTCAAAGCCCAGCCCTGTCACCAGGTGCATGACCTTGGACAGATTACTTAACCTCACAGGCCGCCTGTTTCATACATCTACAAAATGGGTATAGTTGTTGTGAGAAGCAAAGTAGTTAATCCTGGCACAGTGTCAGCCTTCAATAGGTGTTATTTGTCATTCCCCAGTTATACCCCCGGCGTTATTTTATTGCTGCTTTCTTGCCCAGATGGTGGTGTTTTTATGTCTGCCTATGTTAAGAAATCATTTACTTGGAATGGTAGATCTCGATAGTGGGGTCATCTTTGGAACTGCCTAGGTAGGTTTTAAAATATTGATGCCTGTCTCCCACCCCTAGAAATCCAGATTCAGTTGATCTGGGGAGTAGCCTAGGCAGGGGGAAGTTAGCGGTTCTTAAAGTGTGATCCCTGGACCCGCGGCTCAGTATCACCGCGGAGCTGCTTGTTGAAAACATAAATCCTCAGGCTCCACCCTGGACCTATTGAGTCAGATTCTTGGGGAGTAGAACTCAGCAAAACAGGTCCTCTGGGTGATCTGGCATCCATGAAAGTCTGAGAGCCATTGCTCTAAGGGGAGGCAGAGCCCTGAGATAACCTTATCCTAAGTACAAGGCCTGGAGACTGAGGCTGACCTAGAGGACCTATGTATTCGTTTACACTGAACAGTGAACCACTAGTACACTAGTCTCCCTAGAACCCTAATATGCTGTGACTGTACCAGCCCATCTTCTCCCAGCCCCAAGGAAAGCCAGGCCCCCACCAGAAGTCTCTTTATTAAATGCTGAAGGACGTCAAGCTAAAATAGCCCGATTTGCACATTTCATGATGGGGATCATGAAACCATGAACCAAAAAATGTGGAATTCCTCTGAATCCACGTTACCCAGAGTCCATTGGCTGCAGCCCCTCCCCTCATATCAGAGTAGCCCTGCCACAGGCCTGTGGGCCCTAAAACTCCCTCCCCTCTTCTGGGCACTGAGGGATGGGTACTGCTATCCTTTGCCTTGGTTACTGTCCTTTTCCTTTGCTCCCGCCACCCTGCTCCCTCTCCCGTAATCGGTGCAGTCTGTCTTGTATTAATACACTTCAGAAGGTTTTAGTTGGATATTGCAGTCCATAGAGCTACTCTGTCCCTTCTAGTGACTCTGTATAACTCTGTTTTGACACCTGACACGATGCTCTGACACTCTCAGAGGCATGGATGTCTATTTCCCTCTTTTTCTTATAGAGCAACTCCCAGAGCACTCAGAATTCTCTGGCACCTGTGTCTTGTTTCCTGCTCCTTTAGCCATCATTAGTCTCTTTTGAAAATAAGAAATGTTTGCATTAAACTTTTGCCTTCAGTGTTTGTCCAGATTCTGTGGAACTTGTGATCAGAAGATGTCTCTCCAATGTCACACAGTGTAGCTTTCATCATCTGATTCAAAGAGAAAGGCCATTGTAACTTGTAGTGAAACAAATGCCATCTGTGCATCTTTGGTGGTGTAACTTCTCGCAGGAAAAACACTCGTGTTTTTCTCATGCCTCATGGAACCATCCACGGAGAAACTTGTAGTAAAACTTTATACTTTTTAAAAAATGATTCATTTACTTCTAGATGACTTTGCCTCAGCTTCGCAAGTGAATGAGCAACAAAATCATCAAAGCAAGGGCAAAAGAACAGCAGCAGAGGGCGGGGGGAGCAGAAGAGAGAAGGTGTGAATGAATTTGCCGGGAGGCGGGGGAAGGAGGCAGAGTGGGAGGCGGATCCACGAGTATCCAAACTCTAGGCCAAGGAGAAGTTACTGCAGATGGGTGTTAAACTTAGTCTTAGCAATAGAGGCAAAAAGGGAAACGACAAATTCTGTTGCTCAGTAGCAGGATGTTAAGGGGGGCTTTTCCTCCTGCTGCAGAATCTCAGCCAGTCCCTTAAAGCTAAGAACAAGGGGTATTATGCGGCCATTCCACATTCTATGGAGGGCAGAAGACCATCCACACAGAACTTGCTAAGCAGTGGCCCATAAAATGGAGCTCAGTGACCCTGAGCCCAGCACCTCGGGATGTGGGGAGGAGGGGAGGGGTTTGATGTGGAAGACAAGAGTGGTGAGTTGTCAGTACGCTGAGAACATGACTCTTGACCTCAAGCCAAGTGGAGGGAGTTCCCAGAGAACCACTGGGAGAAAAGGTGGGGTGCCCCCCAGGAGGGGAGATGGACATCTTGTCTCCTGGCTGGTCCAAGCAGAGCAGTGGAAATGGTTGTGCCCCCTGCTGTCACAGGACTGGGACAGAATGTGGGAGAGGCTTCTCAGGAGAGCCTGACCTGTGTCCCCAGGTGTTTAGGAGGACCCGATACTGACTGCCATAATGTCTAATATACACTGAAATGCTTCTGACTAGGCAGGGTGACACTGTGTGTGTTAAACTGTGCCCTTCCACACACTCCAGAGGCAGCTACCACAGGAGGATATACAGTTATCTCTACCTTTGAACGATATCAGAGGCTTTGCTAATTAGCATAATGAGCATAATAAAATGGATTTTATTTTGTGAAACTAACAGGGCTGGAGTTATGTAGATTGGCCAAGTGTTTGTGACTCTCCTCACACTTGTGTGAACTGAGTGTGGATCTAGGGGCCTGTAGCCTGTACCCTAAAAGGCACCAGAGGTTTGATCCCTAAAGGGTTCTGTGGCTAGCAGTTGGTTTAAAGGAATCTGGTTGTCTGATGCTAAACCTGTAGTTTATTTGAATCTTACCTCTACAACACTGTGACGTTTCCCTTGAGTGAGTCTCTTGTGCAAAGACAAAGAGCTTTCATGATAAGCTAATAGCAGAGTTGTGAAGAAATAATCAACCTCACCTACTTCTATGGATCGGCAGCTGCTATTACTTCCCACAAATAACCCAATGGTCGTGCCAGGCCAGATTGGCCTAGGATGGTTCATAACACGGAAACTGACCTGGAAAAATCTAAAGGTGAGACCCTGACTAGAGCTGCCTGGGACAGGAGAGTGGAGAGGAAGGGCTGAGTGAGGGTGGCCTGCAGGTGCAGTGCTGGGTGAAGGCAAAGAAGTATGTTCACTGTGGTCAAGTGGAGACTTGGCAGGCGTCCCCACCCAAGAAGATGGAGTGCAACACTTCTGATAGAAAGTCGGGTTCTTTCCAGGCGCACGGTAGGTGGAGGGACTGAGGGAAGTGTTTGGTAGGAGGGAGCCAAGGGTGGGGACACTTTGCTGGAGACCCATGTGGTTGGAGATCTCCAAAATGCTCCTTGAGCAAGGAGCAGTCATTTGGACGTCAGCCACTTCCCAGTCTGTGAAATCGACCTGCCTCTTGCCTCCCCCCCTTCTGGGAGCAGGAGCCGGCAAAGTGAGTGGCAGACAGTAGGAAAGTCAGGTGGGGGCTTCCCCGGTGGCGCAGTGGTTGGGAGCCCGCCTGCCAATGCAGGGGACGCGGGTTCGTGCCCCGGTCCGGGAGGATCCCACGTGCCGCGGAGCGGCTGGGCCCCTGAGCCATGGCCGCTGAGCCTGCGCGTCCGGAGCCTGTGCTCCGCAATGGGAGAGGCCACAACAGTGAGAGGCCCGCGTACCGCAAAAAACAAACAAAACACAAAAAACAAAAGTTGGGGGAGACCAGTCAGGAAGCCAACCACCTTTGTGCCCAGTGCCCGACTCCGCACGTCTGCAGGCTTCAGATGGGGAAAGCTTCCAGTTAGATGAGAGATTAAAGCTCTGATGGGAGGCTGGACTGGACTTCCATACCTAAAAATGAGATGTTTCTTAATACCGGAAAGTGACCGAAAAAGCTTTAGGATACGCCCCACATTTCACCCCCGAAAGTTGAAGAAATAATTCAACAGAGGGGGCTTAAAAGGGTGATGATGAGAGGAAAACTTTATTTTTTAGATCCAGCTGAGTCCAACTTGATCAAGTATGTACAACTCTCATTATTGAAGAAAAGGGACTTCATATTTTTACTGTAACCTTCTAAATTATGTTTATATCACATTAAGTAGAAATCAAGGGGTGGCAAATTAGTTTTCAAACATAATCTTTAAAACCACCGACTGAACAGCAGTGTGGGAAGGCGGGGCAAGAAGACAAGTGTCACTTACCCGTTGCTGCTGTAACAAATTACCGCAAACTTAGTGGCGTATAGCGACACAAATTTATTATTTTACAGTTGTGGAGGTCAGAAGTCCGAAATGGGTTTCTCTGTGCTAAAATCAAGGTGCAGGCAGGGCTGATTCCTTCTGGAGGTGCCAGGGAGGAATCTCCTTAGTTTTCCAGCTTCTAGAGCCTGCTCGCCTTGGATCAGAGCCCCTTCCCCCATCTTCAAAGCCAGCAGCAGAGTATCTTCCAATCTCTCTGCCTCTGCCTCTCCTGCTTCCTTTCACTTATAAGGATCCTTGTGTCTGTGGGATTATCACCCAGATAATCCAGAATGATCTTTCACCTCAAGATCCTTAACTTAATCATACCTGCAGAGTCCTTTTTGCCATGTAAGGTGATATATTCACAGGTTCCCGGGACTAGAGGGTGGACGTCTGTGGAGCGAGGGCGGGCGGCATTATTCCACCTGCCACCACACAGGAGCTGGCCTGTGGTTCATCTCTCAGAGGACCCCTCACCCTGGCCTACTGGTTAGCCAGGCAAAACGGTGGCCTCGAGGAAATAACCTCTGGGTAATCTTGGGGAAAGCACATAATCAGTCCATACTTCAGTTTCTTCAGCGGTGAAATAATACAATGGGCTCTAAAGCATCTTCCAAATCTAAACCCTATGCTCCTCTTTTCTTTGGCAAAATAAGGATTTGAAGAAATCTGGTTGCTTAACTCAAGAAGCCAAACTGATGTTGTTCCAGTGCGCGCTGCCCAGCCCACAGCCCCACCCTGGGCTGGGGAGGCTCTGACAGCCCGCTGGACAGGAGACTGGGAGAAAGCAGGCAGCCCTTTGCTCTCCCAAAGGCAGAGGAGGGGCCTGGAAGGCACAGGTGGGAGTTTCCGGCTGAGAGACCTCTCCAGGGGAAGGCAATGCGTTGAATCACCATCAAAGGCCTTGGGTGATGGTGCCAATCTCAGAAATGCCTGCTGACTCAGAGCTGCTCCAGTGATCCAGGGAAGCCCAGCAAGATGAATCACGGCCCTCTTAGGCCTGCTCCTCTCAAGTTGGAACACAGGCTCCCTCTGATCTCCCTGGAGCCTCAGGATCCTAGAACAGCAGGTCTCTGAACACTGGAGATGGATGGAACCTCAGACACCATGTCACAGATGTCTTTCCCTGTCACGTGATCTAGAGCTGGTTGTGTTTTGGCTCTCCAGCTACTCGGATAAATTGTACTGTTTTGGTGGCCCACCTCCCTCCCTGGTTTGGCCTTAAAATTAAGGTTCACTTTGCACCCTCAGCCCCATGGGCCACAGAGAGGCACCCAGGTCCTCAGGACTCCTGTAGGCCACCTACACCTTCCATTTTCGAGGTCGTGTCATCTATCAGCAAGAGCTCTGGGCCATAGATCAGGGAACCAGGGCTTTCCGTTCCTGTCCTCTGAGCAGCTCTGGGGCCTTCAGCAAGTCACACCATCCCTTTGGGCCATGTAGGGGTTTGATGATATTTCTTCCAAAGCCCCTTCCAGCAGCCATCTGAGGAGATCAGAATAGATCATCCTGAAAGTCCTCTTTGGTTCTGGAAGTGAGTCATCCTCTGTCACAGAATTCCTGAATACGGTGAGTCTGACTTGGCTTGGGGAAAGCCACAGCTACCCCCAATGCAAGCCTTCCTTGGTTTAGGTTTTCCTGTGACTCTTGACAGACACATCTGTCCCCCTGCCACGAAGCTCCTGAGCCACAGCCTCTGCACCCAGGCATTCCGCCGAGGGCCCCTTTCCTTTCCTGAGCAGGTTTCTCAGTCCTGCTCCTGCCAGCCTATCTAGGTGATAGGCTAGACTGTCACCTCTACGTGCCAGTCCCCTGGGGGAGGCGGTCAGAGTTGCGACTGTGGAGACCAGAAACTGGACCGGGACTTATTATTCATCCATGTGACAAGCCTATCATTCCTCCTTCATCATCGGGCCTGCCTAACCAGACCAGCACTGGGGTCACCGTGTGTGAGAGATGGGAGAGACTCCTGCCTGTGTGGTAACCCCAAGGGCAGGCACTGCTCAGTGGGTGGATGTCACTTCTGTCCCTGGAGCCTCTGGAGCACCCAGGGCCCCCATCCACCCACTCCACCCTTCCAGGGCCTCTGTGTAAGGCCTCGTCCCCCTGCCTCAGGCCCTGCCACACTTTGCCAAGGTTCCAGAACCTTCTTGGCCCCTTTGAACCAAACAGGTGCTCTCTGAAAGAGAGCAGGGTTGCCTTTTGCCACATCCATTTCAGAGTCAGCGGGCATCTCATGTATCCCCTTAAAAGAAAAAAAAAAGTGGGCTTCCCTGGTGGCGCAGTGGTTGAGAGTCCGCCTGCCGATGCAGGGGACGCGGGTTCGTGCCCCTGTCCGGGAAGATCCCACATGCCCTGGAGTGGCTGGGTCCGTGAGCCACACAACAGTGAGAGGCCCGCGTACCGCAAAAAAAAAAAAAACAACCTTTTTCTGCTCATCCAGCAAGGAGAAGCATGTATTTATGTCATGGGTTTAGGCACCACCCTCACCTCTGCAGAAGGACACAACGCAAATTATGTGTGTAAACTAGCCTCCCCTGGGGTCCAGGCTCCGTGCAGACGGGGCCTCCAGGAGAGGGTCTGCCCCCCTCCTGGACGTGTGCTCAGCTGCGGGAAGGGAGAAAGGCCTATTGTTCCCGCCGGCCACGTGCTGGGTGTTCCCCGAAAGGCAGAAAAGCCTCCGGGAGATCAGATCATCTCCTGCCTGGTGTTCTGTTTGGTTTTGTTTCTGGTCTTTCCTTTTTTGTTGTACCTCCTGGCCCAGGCCACCCAGCCCCCCGGCCCCGCGCTGAGTCCGTCCTGTACCCTGTGCACAGCGAACGCCTTGTGTGAGCCTTTGATGTCCTCACTCAGTTCTGGGGGGAGCGGAGGGAACATCTCCCACCTGCGAGGCTCCCCTGGGGGCCGGGCAGAGCGAGTGAACAAAGGCACGCGGGGTGGGGCTGGGATGGGGGGCAGGGCCTGGGTCGCACTGTAGGGCCCCCACCACCACCACGCCGGGATGGGAACGGGGGCTGCTGCTCCCCGGCGAGTGTTGAGATGTGGGACGTGGCAGGGCTGGGCCGCCAGCATCACCAAAGTCTCAGGTCTTCGGAGCACCCACCCCGCCGAGGCTCCGAGGGAGAGTCTCACAGGAGGAGCCAGGAAATTCTGGTCGCCCGTCTCTGTCACCGTGTGACCTCGCGCCTCCCCGGGTGAGCCTCTCTGCCCGGAGAGGGGCAGTAAGTCCCGCCCCGCCCGCCTGCTTCCTGGGGCTGAGAGGCGCTAACACAGCCCTCTCAGAGGAAGCGCTGGGAGAAGCAAAAGGCCTTTGTGAGTCAGTGGTGGGAGTCCAGTTGCTGGGTCCTCACCCATGATTTACCCGCCACCCCGGGTCCCATAAGCATTTGGTGAGCTCGTGCTGCCCCCTAGTGGCTAAACCGCTCCTCATAATTCGTTTCTTTTAAAAAATTTTTAAATTTATTTATTTATTTATTTATTTTTGGCTGCTTTTGGGTCTTCGTTGCTATGCGCGGCTTTCTCTAGTTGTGGTGAGCGGGGGGCTTCTCATCATGGTGGCTCCTCCTGCTGCGGAGCACGGGCTGTAGGCGCTCGGGCTTCAGTAGTTGTGGCACACGGGCTCAGTAGTTGTGGCGCACGGGCTTAGTTGCTCCTTGTCAGGTGGGATCTTCCCGGACCTGTGTCCTCTGCATTGGCAGGCGGATTCTTAACCACTGCACCACCAGGGAAGCCCATAATAAGTTTCTTTCCAATTAAATTTCAATCTTCTCAAAATCATCAGAAAAATTAAGGATGAATATGTAATAATGAACCCAGCGTGGATTCAATCTATTTTTATACCAATGCAGTCATAAAAATATATGTTAAAATATTTTTTAATGGAGGAAGTGCCCCATGAGGGCAAAAGTGCATAATGCAGCCCTGGTCCCGAGGTGGGAAGCATGTTGGAGCTCGCCCTTCCCCAGGCTGCTACCCGGCTGCTGCCTGCTCCTCCAGGCCCACGGGGAGGCCTGCCCTGGGGACTGATGGTGGCCACTTGCCAAGGCCGTCCCCAAAAGGGCCTGTGTTTCCCCCAAGATGATGGAGATAAGATGGAGGAACAGATGGAGAAACCAAAGCAGCTTGGCTGCTTTTCTTCAGCCTTTAAAAAGCCTTTTAAAACCCCCAAAGATTGCAAAATGCCTTGATAAATAGCTACCTTTCTCTTTGCTGATATTGAGGCAGCACTAGTTGGCCTGGAGAGAAATTAGGGCTCTTGCATATTAACAATAACAAGTGACAAATAACAGTTGGGTTCCCTCTTTATGAGAAGTGTTCTCACAGACTGCTCGCAGCAGCCCCAGGTAGCAACTGCCCCTGTTTTCAGATGAGGAATTTGGGGTCTGAAAGGTCACATGCTGGTGAGAGTGGAACCATAGCTTGAACCCAGGGATTCTGGCTTCACACCCCTCGCCCTCGAGTGCTGGGAGTTGAATCACTCCCACTCTGCATGGTGGAGAGGAGAACGCTGCACAAAAATCAACAAGCCTTTTTCCTCCATACCTGTGGAATTAGTAATCTAGTCAATAGTCACCCTTTAGTCATGATGAATTAGCAGCTGAAATCTCATGCCCTTTCACCTGGCTAAGCACTTTCCTTTTCCCTTCTCATCTGACAGAGATTCCTTGAGAGCCTTGGACATTCCAGACAGCTCTTCACACCCCTCCCAGGCCTCTTCCCAGGCTTCAGAGGAGCTTCCTTTTAGACTTAGCCTCCTGGCATTGGGACAGGGATGAAAGGTTGCTGGACTTCTGGAGGCTTCCCTCCATGGCTCCCTCCAGCCCCTCCTCCTAAACAGGCAGGATGATGGGCAGAACTGAAAAGAATGTTGTCAGTTTGGTGCCAAATATCGTCTTGCTTTGAGGAAGCTGTAAGCACAACACTGAAAACACGGACTGACAGTGGAGCGGCAGGTGGGCAGCCATATCACAGAGGACTCGGGGACCCAGGAAGGCAGTTGACAACCCATCACAGGTGCTGGGTTTGCTGAGAAGGGCTTCTGACACCCACAGTGCAGTGAAGTGACACAAAGACTTGCTTCTTTATCCATATGAGGCGTGAAAATTCGAGCAAGTGTGCAGAAAAGACTGAGTGAGATTATATGTGGGTTCTTACACAGGCTAGGAATACTCACATTTCATAAACCTCTCTTGTATGCCAGCCCCTGGCCTTTTTGCATACGTCAAATCATTTAACCATTGGAAACCCCCGTGAGGTAGGGATTATCTGCCTGGCTTTACGTATTAGTAAATTGAGGTTCAGAGAGGCTGAGAGATTTGGCCAGGATCACAAAGCTACTTAGGAGAGTATCAATTCAGGGCATGAGATAAGCTCCAGAAAATGTTTTCTTTTGGTTTTTTAAAATAAATTTATTTTATATATTTAATTTTGGCTGCTTTGGGTCTTCGTTGCTGCACGCGGGCTTTCTCTAGTTGCAGCAAATGGGGGCTACTCTTCATCGCGGTGCACGGGCTTCTCATTGTGGTGGCTTCTCTTGTTGCAGAGCACGGGCTCTAGGCCCCCGGGCTTCAGTAGTTGTGGCACGTGGGCTCAGTAGTTGTGACTCGTGGGCTCTAGAGCGCAGGCTCAGTAGTTTTGGCACACGGGCTTAGTTGCTCCGTGGCATGTGGGATCTTCCCGGACCAGGGCTCAAACTTGTGCATTGGCAGGCGGATTCCTTAACCACTGTGCCACCAGGGAACCCCTAGCTCCAGAAAATGTTGCACCCTTGAGACCATAGTTTGCCTGACCCAAGACACCTCTGGATACTTTTCTGCTTTGGGGCCGAAATGAGCCCCTCGTAGCATGTTAAGCATGTTAGGTTAGTGTGTATGGTCTCCCCACTGATTGGATTTATAAGTTGAGTGATTGGATAACTTATGTGTTTGTGCCCGTCCTGCTCCACTGCCTGCAGCCTCGGCCTTTGGCCCAGTTTCCTGTTCCCTGCCTCCACCACACATGAAGGCCGAGTCCTGACTGTGTCAATCCCAGTGGCCTCATTTGTCTGTCTGCCACAGATGTCTGGCCAGCTATGGGCAGCTGACCAAGATAAGGATGGAGAGTCCATGGGCTTTGCAGCCAGGAGGGCTTGAGTTTAAATTCCACCTCTGCCATATTTTCAGGAAAAACAACTCAGATTTTAGGATAGGGATGGGGACGAGGATGTTAGAGTCAGAATCCTGTGGTCTCAGCTGGCTGCCAAGTAGAGGAGGGGAGGAACCAGGGCCAGCCCTCTCCAGAGCAGGCTGGACCTTCCTGCCCGGAGATGGGGAATGAGCCCACCGCTGGCAGCTGGCAGCCTTCAGCTCAAGGGATACAATTTCAGGGCCCAAATAAGACTTCGGCACCTCTGGTTCTCCAAATTCTCTCCCACATAGTGGTCTAAAACTCACTTTTAAGGCTCAGTGTAACCATCCCTGGGATGGGACCACACTTTACAATGTTAAAGAGAAACAGCATGGGATTGGAGGGAGCATTTGCGTGGAGCCCACCAGAATCTGTGCTTTACACCTGATCCGTGGCCTCTGCTTTCTCATCTTTAACGTATAAAGCTAATACTGTATGATGATAAAGCTAATACTATATGATGATAACTAACACAGCTGCTCTTGACGCTTTTTTTTTTAATTTTAATTTTTTGGCTGCATTGGGTCTTCGTCGCTACACGCGGGCTTTCTCTAATTGCGGCGAGTGGGGGTTACTCTTCGTTGCAGTGCACGGGCTTCTCATTGCAGGGGCTTCTCTTGTGGAGCACGGGTTCTAGGTGCGCAGGCTTCAGTAGTTGTGGTGCATGGGCTCAGTAGTTGTGGCTCGCAGGCTCAGTAGTCACAGCGCACAGGCTTAGTTGTTCCGTGGCATGTGGGATCTTCCCGGACCAGGGCTCAAACCCGTGTCCCCTGCATTGGCAGGCGGATTCTTAACCACTGTGCCACCAGGGCAGACCCCAGCACTTTTTACATAAGTTAACTCCTTCTGTGCTTTCAACAGCCTGATTCCCATTTTCCTGGCAAGGTGGGCATGTAGGTCAGATCAGCCACCCAGGGTCACACAGGGTGAGGAGCGAAGCTGAGCTGTGAGCTCAGGTGGCAGCGGCCCTGCTCTTGGCCTCAGGTTCTCATGGGAATAATGAGACCTTCTGCTCAGGTGAGAGGGCAGGATTAAGAGAGACCCTGCATCTGATGCTTTTGGCACAAAGCACGGCCTCAGTTAATGCTCTTTTCCTTCCTGGCCTTTTGGATCTGTGAGGAGGGAGCCATAGCCTACCTCTCTCAGCAAAGGTCTGCCTTGCGCATGTAGGTCCTGGATCAGTCTCTGAAGGATGAATGAAAGGGCAAGTTTGGACAAGGTGGATGGCAGGAGGGAGGGAGGGGGCACTAGAGGTAGAGGTGCACAAGCGAGGCCGCGGTCAGAGGGCTGAAGCTGTGGCTGGTGCCATGGTGCTCCCAGGGCCTGGCCTGCACACCCACGTGCCACCACGCTGGCTGTGGGTTCAAATCCATGAGAGGGGCTTCGGCTCCTAATGGCATTAGCCTCAGAGACCCCCCAGCGCCTGGGAGCCCCGAACAGCTGGGAAGCCACTTGTCCCCTTCTAGTGCAGAGAGGACAGAGCTATTCCTTGGGCTGGCGGTGTGGGCGGTGGGTGGAGCCTGGGGGGCTGGTGTGAGGAAATAGGGCTGTTCTGTTCCAGGCCTAAGATAGCCCAGGCCCACACCCAAGCAGTGGCTGCCCTACCCCTGTTCTGGCCTGAGTAAGCGACTGGCAAACAGAGAACCAGAAAGGGGTCTCTGTAGGGGCCAACGGAGCCCAGCTCTCTGATGGAAGGACTCCAAGCCCTGCTGGCACAACTCCGCCAGAACCCGGCTTCACCAACCCAGGCAGTCTGGGCAATGGTTACTGAGGTACATTCATCTCTGTTTATCGAGATCACGCGGGCCAAGGCCGGGTGTTCCCCGGGCCAAAACAAGCAGACCTTGACCCGACAACATACCAATGTATTGGTTTCACCATGTTCTCTCTGAATGTCCCTCAGCTCAATGGATACAGCGTGATCAGGATGGTTTGAGATGACAGATGCACTACCACACCCTGCTCTGACATTAGCTGTGTGCTCACAGGCACAGCCTGCTTCTCCCACGCACAGGGAAGTGGGGAAGGTTTTTTCCACAAAGTGGACTCACTGAATCCCAATGGCTTGGATGTTTTGGGAGTGGTTGTTTAAAAAATCCTACACATGGCTTCAGTTTGCTCTGCTCTTTGTAAGGACAGTCACAACCCCAGACTCTGGGAGGGATTAATCCACTGTCCTTGTTCGGTTTCTTCCCACATAACCAGCAGAACTGGGCTTTTCTTGTTCAAGATTTGCCGAGGATAGTGGAGATCCTGCTTCAGTTGCTGGCATTTCAGAAGGGTTCTTGAGATGACAGAACCTTTGCACTCTCGACGTTTTCATCACCGATGAATATTTATGAAGTGCCCATACCGAGGTAGCTTGTGCGTTCTGAACCTAGATAAGAGGGAAGGTTCTCTATTCAATTGCAAAGGGTGGGGAGGGGTTTACTCAGTCAACTGTGTTTCTTTTAACTTCTGAAAGCCTTCCTTTTCCTGGAAAAAAAAAAATGTCATTTTGTTTTTGCAAAGGAAAGAGTAAAGCTTTTGCTAATGAATAGTGTTTCTTCAATTATCATTTGGGTTTCTGGACAGGGCTTGTTTTCTGAAACCCTCAAATTACCTTATTGCTTTGCACTAAAAATACTTAGAGTCACTTGAACATCAGTTGAACTCATGACTGTGGCAGCTTGCGAATTCCACAGATGGTTTCATTTTTTCCAACCCATTCTCTCTCCTTTTTCCACTCCACCCAAGAACAAATCATGCAGACACCACATTGCTGGAGTGAGTCACCAGGGAACCCATCACTGACTGAGTTCTCCGCCGCCTGCGGTCTAACACTGCCCCCTCGTGGTGAGGAGGGCGTGGCCATCTCCTCTCACCATCTCTTACCCCCGTGAGAGCAGGGGCTGCTGCCGGGTCTTAAGGAGCAGGTGGTTGGAGCAGCTTGTGAGGTCCAGAGTGGCCCCCCGGGTCCTCGAGCACTAAAGGCCATGTTATGTGCTCTCCAGGGTGAAAGGCTCTGGGCTGTGGACTTCGCTTTTGCCTCCTGTTTGAAAAACAGTGAACCAGACTGCCTCGACCAAGAAAGCCCTCCCCTGGGAATCGGATGCTTGGAAAAGTGCACGAACTATTCCAGGCCTTTGCAGAAAAAGTTAGCCTTAGCAGGAGCTCCTTCAGTGGGGCTCTGGGTTTTAATCTCCTCCCTGTTCCCAGAGGCTCACCCATGGCCTGACACTTGGTAAATACTCCATAAATACTTGTGAACTGACTTCAGTTAGTTTCTGTCATCAACAGTCATGTGCTGGGCACAGTTTTGGGTCCCTGGTTAAGACGAGGTGTCTAGAGTTTGTATAAAGGACCGTCCCAGCTCTGATTGGAGTCGAGTTGGAGAATTAGTCCAGGCACAAGAGATGACACTTGCCAATGTTTTCATTGCTCAAGAAATAACACAGGCAGTAGGAAGCACCCGTGTTTGGTAAAAAGGAGAGCTCCACCGAGGCTGTGACATCAGGTTCAGCGTTTCTGATTGGTGGGGATTGGGCTGTGCCTTTAAGGAAGTGGTAACAGTCAAATCTATCAAGTACCTCCTACCCTGTACCGGTGTCCTTTATGTATATCATTAATTCTCACAGCATTCAGGGAAATGTTATCACTGTTTACGCAAAGATGAGGAAACTCAGGCTCAGAGGAGTTAAGCCATTCTATCCAAGGCCACAAAGCACTGATCAGGACCAACGGGTTTCTAATGCAGGCTGGTCTAACTCCAGAACCCATGACCCTTCCACCACCCACTGCCAAGGAGGAAAGACCTCAGACCTTATCAGGTATCTCTCTTTGGGCTTAATTTGAAGCAGCTTCCAAAGCAGGCTGCTACTGCTTCTAGGAAGAAAGGGCCAAGTGGGGGAAAGCTGGTGGCCTCGGATACTCTGGGCATGACACTAAACAGGGCCACAGGGTTACTGGGAGCAACCCCAAGACTGGCCAGCTTGCCGCCACGAAGGCAGGCTGGGCTGAGGTGTGGGCCAGGGCACGACTGCTGGACGAGCTCCCAGGGCACAGCAGGTGAGCGGCATCCACTGCCAGGCTATGAAAGACTCGACAATTTCAAATCTCATTCTGTGAGCGGTTTATAAAGAGGCCAGTGATTCCAGGCTTGACATGGAAAGATGAGATCAGAATGGGACTTTAGCAAAGCCGTGCAGGTGGATACACAGTACCGTGGGTAAGTACATGAACAAACCATTTCGGGTTGAATCCTGGCTCAACCAGCTAGTAAGCTGGGTGAAGTCACCTCCTCGTGGGTTCCCCACCACCACAGGGTTTTTGAAAGATGCTTAATGAGTTACTATATGTGAACTAGAACGGCACCTGGAACTCGGAGCACATATATATTGGGGTTGCTGTCTATTCTTCTGCCAGCAGAACTTAGCAAAGTCATATACTCTTAGAGTTGTTATCAAGGGTTCAAGTCTGATTAAGCGCCCAAATGAGGCTTAAGTGGACATGTCTAAAGATACTGCTGCTCCTTTGAAAACAGACAAGTCCTTATTGTGTTCAGAATAAGGCTTACGAGTCAGCTGATGAGAGAGATCTTCCAGCGCCTCCAGCCAAACAGTGACCTCTAGTGGCGGTAGTGCTTATTACTACCTCGTACTGCAAACTAAAAGGCCCCTGTCGGGAAAGAACAGATTGTCAGAGTACGGAAACTATTATATTATAATCCGTGAGGGAGGGAGGTTGTCCTGGACTGAAGGACAGTTGTTCCGGAAATTTCAGCCATGTGAAGCCCTAAGAACTGGCACTGTAGGCATCTTGACCTTCAAAAGTCACTTCATCCCCTCTAAAGCCAGTGCTGATGAGAAAGCCCGAGAACTTCTTTACACTTCCAGAGAATGTACAAATGGTGGAATCGTTCAGTAAATCACACATGTGAAGAAAAGTTTTAAAATGTTCATCTCAAAGCTTAAGGGGGTTCCCATTGGCCACATTTGGGATAATTTGAACAACAAAATACATAACGATAGTAATGAATTACAACCCACAAAATTAGTCCATTTACAAATGAAGAAATGCTCTTCCTTCCAGTGAGACTCTAACTAATACATGTAGAAGGGATGATGTTATAGAATTAGAAAATTATTTTATTTATTTTGGCTGCGCCTGGTCTTAGTTGCGGCATGCAGGATGTTTTAGTTGCGGCATGCAAACTCTTAGTTGTGGTATCCATGCGGGATCTAGTTCCCTGACCAGGGATCGAACCCAGGCCCCCTGCATTGGGAGCGCAGAGCCTTACCCACTGGTCCACCAAGGAAGTCCCAGAAAATTATTTTCAGTAAATGTTTCTGGCAAAAATCATCAATGGATGCTAAAGTTAGCAGGCAGAATTATGATGAAAATATATGATCTTAAAGTATCTGATTAATTACAAAGGTAAAAATAGTAACATTTAAGTAGAGAACACTGGCAGACACTACCTTAACACAATGATCAAAGCTGACACCATCAGTAATGGCACAAATGGACATGATATGCCTCCTAAGAGGGTGCACTGAGAGGACACTCACTTCTGCTGCATCAAAACCCAGATCTAACCACAAGGAAATACTGGAAAATCCCCAATTAAGGGACATTCTACAAAACCACTGTTTTAGACCGGGTGGGGGGTGGGGGAGAGGGAAAGAATCTTATAGTGATGGATTGGAATCAGAAGTTTCATACAAAAAGGTGTAGAAACAATGACACCCCAATAGCCAGAATTTGGTCCCTCACTTAAAGGAACCTATACTTCTTAGAGGAGTGGCTCATTCCCAGGTTGAAAGCAGAAAAAGTACCGGGTGAGCCTGGATAATCTTGTTGTACAAGAAAGTAATGTAATGCCCCAAAACAAATGGGGGCATATTGAAAGGTCAAAGGAGCTTCCACTGGCCTAATTTGGCATGATTTCAACATCATAATGAATAATGATAGGAATGAATTATAACACATTGAATTTTAAAAATCTATGAATCCATAGATACTTTAAAAAATTAAGGAGGTGGAGGGGCTTCCCTGGTGGCACAGTGGTTAAGAATCTGCCTGCCGGTGCAGGGTGACACAGGATTGAGCCCTGGCCTGGTAAGATCCCACATGCAGCAGAGCAACTAAGCCCGTGCACCACAACTACTGAGCCTGTGCCCTAGAGCCCAAGCTCCGCAACAAGAGAAGCCACGGCAATGAGAAGCCCGTGCACCAACCACAACAAAGAGTAGCCCCCGCTCGCCACAACTAGAGAAAGTCCATGTATAGCAGCAAAGACCCAACCCAGAGGAAAAAAAAAAAATTGAAGAGGTGAAGGGAAAGCTCTTCTTTTCAGAAGAATAAATGTTTAAACAAGCTAGAATTGGAAAAATCATTCTCCAGCCAAGGCCATGAATGGATGGTAAAGCCACTGGTAAAAACTCTCAAGGAACAGGACTCAGTCTTCATGTATAACCCCACAGAGTACAGGTTAAAGATACCTTTACAGTGAAGAAATCTGGTAGACACCATCTCGGTCAAGTGATCAAATTTAACATCACCGATAGTAGGACGAATTGACATGTGCCCTCTTAGTGATACACTGAGAATATGCAATCATCTATATAGTATGTATGCTTCACAAAACTGTTTAACATGAATCTAATCACAGGGAATTTTCTAGATTAATGTGGCCTAAGAGATACTCAACGAAATACAATAGATAATCTTTGATTGGATCCTGGATCAAACAACCAACCCACAGTTATACAGGACATTACTACAACTGTCTGAAGAATTGAAACATAAACTGTGTATCACATATCAGTGTTTAAATTTCCTGACCATGAGCACAGTTGTATTGTGGCTATGTAGGCTAATGTCCTTGATCTTGGGTGTTACATGTGAAGGTATTTAGGGGTGAAGTAACTCAAATCGTTCAGAAAAGAAAATGAAAAATATGTGTCTACACAGAGATACATAGAGATACGAAGCAAGTGTAGCAAAACATCAACTATTAATGAATCTTAGGTAATGAATAGAAGGGTAGTGCTTGTACTACTCTTACAATTTTCCTTAAAGATTTGAAATTTATCAAACTATCATATTGGGAAAAATAAAACAAATCTCCCCCAAACAAAAATGTCAAAGTGATGAAAGACAGACAGGAACTGTTGCAGATGAAAGGACTAAAGGCATCGTGTGATTCTAAATTGGATCCTGGACCAGGAAAAGGACATTGGTAGGAAAATTGGCAATATTTGAAAAATGTCAGTGATTATAGTTTGGGATCAATTAAGTTAATTTCCTGACTTTGATAATTATATTGTGACTATGTAAGAGAAATGTCCTTTTTTTTAAGGGAGTATGCACTGAGATACTTACAGGTAAAGGGACATCATGACTGTAACAACTTCCTCTCAAAAATATCAGATCCATTACATACACATACACATGTGTGTATGAGGGAGAGAGTGATAAAGCAAGTGTGGTAACGTTAATATTTGGGAAACCTGGGTGAAGGATATATAGGAATTCTTTGTAGTATTTTTGCCAACTTTTTTATGTCTAAAATTATTTCAAAATGAAAATGTTTTTTAAAGTGTTTCCAATTTCTTTCAACATTTTTTTTCTTATGTCCCTGTAGTGAGTTGAATAGTGTCCCCCCAAAATTCACATCCATGTAGAACCTTAGAATGTGACCTTATTTGGACATAGTGTCTTGGCAGATGTAATTAGTTACAATGAGGTCATGCTAGATTACGGTGGGCCCTAAATCTAATGACTGGTGTCCTTATGAGAAGAGGACACATACAGAGAAAAAAGCCATGTGAAGACGGAGGCAGAGAATGCAGTGACACAGCTACAAGCCAAGGATTGCCAGAAGAATCTAGGAAGGATTCTTCCCTAGAGTCTTCGGAGGGAGCATGGTCCTGCTGACACCTTGATTCCAGTCTTCTAGCCTCCAGAACTGTGAGGAGGAAGACATTTGTTTTAAGTCATCAAGTTTGTAGTAATTTGTTGGGGCAATCTTAGGAAAATAATAGCCACCCATCTGCTTAAAACGGCTCTCCGGTCTACAAGGCACCTTATTCTGGCATCCCCAAGCCTCTGATGATGTTAATAATGATAATACCATTATTTATTTAACACTTACTACAAGCCTAACACTGCACTAAGTATATTATATGCACAATTCCTTTAATGCTTATCTGAATACAGCCGGTTCAACGACTAATTCACGGCTGGGAAATGGAAGCTTAGAGGGGTTAAGTAGTATGTGCAAAATTAGACAGCAGACCCTGGGCAGTGTGACTCCATAAGCCTCACCATTTCTGCTCCAATATTAGTTCATTATGCCTCACATGAGCCCCTCCTGTCAGAGCCTAGTGTGCCCTCTTGGGCACACTCTAAGCTGCCCTGAGTCTATAACTCGAATCTTGCCTCGAGGTTGTACTGCCTCTTCCTTCTTATCCTTTTAAATCCTTCCCATCCTAGGCCCAGCCCATGCTCCCTTATCCTCTATGAACTTTCCAAGGCGCCTAGGCCACAGCGGTTCCTCTTCCTTTTTTTTTTTTTTTTTTTTTGTGGTACGCGGGCCTCTCATTGTTGTGGTCTCTCCCGTTGCGGAGCACAGGCTCCAGATGCACAGGCTCAGTGGCCATGGCTCACGGGCCCAGCCGCTCTGCGGCATGTGGGATCTTCCCGGACCAGGGCACGAACCTGTGACCCCTGCATCGGCAGGCGGATTCTCAACCATTGCGCCACCAGGGAAGCCCCTCTCTTCCTTCTTGAACTCAGCCCTCAGTGTACTGCTTGCTTGGACCTAAAATATACTCAGGATTACTTTGGATGTTACTTGGCTTTTAAAAAAATTGTTTGTCTCCACCCAGATAGCAAGTATCCTGCAAGCAGGTATTAATTATATGCAGGTTATCTGCCACATACCTGAGCATCAAGACTTTCGCTGCCCTATTCCTCTAGGTAGAAACCTATCATGAAAGCTATCATCAGGTGTATATGCAATTACAGTAGAAACTTGACATTTGCAATTTGACTGAAGTTTGCTGACTCTCACTTTCAATCGTGTATAAAATGTAGTCTGAAGGGCTTCCCTGGTGGCGCAGTGGTTGAGAATCCGCCTGCCGATGCAGGGGACACGGGTTCGTGCCCCGGTCCGGGAAGATCCCACATGCCGCGGAGCAGCTGGGCCCGTGAGCCATGGCCGCTGAGCCTGCGTGTCCGGAGCCTGTTCTCCACAACGGGAGAGGCCACAACAGTGAGAGGTCCGCGTACCGCAAAAAAAAAAAAAAAAAAAAAAAAAAAAAAAAAAAAAAAAAAAAAAGTTGTCTGCTACAACAAAAAGACTGCAAATAAATGCTGAGGAGGATGTGGAGAAAAGGGAACCCTTGTACAGTATTGGTAGGAATGTAAATTGGTGCAGCCACTGTAGAAAACATTATAGAGGTTCCTCAAAACCTGAAAATAGAACTACCACATGATCCAGCAATTCCACTCCTGGGCATGTATCTGAAGAAAATGAAACCATTAATTTGAAAAGATATATGCACCCCAGTGTTCACAGCAGCATTATTTACAATAGCCAAGACATGGAAGCAACATGTGTCCATCAACAGATGAATGGATAAAGAAGATGTGACATAAATATATATATATATATATATATATATATATATATACACACACACACACACACACACAATGGAATACTACTCAGCCATAAAAAGAATGAAATCTTGCCATTTACAACATGGATGGACTTGGAGGGTATTATGCTAAGTGAGATAAGTCAGAGGAAGACAAATACTGTATATCACTTACATGTGGAATCTAAAAAAACTAGTGAGTATAACAAAAAAGCTTCACAGATGTAGAGAATAAACTAGTGGTTACCAGTGGGGAGAGGGAAGGGGGAAGAGGCAAGACGGGCAGCGGATTAAGAAGTACCAACTATTATGTATAAACTAAGTAAGCTACAAGGATATATTGTACAACACAGGGAATATAGCCAGTATTTTATAAGTACAAATGGAACGTAACCTTTAAAAATTGTGAATCACTGTGTTGTACACCTGAAACTACATCAACTATACCACCCCCCATATATATGTGTATATACATACATGTGTGTGTGATATTGTCCAATGAATGAAACTTGGTTTATTTGAAAAAGCCCCAAAAAAGAATATACTTTGAGCGGAAAATCAGTTTTGTAATTTAGGGTGGAATACTGAGCCTCGGGCAGCTTAGCGTGATGGTGTGCCTCGTACTCTGTTCAAAGATCCGATGTGTCATATGCTCTATGTAGAACCAGGAAGAATCCACTTGTGGAATTTTTCTATAAGTGCTCCAGCAATGAAGCCACTCGAGTGAGGAATTCCAGTTTGAAAAGGTAAACCACATTATACTGCGGGTTAACTAGTGGAGAAATGTTGGGCACAGTAAACAATCTGATTTTCAACTGACCCAGGAGCCTATACAAACAATGCCACATTCACAGATGTGGGGATTCATATAGGTCTTGGATATCTTTCGAGATGTCGGGGGTCTACTGCAAGGTTCAGGCAGATAACATCAGTGAGCAAAAGGCATAGGATCCAAGAACGGTACCACCATCCACACAGTGATAAATGCAAACTGATACCTGCTTCGCTGTTGCAATTGAGAGGGAGTAGACAGAACTGTAACACACTGTAGTGTGCACACCCCAACCAGAGGGCTGCTTGGTGCTAATCAATTGTTGCCTTGAGGGATTGTAGATCTCATGTATTCTAATTTTTAAAAAAAGTTGGAGGTCTAGGTTTTTATGTATTTCCAATTAAAAAATGTTAGCAGCTAGTTCACTAAAACAAACATTGCACAAACCAAATACCGGTAGCAAGCTGAGATTCGGCCCATGGCCCACTAATTGGCTACCCCTGGGCTGTAGTTTTATCTATCTGCCCCCTTTTGTCTGTGAGCTCCAGGACCCTAGAACCTGGTGAAAGGAATATACACATTCACTGAAAGGCAGTTGGAATAAGAACATGCACTCAAACTTGAAAGATGAGGGCTTAAAAGTCCCATTCAGCAAATCAGTGTATGTGAAATTCATTCATTCCTCATTATTTATTGCATATCCTAGTGCAGGCCAAGCACTGTTGTAGGATTAGGTAAGGGCCATACGGTAATGAATAAATCACATTTCTGCTGCTCTCTTGAAGCTTATATTCTAATAAGAGAGTCAATGATAAAGTAAAATAAGGTAATTTCAGATAGTGGCGAGCATTATGAAAAAGTTAATGTTAGCAAGGAATAGAATGTTGATGGGGGTTGTCAAGAGGGGCTTATTTCTGGAGAGATGACTCTGGAGAGGGGACCTGAATGAAGCCTATCACACAAGATATGGAAGAAAAGCATCCCAAGCAGGGAGGACAGCAAGTGGGAAGGACCAGGAATAGATGTGCACATTTGAGGAAGAGGAGAGGTTGGTTGATCAGGAAGAGGCTGGCAGGGGTCAGATCACATACAGTTGGAGTCAGGGGTTTGTAGAGTGAAATGAGAAACCACTGCAAGTTTTATGTATTAGAACAACATGGGATTAATGTTTCCAATACATCATTAGCTACTGTTTGAAGGACCGTGGCAAAGACGTACCGATAGAAATGCTATTACACCTACTATTGAGATGACAGTTGATAGAGGAAAGGAATTTGATGACATAGAACCAGGCAGGGTAGGAATTTCCTGTCCTTAGAACTAGGTTAGAATTATCCTGAGCAGAGGTGGCAAAAGCAGAAGGGTCAAGAGGACAGCTGGAATCAAGGAGGCTGGTGTTTATTTCATGCTTTAATTATTAAAATCTTGTACTGTTCAGATTCAGAGCTAATCTCAGTAAGGCAGCATTCTGAAATAGCTGTATTTTGAACTGTGTTCATAGAAAATGTAGAATTCAAACTTCTCTAAGTAGTTAGGTGCTTTCTAACATGAATTGTTTGGGTTGCAGGGTTAAAAATAGAACCCCCTTATGTCTTAACACACATACTGTGCACAATGCTGGGAGGTAAGGGCCAGTTTGCAGACAAGAGGTTAAATAACTTGCCACATCACCTTAGAAGAGGAATAACTTGAATGCAGAGTTGACATGGAAGCCCATGTTCCTTTTATTCCAGAAATGGACAAAGTTCAAATGGTTACAAAGTCAAACTGTGTCTTCCAGCTACAGGAGTGGCCACTCTAAGGGACACGAGGGGATCAAGGCTGGACCTAGAATTGATCATTACTTTTGGAGCCAAGAGGTGGGTACTCGACTTTCCCCATGAAAGGGCTTGTCTTAAGAATCATTAGCACGAATACTAAACATCTTATTTGTAGATTTACAGCTGCAGCAGAAAACAAAGGTGAGCGGACAGACACAAATGGGGCGCATACATACAAGGCTGTTGAGGCACAAGCAGTAATGTATTAACATCAGGAACTTGGTGAGATACCTGGTGAATGAGGCCGTAATTTAGTACGTTTCAGAATAACACATAGCCTGGGTTCCCAGACTTCTGAACTTCAGTAAAAAAATTAAAGTTACCAAGCCTTGAGATCTACAAGGACAGAAAAATGTGTTCAGGGACACCATAGGGTTACAATCAGCCAACCCAGAATATGGAAAATTCCAAGACAAATGACCCAATTTCTTTAAATTTCAAGGAAAAAAAAGATGGACAATCTGTGATTTAAACCAAATATAGACCTTGTTTGAACAAACCAATTATAAAAACAAATGAGATAGTAAGGGAAATCTGAATACTAAGACATTACTATTACTCTAAGTATAACAAAAATATTATGGACGTTTAAAAAGTCCTTACCTTTTGGACTGAAATAACGTGATGAAATCATTTGTCTGGAATTTTCTTCCAAGTAAGGGTGGGAGGTGGAATGGTGAGTTGGTGAGGTATAAACAACCTTGCCTGACCTAGAATTGATCATCACTTTCAGAGCCAAGAGGTGGGTACCCGACTTTCCCGGTAAGTCTGAAAATTAAGTTTTTCAATTTGGGTACAGCAGCGTAAGGTTGTCACGCTCTTGACAACCTAGAAAACTGATTCAGTAAAGCACAAGACTAAAATGAGGACACAAGGAAAAGTTATCACCCCAAAGCAACGTCTGACATGCAACCCTCACCTCACACGCAGATGTATCCTCCATATCCTCCATCTTCACAAAACCCCTTCACCCGCGTACTATTTCCAAACAAGGATAGGCTAGGTAAAAATTTCTACACTATTAGGAATTCAGGATTAATTTGTTAAACAGGGCCTTGACATTTGCCTGTGCCTTTCTTCATGCCAGTCTTGTAAAGGAAAGAAACTAGAGGCAGTTTAAGCTCTGCACAAATACAGTTCAGCAACTGTATCATAAAAGCACATGTAGAAAGAACACTTTAAATAACTGTTTATCCTTCCAGAAGTTGCTCATTCATACTAGGCCATGTTAGTCTTTATAGTCAGAAATGTAACTGATTAAGTATCATACCCGACATTTTTATATCCAAGTGAATCTTGTCTCCCTGTGAGGCTTTCTACTTTTTCCAGCCCCACTGCCCGCCATTGCTGAAACGTGTTCAGAAATCTTTGGAATCCTCTTCAGAAGCTGTAACTATTCTTTTTAAACATCCTTAGTGGCAGTGAATCTTCATCTCTTTGTGGGTGTATTTGATTTTTTGAAACAGCAACAAGTCATTTGGAGCCAAGTCTAGTGGACAAGGTAAGTAATCAAGATGGGTAAAAATTTTAATGGAAAATTTTAACTATAAAGCAATATTTATTATGGCCTTTATGATCTCTAAATTGACTTCTAAAATATTGGGGAAATAACTCCATGTGAATAATTCTAAAAATATTATTTTGGCTATGACTTCTGGCTTTTTTTCTTTGTGGTCAGACTTGACTTTAACAGCCAGCCTGGGGGGGTGGGCAGCTCACCTTATTACTTAGTTCTCCTAGCTTAGATAAAAAGCGTCACTAAATACCTCAAGAAAAATGTTAACGTTCAATAGTTGTCTCTAATTTGCTGTCATGTTGAAAGTTCTGGTTTGCTCACCTTTGCAATAGTACTTAAAACCGACTTAAAATAACCTTATGGTGCCATTTATGTGCAAATCAAGTTTTGACTTAGTTTCATGCTATAATAAAACATTTAATGTTACACTGTTGGGCCACACCCATTTGCTTTTTCCATATACACAGAGAAGATTTCTACGATAGCTCCCAATGCAGGTAAGAATTACATTTTAATAATCTCCAACTTTATGTAACGGAGGAAAGAACAGGTCTGTCAGAAAATCAGTACAGCCATTTTACTATTAAAATTTTTCTCAATAATTTATTTAAATAAGATGTATGAAGCTGTTTAGAAAAACAAGATTTGTGTTTTATTTCCTTGTAAAAATCTTTACACATGCAGACAAACCAGTGTTAAGAAAGTATTCACCATCATTTAAACAAATAACCACTTAAATAGAACAGTGTCTGCAATTTCATCTGTATAAAAATAAGATACATTTTTACAGAATTCACTCTCCAGTTCTTATAGCAATAAACAATACACAACTATAATAATTACAATTGAACCTGACAATGGTTTTCAATTAGATACTGCTAGGGCATTTTATGTGCAAAAAAAAAACCCAAAAAAAAACCATAGTTCTTTTCAAAAGAAAATGTCCTCAGTGTTTCTAGAGACCTAGAGTATTTTAAGAAATCAAATCCTAATCAGTTTGCTTTTAATGTTTGTTTCAATTATGAGTCCATACATCACACTGTAGATAGCGAAAATCAGAAGTTGATGCAGGCTCAAAGGAAGAAAGTCAGCGCCTGTGCCTGCCATGTCCTGAGCGACTGCCACCATGGTGCTTGCCTTTGTGAGACCTCTCAAAGGAGCGAGATCTCTCACGCCTGTCCCTATGGTGTCCCCTTTCATGCCTGTGTTTCTTGACAGCGTCTGAGTGATCCCGAGACTTGCTCTGAGATCGAGAACGAGACTTTTTCCTTTTATGACCATGTCTATTTGAACTTTTTAAATCATCTCTGGTATGCTTGGCTTTAAGGTGAGGAGAACCATGATTATGATGTCTTCTTGGGCTTTCACTGTGACTGCGGGACCTGCTTCTTGATCTCGAGCTGTATGTTCCAGATCGACTCCGCCTATTATTATAACTTAGATAATAAAAATTTGATGTTTAGATTCAGTTTCTACTGGGGACGGATTAGTTTTGGTGGTGCTCATCATAGCAGGTTCAAAACAAAACTATTGAATGGTGTCAGTAACAGGCCAGACTGAAGACTTTTATTGTACTTCCCCACCCCTTGCTACCTCTCCTCCAGCCTGTTCACGAATCAGACAAATCTTGAACAAATTTACTATATGTCTATATTCCAAGGAGGGGAGTAATTAATTTTTAGTGCCCTAGATAGCTATTTATTGAATTATCTCCCACATGCTCAAAAGAACCACTGAAGAGCCATAAGTAGCTAGCCATCTAATTATAAAGCTAATTAGCGAAGATTCTCTGGCTATGGCTGTCCTGATTATTAGTTATTAATTAAGTGGTCAGCCAGGCCCTATACTTCACAAAACGTGGACAAAAACAGAATATGCCCTACATACACCACCACAAAACAAAAAAGCCACATGCCTACAGAGCGTATTTACAAACTCATTTCTCACAATTTACCTCATATTAAGCCTAAATCTAGCCTAACTTTGAAAATAGTCTATGTGCAATTTTTTTAAAAAGCCAGAACCTTTACTCCAAATAAGACTGCTTTCCCTAAGAGAGTATTTACTTACTGTCTTCTTGGAGTATGTGATCTAGAACGTGATCGTGTTCTTGACCTCGATCGACTTGCACTTCTGCTATTTCTACTTCTCTTGCTGTCTTTTCTTACACTTAAAAAGAAAAACCCCACACAATATTTTAGTTGCATACTAAGTACGTTAGAAATTAAACGCATAAAAAGATTCCTCGGGCCATTTTTCTAACTCAAGTATACTCACCCATTATAAGGGCTTTTGGAAGCCTGTTGTCTATCCTCAGGTTCTTTTTTGACTGTCTTCACATTAATGGAGATCGGCGACTTCTCTTCAGCTTTTACTTCTCTTGGTGATGCTGTTAACAAAACAAAACAAAACATAATAAGGCATGTTAACTATTAGATTTTACAGAGTGCCAGTTTTGTTTCTAAATGTGACTCCAAATACCATCCAAGTGTCAGTCCTCAGCTGGCTGTCATGAGAGAAAACAGTAATAGTTTCTTAACATCTTTGTTTCTATGCAACTGTTAAGTGCTAAAGCTTTCTAATAACCATACATCTTCAGTACTCAAGTCATTTCAATCCTGAATTAATCTTACATGGTTTAGAGGCTGGAGAAAATCCACCAAGGGTTGAAAGGGCTGGAGTTCCATCGGGATTCAATCCCTTTGCTTTTAATTTGGCTTCTTGTAAGGCCACTTTTCTTTTCTCTACTTCTTTTTCCAGCAATTCATAGTTTGGCTGTTGAAGGAAGTGGAGTTAGTATTTCTCAGAAGTGTAGATTCTTAGCAATGACAAAATATTAACACAAACACTAGTAAACAGAATTACCTTTTTTCTGGTATAAAGCCTGAGAGTTTCTATGCAGATTTCCTGGATCTCCTCTTCAGTAGTACCAAAAAGAAGAAACCAATGGGGACGAGTTGGCAATGGAATCTAAACCATAAAAACACAACAGTTTAGATGAAATTTTCAGTTTTTATTAGGAGAACTGATACTTCTTGTGATTTATCCTACAGGACTATAGAATATATATATCAGGCTATATATATAACCTACCTGAAGAGCTCTAGCTGCAAGGTAGATGCAAGCACATGCTATAGTCTCTGGTTGAAATCGAACAAATACATTGGTTCGAAGACTGTCATTCATATAATTCCTGAAAAATATTTCAACCATAAGCTTTGTATGTAAACCAGTTCTTCTGAAGCTTACATAAAATTGGAGACTCAATCTACTTTATTCTTTTTTCTTCTCATATTTTCATCTTCAATATTCTAGCATATAACAATTCTTAACTCAAAAATCAGTAAGAGATAAGAATTTAACACTAGAATCATTCTTCATGTCTCCTATATATAAGCAAAGTCCTTTAAAATAATTCCTTATTATTCCAAATAGAACGTAAAGTTTTTAAAAACATTTCTATGAAAAGCAATGGAAGTTAGTTCTGACATGACTAGTTTCAGAAATAAACCACTCCAACAATACTTCAAGCCATTAATTACTGACCATCTCTCTCCTTTATCCACAATGAAAAGCAGTGTCAATCAAGTTCTTTCAAAAACTCAATACTGTGAGAGGGGTAAAAAAGGCATTTTCAGTAAGCACTCACCAAATTATATTAAGAAAGCTAAGTAAGCTACTTCAGAAAACCTAGGTTGGGAAGTGAAGAGCAAAAAACACATACAACAGCCTTGTTTACATACCTTTTTGTGACTTATAAATAAAAGCAGTAACTACTTCAGTTAATAAATTACTGGACTTTTATATTAGTGAACCCTCCCCACAAAATTCCTAAAGTATTAAAGAAATTTTACAAATAGTTCAAAAGGTTAAACTAAAAGACTATTTCTTAAAATTCCTTACCCATGAAAACAGCTAAAAATCTGTTTTTTATAGAACATATATTAAAAAATGTCATGCATTTTATAAAAGTAATGAGACTTTTCTAGTATTACTAATATTTATTGAGCCCAAAAAGAACCATGGCAGTCATAAGTCCAGAACATAAGAATTACATCACTTAAGTACTGCACATCATCAACAGTCTTAAGACAGTAGTTGTGGCTGAACCACGAACTCCTTGTTTTAACTTTAAATAAGCACTGCAAATCACACAAAGTAAGTTCTAAAGTGCTATGTTAATATTAACATCTCTTAAAAATAAAGTACTTCTTCTAATACTATTGCCTCCAATAGCCCAGCAGCTATGAATTCATCAAGTATGGTAATGGTGCCATTTTAAGCTGCCGTCTCCATTGGTAGAATTCATGCTATACATACCAAAAAAAATAGAAATCTAGTCAAACTCCTAACAAAAATCATTTAATTCATAATGGCTGGACAACAAATCTATCAAAAATGAACTATTCATTTTGATAGTTACAGGTATACATTAAATACATAGGCATGTTGAAGAGTTACTTCTAGAAGCAAATATACAAATCCTTTTGACACCCCGACAGAACTAGAAGATGCTGCCAGATGGATATGGACCACTTCAGTGAATCTCGGATGAGAGCTTGCACTGGATTGGCTGGAGAGCAGGGCAGCCAATCAGGCCATCCTGAGGTCATGGGCTGAAGTGCAGAGGGCAGAGTTCTATGACTTACCATCATGGACTACCCTTTAATTAAAGAGTAGAAAAAAGAACAAAGTTAAATTGAGTTCTCCATTAAAAGTAATTAGTCAAGCCAAGAAAACAGGAAGCAGAAATAAGCATTATTTACCTTTTCATTAAAAAACAAAAAAACAAAAACCACCAAAACAAACTCATCTCATTATTTTGGAAAGGGAAAATGAAACTTACTTTATTTCTGCTTCTGTTTTCCTGGCTAGGAAAGAAATGTAAAAAAGCAACTTACCAGGCAGTTTGAACCAGGGTTTGATTACGTTCACATTCTAAGACTTGTAAATACATAACAATGATCTGAAGGACAAGGGAAAAAAACTCAGTTTAGCATACTGGTGGTTCTTTCAGAGTACAGAGTTCAATGAACGTAAGTAACTGAAAATGTTAGGTGCAAGTTTTAATTCTTCTACGAACTGTATAAATAATACAGACCAACTAAGATGTACCTGAGAGTCAATGTAGGTTATTATGCTACTAGAGTTCATATGGAGACGTAATGTTCCAAAATTGTGCAGGAAAAAAAATGGAAGTTAAATCAGTTAAGAACAGTATCTAAGTTTTATGTGACAGGAAATGATTATTTCATTAATTTCCCAAGGTACAAAAACCCTAGAGACTGCTATGTTTTTAAAGTTACACAATGGGTATGATACATATTATATACAACTCAGAGTGGGGAAGTAATCAAACACTAATATTTCTACAGTGAAGTTTATCACACTGAAGTATGATAAATTTAAAAACTCATATAAATGAGTTTACCTCAGTTCTGATCTTTCTGGACCTGTATTATCATCACTCTCATTTTACAATTTTAGAGATGTAGAATCTGAGAAACAGATATCTACCTAGGTCACACAACTAATGGCAGAAACAAGTTTCTATGTGCAGATGGTCCTGCCCCCAGAGCACTTGTTCTCTTAACCATCGCACTACGGCTTATGTTGAGCATATGGAAGCCAAGAGACACTGGAGAAACCTAAGAACATTCAATAATGCTAAAAGTGAGCAGCCACACTCAGCATTTCACCATGCAACAGGGTAGCATACTGTCATGTACTTCTGCAGATACACATATTATTTATTCCTTGGCTAATATCTAAAAATATCTGTTTTCTAGGTATGGAAACTGGGTTACCTCAGAAGCAAAAAGAACAAAATAAAGAGTAAAGATTTGAACCCAAGTCTTTTCAACTCCCATTTTACTGATAAATATCAATATCCAAAAAGTTGTTTACAACCAACTCCCAAATATAAATTCATGTAAAATAAAATTTTAAGAAAAACCCTAATACTTACGAACGTAATTTCTGTATTCTACAACTCACCTTATGGGGATGCTTGACATGAACACAAAATCCCAACTCCTTTAGCACCCTCCTCTCTGCCTTGATAACTTGATTTTTGGTGTTAATGTAGTTCTGATCAAGGATCAGGGGGCTTGGAGTCCTATAGTTCGTAAGAAATAAAATCAAAACTGTTTTGCACATCCAAAAAATTTTATTTGTGGCATCTCCATTTTCCCTTCCAACCAACTATTGGCAACAGAAACCAGCTTTTTAAACTCCTGCAAACAAGTTAAAAGCATTAATCTTGTGCTGTCCAAGTTATGCTAATTAAATATATACTTTCTAGACTCAGTTCCTAGTTTACTAACAAAACCCTACAATGAAAAAAATTCACTCTAATGCTCTTAGATACATCCTTGTTGATTTTTTTCATCCAGATATTTTAGGTATATATATTAGGTGACAGACGGCCTGATTTATTTCCACAAACCTCGTTAGTCTCCACAGTCTCCAGGAACAAAACTAATGTGCTCTTGAAAATACGTATTATAAAGGCCTCGTAAGATTATAGTGATTTTACTCATTTTATAAAATATCAACTCTTGGCTAATTTAAGGCCAAAATTAAAATTAGGGGAAAAAACAGTGGGTAGCTAATTCAGATTGCCCTAAATGGGCAATTTGTTTAAATAAACTGATCTAAGAATCTCTGTTAAAGAAAATAATCTGGGAACTATAGATTCAGCTCAATTACCAAAGAAATGTTTTAAAAATCAGATTTAAAATTCGAAGTGATCAATAAAAACCAGGCCAAAACTTGGTCAGAGTTGTCATTATTAGATAGTAACTTTAGTATGCAATGGCAAAAGAGATGGGCAGACCAACCATAATGAACTAGAAGAGTACTCAAGGTCTCTGTGCCAGACTAAATTATGATAGCTTCAAAAGTTATGATGCAGAAGGTGATGTATCAGTGGTTCAATGCTCTGGGGAAAAATGCTTTCAACTAAAACATCTTTAAGTCTTAAAATTGAAAACTAGTGTCTTAATGAGAAGTCTGTCAGGACTTAGACTTTCACTTTAAAGCCTATAAAATATCCCAATGTCCTTCATTTGAGACATTCTTAGATCCAACCAACAAAAAATATGTTTTTATTAAGACCCTGATAAGGTATGTATCTGGGTAGAACAATTAAATACTTTTCCCCATACTCAATTCATTTTCAGCCAAAAGATTCAAGAGCTTTTGCCCTGGGCAGAACACAACATTTTAAAAGACAGTCATTCTGAACATTGTCCCCACTTATAACTCATTTTACCATGCACACCAAATCCAGAAAAATTTAAGCCCATGTTAGCCAAAAACCTAGAGACCCATTTGAAGATCAGAAAAGAATCTGAAATAAGCTTCATTACCCTGTAGTGATATGCTTCCAGAGTGAAAACAATCAGCTACCATTCTTTCTTTTTCAAATTATAAAACTAGAATGCTTAAGTATTTTTAGTTATTCTATACTATACGATTTCTATCAAGTTGGATATAAGACAAAAGTTGGCAAAGCTGACAAGGTGGGAAATAGCATGTTAACAATATTTAAAATGGCCTTCACTCAATTCAATTCTTCTTACAGCTTTGAAAGGTGTGAGAAATGCGGCCAACAATTGGGGAGGGAGCTGATTTCTAATAATGAACCCATTTTTATCAGGACAAATAGGCTACAGGTTCACTGTTCTTTGGAAAAAAACCAAATTTAACTCAAATGAAAACAATGTATGTATGAAAACATATTCCAAAGATCTTAAGGTTTATGATTTTTCAGATGTTAAAACAGAAAATTTGGGAAAAAAAAGTCAAATCTACTTAAAACTAACTGATGGACTAGTTATCTGATGGCCCTTTCATCAGGTATTCATTAGGAGACAGAATACCTCTGGTGTTATAGTTGAGCATCACCTTAACCCTTAACGTGCAACTCAAACAGTAAACTGCACCATTAGGATCCTTATAAAATTATTATAAAAGCAGTTTGTCTCATTTTTTTCCCCACTTTTGTTGAACAAATTCATTATACCTCTTACTAAACTTGCTTTAAGAGTTGATTTCAAATTCTGTTAAAATTCATTTTTTTGCAATCAACCAACTAAACATTTGAATTATGGCTATTAGTCCCAAATCAGGTTTAATCATTAATTCTGCTTACGCAAATTATTTCCCATCCATTCTGCCGCAATCTTTACTTTCCCATTTTTTTGTGTCAAAATCCCAACATTAAACCAATTAAGGAAACCAAACTACTATCTACTATAATTCCACTAAGTATGCAGCTTATTGCTTAGGCCTACTATTACCTGTAGTCTTCAAAGTTAACTTTGTAGGTGTATAATCTGATACCTTCTTTTTGCTCAGAACTGGTTTTACCTCACAAATCAAAGAAGGCTCGATGAATATATAATTTACACTACTAACAAAGACTATTTTGTATCAGAAGTAAAAAAAAAAAAAAAAGTGTCCCCATATAACAGCAGTAAAAAAGATACAAACTGCCTAAGCAAATGGTTTCTTTAAAGTATCAACTAGTACCTTATATGGTAACAAGTACATCAAATTGAATTAAGGCTTACTAGAATTTCTTCCTCCCCAATTACGTAAACTTTCCTTTCAAATAAAAGTCTGAAGAGGTAACATTTTAAAATGTTTTTAAAAGAAACCATCTGTTCAGAAAAAAATTTTCATGCTCAAAAAATACCCAAACCTAACTCTACCTACCTCCTCTGCTTTTAACTTGGTCAGATTTTTCAGATTAATTTATATGAAAAAAAGTATTTTCTAATTTTAATCTTAGTATGAAATTCTGGGTTCTGGTCATTTGATGTTTATTATCTGGTCTCTTAGAATAGCTATTTTTCCTTCAACATGATCTTGAAATACAACCATAACAAATTTAGGAGCAGATCCAAACATGGTTTGTCTCACTCACGTGGTACAAAGGACCAAGAAAATGAAGAACAAGTTCTTTAAGAGACTATACTTAAACGAGATCAGTTTACAAGAAGGCAGACTGCTACTCAACCTACAGAAATTTGTAATTCCAACCTCAAAAGAACGTTCTTTCTTTGGCAGTGTTTAAACAAACACTTTTAGAGCCACCAAAATAAACTGCAGAAGGCTGGACTAAACGGCAAGATCTCTTCCCTCCCAACTCTAATCTATGATCTATATGCATGTTAAAAATACCTCACCATATTCACCAATGAGTGGGTTGCACCAGGCTTCGAATATTTGTCTTCTTTTAGAGAAGCCTTATAGTATGAAGGTAGGTGCCTTAAAACTACATAAAACTCTTAATTTGCTGGGAGTATGCTACATCTCAAAAGCAAATTATAATTGGAAACTACTGAAAAAAAAAGCAATCTTACTTTTAAAATTCAGCCATTTATTCTGAGCTTAAAAAACCATTCTCAAACTACAAAAAATTGAAGAGAGAGAGAAAAAAAAATCCAGGATGGGGCTTGGGCGTTAGTTCTTTCTAAAAGCTCCTCTGGTGATTCTAATACGTAGTCAGGACTTAAATACAGTGACCTAAAGTCTATAAAAACGATGCCTCTGTTATTAGCAAGATCACACTTCAATTTAAAGTTACTCATAAATTAAACAGCACCATAAGACAAACTGATATATAACTTTACCTAACTAAACTGTGATATTGATAGTACTTTCTAATTACATTAACCTATGCAAAAAATTACTAAACTATCGTTCTAATAACTTGGACAGCAAAGACAAACGCTTATAACAAGAAACAGGAGTTTTTCTAAATGGTTCACCAGTGGCCAACCTGTTAGTCCCCGATTCCAGTGACCTATTCTCAGAGCACTGGCTTCTCCTTGGGGATTTTCGATACTTCACTCACTGTTGCCATGACGACAGCTTCATCGCTATGTACCACTCCACATCACCCAGGCTTTGGTAAATGTAGCTGGTCGCTGTATAGTCGGTTGCAAGGGAAAAAAGAGTTGAAGTTAATAACATATACAAGCTACCTGTCTGAGTAAACTTGTAATATGCATAGAACACTTTTACATCCTGCCTTAAAAAAAAAAAAGACTTCCATGCAATTAACAACTCCTTTTAAATTTCATGCTATAATCAGACTTCTACGATTGAGACACAATTTCTCTGCGATAATGACCAAAAGGAAAAAAAAAAAAAAAAACCACAGTTACATCAGACACGACAGTCAAATTAGGTGAGATGTTTTAAATTCCAAGGTTTTTATAGTTAAGAGGACCTACTCTGAAATCAAGGAACACTACTCAAAGAAAAATTTCAAAGCAGATAATAATAAATGATAATAATTAACTCAATAGTCCAAAGAATACTAACAAAACTATTTCCTTTAAGCAAACACAGAATCCTTTGACGAAAGATACAAAACCTTTTTATTAGTGTCATTTTGTTTAAACACCCTGAAGAATCACTTAAATCTAAATATAAGTTTTAGCTCACACCATGCTAAATACCAATTTGAAAACTTCGCAATTTTTAGGGATTCCTCAACTAAGAAGCTAAAAGACATTTTAAAATGAAAACTAAAAAAATCAGTCTATCCCTGGAAATGGTTACAGTTAATGACAAACGACGGCAGAATAAAGAATGTAGAAAACTGAAAAATGCTGTGAAAACTATCTGGGTATTAATGTTTCAGATTTTAAGGTTACTATTGGCTTGTCTCTGAACAATTCCATTACTGCCAACTTACAGACTCAGAAAATAAAGACCACTCACGTAAGATACTAATTGGGTACTAACCGTTACCCAACCTCAAAATGACTTAAAATCCTTTTATAACTAGCTTCCTTTCAAACTGAATACAAGTTTACCTAACATCACAATTCCTTAAAAAGTGAACACAAGAACTAATCTACACCAAGTATATTCTTTTGTAGCACATACTAGAGATCATCTATAGACAAAAACACTGCAACTAAAACTTTTTGGTACTGCCTCACACGAACACATGAAGTGTTACCAGGTATCCACGACACCTAAAAGACAACACTATTTTGGTCTCTATTTTCTTACAAGATCAGATAAATAAATGGGCCTTATCTAAATGCAATCCACTCACTGAGACGGTCATCTGACCAAAACAAAATACCTGTTTAATCCCTTTGACTCCAAACTTTATCATCCTGCAGTCCTTTCAGATCCGGTATTATAGGATATATCGTAGTTCAATGTTGAGAAGTATTCTAACAAAAACCAACCTCAATTGGTAAGGAATTAACTGGGACTTCCCGTGGAAAAACAATCTACACAAAATTTTGCCACAGAATTAACTTGAACTGCAGTGTTTACACTTCCAGCCTTCAGTCTTCCAGAGAAGGGAGGGGAAAAATAACTTACAGAATACACTCACACTTGAGTCAAACGTATCCCCTTTCTTGTTTAATCTTAAACCACAGGACTGGCTTCACAGCACTGTTAGGAATGTCCATAAATGCAACTGCCTCTACAAACTTTAGATAACTGGTTAATTGTGATTTTTCAAATTAAGTATCAGCGTATTCCTATGTGAATTTTAACACCTAAATTAAAGTTAGTTTTCCCTTGCATCGGTTTTAATTTGAGAGGAAAGAATGTTTTGATCTGATGATTGGTGCACAGCACAGCAGTATCAAGAGATCTGTGTTCAATAATGCCAATCTTACCTTTTTCCTCTTAACTGGCGTAGATGATGAAATACATTAATCACATCTCTTATTCTTCTAGGTGCTTCTTCGATTTTTGATGCAAGATTAATACATGCCATGGCAACAATCTGAAAAAACCATGATCCAATAAAAAGTTGTTAGATTATGGCACTACAGAGTACTGCTAGAAAAAAGTACCCCTCTCAAAGTCTAAGGAACTTAACTTGTTGAAAAAACTTTAAGACATAGCTAGGAACTTTAGGACCTTTGGTGAAATGAAATCGCAGTTGACATTTCTAAGCCATAGAGTTACCGGCTATGCTAGTGTAATGCTTTCTTTTTATTGCTTAATCCCCCTTGTGAATACAGAGCCAAGCTCAATCTCACAGGAAATTTTGCATTTGGTTGAAAATTCTAATTCTTGATAACAGTGCACCTGGGCTCAGGATCCATCTTTTGGTTCTAAAACACTTTCCTAAAGTCCCTACTTCCCGGTGGGTGAGAACTAGATACAAAGGCCTGAAACTAACCACTCCCTTTCTGGAAAGACTGGCTGCTGACACCACGTCCGCCCTCCTTCCCATTTCCGGATGAAAAAAAATCCCCTTTCACCCGCCCCCGCTCTACTTACCTCGAAACTGTGCTTGACGAAAGATTTGGAATAGAAAAAACGATGAAACAACACCTGCCCCGTTGCCATCGCCACCTGCAGACAAGAGAGAAAAACGGAAGCGCAGGGGTCAGGCGGGCCCGCACCAGGCGCCGCCGCCATTTTGTGCCGCCGCCGCTCGCTCCCCTCCCCCTCCCCGCCGCGAACAGCTCCCGTCTCCGTCCTCCCGTCGCCCGGCGCCCTCCCACTCTCGGCATGCCCGGGCTCCAGCTGCGACTCGCGGCTGGAGAGCCCCAGGAGGACACCCCCAACCCGGCCGGGACCTGGCGGTACCGGGACGCAGCGGAGAGGGAGGCGCAGCAGGTCGGCCCGGGGCCGGAGCACTGACCTGCGGCAGCCGAAGGAGAATGCCGGCGGCCTGGATGAGCTCGCAGCCCAGGATGCGCAAGTCCGTCTCGCTGGGCAGGTCGAGCCCGTCCTGCATGGACGGAGTGGGCGAGAGACGCTCCTCCGGAATCAGCGAGTGGTCGATGGTGAGCGAAACTTCCGAGTACAGGCGGTCGCCGATTAGGATCCCTCCCGTCGTGGTCGTCGTCGTGGTCGTCGTGCCGGAGCTGGAGCCGCCTGCGCTCGGGGCGGCCGAGGAGGCGGCGGCGGCAGCGGTCGCGGCGGGGTGAGGCCCGGACGCCATGGTCTCAACGAGCTGCACGCACGCCCAACGCAGCCGGAACCCGGAGAGAGACTAACCAGCGTCCTCGGCGCGACGGATATTCCCGTGACCGCCGGGTTCTCGGCCGCTTCACGCAGCGTGCGCTTCCGCCCTGACGTCACCACGCCCCTCCGGCGTGCGCCAACTAGTCCCTTCAGGCCTCGACTGGACCCGCGGCGCCTCAACCTTGCACTGGCCCGGGAGCGGCGGGACGCTCGGGTGACCTGGGTTCCCTCTCCGATGGGCCTCCAGAGTGGTCGAGGAGGTGATCTATTTCCTAAAACAAGCCCAGGCCGCCTCGTTTGTAATATTTTTAACCACAAGTATAATAAGGGAGGCGAACAAGATAGCTTTACAAGATACCTTATCCCCAAGTTCGAGTCTGCAAAATTTACTGTAACTCCTGCGCGTTGACAACTTGTCTAGAATGTGCGTCCCTGTGCTCCCGTCTCTCTTCCTCTAACTTTTCGCATTTAGGTGGCGCAGTTTCGGCGAGCACAAAGGGAGGCGTTGGGTCGACCTTCGCCCACATTGGCGGGTGGAAGAGGCTACTCCGATGTCGTGTACGGACGAACTTGTAATTTAAAGTGACCCGCAAGGAATCTGGAGAAGGGTGCTTTACAGTATTTTTAGAAAACAGGAATGTGAACTACTTCGGCCCCCCACCCCAAAAAAACAAAAAACTCCCCGATGAGCGTGTGGTTCACAGGGGTTTTGAAGTAAGGCGAAGGCTTCGTATTGGCTGGGAGGGCGGCTGCTTTAGCAGCTTCGCTTGCGAAACTCAGGCCTGAGCCAGTGACAACGCCACAGGTTTCGCTAATCTGGAAAATCCCTAGTTTCCGAAAATAGTCTTAGGCCGAGACTTTACAGAGGTAACTTGATTATGCCTGGGGTCTATGTATTCCTGCGTGGTTACTCCAATTAGGTAGTATGGGAGAAATAAAATCTCCTTTGTATACATATTTTTCCCTCTGTGATATTAGCAGTTCTCCAAATTTCCTCAGAATTGAAGTGAAAATAATGATACTGATCCAGACTACTAGAAGCTAGAGTGGGAGGAAAAGGAGTAAATCTTGATTTACTCCAGCCATTTTTTTGTCCCTTGCCTGAACCTCGGAGACGGCCAGGGATGAGAAGTCCCATTGCCTTTCTCTTACATAGCTCAGTTATAAGGCTTAGTTTAATTATAGAAAATTGAAGCCTGGATCTATAGGACAAAGGGAGTTTGAATACATTGAAATATTTGTCAGTGACGTCACTAAAGCAAAACATATTCAAGGGACTTCCCTGGTGGTCCACTGCTTAAGAATCTGCCTTCCAATGCAGGGGACGTGGGTGAGGAACTAAGATCCCACGTGCTGCAGGGCAACTAAGCCCGTGCGCACTAGAGCCCGAGCTGTAACTACAGACCCTGTGAGCCTTCACGCTCTGGAGGATTTGGCCACAGCTAGAGAGAAGCCTGTGTGCCACAACGAAAGATCCCGCATGCCACAACGAAGATCCCATGTGCCACAGCTAAGACCCGATGCAGCCAAAAAAAAAAAAAAAAAAAAAAAAAAAAATTCAAAAACCTCATTTTTAAAAAGTCATTAAATCAATCTTACATCAGTATTTCTGAACTCTGGCTGCACGTAAGGATCTTCAGAGGAGCTTTTATTTATTTTTGGTCGAGCCACGGTGGCTTGTGGAATCTTAGTTCCCTGACCAGGGATTGAACCCAGGCCCTTGGTAGTGAAAGCACAGAGTCCTAACCACTGGTCTGCCAGGGAATTCCCCAGAGGAGCTGTTTAAAACATACTGATGCCTGAGTCTTACTTGTAGGGGTTGATTTTATTGATTTGGGGTGGGCCCAGCCAGTGCTTGAATTTTGCCCATCCTCCAGATATTGGAATGCTCAGCCAGGATTGAGAAACATTGCTCCAATAGAGATACCTGACCTCTCTGCATGTCATGTTCACCTTTCTGACTAGGCTGCTTCCAGGGAAACTTCGCTCTCCAATATTCAGGAGGGATTTAAAATGCTTTAACAAACTTTGAAATCTTTAAAAACTAATTGATGATATGCTGTTTTCCTGGTTCTGATCATCTAGTATGGTTGTGTAAGATAGTATCAGTGGGGTAAGCTTCAATTATTTCAAAATAAAGAGGGGAAAAGAAACCTAATTGGTGATATGCTTCATTGAAACATTGAGCTTCAGTGAAATAAATCACCACCTATATTTGTAATGACTTGAGAGTAATATTTATTTTTAATTTCTTAATGGAACATTTTTCTAATATTTAGAGGGTCTCCCACCATGCCTCTCCAACAGGCTGATTTGGTGATGTCTTGATATATTTCATAATTTTTTTTAATCTCTAGGTCTATGATTAATCTAAAAAAGTTCACAAGCATAGGAGTGAGAAGTTCCGGGAGAAGGAGGGGTTACTTGCTCTACTCCTGATATCTTTTCCAGGTGGACCTCCCTGTTCCCCACACCTCCTGTGTCTGGCAATCATTTCCAGAAGTGCAGAACCACACAAACTATTCCACGACTTTGTGCCCATTTCCCACTCCCTTCTGACTCTACCCCAAATTATATCCAATAGACATGATTATTTTCACTGTTCCTCCCTTCAGGCTCAACAACGGTGGTAGAGGAAGTGGGCCGACATTTTATATGATTAGCATTAACTCATTAAACTGTGATGTTATTGATACTTATAATTTTAACTTTAAAAAAAAATTCATGACTAATGCAGAAGATGGAAAGTAATGGGTCCAGTGGCTCTGCTCCACAAGGTTGTCTAAGGACTGGAGTTGAAAAAAACTTTTGACTATCCTTTTAAGAGTCAAATTCCAGAAAAATCATGGTTTGAAAAGGTTACATTATTCCTGAGTTATTTTGAAGAAAGTTGCTTTTCCATGTACCTACTTCCAAAACATCAACATTAAAATGTGGAAAGACTAAGACCTATTCAGAGTTATAAAGGATCCAGAATAGGGAGAGGTAAAGCGTATGTTTTAATTGCATAAAATCTTTAGTAGCAATGAGTTCAGACAAGTGAGACTGTTCCATTAAGAAGGTAAATGAATATGAAAAAAATATATATGTATAACTGAAGCACTTTGCAGCAGAAATTAACACAACATTGTAAATCAACTACACGTCAATAAAATAAATTTTTTTAAAAAGAAGGTAAATGACTGAGTTGTCATTCGAAATAAAAATAGAATGGTAAGTCTATATTATATTTTGTATATTCTTTCTCAACAAACAGAGGTCGTAGTACTAGTATACCCTGAGTTCTCCCATGTCTAAAAGGAAATCAATGATAATTAAAGTTGCAGTTTTACTTACCAAGACCTGCAGACTTCAGATGATGACTGAAGAGAAAAATGGAATTATCTGTAACCTCCTGGGGGCTACTGAAGAATCATATTCCTGATACTTAAATCAGTTCTCATTCCATTAGTCTCTGCAGCCTCTCAGGGGAGCATGTTTTTCATTAATATTTAAACATTCAGGTTCTTTAATCCTAAAATTACAATTGGCATAATTTCATTAATTTCTTCAGCAATTGGTTAGACCAGCAGAATTTAATAACACAACACTGTAATTTAGGCTAAGGACAAATGAAATGTAAGTCCCCCGCCTAGATGGAGGTACACTCTTAATAAAGGGAATGGTACACACACAGACAAATGTCAAGGTGACTAGTAAGTGCAAAAAGCAGTCAGAGAAGGTATAAGTCATTACGGTTAATGTCAACAGGGAGCACTTAGAACCTTAAGAAGTTGCTCATCAAGTTTCTATTTATGGCAGAAATCAGACACTATCTGACTTTACACATGAACTATTCATGTAGTTACATGACTTTTTCATTTAGTCCTGTGGCAGTTATATGACAATGCATTCTGGTCTGGTTGCTCTCATCATTAGAAATAGTCATTCTGGGGAATTCCCTGGTGGTCCACTGGTTGGGACCGAACATGATTTATATGTAATTAACACTCAGGCATATACTGCTTGGTAAATCTCATAATAGCACTGGCCTGGGCATTCTGCTGCTGGCTCTGCAGAGAACCAGTTCTGACACTTAACCACCGTTTTCTTATTTCTTAAAGTGAGGGAGTCCAACTGGACCCCTTGCAGGTCTAAAATTCTTTGACTCTGATCATCCAGACATCTTGAACCTCAGACTCATCTTTGGTTATTTCTTCTTTATTGTATTTTAGTCACTAAGTCCTGTTGTTCCTTCCTTCAAGGAAGGAAATTGTTCTTGAATCTGCCTGTTCTATTCTACTATATCTGCTGTTATCTCATGCCTGGACCATCACAGTAGCTTTCTAAATGGTCTTCTTGCCTACAGTCTCTCCCATCCCTCGTTCATCCTGGGACATCTCTAAATTGCTCTTGAAATATCAGTTTACTTCTTCCACTTCCTCAAAAAAAAATGTTGAAGATAAAAGATAGAGATCAAACACCTTTTGGCAATTGAGGCTTTCCACAATCTTAACTTACCTTGTCACTCATTTCCTTATCCCATTACCACCTCACCTTATTCCCCTCTATGTCTCAACTTGAACCAAGACCTAGCATTTATGACCTTTAGTATATATTTTGACATATGATTCCATACTATCGTGCATTGTTGTTACTTGATTAGTTCATGGGTGAATTCATTGACTCCTTAAAAATAAGACCATTTTTGCATTTATTTGCATTCTCTACAGAACCTGATAGACACTGTGTATATGGTAGCTACGTAATCAGAACTTGTGGACTGAATTGCATGTTTTTCTCCGAGGGCCTTCCATAGGCAGCCTGGTCTTGCTTTCTCCTTTCCATCCAGAAGTCAGTTCCATCTTCAAGTGCCTGTCCTATCACCACAGCCCTCTCTCCCTAACAGAGAGCTACAGGTCCCAATTTATCCTGTTATTTTTGCAGCACTTTGTAGCAGATCAGCCATGTTTCCACTTCTGCTCTATTCTGTGTCCTCACAGTGGGCTACTTAAATAGCCCACAACCTCTGTTCTGTATAGGCCTGGACTGCAGAACAGGAGGCCTGTTGGAATTGCTGTGCCCAGAGAGTTGCAGTTGAGAGGACAGGACCTCACAGAAATAATATAGTGAAGTCGTTTGGTGACTGAGTATGGACCAAAGCTCTGAGAGTTTTTGGAGGTGTTTCCAGAAACTGGGCATGTGTGACCAAGAGTTAAGGCCAGTGCCAATTTGATAAACTGAACTGTAAAGCTAACAAAACCACAGGTTTGCTTTTGGAGCTAGATTAAAGTTAGTATCTACTCTCATCTCTTTTATTCAAGCAAAGAAATTAAGGTCCAAAGATGAGGCTGCAAATAGCTACTCAGTAACTATCTGCTGATTGCAAATAATCCAGTCAAGCTGGTCCTTGGATGGATTTATTCATTATGGTACTTCATGTCAAAAATTGGCCAACCAGTCTTAGTTTTAGTCAGCAGTTCAAGAGTAAGAAGAGCTTATTGGCATGACTTCCAAACAGACCACATCAAAGGAGTGTGACCCTGCCAACACCTGGGTTTTGGCCCATTGAAACTAATTTAGGGCTTCTAACTTGCAGAACTGTAAGATAATATAATTTAGTTGCTTTAAGCCACTAAATTTGTTGTAATTTTAAACAGCAGTTATAGAAAACCAGTGCAGTGAGAGTTGCTATTTCCTGATATTCTTTAAGAAGTGCTTCTCAAACTTTAAGATGTATACAAATTACCTGGTGGAGACTGAGAGCCCCATTTCCAAAAAAACTCCCAAGTGATACTGATACTGCTAGTCTAAGAGCTTTACTAAGTGGCAAGGCTTTAAAGCACATTAGATGATTTTACCTCTTTTAATAATCTCGGTATGGAGGAAGTGGAACCCAATGGCTGAAAGTATTGGAAGCTCCGTAGTTGACTTACTGGGAAAAAAAAAAATCCTGTCACTCAATAAATAGCCATGCAAATAGAGGCAAATTATTATTATTATTATTATTATTAATGTATTTATTTATTGGCTGCATTGGGTCTTCGTTGTTGCGCGTGGGCTTTCTCTAGTTGCAGAGAGTGGGGGCTACTCTTCATTGTGGTGCGTGGGTTTCTCATTGCTGTGCCTTCTCTTGCTGTGGAGCCAGGCTCTAGGCGCATGGGCTTCAGTACTTGGGGTGTGTGGGCTTCAGTAGTTGTGGCACCCAGGCTCAGTAGTTATGGCTTGTGGGCTCCAGAGAGCAGGCTCAGTAGTTGTACAGCACGGGCTTAGTTGCTCCGCGGCATGTGGAATCTTCCAGGACCAGGGCTCGAACCCATGTCCTCTGCATTGGCAGGCGGATTCTTAACCACTGCACCACCAGGGAAGTCCCGTGAATTGTTTATTGTTAGATTCAACAGACATAAAGTTCTGTCAAATTGCCAAAACAAGTTTTAGACTCACTCTCAATTTCTCTACTTATTGAGGACCGTAACAAACAGTTCAGAGTTTGGTGACAGTCCATGGGCCACTCTTTGAGTGATATTACTCTTTGAATTTTTTAATAATGAATATATATTACTTATATAATTGCAATTAATTATTCTAAAAATATCCAATTCAGTCTGATAATAATAGAAAATAGGTATGAGGTACTGAAACGGTTCCAAGGATGGAGTAATTTTACAGACAGAGAAGGTGGCAAAAAGGAGGTGACGTGTGGTCTGGCTTTTAAAGGCTGCACAGGTGTTTGTCAGAAGGATAACTGTGGAGGAGCATTTTAGGCAGAGGAAAAACAGGGGCCGGGGCAGGGAGGTATGAGATTGCTGGGTGTGTTGAGAAACACAGTGGACACTGTGTTTCAGCCTGCCCAGCGTTCAGTCTCCCTTCTTTCATTTTCCCTGGGGGACCCACAACTTCTCCGTTCTCACTGTAGGTGGCTGAGGTGGGGCTGACCTCTTCCCCACTTCCTCCCAGTGACTGGTTCAGGACAACAGCCAAGTCCAGGGCTTTGGCTGTACTCCTGGCCAGGGGAGGCAGAGAGGTGCTTGTTCCTGCTGGGACTGCTGAAAGGAGGACGTAAGCCTGGAGCTGCAGAAGAGAACCAGTTTGAGAATGAAGTCAGCAGAGAAAAAGAACAGAGACCAGAGATGGAAACCCAATCCAAGACTTCATATGGGCCCCTCCTTGTAGTCATATCCTATATGCTACCCCTGGGATTTTCAGTTATGTGAACAGATAACTTCCTTTTTATCCATTTCATCTTAAACCTATTTTAATTGAAAGAAGACTTACACCAGGAATATTCTGGTGTGTGAGAATACAGTGTGTGTACACCAGGGACTGATGAGTCTGCAGAGGTAGGTAGGGGCTGGAAGGTGAAGGACTCAGGAACAGGCCCTCATTTCTAGAGGCTCTCAGGACCTCTGGAGGGTGTAAAGCAGTAATTACTTCAAGCTATAATATTAAGAATAATAAAATAAAAGAACATTTACTTCCTCAAGCTTTTCTAGTAGTTTCATTTTTATTATTCTTTGTTTGTTTCCCTCTAACTGGGCCTAGGCAATTAAAAATAGAAAGGGCCAGCAAGTCCCTAAAAATGACATTTTAAAAATGATTCCATTTTCCTTTTAAGGATTGAGTTATAATTTTGAGCAGTGAAGTAGCTGACCTCATTTAGTAGTGTTTTCTGTTTCCGATAAGTGTTTAACGCAAGTGGTCTTTCACGGAAGAAACTTTTAGGAATAATAAGAATCAGCTTTTCTGAAGCTCCCTACACATTTAATTAGTTTTCTCAGAGGGAACAGCAGGTAACTTCTGGGAATCTGAGGACCACATTAGCCATTTTGAACATTATGAAATAAAAATAAATAAGCCTCTTTAAAAAATAATAAAATAAAAATAAATGAGCCTCATATCAAGTTCCCTGCATCCAGTTGTCACATTTCTTTAATTTAGAACAATTCCCTAGGGTTTTGTCTTTTATGATATCTTTCATGATTCCAGGTCAACTATTTTGCAGCATGTTCCTTAATTCGGAGTTGTCAGTGATTAGATTATGATTAGATTCAGGTTAAATATTTTCCCAGGAATACTCCATAGATGATGTTGAATCTTTCTCTAAGCTTCACAGCAAGGGGCACATGACGTCCAATTAAAACTACCACAGAGTTCTCTATTCACAAAACAGGAAACAATTCAGAGGTATCTAAATCCTACAGCCTGAGAGCAACTACTTAGAGCTGACATATAATTGCTTTAAGTGTATAGCATTTTCATACACTGGAATCTCAAAAGCAATCCAGTTACTCCTTAAGGTGGGAAGCATGAGTCAGTGGGAGATGTCTGCTGGGTTACTAATTGCTTTGCCTTTCGGTTTAAAAATATCTAGTGCATACCTAATTTTCAGAACAGAAACATAACGAACATAGTCTTATACATACGTTTAATCACTAGTGTATATTTATTCATTCAGTCCCAGCAGGACTATCTCACCTTCCAAGTTAAAAAAGGATCTGGAGGTGGGCTCTTTTAGGCATTGTTAATATGATTCCTTTTAGGCTGCTTTGCATCTGTAGACCCGGAAATCCCAAGCTGGTCTCTCTTCCTTGGGCTGAGGAAGTTCAGGGAGAAATAGGTGGCTGCAGGGAAGAGACAAGCTGGAAAAGCTCCACTGTATCCCCTCAATAGTTTCAGGAACTGTTTTTAAACGCGAAGACCAAGCATCACTTGCCCTTTGCTCGCCCTTCTCAATAAAGAACCTCACAACATTCTGCCTGCTTTGAGAAAGTGAATTTAATTAGTTATTACAGCATTTACAATTTTTACGGAAGGACTCTGGCGGTAACTCCCTTCTCCAGCTGCTAAAGGGCCATCCCAGATCTAGAGGTGGGTTTCCCGGAGGGCTCTACCGTGGGGGAAGTGAACGAAGGGGGTGGTCAGTTGGAAACCCCTTCAACCAAGTCGGCGTCAGCCTGGGGCCCACACCCCGCGAGACAAGTGCCGGGAGTGCAGACCCCACCACCGCCCCGCCCCAAGCCCCGCTACCCCCGCAAAGTTTGACCGTACTCGGCCCGGGGACAATGAACACGTGCAAAACCTGGCTGGGCTGCCGTGGACTCCGGGGGCGTAATGATTTCACAACGGTCATGACGGAGGAGAGGGCCAACCCCATCATTTCTAGGAAGGCCTGAGCCCGCCAGGCCGCGAAGGCGGCCGGGAAGAGACGCTCACATGCCGGAAAAACTGCAGAACTATAGCCACGCCCCGCGCACGCGCGGCGCGCCCTGCCCTCGCGTGGCCGCGGTCGTGCGGCTCCCTCCGCCAGCTGCCGGATCTAGCTCGCGTGCTTTCTCCGTGCGTCCGCCTTCCGCCCCTGCGCAGTCGCGTCGTCGCCCGCCCTTCCCGCCGCCCCTCCCAGCAGCCGGCCTCTTTTGACGTCAGCGGCAGAATCCTGCGGCTTAGTCCTAATCTGATGCCGAGTGCAGGGCGGGGTGGGTAGGAAGGTCGTCTGCTCCTCCCCTGGCCTGAACCTCTCTTGGAAAGGAAGCCTCTTTTGTAATTTCCTGACTTCGAATTAAGCCTTTAAACTGTGCCCGTTTCCTAATAAGGGTGAACACGCCCTCTCACCCTAGTTGATCTTCCAAACTGGGAGTTCTGTTAAAAGAGAACTGTAAAATGTGTTGTTATTTGGGTTTATTTGAAGGCTTTTGCTTGTCGTTTTTATGTGTGCCCTTAGTGTGCAAAGTGGAAGAGTGACATCCATAAAATGACGACTTTGTGTATGGAGGCTGGGATAAGCAGTACCTAGTCCGGCTTGATGAGATTAATGTGATTTTAACTTAGTTTCCATTTGAATAATCCAGGGGTGGCATTTTGAAATGCTGGGTATAAAAAGCTATTAAAGAACTTGAAGCCGTGATTAATCATTTTGTAAGCTGCTTAAAGACAACGTGAAAAGTTATCAGAAATAAAATGAGAATTTAAACTTATAAGGGGCAAAGGTTTTGTCTACATTTTACAGGCAATGAAATTGACCCAAAGATTTCTGTGATTTGCCTGAGAGGGGTGGAATTCAGGCCACTGCTTTCACCATACGAGTAATCTGGCCAGCGTGACTAAGACTGTCTTTAGAACCCGCTGAGCTTGAGCTTTTATTGCCTCTTTTCTTGTCTTCCTACCTCACTTGTTTTTTTCCACTTTCCATGATTTTCGTTTTCTTCCTGAGTTTTCTTTCTCCCCTCCCTCCCCTTTGCTTTCTCTATTTCTTTAACTTCCTCTGGTTTTTTTGTTGTTGTTTTGTGATAGTTGAGCCAGCCTTTCCTTCCTCCTTTAAATGCCTCTCCCTAAATGACCATAAAAGGAAATAGAAGACTTTTTAAAGTTTATTTCCTTGTTTTAAGGGTGTTTTGTTTGGGGGGGGGGATTAGTTAGATATATAGTATGTATATAGTTAGATATAAAATTTCCTCTTCTAAAAGCTGCCTCCTACTTCTTTCCATAGATGTTCAGTGAAAGTAGGAGTGTGTAAGAGAGAGAGTAGTGAAGGAAAGAAAAGAGAGGGAGAGACAGAAGAAAGGACGGAGTGTGTGGTGAGCTGTTTAGAATCAGAAAGAGGAGAAAAATATATATAAACAGAGACATGCTCTAAATTATACAAAACTCAACGTAAAATAACAACATAGCTGTAGGTAGTTTCTATAAAACTCAAGAAACACATCACTTTCAATCAGTCCCTGCACATGCCTCTGTGATGCATTGCCTCAGATAAGTTGTGTCTTTCACAGAATAAACCTGTAGCTTTAGCTGCCCCAGAAGAAACAATCACAGGGGTTCTACCTGTGAAATAATAAAATAATATACCAGTGATTGCAGACTACATGCCACCCCGTAGGCTTCTCAACGTGTTGGCCCCTGTGCCCAGTCCTGCCGGTGGTTTTTGTTATCCTTGTTCTACACTTGGGGAACCTAAAGCCCAGAGAATCCCTTGCCCAGTGTTACAGGCAGCAGAACCTCTGCTGCTATTTCCAATTCCATAGCCTCTGAGTGAATATGTATAATAATAAGGAATTAACATCTAATTTAAAATGAATAATAGAGTTCATTAAAGTACACTATTGCCAACTGACTGAAGTATGCTCTCTTATTATCAATTTCTCTCTTTGGTGTCTGTCTTATTCTGCTTGGTTAACAATAACTTGCAGAAGTTGGCTGGAAACATACTTTGTATTTTGCTAAAGCATTCAAAGTTACTCCTGAAGTTTGGTTTATGTCTTAATTCCCTTCATGAAAGAAAATACACTGCTCTGTATTCCATCATTTAAAAATAATTGGAAGCTTGAGGGCATTATGCTAAGTGAAATAAGTCAAATAAAGAGGGACAAATACTGTATGATCTCACACGTAGAATTTTCAAAAGTCAAACTCAGAAACAGACAGTAGAATGGTGTTTACCAGGGGCTGGTAGAAGAAATGTGGAGATATTAGTCATAGGGTACCAACTACAGTTGTAAGAGGAATGCGTTCTGGGCATGTAGTGTACAGGATGGTGACTATAGTTAACAATACTGTATTATATACTTGAAAGTTGCTTAGAGAGTAGATTTTTTTATTCCCCCTGCTTTATTGAGATATAATTGACAACATTGTATGAGGTGTGCAATGTGCTGATTTGATACATTCATGTATTGCAAAATTATTACCACCATAGTTAGCTAACACCTCCCTCCTGTTACATAATTACCATTTCTTTTTCTGTGGTGAGAATATTTAGGATCTACTCTCTTAGCAACATTCAAATATAATACAGTATTATTAGTTATAGTCTCCATGCTGTGCATTAAATCCCCAGAACTTGTTAATCTTCTAATTGGAAGTTTGTACCCTTTCACCAGTACTTTGCCATTTCCTCCACCCCCTAGCTCCTGGTGACTCTGCTTTCTGAGTTTGGCTTTTTTAGATTCCACATATAAGTGAGATCATATAGTATTTGTTTTACTCTGTCTGACTTATTTCACTTAGCACACTGCCCTCAAGTTTCATCTAAGTTGTCTCAAACAGCAGAATTTCCTTCTTTCTCATGTCTGAATAGTATTCCATTATATATACACCACATTTTCTTCATCCATTCATCAATTAATGGATGCTTAGGTTGTTTCCAGATCTTGGCTATTGTGAAATAATACAGCAATAAACATGGGAGTGTGGATATCTTGATGAGATCCTGATTTCAGTTCCTTTGAATATATACCCAGAAGTGGGATTGCTGGATCATACGGTAGTTCTATTTTTTAATTGTTTGAAGAAACTCCATACTGTTCTCCATAGTGGCTGTACCAGTCTGCATTCCCACCAACAGTGCAAAAGGATTCCCTTTTCTTCACACCTTTTGCTAACACTTGTTATCACTTGTCTTTTTAACTATGGCCATTCTAACAGGAATGAGGTGATATCTTGTGGTTCTGATTTGCATTTCCCTGATGATTAGTAGTGTGGAGCATCTTTTCATGTGCCTGTTGACCATTTGTCTGTTGTTTTTGAAAACTCTATTCTATTCCTCTGCCTACTTTTTAATAAGGTTTTTTGTTGTTTTTGCTGAGTTGTATGAATTCTTTAAGTACTTTGGAACGACTTATCAGATATATGGTTTGCAAATATATTCTTCCATTCTGTAGGTTGCTTTTTCATTTCGTTGGTTGTTCCTTTTGCTGTGCAAAAGCTTTTTAATTTGATGTAGTCCCACCTATTGATTTTTGCTTTTGTTGCTTGTGCCTTTGGTGTCATATCCAGGAAATTGCTGCCAAGACCAATGACAAGGAGCTTTTCAGCTATGTTTTCTTCTAGGAGTTTTAGGGTTTCAGGTCTTATGTTTAAGTCTTTAATCCATTTTGAGTTAATCTTTTTGAGTGACGTAAGATAAGGGTCAAATTCTTCTGCACGTGCTTATCCAGTTTTCCCAGTAAGAGTAGATCTTAAATGTTCTCAACATAATAACAACAACAAAAAATGGTAATTACTGTATGTGAGGTGAAGGATGTGTTAACTACTCTTATTGTGGTAAACATTTAGCAATATATATTTGTATCAAATCATCACATTGTGCACCTTAAACTTATGTAATATTATATGCCAATTATATCTTGATAGAGTTGGAGGAAAAATAAAAAAGAATTATTCATTTCAATGACATTTGGTAGCTGAATAGTAAAAATAGAAAATGATAAATTCTATTATTCCCATAATATCTGTGTAATACTATTTGTCTACCTTGAATTCAACAATTCACAGAAGCACTGTTCTACATTTTTTTCACATCTTTCTTTTTCTGAATTTTATCTTATTTGTTTTTTATATAGTTCACATCTTTATTGGAGTATAGATGCCTTACAGTGTTGTGTTAGTTTCTGCTGTACAACAAAGTACAACAAAGTGAATCAGCTATATGTATACATATATCCCCATATTCCTTCCCTGTTGAGTCTCCCTCCCCTATCCCACCCCTCTAGGTCATCACAAAGCATCGAGTTGATCTCCCTGTGCTATGCAGCTGCTTCCCACTAGCTATCTATTTTACATTTGGTAGGGTATATATGTCCATGCCACTCTCTCAATTTATCCCAGCTTCCCCTTCCCTCCCTGTGCCCTCAAGTACATTCTCTACGTCTGCATCTTTATTCCTGCTCTGCCACTAGGTTCATCAGTACCGCCTTTTTAGATTCCATATATATGTGTTAGCACACGGTATTTGCTTTTCTCTTTCTGACTTACTTCACTCTGTATGACAGAGTCTATGTCCGTCCACCTCACTACATTTTTTTAAAAATTCTACATTCCAGGGTGGTGATTCTTCAACTTGTATACCTTGTACCTTACCATAAGTTGAGAACCTGGATTCCAGGATGGTAGACACAAAGTTTGCTTATTCTAATGAGCATTTTATATATTAATAGGACTTTATCATTATCCTTATCATATACTGTGTTTTAAGGAAAAAAAAAGCAGGAGCATTGTTGGGGGTTAATTTTATTTTTTGTGGCTTTAAAATACAAACAAAAATAAGGGTCATATTAGTTTTTTAAATGTCAGCAATAGTATTAGCATTTTTACTGCTAGAACTGTGAAACATATAGACATGAAATAGCATTGTCACCTGAGAAGTTATGCTAATCCATTCTCTTATTAGGAAGCTTGAGGATGCAGTTTACTCACATCTGCATTCACGGGATAAAATTTGAAATGGGGGTTCAAACAGCAAGGTTGACTAACTTTATCCTTCTGTCTTATGACTAAGATAGAGGTTTTCACAATTAAGAAGCAATTTGAACAGAAAGCATGAACAAGGGATGGGCTTTATATGTTTCATTGCTCTGAAGCTATAATAGAAAACAAGTGCAAAGATTACTCCAGATTATTTTGGAAAAACTTTTATTCCAAAGTATTATAAACTTCCATTCTGCAGATGACTGGAATATTTTTGGATAATGAATCTACCCATTCATATTGACATGTCTTCGACCCTCATACTCTTTTGCAATTACTTTTGCTGCATAACGATTTGACCCAAATTCAGCATCTTGAAACAACAATTTGATTATGTTCACAGGTTTTGTGGGTCAGGAATCAGACTGGGCACAGCAGGGATGGTGGACCTCTCCTCCTTCAGATTTCAGGTCTCATCCCTTGGGCTGGGCTGCCTCAGGGCCTGGGACTGCCAACAGAAGTAATTGCACTTGTCTTCTTTATGTGGCTTGATTTCCCTACAGCTAATGTTCTCAGGGTAGTTAGACTTTTACATGGCAGCTCAGGGCTCCAAGCTTGAGTGTTCTAGTGTGTAAGGCTGATGCTGCATTACCTTTTATGACCCAGCCTCATTATTGTGTCCACTGTAGTCTCTTGGTTGAAGGAGTCATAACCCTGCCCAGAATCAAGAAGTGTGCCCAGTGCTTGCTTTGGGAGCACATACACTAAAATTGGAACAATACAGAAAAGATTAGCATGGCTGCTGCCCAAGGATGACACGCAAATTTGTGAAGCATTCCATATTTTTTGCAACTAGAGATTATCATACTAAGTGAAATAAGAGAAAAATAAATACCATATGATATCACTTATATGTGGAATCTAAAATACAGCACAAATGAACCTATGTACAAAACAGAAACAGACTCACAGATATAGAGAACAGACTTCTGGGTGCCAAGGGGGAGGGGGGTGGGGGGGATGGACTGGGAGTCTGGGGTTAGTAGATGCAAACTATTGCATTTAGAATGCATGGACAACGAGGTTCTACTGTATAGCATGGGGAACTATAACCAATCTCCTGGGATAAACCATAATGGAAAAGAATATAAGAATGAATATATGTGTATAACTAAGTCATTTTGCTGTACAGCAGAAATTAACACAACATTTTATTTTATTTATTTATTTATTTTGCGGTACACGGGCCTCTCACTGTTGCGGCCTCTCCCGTTGCGGAGCACAGGCTCCGGACGCGCAGGCTCAGCGGCCATGGCTCACGGGCCCAGCCGCTCTGCGGCATGTGGGATCTTCCCGGACCGGGACACGAACCCGTGTCCCCTGCATCGGCAGGCGGACTCTCAACCACTGCGCCACCAGGGGAGCCCCAACACAACATTTTAAATCAACTATACTTCAATTAAAAGAAAAAAAGTGTGCCCATAGGACCCCCACGCACCATCACCTCTCCATGAAAGGAGTGTCAAAAGACTTGGGGCCATGTTCTAAAACTGCCACTTACTCTAATAACCAACTCTCTCCCATTCAACTCTAAAATAATTTTCCTTCAGATGTTTTCTCAAAGTGAATACAATGTATTAATAAAATTCCCTACATGGAATCCAAGGCCACTGAAACTGCCATGTAATTATTTTTCTTTCTCAGGGGAAGCAGATGGAATAATCAGACTGTGCTTACTGTTTTTAAACAAGGCTGCCAATATCTGTATGTCCCTCCTGAGAGATGGGCTGCATTTCTGCAATGAGGGAGGAAAACATATTATCATCCCTTGTTGAAGAAATTAACTTTTTATTTAAAAACCATGCTTGCTTGAGCAGACGCAAGAAGAACTACAACTCTGCACCCTGTGGAAGGAAAACCATATTCACAGAAAGACAGACAAAATGAAAAGGCAGAGGACTTTGTACCAGATGAAGGAACAACATAAACCCCCAGAGAAACAACTAAATGAAGTGGTGATAGGCAACTTTCCAGAAAAAGAATTCACAATAATGATAGTGAAGATGATCCAGGACCTCGGAAAAAGAATGGAGGCAAAGATCGAGAAGATGCAAGAAATGTTTATCAAAGACCTAGAAGAATTAAAGAACAAACAAACAGAGATGAACAATACAATGACTGAAATGAAAAATACACTAGAGGGAATCAATAGCAGAATAACTGAGGCAGAAGAACGGATAAGTGACCTGGAAGACGGAATGGTGGAATTCACTGCTGCGGAACAGAATAAAGAATGAAAAGAAATGAAGACAGCCTAAGAGACATCTGGGACAACATTAAGTGCAACAACATTTGCATTATAGGGGTCCCAGAAAGAGAAGAGAGAGAGAAAGGACCTGAGAAAATATTTGAAGAGATTATAGTTGAAAACTTCCCTAACAAGGGAAAGGAAATAGCCACCCAAGTCCAGGAAGCTCAGAGAGTCCCAGGAAGGATAAACCCAAGGAGAAACATGCCAAGACACATAGTAATCAAATTGACAAAAATTAAAACAAAGAAAAATTTTTGAAAGCAACAAGGGAAAAATGACAAATAATATACAAAAGAAATCCCATAAGGTTAACAGCTGATTTCTCAGCAGAAACTCTACAAGCCAGAAAGGGGTGGCATAATATATTTAAAGTGATGAAAGGGAAGAACCTACAACAAGATTACTCTACCCAGCAAGGATCTCATTCAGATTCAACAGAGAAATCAAAACGTTTACAGACAAGCAAAAGCTAAGAGAATTCAGCACCACCAAACCACCTCTACAACGAATGCTAAAGGAACTTCTCTAAGTGGGAAACATAAGAGAAGAAAAGGACCTACATAAACAAACCCATAACAATTAAGAAAATGGTAATAGGAACATACATATCGATAATTACCTTAAACTTGAATGGATTAAATGCTCCAACCAAAAGACATAGGCTTGCTGAATGGATACAAAAACAAGACCCGTATATATGTTGTCTACAAAAGATCCACTTCAGACCTAGGGACACATACAGACTGAAAGTGAGGGGATGGAAAAAGATATTCCATGAAAATGGAAATCAAAAGAAAGCTGGAGTGGCAATAGTCATATCAGATAAAATAAACTTTAAAATAAAGAATGTTACAAGAGACAAGGAAGGACACTACATAATGATCAAGGGATCAATCCAAGGAGAAGATATAACTATTATAAATATACATACACCCAATATAGAAGCACCTCAATACATAAGGCAACTGCTAACAGCTATAAAAGAGGAAATCAACAGTAACACAATAATAGTGAGGGACTTTAACACCTCATTTACACCCATGGACAGATCATCCAAACAGAAAATTAATCAGGAAAGACAAGCTTTAAATGAAATAGACCAGATAGATTTAATTGATAATTATAGGACAGTCCATCCAAAACCAAGAGATTACACTTTCTTCTCAAGTGCACATGGAACATTCTCCAAGATAGATCACATCTTGGGTCACAAATCAAGCCTCAGTAAATTTAAGAAAATTGAAATCATATCAAGCATCTTTTCTGACCACAATGCTATGAGATTAGAAATCAACTGCAGGGAAAAACCATAAAAAACACAAACATATGGAGGCTAAACAATACATTACTAAATAACCAAGAGATCACTGAAGAAATCAAAGAGGAAATAAAAAAATACCTAGAGACAAATGACGACAAAACCACGATGATCCAAAACCTATGGGATGCAGCAAAAGCAGTTCTAAGAGGAATGTTTATAGCAGTACAATCCTATCTCAAGAAACAAGAAAAATCTCACATAAACAATCTAACCTTACACCTAAAGGAACTAGAGAAAGAAGAACAAAAAACCCCAAAGTTAGTAGAAGGAAAGAAATGATAAAGATAAGAACAGAAATAAATGAAATAGAAATGAACAAAACAATAGTAAAGATCAATAAAACTAAAAGCTGGTTCTTTGAGAAGATAAACAAAATTGATAAAACATTAGCCAGACTCATCAAGAAGAAGAGGGAGAGGACTCAAATCAATAAAATTACAAATGAAAAAGGAGAAGTTACAACAGACACTGCAGAAATACAAAGAATCCTAAGAGACTATTACAAGCAACTCTATGCCAATAAAATGGACAACCTGGAAGAAATGGACACATTCTTAGGAAGGTATAACCTTCTAAGACTGAACCAGGAAGAAATAGAAAATATGAACAGACCAATCACAAGCACTGAAATTGAAAATGTGATTAAAAATCTTCCAACAAACAAAAGTCTAGGACCAGATGGCTTCACATGTGACTTCTATCAAACATTTAGAGAAGAGCTAACACCTATCCTTCTCAAACTCTTCCAAAATACAGCAGAGGGAGGAACACTCCCAAACTGATTCTATGAGGCCACCATCACCCTGATATCAAAACCAGACAAAGATACTACAAAAAAAGAAAATTACAGATATATCACTGGTGAATATAGATGCAAAAATCCTCAACAAAATACTAGCAAACAGAATCCAAGAACACATGAAAGGGATCATACACCATGATCAAGTGGGATTTATCCCAGGGATGCAAGGATTCTTCAATACATGCAAATCAATCAATGTGATACACCATATTAACAAACTGAAGAATAAAAACCATATGATCGTCTCAATAGATGCAGAAAAAGCTTTTGACAAAATTCAACCCCCATTTATGATAAAAACTCTCCAGAAAGTGAGCATAGAGGGAACCTATCTGAACATAATAAAGACCATATATGACAAACCCACAGCAAACATCATTCTCAATGGTGAATAACTGAAAGCATTTCCTCTAAGGTCAGGAATAAGACAAGGATGTCCACTCTTACCCCTATTATTCAACATAGTTTTGGAAGTCCTAGCCATGGCAGTCAGAGAAGAAAAAGAAATAAAAGGAATACAAATTGGAAAAGAAGAAGTAAAACTGTCACTGTTTGCAGATGACATGATACTATACACAGAGAATCCTAAAGATGCCACCAGAAAACTACTAGAGCTAATCAATGAATTTGGTAAAGTTGCAGGATACAAAATTATTGCACAGAAATCTCTTGCATTCCTATACACTAATGATGAAAAATATGAAAGAGAAATTAAGGAAATACTCCCATTTACCATTGCAACAAAAAGAATAAAATACCTAGGTATAAACCTACCTAGGGAGACAAAAGACCTGTATTCAGAAAACTATAAGACACTAATGAAAGAAATTAAAGATGATACAAACAGATGGAGAGATATACCATGTTCTTGGATTGGAAGAATCAATACTGTGAAAATGACTATACTACCCAAAGCAATCTACAGATTCAATGCAATCCCTATCAAATTACCAATGGCATTTTTTACAGAACTAGAACAAGAAATCTTAAAATTTGTATGGAGACAGAAAAGACCCCAAACAGCCAAAGCAGTCTTGAGGGAAAAAATCGGAGGTGGAGGAATCAGACTCCCTGACTTCAGACTATACTACAAAGCTACAGTAATCAAGACAATACAGTACTGGCACAAAAACAGAAATATAGATCAATGGAACAGGATAGAAAGCCCAGAGATAAACCCATGCACATATGGTCAACTAATCTATGACAAAGGAGGCAAGGATATACAATGGAGAAAAGACAGTCTCTTCAATAGGTGGTGCTGGGAAAATTGGACAGCTACATGTAAAAGAATGAAATTAGAACACTTCCTAACACCATACACAAAAATAAACTCAAAATGGATTAAAGACCTAAATGTAAGGCCAGATACTGTAAAACTCTTAGAGGAAAACACAGGAAGAACACTTTTTGACATAAATCACAGCAAGATCTTTTTTGATCCACCTCCTAGAGTAATGGAAATAAAAACAAAAATAAACAAATGGGACCTAATGAAACTTTAAAGCTTTCGGAAAGCAAAGGAAACCTCAAACGAGACGATAAGACAACCCGCAGAATGGGAGAAAATATTTGCAAACGAATCAACGGACAAAGATTAATCTCCAAAATATATAAACAGTCCATGCAGCTCAATATTAAGAAAACAAACAACCCAATCCAAAAATGGGCAGAAGACCTAAATAGACATTTCTCCAAAGAAGACATACAGATGGCCAAAAAACACATGAAAAGCTGCTCAACATCACTAATTATTAGAGAAATGCAAATCAAAACTACAATGAGGTATCACCTCCCACCAGTTAGAATGGGCATCTTCAGAAAATCTACAAAAAACAAATGCTGGAGAGGGTGTGAAGAAAAGGGAACCCTCTTGCACTGTTGGTGGGAATGTAAGTTGATATAGCCACTATGGAGAACAGTATGGAGGTTCCTTAAAAAACTAGAAATACAATTACCATATGACCTAGCAATCCCACTACTGGGCATGTACCCAGGGAAAACCATAATTCAAAAAGACACATGCACCCCAATGTTCATTGCAGCACTATTTACAATAGCCAGGTCACGGAAGCAACCTAAATGCCCATTGACAGACGAATGGATAAAGAAGATGTGGTACATATATACAATGGAATATTACTCAGCCATAAAAAGGAACGAAATTGGGTCATTTGTAGAGGCGTGGATGGTTCTAGATTCTGTCACACAGAGTAACGTAAGTCAGTAAGAGAAAAACAAATATTATATATTAATGCATATATGTGGAGCCAGGAAAAATGGTACAGATGAACTGGTTTGCAGGGCAGAAATAGAGACACAGAGGTATAGAACAAATGTACGGACACCAAGGGGGGAAAATGGTGGGGTGGTGGTGGTGGTGTGATGAATTGGGAGATTGGGATTGACATATATACACTAATATGTATAAAATAGATAACTAATAAGAACCTGTTGTATAAAAAAATAAATAAAATAAAATTCAAAAATTAAAAAAAAAATCATTCTTGCTTGCTTTTACTCTTTGTTCTTTGGATATACAGTATATGTCTCTGCAAAATGACTGACTGAGGAGAAGGTTATGTGTTAGCAATTCATTAAAAGTAGTTAAAACATGCCCCAGGGCCTGGATTTCAGGGGCAAAATTTAAGGGGGTGTCCAAAAATCATTTATCAAGATATTTTAATGTAGTATTTAAAAAAATCAAAATTAATGCCAAGCAATCTATAATAAAATGTCAAAATTTTAAATAAAGCCATATCAGTTTCCTAGGGCTGCTGTAACAAAGCACCATAAACTGGATGGCTTAACAGAAATGTATTGTCTCCCGGTGCTGGAGGCTGGCCACTTACAGGGAGAAACCTCATGTCTCTCCCCTAGCTTCTGGTGATTGCTAAAGTCTTTGGACTTTCTTGGCTTGTAGCTGCACCACTCGAATCTGTGCTTCCATCTACCCCTGACCTTCTTCCCTGTGTGTCTCTGTGTCTTTCCTCATCTTCTAAGGATGCCAGTCACTGGATTTAGAGCCCATTCTAATCCAGTATGATCTCATCTCATCTTAATCTAATTATATTTGCAAAGACCCTATTTCCAAATAAGGTCACATTCTGAGGCTCCGGTGGACATAAATCTTTGGGAGACACTATTTAACACTGTAGACAGGATCAGTATTACTGATTTTCCCTTTTGCCTCAGGATCTAATATGACTCAGCGTGGTCTCCCCCATTTTAGTAGCAAGCATAGGCTGGCCACTGCCCAGTGAGCTGCTATTATATCAGTTTTGTGGTCCAAGACTTAGAAGGCGGCTGTGTGTGTTCTTCCTGAGAACTTTCACCTACTCACCTGCCTCAGCTTCCACATACTTGTATGATGACTCTGAAATCTATCTCTCCAGCCTTGCTACTTTCCTGAGTTCTGGTTTCCAGTATGTTTAAAAAATTTATTTATTTATTTATTTTTTTATAGATAAGATTTTTAAAAAATATTTATTTTATTTATTATCATTTATTTTTGGCTGCGTTGGGTCTTCATTGCTGCATGCGGGCTTTCTCTAGTTGCAGTGAGCGGGGGCTACTGTTCGTTGTGGTGCGCGGGCTTCTCAGTGTGGTGGCTTCTCTTCTGTAGCATGGGCTCTAGGCATGTGGGCTTCAGTAGTTGTGGCTCGCAGCCTCAGTAGTTGTACAGCACGGGCTTAGTTGCTCCACAGCATGTAGGATCTTTCTGGACCAGGGCTCAAACCCGGGTCGCCTGCATTGGCAGGTGGGTTTTTAACCACTGTACCACCAGGGAAGCCCCTCCAGTATGTTCTGATTACCTGTTCTATGTGTATAACTATACTATACCCCCCTTCTCCAAGGCTTTTAGGATCATTTCTTTAGCCCAAATGTTCTGAAATTGTACAGTGATGTAACTTAGATTTTTTTTTTTTAATTCAGTAAGTTGGGTATTAAGTAGATGCTTTCAATCTGGAAATTCATTTCTTTAAGTTTGAGGGAATGTTCTTTTATTATTTATTCAATAATTTTTTCCCTTTGCTTTGTTCTCATTTCTTTCCAGAACTTCTATTAGTCTAATGTTGGGGCACCTGGAATTTTCTCCTAATGTTCCTATCCTTTTTCCCTTTTTTGTTTTTTGTTTATTTTATGGGAAGTTTCCTTAAAATTCTCTTCTAACCTTTCTTTTGAAATAGTTTTCATTCTGGTTATTATACTATACCCTAATTAGGGTTAGGGTTAGTTTTTTTTTTTTTTTTTTTTTTTTTTTTTGTGGTACGCGCGCCTCTCACTGTTGTGGCCTCTCCCGTTGTGCAGCGCAGGCTCCGGACGCGCAGGCTCAGCGGCCATGGCTCACGGGCCCAGCCACTCCGCGGCATGTGGGATCTTCCTGAACCGGGGCACGAACCCGTGTCCCCTGCATCGGCAGGCGGATTCTCAACCACTGCGCCACCAGGGAAGCCCAGGGTTAGTTTTCAAAAGCCCATTTTTCTCTGATTGCTTCTTTCTTTTTTACAAAAACTTTAAAGTAGCGCTTTATTCTTGCGTCACGGGTCCAACAGTTTTTCTTCTTTTTCAGAGGACACTAGTTACTTTGAAATTTTCTTCTGTTGTCTGCATTCTGTTTCTTCAATTTTTTTTTTTTTTTTTCCTTTTTGCCTTGCTCTGTGTCTCTTATGTTGGAGATTTCCCTAAAATGTTTGGTGATCCTTGGCTGTCTGTTTGTACGTAAGAGTGAGGATTGAAAAAGCTGATTTTGGTGGGAAGGGGAAGCCTGATGCATGGAGGATGAAGGCGGGAGTGAGCCCATCTCTAGAAGCCTTGCCCTCTGTTAGAGCACAGGAGGATCTATGGCTCTCTAGTTTTGGAGGGGGTAAATCGGTCTGGTCAGAAAGCTTTCAGGGAAATGAGTGGGCAAAGGGGCTGGGAACTCTTGCAGACCAGTATGTAGGTTTCCCCCCAAATTATTCTATTTTCAATTTACTTCTGGCCCCTGCCTTTCCACGGGCAAGGGGGAGTGGCACTTTTTTTTTTTTTTTCTCGGTACGCGGGCCTCTCACTGTTGTGGCCTCTCCCATTACGGAGCACAGGCTCCGGACGCGCAGACTCAGAGGCCATGGCTCACGGGCCCAGCCGCTCCGCGGCACGTGGGATCCTCCCGGACCAGGGCACGAACCCGTGTCCCCTGCATCGGCAGATGGACTCTCAACCACTGCGCCACCAGGGAAGCCTGGGAGTGGCACTTTTGATCTCTGAGTCTCCAGAATCCTGGGATGGGATAGGCTTGCTAATCACTGCTCCCTGCTCTGTGGGTGCTTTGGTTTCAGCTTTTTCTTAGGTTAGTCACATTCAGCTATTGGGTTGCCAGCTTCCTAAAAATGTGAGTTGGTCTACTGTTTATATTTTTCTTTATTTCCTTGTGGATTTATAACTTTTACTTCTCTGTCTTTTGAGGGGAGTTTGAGAGAGGAGATGAAAAGCAAACGTTCAATTCTCTATCTTTTAGGTAATTAATAATTCATTATTAAACTTTGTAGACGATCACTGCATGGTTTTCCCTTAGAAGAGGACTTCTTCAATCACAAATATAATTAAATATGTTAGTACTTTATTTTATCATGGGATTAAATGTTCCACCGGTTAAAGGAACTCATATGTATTAGGGCCATCTAGTGGACAACTTGAATTTAGCACCAAAGGCCTTAAATGCAGCAGGGCACTTTCTGAAACCTAGGAAAAGAGCTAGAAAGCATCACTTACTACCATCACTTACCTTGGTGTCTGTGTGCAAAATCTCCCCAAATAGAAGTGTTTCCTCTATTATATGGAAAGAACATACACATATTTATTTTGTAGTTTATTTTAGTACATATTTTATTTCATCTTTATGGCTATCTTAAAGTCTAATTGTTGAAATTTAAAATGTTTCTCTACTAATATCCTTGTGGGAGATGAAAAAATAACTGATCTGACTGTTCCCCTTTCTTTATAACAGGCTTTTTATTCAATGAGGATTAGATTCTATTTCTTTCTCCTCTGGGATATTTCACTAGTCTATGGCTGGCCTTTCCTAGGAATTAATTGAAAAGGAAATGGCAGATAGGATTAAGCTGCTGGACCCAGTAGAACATTAGAGGCCAGGCCTGGAGGTACCTGTGGCCAGCTGAGACAAGTTGCCTGTGAATTATGCTGCTCTGTGGTTATTAAGACTTCATGTTACACCAGTGAATTGAAAAGACGTAAGTTATCCAGTCTCTCAATCTTACCCTCAATAATTTACTTAAAAAAAAAAAACAAAACAAAATACCCTGTTCTGGAGATTTCAGGCAAAAATTTAAAATTACTTTTCTTATTTCATAACTCAAAAGGATTTTAGGGCTTCCCTGGTGGCGCAGTGGTTGAGAGTCCGCCTGCTGATACAGGGGACGCGGGTTCGTGCCCTGGTCCAGGAAGATCCCACATGCCGCGGAGCGGCTGGGCCCGTGAGCCATGACCGCTGAGCCTGCGCGCCCGGAGCCTGTGCTCCGCAATGGGAGAGGCCACAGCAGTGAGAGGCCCGCGTACCGCAAAAAAAAAAAAAAAAAAAAAAAAAAGGATTTAATGATTTTTATGTCCATAGCTGCAGGACTGGTTGTAGATATTCCTAAGCCTCCATTCAGCCAAATCATGAGAGTTCCCACAGTGTCAAAATATATGAACAGCCAGTGCTTGAGCCAAGTGCAAAGCAATTAGGATTTTAAATAGGTCAAGTATGAGCTGAAACTTGCTACATAATGTAAATGCCATCTAGTGGCCAAATGTCATTTTTAGTCCTCAATCAAAACAGTTTTGGTGCCTTCTAGTATTTTACTTAGAGTGATTTACCAGATAGTTTTGAATTAGGGATATTATAGCTGCTTCTGTTGTTTGAGTGAAATGGAACTGGACTATTTCCTGACCATAAAAAGTGTTTAACAGCTTGAAATGTGCCTAAGTCCTAGCTCTTATTCCAGATGCATCTGCTCGTATGGCTGCAAAACAAAGAATTGTTGCTTGGTTTGGCTATTAGGTCATTAAATAGCACCAGTAGTTATAATTTATTACTTTGTAACTGATAAGTAAAAAGAAGTATTATATGTATTGTGAGGTAACTAGTATAGGAACAAAATTCTAAATAATGATGGCTAAAGGGTTTAAAGGATCAACAATTTTCAGTCTCACAAAATTGAAGAGCTATGAGACATATCATTGCCCATAAATGAGTGCCATGGGCAAGCAAATTAGTGTGATATAATAATGGTGGTGGTAGTAGCAGCAGCTAACATATTGAATGCTTAAGTGCCAGACGCTATTCTGAATACTCTGCTTGCATTAACTCACAACAACCTAATTAAATAGGTACTATTGTTATACCCATTTTATAGACAAAATTGAGGCACAGAATGCCCACTAGTGAAAGGCTGAGTAGGGATCAGAATATTTGGACTGTCCTTTGGTCTCTTAGCTGCTTTGGATTTTGCTTAGTACTACTTTGGTTAAAGGATTTGGGGAGAATCATGAAAAGTCCCTTTAACAGAACCAGGGCACAGTCAGCCTTGATCATCCTGGGCTGGGGCTCCACGTAGGGTTGGAGATGTTGGCTCAGGGATGAGGTGGAGCAAACAGGGTTCGCTCTGGTCCCTGAACTACCTGCTGGGTCCTTGATCTACCTTGGTTAGACCTACCTGCTCTCTTGGCTCTGTGGGGGTAAACTGCCCCTGGAGAATTGAGAGTAAATTTGACTTTTGTATGATTGTGATCTGAGGTTATTTATAACCTCCTCTTCAGCTTTTTACTCCAGATAGTAGAGAGTTGATTGAGTGTAACCAAACTAGCTGTCTGTGTTTATGCAATAAATAGGACATCATTAAGCATTCTTCTTCTTGTTGGTCACAAATCTGGTTCTATTCTTTCACTTCTGGCATGTGACCAGTTAAAACCTTAACGATAATAAATAAGTTAATACCTCACACAGTGCTTTGTTGATTTCAGTGAGCTTCACAAAGTATTTTTGAGGTCGATAACAATGGTTCCATTATCCTCAGTATACAGATAAGGAAACTGGGACTCAGAGAGATTAAGTGGCTTGCCAAAATACACATGACTGCGGGCATAAAATTAAGACTAGAACACCTAGGTATTTCATTGCATTTATTAACACACACACACATTTTTCCAGGCACGCAGATGAATATGTGTGCATGAATAAATGACGATGCCAACTGCATGTTAAGTAAGGTAGCCTCATATAAAAGTGAAACCATGCTAACTGCAATTTTATCTGCTATCTCCTACTTTCTCAGTTACTGTTAGAGATCTTAAGTCAGACAGTTAAATCACCACTATAGGTTAGATAATTTAGATGTTTTATACTCTCTCTCATAGGCAGAATCTAGGTAATCTTTCAAGGCTTAGTCTAGTCCTCTAATTTTATTTTTTAATGAAAAAAAGTAGGATTATAATTCTTTAAAAAATGTTTTACTTGTATAAAATAAGCTGATTTACAAGCTTATCATGCCTAACACAATTTATCCAGAAGGAGGCAGCATTTTACTATTAAACTGATGCTTCTGCAAAGATTCTAACAAGTTGTCTTTTCTCCTTTTCTTTAAAGTTGTAGACTACCTAATCACACACATCCAAAAATCTTTCAGGGCAAAGATTCTTGGATATCACCAGAGCTTTGCATATTGAACAGTTATAAAATCCAAATCCTGCTCAGATCAAACACATCTAAAATTACAAGTAGCAAATCCATTGATAAGAACTGTTTTTCAGTAAAGATAATCATCAAAACAGAGTTGAACAGAAGTTGGAGTAGAAGAAAGGGAAAATGAATGGTTCGATTATTGTAGAAACTTGTAGAAAATAGGTATTTGATCAACAAAATATAACCTTTAGATTAAAAACGCTTTACTTCATTCAGAAATAAGGATAATAATGAATTAGTTTTAATCATCTACCTAGTTTCATAAATGTAACTTGCTTTTTCTTTCCTTGTTTTTATAGAATCACAGGATTTTTAGAAGGGACCTTGAAATTTCACGTGACATAGTTCAGTGATTGCTGGTTAGAACTCATTTCACCCATCTGGGGAAGTACGTCTATCTGTTTTCAAAGAATTAGGAAGAAAGGGATTCCACTATGATAGGGGAAGTGCAATTGTGAGAATGACAGGATGGCAAGGGGGACTTTTTCTATTGCCCTGTGTTTGACAAAAAGGGTCCAGAGCTCAAAACACTAACTAGAGGCACAGAATGCCCACTAGTAAAAGGCTGAGTAGGGATCAGAATATTTGGAGTGCCCTTTGGTCTCTTAGCTGCTTTGGATTTTGGTTAGTACTACTAACCAAAGGCAAAAGTGTGTTCAAGTTGAATCCTTCATTGAATTGACTTTGTTCTATGGAGAAACAAAGAAAATGAAAAAAGAAAAAGAAATTCTACCACAAGTGCTTTTAGTTCCTCACCTTCTTACTGTGGGAAAGGTGTTTGTGTGGGGTGGGTAGAGAAAAAGAGGGAGGGCTGGAGGGAAGGAGAGAGGAGGAAGTACAAAGAGGCTGGGAAGGAGAAAAAGAAAATTAGAGGGAGACGAGGAGGAAGAGATGGAGTGACCTGAGGAAGGAGGAGAGAGAGAGAGTGGGAAGGAAGGAGAGACCCGAGGGGGGACACGGACTCAGAGATGATTGGAGTAGTGGAATTTGCCAGAAGGATTGGAATTTGGGGGGAAAGAGGAGTTAGAGAGGATTCGCAGGGAGTCTTGCTCTATAATGTGTGGTGTGACACCCTCAGGATCTCCTCAAGACCTTTTGTCAAGAAACACATTCCTCTTCCCCTCTTTTCCAGTTGCTTTCCTGTTTCCATCTTGAAACTTGGGTGTGTTGGAGGATTCAGTGTCACACATTCTTCACACAGTGGTGATCCAGGCTAAAGTTTAACAGTCAGATGGAGTCTGTCTTATGTCTAATTCCTTGTATTGACATTCATGACATCCTTTCTTGTTTTGTCCTATTGGAGAGCAGTCTGTCCCTGACCTGTTTAACAGCCATTTTAAACTGAAGTCTTATTGGAAATCAGCCTCCCAATTTTTCTTTCCTCACTGGAATACCTCAATTTCTTTTCTTTCTCTTCTTTTTAGGCTGCACTGTGCAGCATGAAGGATCTTAGTTCTCCGACCAGGGATCAAACCTGTGCCCCTACATTGGGAGAGCGGAGTCTTAACCACTGGATTGCCAGGGAAGTCCCTCAGTTTCTTTATTCTTTCCTCCTAGGTTGCTGTAGGCTTTCCTTCTGACTCCTTTAATCGTCTTTAGCCTTCTTTGGATTTGCCATGGACTTCGTCAGCTAATTAGCCTGGAGGAGGATTAGCAAACACCACAAACAGTGCTTGGCTTGTGTATTTCTGAGCCAAGCTCTATCTCTTTCAATGACTTTATATTTCTTCAGACTATTTACTTAATTAAATAAAAGGCCAAGTTTTAGTTACAATGGTCCCAGTGATTTCAACTATCAGCTGAGTTATTCTAACTCCTTCATACTTAGATCTCACTGCCTTTTGCAACAACATTGGCTGGCGTGTCGTGACTGGTGTTATATGAGGTTTTTATCTGGTAGTCTATTTTCAATGTAAAACTCTTAGTGAATATTTAGAAGTATGATTTATTAAAACGTTTAGAGTATATGTTTACTTAAAACTAGAGAACTTTAAGTCTATCATAAATGTCTGTTTTGGTTGATTACTTGCCTAATGAGGCATATTACTTAAAAACCGCTGAACATTCCATTCAACCATGTGGGAGAAACTGGGAATTCTGAAGGATTAAATTTCAGTCCAAGACAATGGAAAAATTCCATTTAATTAAGAGGAGACGGGAAGAAGAAAATGGTAAATTTGTAATTTTCTGGGAAAAAAATTAAAGAATATTTTTCTGTATAGAAAAGTTGGGGAAGGGGTTATAGAATTTTAAAATATATTGACTTTGTGTCTCAGCGTAAATTTTGTGGCCCACTTTAAGGCTTGAAAATAATGTTTGCAATAGCCAATTGGATTAGTTATACTGAGAGCATCTTTCACAGTCAAAGACTAAGTGGAGAAAGTCCTGTGACGTTTGAGAATATTAACAAATACTTCAGTACACATGATCCCAGGCATGAAGTAATAGATGTGGTTTTAAAGGCTTTCTGGAGGCTCTGTTGAAATTTTTTGGATAAGGTCAAAGGTATTTTGAAATGTCAAGTACTTTATTTTGTTTTTGACCAAACAAATAGAAAAATAAAGCTATGCTTAAGTCAGTGTTATAGGTGCAAAGCAAAGTAAAAAATTTGAGCTGATTTTCTAGGTAAGAAATAAGAAAGTCTGAAATATTCATTTAAAGGCAAAAGTGAGTTCAAGTTGAATCCTTCATTGAATTGACTTTGTTCTATGGAGAATCAGCCTCAAAACTGGGAAGTGATAAGGTTAGAAATGTTTTTGTTTGTTTTCTGTTTGCATCATTTTGGAGGTAGATTATTTGAGCCTTACTTGAAGGGTACCCAGCCATTAGGGCATATTTTCTCAAAGTACCCACTTTGGTTATTTTAATTTCTTTGACTCTTCCCTTTTTTGTTTCCATTAATTCTTTTGTTCAAATTGGAAAGGGAATGGTCAGGGATGCGCTTTAGTTCTCAAGTTTGCCTATTTATTTTCTCAGAGTCAGTGAACTCATTAATCATAATGCAGTCCTTGGTGAGAGAGGACCAGAGATGCATTGAGAAAGAAAATAAAAAGATGAGGGCACAGAGGGAAGATGGGGCAAATTCAGTTTCCAGTGCCCCGTGGTTATATTAGACTCAGAAAGTAAAATTAACGTGCCTGTGTCCAGAGCACACATATCTAGTGGCATCCACTTACCAACACCCAACCCCACAAAAATCATTAAATCACCTAAAGGATACATTACATCTTGAAAAGTGTGACACAGGTGCAGTTCACCTACCCTGAGTCCCCCTGTCTCTTCTGGCATTGATTGTGTGTTTTCCATCACTGTAGGCAGACCAGAGGTGACATCACACTTGAGGTGCAATGAGGTGGGATGTAGGCAGTTCTGGAGAGCTGGACCTGATGTCAGGGGAGGGCAATCTTGTAAGCTCAGAAGAAAGGATTATCAAATAGTGCACATATTTTGGGGACCTTGACCTAATAAAGCATACCACAGCACACCCACCACTACAATATTTTACATTTGCATAACAATTTTGGTCTAAATATCTTGGACATTTTCCAAGAAAAAGCATTGTTATTATAGTTCTGTTTTTATGTAAGTGGGAATAGTGGATGGCAGGAATTAAAGTAACTTTTAAAGGCAGTGTTCAGTGCTAGGTGAGGCCGGAGTGGGTAAGAAGTATAAAAATTAAGGAGAAATGTATATAACAACATTAGCCAAAATAAATCTGGAAATGTAATTCTAACCAGTCTTCACCTTATTTCATTTTTTGCCTCTTTCCTTCCCAACAGCTCAACATTCTTGTATTTAATTAAACCTGATCTTAAGAATGTTCTAGAATCCAGTTTGTGAATTTCAGCCAGTATATTACCTCCTTTAGAGATACATTATATTTTAAGTCTTTTCTTTCTTTCTGAAAGATGAGCTTTGTCCTCAGTAAAAGGAATTTCAAAGTCAACAGAGGGTTATGAAGAACATTTTTTTTTGAAGTAGAGAGTCCTTGCTAGTACAGTTCTGCTTGCCTCATCTGTATGTATTGATGGTTTTTGTCTATAAATATTTCTTCACGTTGATTAAGTTGATTCAGTTGATTAAGTGGAAACTCATCAAGTAACTTTGAGATGGTCATACTATTAATAGCATTTTTTGGCCGTTCCCTGACATAAGCCAAGAAGTCTTCACTGGTGTGTTTTCTGGAAATATTGCAACAGCATATGTTACCAAGTTAATAACAGTTCTTCCCCAATACATCTACCCCAAGAGTATTGGGAGAGACTTTTTTTTTTTTTTTGAGAGACTTTTAATTAAAGAAAACAAATAGCAAATTTGTAAAATAGAAAATACTAAAAATCTGGACTGTTTAAGCACAATGTTTTAAAAGAATGACTCTATTATACCTGTGAAACATCACCCATATTCTGTCTGGTAAAATAAAAAAGGAAATACTTGGTTGAAGACAAGAGCAGAGTTCATGTCTTCATGATCACATATCTCAAAATCAAAATATAAATTCATTAAGTTCATTCCAAGGATTTGTCAGTTTGCATATATGATTTATTCTTGTTAACAAGGGCCAGTATATTGAATTAAAGCTTTATATCAAACTTCTGTCCTATAGGACTTAAAGTAAAACAGTCTGGATGACACATGGGTATGATGCAGAAAATCACTAATGAAAATAAGGCAGGATTCCAAGTATATCAGATGTCTATGTTTGTGTATGCTATATATTAAATAATGGATTTGTGATTTCGTAAATCTAAGGTCTTGTCTTGGTTTTAAGATTTTGATATTTCAATGACCCATCCAGACCCTTTCATCATCATTCCTTGACTATCCCTAAGCCTCTACTTCTCCACTTCTGCCAACCCTTGGTATGTTCATACCCTAGACCTCATCATCACATGGAAGTACTTTACCACTGAATTGTTTTTTTTCCCTTTGACCACAACTTTTTCTTCAACCTCCCCCATTTCTCAACCCCTCTGAAATGGTTGTTCTTTCAATCTCACCCTTGGCACTCCTCCATGTAGCCTGCGACAGGCCCATTCTAGCCTCTTGTCTCTCTCTGTTCACTTGGGTCCTGGAATCTCATCTAGACCAGACTTGGTTCTTGGGAATGTGTATTTAGGAAGGAGAACAGTCTTGATCTCATTGTGACGTCCTGCCCCTTAACACCTCCCTTCCTCTTCTTCCCGTCTGTTGGCCCACCATACCCTTTGCTCCCAGCTTCATGTTTGGGAAAGAGAGAGCCTGGGGAAAGCACATCATATACGTAATTACCTCTGCTCAGAAGTGACCCATATCAATCACTTCTGCTTACATTCTATTGTCCAGTAGAGCTGCAAGGGAAGCAGGAAAAGGTAGATGTACACAGAGATATCCATGGGCATTAATAGTTTCTCTGACATCTACCTTGTAAGATTGTTTTGAGAATTATATACAATAACACTTGTAAAGTATTCAGGTCAGTGCTTGGTAGATAGTTTTCTCAATAATTATCTGGTATTTTTTACTTTGATGAAAGTTGTTTTTCTCACTGTAAGTGGATGAATTAGCATCCCACTTTATATATTTCTGTGAGCTTGTTTAATGCGAGCCAAAATCAGAGAGGCTGCTTCATACTCAGAGTGTTGATAAAATCATATTTCTGGGTCTGCATATATAAAAACTACCTAGAAACCACATAGAAACACCACCTTGTGAAGTCACATCCTGGGGACAGTTGTCTCTGAGGTAAAATTGCTCAGTCACATTTTTCCTTCTGATCTTAGCTGTATTTTCAATATTAAGAGCCCCAGGGCAGAGTATATATGTATCTATCTATCTGGATTTGGGGGATTGTCCTTAGTTATCTCTAGCAGGCTCCCTGTCCTATTCCCCATAGCAGTTTCTGAGGTTTTTGTAGGATACTTGCTGTGGAGTTTCCTCCTGGCATAGCCTGGTGTGGGGTTTGCCCGGAGACCGTGCTGCTCACTCCATAACCACCAATACTCCAGCTGTTTTACCTGCTAACACTGACCCTGAATATGTCACCCTTTCTAATAATTTCATGCCTTTATATCTTCTAATGCTTCTGCCACCTTGCTTCCCAGATCAGGTCACCCCCTGACCTGATCTGGGAAGCAAGGAGGGGCATGGCACATCTGCCCCAACATCAATTTTACTCAATGGAGAGAAATAAAAACTATTATTTTTTTTTATTTTGGAACAAACATAAATACATTAGGGAATAAAATGTAAATCCTCTTGAATTTTAAATCTAGAACTATAAGAAAATTTCTTCTATAAATTGGGTGGAAGTCTGGCTCTGTTTCTAGTTTGATTTCCTTTGCTGTGTGGATACACTGGGGGAAGAGGTAAGGAGCACATCTTTTCTCAGTTGCCCCTCTGGTTAACTTGGACTTGTTCTTGCTGAGTCTCATATAGCACCTGTTCCAGCACGGTATCTTCTGATAGGCCATTCCTAATGTTCTCTGGCTAGCAGAGATGCCTCCTTCATTCTCAGAGTCATGCAGGGTTCTCTTACGGACTTTGTTTATAATTTTATTATTTAGTTATTTAATAAACACATGTAGCACTTACTAAGGGCAAGGCAATCTTCTAAGTGATGAATATATGTTAACTCTCACAACCACCATATGAAAGAGGAACTGCTTTGTGTGTGTGTGTGTGCACGCGCATGTGTGTGTGTGCATGTGTGTATGTAGGTACAGGTGACCTTTGAACAACACAGGGGTTAGGGGCGCTGATCTTCCACAGTTGAAAATCCATGTGTAATTTATAGTCTGCCATCCATAGCCCCAGTTTCTCTGGATCTGAGGAGTCATCAGCCAATCACAGATTGTGTAGTACTGTAGTATTTACTATTGAAAAAAATCCCCATTTAAGTAGATTTAAGTGGAGATCTGTGCAGTTCAAACCTGTGTTGTTCAAGGGTATCTGTAAATATGTATGTGTGTGCACATGTGTGCGTGCGTGTATGAAACACCGAGGCACAGAAGTCAAATAACTTTCTCAAAGTCACACAGCCACTTATAGGCTACAAGCCAGGGCCAGAATTCAAACTCAGATATCTGACTTCTAAATTACTATGTTTGCTGCCTCTTGCATTAATTGTTGGGTAACTTCTCTTCTGCTCTAGACTATTAGAGCCTTGAGGACAGAGTTCTATTGATCCCTGTGTCCCCCCAGCCTAAATGGGGCCAGGCACACAATAATGGTGCAGCAAATGTTGGCTAACCCTCTTTACAGAGAGGGTGGAAGTGGCTAGGACTATGTGCCTGGGCCGAGTTTTACCCACTTAATCACCCTGTCACTTTCTCTATGTAAATAGCCCGTGACCTCTAATTGCTAGAGGAATCTTAAACCCATTTCATCCTGGGGCTTCCCTGGTGGAGCAGTGGTTAAGAATCCGCCTGCCAATGCAGGGGACACGGGTTCGAGCCCTGCTCCGGAAAGATCCCACATGCCGCGGAGCAACTAAGCCCGTGCGTCACAATTACTCAGCCTGCGCTCTAGAGCCCGAGAGCCACAACTACTGAAGCCCACACACCTGGAGCCCATGCTCTGCAATTAGAGAAGCCACCGCAATGAGAAGCCCGCGCACCGCAACCAAGAGTAGCCCCCGCTCGCCGCAACTAGAGAAAGCCTGCGCGCAGCAACGTGGAAGACCCAATGCAAACAAAAATTTAAAAAATTTAAAAAAAAAAATTAAAAAGAACCCCCAAACTCATTTCATCCTGTGCTTAGTGGAACAAGATGTGAAATTTTTGTATAAAATAACTTCTGACATTTTTCTGGAATACTTCAATAATATCTTTGGGAATTGTAGTATCCCAATTTCCCTCTGCACCCTGTTGTTTATGATTCTAGGAAGTTTGGTTTGGTTGTGCCTGTTCAAGGTTTGTGGAAGTTCAGGAATCTGCATGCCAATCTCTGAGATTTCAGTCTGTATTACCTGCCCTAGAGCCATATCAGTGGAGGACTCCAACAACAAAAAAACCCCACAACACCCAAAACACCACCACCACCACCACCAAAACAATGACAGCTTTAAAGGATGTGGAAGTAGAAGAAAATGTCACTACCTGCAGCTTCCTTTGAAATCTTTCTTAAGCCACATCTCGAGAGGGTGTTTTGGAACCACAACTTTATATTCCCTGTAAGCTAAAGCATTTTGAAAACATACTTGTTGCAAGTGATGACTGGTTAGAAAGAAATTCACTGACTGTTAGCTCCACAGAGAAGTAATCATCAGAGCTTAAGAAATCAAAACCATATTTTTCTTAGAAAATATGTTTTTCATGAGTATCAAGCTGGGGATCTTCCTAATTTTGTTTATAATCAAAGGGAGGGCTTTTCAATGAAGCACATTTTGACTCTCCTGTGGTCCTGGTTTTCCCTGGCTGGCCTCACCTTCTCTCTCTCTCTTTCTCACACACACACTTTTTTTGCGTGTTTGTTTCTATTTGGAATATTTTGAGAAAATGTGGTCTCCCTGCCATCAGCCTCCATGTCAACATTTATTGATTCACTAATATGGTAAACCACTGTATAACTTTTACCATTACCTAATGTGCATCTGATTTTCTTTTTCAAAAACTGGAAATAGTTATACATGTCTTTCTATGAGCATATAGTTAAAATTATGTCAAAATTATTCTCTCTCCCTGTTTCCCTCCTACTCTTGCCCCTCTTCTCCCATATCCAACTCTAGAAACAAGTCATGGATGTTTTTACAGTCAAAGAGTACCTTGAAGGAGGAAATACTTCTATTTCCCCTTGAGGGCAATCTAGAAAATTCTGCTAACACTCTAAGAGGTGTGTATCACTACAGCAAGGCCAAGGGGATCATATAGTTGAATTCAGATCCTGAAGTAGTTACTTTGGATAGAAATGGCTTTGCCACTAATTGCTCATGACATATTAAGGGCTATGGGCTGCAAAGATTATAAATAACAAGAATTTAGGGTAGTACATTTTAAGTTATTTATTGAGTATTACCTGTGGTAGGTAGACAAGCTATGAAAAATATAACTGACAGTCAAAAATCAATGCTTCATATGTTCACAATAAGAATGTATATGTATGTATATATAAATACATATATTTATATACATACATATATTTATTTATGGCCTTTCTTATCCCCCAAAGGATTTAAGATTATTTACCAAAATATACATGATATAAAGAGATAAATAAAAATAGAAAGCAAGTGGATGAAGGTAACTAAGGCCCTAAGAGGGTAGGAAAGATGCAGATGAAGCTAGGAGTGATATTAGTACCTGCAGTGTGTGCTGTAAGGATGGGTCTCTGCTCATGTTGGGCTACATGGGCTCTTTGCTACATGTCTCTTTGCTACATGTTGGGTTATATTTGCTCAGCAGCTAATATAAAAAGAGACATAGGCCCAAAACTGACTTAGCAGGAGAAAAGCCATTTCTGATACTATGAGGAACAGGAGAACTTCTCATAGAGGGTATAGTAAAATAATAAACAAAGTCCTCAGCAATATCCCCTGAGTAAGTACAGTGATGAGTTTTATTTGGTTGTTCTACGATCCAGTGTGCCCTGAGGCTGGCTGATACTCACTTCTCCAGAAATGTTTTTTATTTGTGAGCTGCGTATAGTTTATTATGGCTCAGGAATCTTTGAGGAAGGGAAGATGGCAAAATGTTATTGTTTTTCTAGATTAAAATAGGCAACAATACTTTGGCAGCTGAGGTATAGCCAATGTAGAATCAAAAAATTACATATATATTTTTAATCTCAGAGGTAAATACAATTTTTCTTAATTTCACTGAGTAGTTATTATTACTATTGCTTACTGTCATTCGATGCTATTTATTTGAATATTCCTCCTATACCTTTTAGCATGTGTATAGACGAAAGAGGGCAGAGGTTAAGAGATTCAAATAAAATTTCTTACATGTTTCCTGTGTTTGCATTAGACTCAAATTTTTTTATGAAAGTGATACATGTTCATTGTAGAAGATTTAGAAAATACAAGACAGAAAAATGGTCTAAAATCTCACCACCTAGAAATACCTTTGAGGTGTTATATAGTATATGTCTTTATATGTGGTGTATGCATTGGCTTAGTTTCCTAATTTTATGAGGCTTACCTAACCACAGCCATAGAAACTAAACACCATAGTTTCTCTACTTATGACTAAGCAAGGCTATTGATTTTCTATTTACTTTGAACACACAAGTAATGTGGAATGGGAAGAAAAACACAAAAACAGAGCTTTGAGTATAAGGCCAAAACCTGAGATAAAGTCTGACATTCACAACTGGCACCTACCCCTTTCTTAAAAAAAATAAATCCTTTTAGGTCTCAGCTTCCACAAAGCAAAAATGTTACCAAAGTGCTGGTGCTTCAGAAAGTGGGATGCATACTCTCACCACTTCTATTCAACATGATGTTGGAAGTCCTAGCCACAGCAATCAGACAAGAAATAAAAGGTGACTAAATTGGAGGGGGAGAGGTAAAATTGTCACTACAGTAAGTCCTCTACATACGAACGAGTTCTGTTCCAAGAGTGCATTCGTAAGTCCAATTTGTTTGTAAGTCCAACAAAGTTAGCCTAGGTACCCAGCTAACACAATCGGCTATATAGTACTGTAATGTAATAGGTTTATAATACTTTTCACACAAATAATAAAAAACAAACACAAAAAATAAAGAAAACATTTTTAATCTTACAGTACAGTACCTTGAAAAGTACAGTAGTACAGTACAACAGCTGGCATAAGGAGGCTGGCAACGAGTGAACAGGCAAGAAGAGTTACTGACTGGAGGAGGAAGAGGAGGTGGGACATGGCAGAGCTGAAGGATTGTCAGCAACAGGAGATGGAGGGCAAGTTGCAATTTCATTCACACCTGACGTTGTTGGCACAGGTTCTGGTTCCTTGCTGGATTCAATTCTATCTACCCTCTTGAAAAAAGATCCAGTGATGTATGGGTAGTAGCTCTTTTTATCTCATCATAGATGACACAGTAGCACTGGACTGCATTCTGAATGGCTGCTGCAACCTTTGTGTACCATTCTATGTTCAGGTCCTGTGCCTCAAAAACTAACAGTGCCTCCTCAAATAAAGAAAATCCCCTTGCCATTTCCTGCATCATGAATCTCTTCAGTTCTTCAGTTACTTCTTCTTCCTTTTGTTTCTCTTTGTCCTTTCTCTGGGCCTCCAATTCCATCAGGCCTTCATTAGTAAGCTCCTCATGTTGCACAGCAAGCAGTTCAATGAAGTCGTCCTCTTGCAGATCTAGCTCCAGCTTCTCGATGAAGGTCAGTAAGTTGTTGAAGACCTCTTTGGACTCCTCATCCACCTTCTCAAATCCACAAAAATTGTGAACAAACTGTGGGCAAAGGTTCTTCCAAACACCATTCATGGTGATGGCCGTAACCTTACTCCAAGCAAAGTTAATGTTTTTTATGGCCTTGTAGATGTTATAGTCCATCTAAAATTGTCACAAGTTTATTCCTGATTCGTCATTTGCCTTTACTGATGAAAAGTGTGACATAAATAATATTTCTTGAAAGTCACTATAACTCCCTGGTCCATAAGTTGGATGAGCGATGCACAGTCACATCTTTGAAAGTTCGCAACTTGAAGGTTCATATGTAGGGGACTTACTATATATGCAGATGACATACTATATATAGAAAACCCTAAGGACTCCACACCAAAACTACTAAAACTATAAATGAATTCAGCAAAGTAGAAGGATACAAGATTAACATTCAGAAATCAGCTGCATTTCTTTACACTAACAATGAAATATCAGAAAGGGAATGTAAAACACCAGTACCTTTTAAAATTGCACCAAAACCCCCCCCCCCCCAAAACTAGGAATAAACCTGACCAAGGAAATGAAAGACCTATATGCTGAGAACTATAAAACATTAATAAAGGAAATTAAAGAGTATTCAAAGAAATGAAAAGCTATCCCACAGTCTTGGATTGGAAGAATTAATATTGTTAAAATGGCAATACTATCCAAAGCAATCTACAGATTTAAAAAAATATTTAATTAATTAATTATTTATTTATTTTGGCTGCGCCAGGTCTCAGTTATTGCATGTGGGATCCTTGTTGCAGCATGTTTAGTTGTGGCATGTAGGATGTGTAGTTGAGTACGTGAACTCTTAGTTGCAGCATGTGTGCAGGATCCAGCTCCGTGACCAGGGATCGAACCCAGGCCCCCTGCATTGGGAGTGTGGAGTCCTATCCACTGGACATGAGGGAAGTCCCCAATCTACAGATTTAATGTGAACCCTATCAAATTACCCATGACATTTTTCATGGAACTAGAACAAATAATCCAAAAATTTATATGGAACCATAAAAGACCCAGAACTGCCAAAGCAATCTTGGGGAAAAAGAACAAAGCAGGAGGCATAACCCTCCCAGACCTCAGACAATAATGCAAAGCTACAGTAATCAAAACAGTGTGGTATTGGTACAAAAACAGACATACGGATCAATGGAACAGAATAGACAGCCCAGAAATAAACCCACACACTGATGGTCAATTAATCTTTGACAAAGGAGGCAAGAATATAAAATGGGAAAAAGATCATCTCCCCAGCAAGTGGTGCTGGGAAAGTTGGACAGCTGCCTGTAAATCAGTGAAGTTAGAACACACTCTCTCACCATACACAAAAATAAACTAAAAATGGAGTTTTGAGTTTTGGAGTTAAACATAAGACATGACTCCATAAACCTCCTAGAAGAGATCATAGGCAAAACATTCTTGGACATAAACAGTACCAATGTTTTCTTAGGTCAGTCTCCCAAGGCAATAGAAATAACAACAAAAATAAACAAATGAGACCTAATCAAACTTACAAGCTTTTGCACAGCAAAGGAAACCATAAACAAAACGAAAAGACAGACTACAGAATGGGAGAAAATATTTGCAAATGATACAACTGACAAGGGCTTATGTATGTATGTATTTCCAAAATATACATACAGCTCATACAACTCAACAAGAAAAAAACAAACAACACAATCGAAAAATGGGCAGAAGACCTAAATAGACATTTCTCCAAAGAAAAAATACAGATGGCCATAGGCACATGAAAAGATGCTCAACATTGCTAATTATTAGAGAAATGTAAATCAAAACTATAATAAGGTACCACCTCACACCAGTCAGAATGGCCATCATTAAAAAGTCTACAAATAACAGATACTAGAGAGGGTGTGGAGAAAAGGGAACCATCCTACACTGTTGGTGGGAATGTAGGTTGGTGCAGCCACTATGGAAAACAGTATGGAGGTTCCTCAGAAAACTAAAAATAGAATTACCATATGATCCAGCAGTTCCACTCCTGGGCATATATCTGGACAAAACTGTAATTCGAAAAGATACATGCACTCCTATGTTCATAGCAGCACTATTCACAAGATCCAAGACATGAAAATAACCTAAATGTCTATCAACAGATGAATGGATAAAGAAGATGTGGTACATATATACAATGGAATATTACTTAGACATAAAAAGAAGGAAATAATGCCATTTGCAGCAACATGGACACTACTAGAGATTATCACAGTAAGTGAAATAAGTCAGAAAGAGAACAAAATTCCATATGATATCTCTTATATGTGGAATCTAAAATATGGCACAAATGATCCTGCCTACAAAACAGAAACAGATTCACAGACATAGAGAGCAGACTTGTGGTTGCCAAGGAGGAGGGGGTTGGGAAAGGCATGGACTGGGAGTTTGGGGTTAGTAGATGCAAACTATTACATTTAGAATGGATAGACGACAAGGTCCTACTGTATAGCACAGGAAACTATATCCAGTTTCCCGGGATAAACCATAATGCAAAAGAATATAAAAAAAGAATGTATATATGTGTATAACTGAGTAACTTTGCTGTACAGCATAAATTAACACAACACTGTAAATCAACTATACTTCAATTAAAAAAAACACAGAAAGTGGGATGCACTGTGCAAATGCAAATGTTATTGTCCTTGTTAACTAACCTGGTGCCTTGGAAGTTGTATAAGAGCCCCGTGACGGGGGTCCTGACCACGTGGTCTTGACAATAATGAGGAAAAAGAGGAGAAGTTAGAAGGAACACTCTGAATCTAGCGTCCATGATTTATGGACACCATAGATCATGAAGTCAAATCTGAACCCCTCTGAGCTAGTCTTGTTTTCTTTGTTGTCCTTCTTATCAGCATTTCCTTCTTTTCTCTGCTTAATTTCCACTTTCCTTTTCTCTTGTTCCCCTTTTTCCTTCTTTTCTTCTTTCTCTTCCTCTTCCTCATCTCCGTCCACTCCTCTCCTCTCCCTTCTCTATCTTTAACTGACCTGCATTCTAGACATTTTCTGTCAAAACAGGAAAAGAACAGTAGGACAGAGCCCTTAGAATTGAGTTTGAATTTTGAAACCCAGTGAAAAACTTATATAAAAATCTATGACAATCTTGGCTTTAACCAAGCCCACAGCTTAAAAAAAGATGATCATTTCTCCTGGACACTCATATATGAGATTTATGGGTGGGTGGGGGAATCTATAATTCCAGCATCATTGCTGAGGGTGGAGGTGATCGTCTTGGCCACCAACATGATTGCTCTCAACCGTCCCTCCATTCTCAGTCACAGCTGCTGGAAATTAAAAACCCGGAAAAGTTATCTGAATTTTAGGAGAGGAGTGGACTTTTTCTCTCATGAACCCTATAGGAAGTCTGCTACTTTCATATATAAAGCCTTCTTGATAGCATAAATGAAAATTGAATATCAAACATATAAGGTAAGTCTAATTATACCAACTTAAACACAATCTTTAAAGATGTATTTCTAACATATCATATGATATGTGCTGTAATTTTGATCTTTTTTCCCCCTGTAATAGAACACTCTGTCACCTGGGTTAAGTTCAATGAAAACATTTGAATAGGAATGCAATCTACAGCTTTTGGCATGTCCACTGATTTTCATCTTTATCTCAATAGTATTACTTTTATGAAACCTATATTTTTCACCAATATCAACCATTTCATTTTCCTATTTTCCACTACATTTTATAAAATGCTAATGGCAAAATATAATAAAGCGGTCAAATTCTTTCTACAGCACCGCCTTGGTATAAAGATGGCTGTGCTGGACAAAATAAGTGGCTGACTGGCCTTAGGTAGCTCCCCATATCATGACTCAAATTGTTTGTTTGGAAGCCAAGAAAAAATTCAGAATGTGGCCAACAAACGTCAGTTAAAGGGCCCTAACGTGTGATGTGTGTAAAAAAAAAAAAAAATGTGGGTTATGCGGAATTTGTATTGAGGGAAATATGGGACCTGTATATTAAAACGTGGATAAGGTAGGAAAAAAATAGCCTAAAGGTAAAATCTAAACAACAACATCATCATCATCATCAACAACAATGATATGACTAAGTTGTAAACATAATAAAGACTTTGATTGTTTAAGACATGCATTTCTATTATTTTATTTTATTTTATTTGGGGGGTGGGATGGGGTTAAATGAGATATGTGTTGAGGCAAAAAGAGACAAGTGAGAAATATTTCTCAGAGGCACTGCCATTTTAATATATTTTCCCTGAAGCATCATTAAAGTTGACAGGAAAAAGTAACAATTGCAACTATAAATAAGGAAGGTGACAGAGATGTATCCATTTTCAGTTCAGCAACACTATTGTGTTCCAGGTACTTTGACAGTACAAAACTGATCAAGATGCAGTCTTTACCTTTGAGGAGCTCCAGATGTATTTTGGGTAATGCTGAAAATACAAAATAAAAGGTGGGAACAATCCAAATTGAATAATGAGATTTATTTCATTTTTCAAATAAATATTATATTTTATAAATATAATATTTTATTTTAAAATTTGGAACAGTAGTAAATATTTAGAAAAGTTGTAAGCACAGCGCAGGACAGAAAACTTTTTGTTTTCCTGAACAACTGGAGAGCACATTGCTCACCTGATGTTTTACCATTCTTAAATACTTCAGTGTTCATTTCCTTACAAGCACATTTTCCTACATGACCACAGAATAACCATTACCATCAAAATCAGGAAATGAACACTGAATCATTGCTAACTTCTTTTTTTTGTTTGTTTTTGTTTTTGCGGTATGCGGGCCTCTCACTGTTGTGGCCTCTCCCGCTGCGGAGCACAGGCTCTGGACGCGCAGGCTCAGCGGCCATGGCTCACGGGCCCAGCCGCTCCGTGGCATGTGGGATCTTCCCAGACCGGGGCATGAACCCGTGTCCCCTGCATCGGCAGGCGGACTCTCAACCACTGCGCCACCAGGGAAGCCCCATTCCTAACTTCTAATCGTCAGCCCCCATTTCAGTTTTGCCAAATCCTAATTATGTACTTTATAGTAAAAGGATCCGGTTCAGAATCACACATGGTATTTAGCAGTCATGTTAGTCTCCTTCAGTCTTGAAGTCGGTCTTTCTTTGACTTTCACAACCTTGACACTTAATAATCTCATGCTAGTTGTTTTGTACAATATCCTTTAATTTGGGCTCCTCTGACATTTCTTCGTGATTATATTCAGGCCACAACATTCTCTTTGCTACACCTATCAGGTGATGTACAATTTTAGATTTGTCCCATTGCTAATGAAGTTCACTTTGATCACCTAGTTAAGGTGGCATCTGCTTTTCCATTGAAAGTTACTCTTACTCTCTTTGGTACTTTGAAACTGTTTCTCACGAAACTTTTAATTCATTCATGATTTAAATCTGTTTGGAGTCACGGTTTCCTGTTTTATTCAATAGGTTGTAATTATTAGTTTTATTTTGATGCTCAAATTATCCCTGATTTGGCCAGTGGCAGCCCCCTCCAGCTGGCTTCTCTGTCCTTTTGACATTTCCCCATCATTCTTTTTGTTTTTTAATGCTAAATTTTTTAAAAGTTTATTTTATTTATTTATTTTTGGCTGTGTTGGGTCTTCGTTGCTGCGCAGGGGCTTTCTCTAGTTGCGGAGAGCGGGGGCTACTCTTCATTGAGGTGTGAGGGCTTCTCATTGCGGTGGCTTCTGTTGTTGCAGAGCACGGGCTGTAGGCGCGCGGGCTTCAATAGCTGTGGCTTGCGGGCTCTAGAGCTCAGACTCAGTAGCTGTGGTGCTCGGACTGAGTTGCTCCGTGGCATGTGGGATCTTGGGCTCAAACCCTTGTCCCCTGCATTGGCAGGTGGATTTTTAACCACTGCACCACCAGGGAAGCCCCCCCATCATTCTTGAAGCACTTCCTTGCTTCCTGATATAATAAGATGTTATAGGCTCATCTTATACCCTCTCTGACCCAGTTCCAGAATCATCCATTTCTCTAAGAAATCTAGGTTGCTATTAGTGGCAAATCATATTTATAACTCAAGATCTGGGTGTTAGGTGTGTTCATTGCTATGAGTGTGGCTGTTCCCAAGCCCTGTCAGTGGAAAGAGATAGACATCCATATCTATATCTATATCCATATCTATATCCATACCCATATCTGTATCTATATCCATATCCATATCTATATCTACATCCATATCTATATCCATATCTATATCCATATCCATATCTATATCCATACCTATATCCATATCTATATCCATATAATATCCATATCTATATCTATATCTACTTATATCTATTATATCTATATCGGCATCTATATCTATATCTCAAACATAGATGCAAATGTATCTTTAAACAATATGGTTTTATTTACATGCATGTATAAAGACACATTTGCATTTATATGCTTTTCTATGTCTCTATACCCATTTATATTGAAAATCATTAGTTTACACTGATATCTCCAATTCCAATCCAACACCATGGGGTCCATTCTAGTTTTCTTCCTTCTCATATTTGTACCTTCCTTCTCCAACCATGGGGAACCTGACTCTTAATGTCCTTAATTTATTTACTTATTTCATCAGTCCCCTAGTATGTAACCCATCTCTGCTGCCACCCTCTTGCCCACATGGACACTCACTTCACTCGAGTTGAGATGCCCTGTCCTGGGCTGTCCTCACCTCAGGGACACCTGATTACCCTGCTTGGGCTTCAGCATTCTGTGCTGGGCAAGCCCAGTGCCTGGATGTCTTCCTCACCCTGTATGGGCTCTGACAGGCTACATACACCAGGCTGCCCTTTTGCAGACATGTTGCATACCCAGCTCTGGCTCTGACCTCACATAGGGCAGCCATCCTGGGTGGTCACTGTCTTGCTGGATTTGAGCTCTGACACCCTGCTCTGGGCCACTGTGGCCCTCTCCTTCGAGGGCAGATGCCTGCCTTAATCTGCCACACTTCGCGGCTTCGGGACTATGTTTTGGAGGCGGGAAAGCGAGGGAAAAGGGGAGGGAGTAAACGGAAAAGAAGAGTAAGGTCTATTTGAAATTCTAAAATTTAAAAGAAATGAAACAATGTACACTACATATTTGTTTTCCATACCAACGAGAAGTGAGGCTTTCTCTAGGTCTTCTAAAAAGATGAAAAGATTGGGCTTCCCTGGTGGCGCAGTGGTTGAGAATCCGCCTGTCGATGTAAGGTACACGGGTTCGTGCCCTGGTCCGGAAAGATCCCACATGCCGTGGAGCGGCTGGGCCCGTGAGCCGTGGCCGCGGAGCCTGTGCTCCGCAACGGCAGAGGCCACGACAGTGAGAGGCCCGCATACCGAAAAAAAAAAAAGATTAAACATGTTTTTTCTTCTGGGGACTAATGTAATGCTGGATAATTAGACTCAGATTCCTTATTTAGATTCTTATTTGGGGCCAGAAGGGTAGTCTCTTTTAATATACAATCTTTCCTTTTTTAATATGCCCAGAAGGATTGGAAAATAGTGGGAATTAACAATTACTGGTGAAGAGACTAGATTGTAAAGCTATTATAGTATAAAATAAGGGTCAGCATTGCTCCCTCTAATCACTTCATGAAATTTCACCCCGAAGGCATCTATTCTTGTCTTTAACCATTGAAAGGCATGGTAAATACTATTAATTTAAACCAGATGAAATCAAACAATTATTTATGACTCCATTTTGCTATTCTCTTGAGGTAATTATTACCAAGTGATCAGTGATTGAGTCTGAAAAAATGCTTTTAATTATTATTAACTGAATAACCACTGGCTTAATAAAACTGTCTTAGGATATTATACTAGGAATTAATTGAATATAATGTATCTATCTACCTTCAAGAAATTATTTCCTGAGGGAGATAATAGAGAAGGAACAATTCTTTTTCACTTAAACAAAAAGACACTTAATAAATCCTCATTAAATGAAACATTTTTCTAATATTTGGGAGCTGGGGTGGCTTAGGGTAGTAAAATAATTTTATTTATTCAAATTCTTAATATGGCAAACATCTCAAATTCATCAACAAAGGTGGACAATCCAGTGCCTTGACTGAGAATTTTAATACCTAGTTAATAAACTGGATTAAAAAATGTGTCTATATAGTCAGTTGTCTATTTTCTTATGTCAAAAGTAGTAACAAGATAAAATTAAGGTAAATAACTTAGAGGTAAAAGACCTAAACATGGCCACAAGACTATCCTTTTCTTTTTCTTTTAAAACTCAAGAAGCCAAGCAATTTGCTTAAATAATGACAGTGCATAAAATACAGGCGTTCTGTCCCTGACTGGCCTAACACTGCATTGTTCCATGATTCTGCCTCAGGATTCATATGAACTATAACATGGAAGAATTTGGGGGCCTTAATGCAAGGCATGATTCTGGAACTGTTGTCTCATAAATTCAGACCAAAAAAGAAGTGAGATGTTTTGCACTTGGTAATGTACTGAGGGGTTTGAAGGGGTTATTGCGAGTAAGTGCCTCTGCAGAATACATGGAAGCTAAAATTTCTCACTGAAAAGGAAAGATGACCAAAATACCCAACAATATGTTTAGTGATTCATCATGATCATCAAACTACATTTCACTTTTCTTTAAATGAATGTGTGTGTGTGTGTTTAAAAACATTAAAGAGAGTTGGAATATGGCTTCAAGGATTCAACAAACTCTGAAGAGCATCAAATAACAGAATCAAAAGAAACAAACTGAAGGAAATTGTGGACAAAGATGAAAGGATCTAAGTCTCTGGAAATAGTTAAGTAAAAAGATTCCTGAGCACTGAACAAGACCCCCATGCAAGTCCTGAGAAGACAGAAAAGCAATGAAGTGTTGAATCAGTAGGAAAAGTACTTTGCTAAGAGGCAAGAACAACACTTCTGTTTGCAGAGGCAAACAACTCTGAGACTTCAAAGAAAATCTTTTTTTTCTGTCTTCCTTTTTCATTTCTTTTTGTTTAAATCTTTAAGAACTCAGTGGTAGAACTGTATCTGATAATGGCTTAGTGGACTTTGGGCACTACTGTCTTATGCCCAGTATTTTAGTCAGGCATTTGCAATAGCCCTTATCAGTCCCCCTTCTCCCACCATTTCCAGACAGACCCCAGTCTGAAACTCTATCTGTATGAAAAAATGCTTGCCTGAGAAGACAGTTCTTTTAAATTTATAGACCTTAAGGTTCTTAAAGCAGGAAATTTTCCAAGCACAAACCAGATTAGGATGGGAAGGGCTGTTTTCTGAGGGCAAGCTTGTGTTCAATTCATAAATATAAAATCATCGGGACCCATCTGACAACAATTCAATACCAGTTTAGGAGATTAAGAAAGGGATAGATGGGGGTTCAGACCACTGATTAATCATTCTGAACCCAGAAATCCAGAGAGCTTCTGAGGTTTCAAATAGATTGTATTGTGTATATCAAATTCTCGTACGTATGAAACCCCAGTCATCTGTCTTTGAAGATCTCAATGATGTTAAGAAGTCTTATCCTACCAGCAGAAATCAGGATTATGATTCCCAGTTCTCTCCTATAATACAAAGATACATCCATGTTCTTTGCTATGGAAATTTGAACGGCTTCCCACGGTGGGTGGATAATATTTTTATACCTTATTGATGTTGGGCTTGGCCATGTGACTTCATTTGGCCAATGGAATGTGGGCAGTGGTGACAGTGCCAGTTCTGAGCCAAGATCTTAGGAGACAGTGCATGTTTCTGCACCCACCTCTTGTATTCTGCCATCTCCATGAGAAAAACATACAGCCATTTCAGCCTGGGCCTTAGAAAGAAGACCTGAGCCCAACTGAGAGCCTCAGGTTGAACCTGGCCCCCCTGACTGCACCCAGCCAACTTGCAGACCCATGTGGGGATATATACGGGTGTGTTGGTAAGCCACTGACTAATAAACTCCTTCACAAGCTGGCTTTCACTGTTGTGGCCTCTCCCGTTGTGGAGCACAGGCTCTGGACACGCAGGCTCAGCGGCCATGGCTCACGGGCCCAGCCGCTCCGCGGCACGTGGGATCTTCCCGGACCGGGGCACGAACCCGTGTCCCCTGCATCGGCAGGCGGACTCTCAACCACTGCGCCACCAGGGAAGCCCGAAAAACCCAGACTTTTATCTTCCATAACCAGCTTCTTCCCCAACCATCTCCATCTCAATAATGGTAACTCTATTCAACCAGTAATTCAGGCTAAAAACGTAGGTGTCGTCCCTGGTACTTTGCTTTCCTTCAGTCCCTATACCAATAAGCAAAACCTACTGGTTCTACCTTCACATTATCTGAAATCTGATGACTTCTCACCACCTCCCATGCCTTCTGTCTTCCTTTGGGGTTCTGCCAACGAGTGGACCAGCAGGACAGCAGAGAAAGGGACCAGAGAAAGGTCAAGGTATTTCTTCCCCAATCCTTCTTTGCTTCAGGCTTGCATCTCTAGCAGTAGCTGTATCCCCACAACACCAGAGGCACTTTCTTCATGTCCCCACTGGTACTGGGCACTCCTGTGACCCTGTTTATTCCTTTCTTTGCCACTTCAGCCCTTGGGATAGTATCACCTTCCCTCTTTTGCCCTGCATCCCTCTCCATGCCTCTGTAAACAGCTCCTTCATCAGCCACTTCATTTGAATCATCTGAGAGTGAAGTTCTTTTCCTGCTGGCACACTGATCAACCTACTACCCTACATAAAATATCCTTTATCTCCACTTTTTATCCCTTTAACTATTTTTTTCAAGTACATACTATTCACTGAAATTTATTATCTTCTGCCCCCTCTTCTCTTTTCTAAAAAGTAAGCTTTCCAAGAACTTTTCTTTTTACTTTTCACTTTTATCCCTAGCCTCTAGAAGAATGCCTGGTATAGTGTTTCATGTAAACAGGTTGCTGGGAAAGATAATATGTTCTTGATATATTCTTTTTTTTTTTTTTTTTGCGTTACACGGGCCTCTCACTGTTGCGGCCTCTCCTGTTGCAGCCTCTCCTGTTGAGGAGCACAGGCTCCACGGCCATGGCTCACGGGCCCAGCCGCTCCGCGGCATGTGGGATCTTCCCGGGCCGGGGCACGAACCCGCGTCCCCTGTGTTGGCAGGCGGACTCTCAACCACTGCGCCACCAGGGAAGCCCTTGATATATTCTTAAAAGCAAAAAAAGCGTGAGTTAAAGAAGAATACTATGGTATGTTTCTATTGTTAAAAATCTACCTATCCAGATATAATAATTGAGCAGTAAAAAGAAACATCTGGAAGCATATACATCAAATATTAATAGTGGTTACTTCCTGGGGAGTGGATGATAGGATTTGCTTTTCTGCTTTGTACATGTCTATATAGTTTGCATTTGTAGGAGAAGCAAGCAGGACCATTGGAAGCCTACATGAAGTTTCTGGGCAAATTAGAAAAAGTCACCCCTCCACCATAGGATAGACACAGCTGCCTTGGCACCAAGAGAGCGGATTTTACCATGCTGGTACCAAATAAAGTCAATTTTCATTTAGATTAATTCAGAATTAAAATTTCCAGTTATTAAAATATCTGACAGTCTGTGAAAATGTGAGAACTCTTCTTTATGTATATAAAAACTGGATTTATAAAACAAAATTTTTATAATTCTTCCAAGTTATGCTCCAGAGTCCTTAGTACTCTATTTTAGGAAAAAAACTATTCCTTCACCTGTTGAGTTCACTTCTAGTGCCTGGTTTGTATTCTTACTCTAAAAAATACTATTTAATAAAATATTCTGATTTTGGATACATCTTGTGTAGCTGTTTTCTTAAACATTCTTTATTAAAAACATCTTTGCATCTTAAGTTTGTTTTGGCAGCTTTAAGTCACAATATACAGATCTGAATTACTTTTGTAATAACTCATTGGTTTCTTATATAAATTCCAAGGCATGTCTAAGAGTCTGTCACTGCAATCAGGATCAATTTTTTTCTGAGCAAACAGATAATCAGAAGGGCTTTAGGATTAATTACATGCTTAAACATTTAGTAGTAAAAGGTCCAGCAATTCCTTATTATTCTAACTAAAGTCAGCCTTGAGAAATGTCCTTGGCTTCATCAGGATTTAAGGAACATGAGGATTGTTGGGAAATTCTTATAAAATTTTAAAAGAAACAGGAACACCATGCTATAAAACGTAGGAAAGGAACTCAATATTTTTGTGAGTAGCAAGTTTCTTCATAAAAATGGAAAAGAAACGTAACTTGATCTGCATGACTTTTTGCCAACTCTGGTTTATCTTGTTGCTTTTGTTCATTTGCTTGGAAGGTTTGGGCTGTTGGGTTCTTGGACTAAGGCCTGAAGAACCCTGAGCTCCAGTGCTCTTCACTTGCCAGGTGGCATAGGGAAATTGCATCTTTTCATATTTGTGAATCCCGGGACAAAGGGGATTATACCACTTACTTTTTTAGAAAGTGTTTGAGAGGTTTTATGTGAAAAGCTGAACAATACTTCGAACACCATATAGCAGCTGGAGAGAATCAGAATGGGGCTGAGCGGGGCGGGTTGCTCTGCTGATCTTATTTTGGGGCTCTGCAGGGCTTGCCCTGCAGTCCTGAATTCAGGGCGGGCTCCACATGTGGCTTCCGGAGGATGACTTTTTCTCCAACCTCTCTCACTGCTGCTCCTTCAATTGCTTTGCTGACTCCCGTTTCTTGACCTGGCCCTGAAATGCAGGGGTTCTCCAAAGTTCTACCTTTACCCTCTTCTCATCTTGCATTACCTCTGTGCTGGAGCGGTCTTTTTCCACTTTGGAGGTTCCAACCGTATTTCCAAATATCTATGAGACATCTGTGCCTGGGTGCCCCCTAGGCACCTCAAACCCAACACCTCCAGAATTTAGCATGTCTTCCAGCCCTCCATTAAAATGACTTTCTTTCCAGACTCCTGTTGATAAACAGTGTCACCTTTTCATAGTCTATGAAACTGGAAACGTTTTCACCTCCTTTGCCTTCCGTTTCCAATAAACGCCCAGGTCCTGTCAATTGTAGCCATATTCCATCTACATCACCTAAAATGTTGCCAATTCCTTTCTCCTTTCTCTGTTCTGGCTTCCATTGTCCTTGTTCTGACATCATCACCTAGTGCATCAATCAACTAACTGGCCTCCTTGCCTCCTTGCCTCTTCATTCCACTCTGCATGTGGCTGCCAGAGTTGTTTTTCTAAAACACAAATCTAATAATAACGATTGTTTGCGAAAAAGCAATGGTTGCTGCAACACAGTCTGGCTTCAGCCTCATTTTCTGGCTTCACTGCTTCTCCCATCTACACCCTGTAATTCACATGTGCTGTTTTTTGCTCATCAAGCCACCATAAACTTCCACAGCCTCATGTTTGTTTGTCCTCCTATAATGCCCTTCCTGCCTTTTCTGCCTGGTCAAATTTTACCAGTCCCTCAAGGTCCAGCTCCATTAGAAAGATATAATAAAATATGTTTACAACATAGTAGGACTCAAATATTTTGGGGCTGAGTTAAGTGAAAAAGAAGATACCAAAACTTCACAGTATGAATAAAGGATGAGGGATTATTTCATTAGCCGAGAAATATAACTGAACTTCAATGTGACTCGAATGTATTGTCTATGATCCCCTTGTTCCCCCCAGGTTCCTGCCATTGGTGTGGCCTGCCTTGAACAATCTTTCCTTACATGCCTACTTAAAGAGAATTTCCATATTTTCCTACTAAAAACAACGTTGCAATGAACATATTTAATGGTCTACTTTTTCAAGTATATCTGTACTGTAAGTTCCTAAAAATGAAATTGCTGAATAAAAAGCACATGGATTAAAACATCTGATACATGTTGCCATAGCGTAGCAACTACCCTTATTCAAAGTTGTATGAAGGGCTTCCCTGGTGGCGCAGTGGTTGAGAGTCCGCCTGCCGATGCAGGGGGCGCGGGTTCGTGCCCCGGTCCGGGAGGATCCCACGTGCCGCGGAGCGGCTGGGCCCGTGAGCCATGGCCGCGGAGCCTGCGCTCCGCAAAAAAAAAAAAAAAAAAAGAATAAGCAAAGTTGTATGAAGATGTCTGGTTTCCATGCCCTCACCAATAAGAGCAAACTTAGATTTTTGCCAATCTTAAAGATTAAAAAAAGTTATTTTGGTTTACATTTCCATAATTATTAATGAGGTTTAACGTCTTTTCATATGTGTATTGGTCATTTGTATCTCTTTTCTTGCTTTCCCTGTTCTTATCCTTTGTTCAGTGTTCTATATGGTTGGTCGTCCTTTTCTTTACTGATTATACTTGTTCCTTGTAAATTTTGGAAACTAGCTCTTTGTTTACAGTATGGGTTTTAAACAGTTTTCCAAGTTTACCAACTGTCTTTTGATTTTGTTCATTATTAATTTTTATTACACATAAATTAAAAAATTTTTGTAGTCAAGTTTATCAATCTTCTTTATGCTTCTGAGTTTTGTTTCTTTCTTAGGAAAGTCTTCTCCATTCTAAGATTGTAAATAAATCAATCCAGTTTTCTTCAAGTGTTATTATAGTTTCTTTTTTAGAGTTTAAATATTTGATCTATATGAAATTTACTTTCATATAAGAAGATGAGGATTTGGCATAATTTTTTTCCCAAGTGGTTCCTAGTTATACCAGTTCCACTTATTGAATAATCTTTTCCTCACTGGTCTGAAATGTAGCTTTTATACTAAATTCTGGTATATAGTTAGGTGTATATCTCAACTCTGTAAAATTTAATCAGAGAAAATTTATGGTGCCCTAAACCACTAGTTCAGGAGCTCCAGTATTAAACCAGTGTTATTCTGGATCTAGATTGCCTAACAGGTGTAAATTTCACAATTGCAAAGTTCAGATGTGCAAAAGATTTATCTTTACTTCTCTACAACTGAATTTAATTTAGCCCTTGAGCTTCCATGTCCATTCTGTGGCAGAACACTTAATTCAGCTAATTCAAGGTATCTCTGTCTCCCATGGATGATCTAAGCTCTGGGGGTTTGGGATGATGACAGCTTCTCTCTTATCCAGGCTTTTGTGAAGGGGATGAATCTGTTTACTAGTCATCTTCATATCTTTTCCTGGCATCTACAAAATGTAATTCAATCTCTCTGGCTCTTACCATTGTACATTGGCCAATGGGCCTCCATTTGCTAGTTCCAGGGCCCTGTGCCCTCCTTCCCCATTCCAGGACCTCTCTTAGCTTATCTGAGCCCTTTTCAGTGGGAGGCCAGGGAACTCCTGACTGCTTTTCCTGCACCACCCCGAGGTGCTGAGTCCCTATGAAGCTGCGCTCAGGCCCATCTACATGGGCATCTCTTAGCCTTTGCCAGTTATCCGCTCTAGCCTCATGTTGGATATGGGCTTCTCCAAGAGGCTTTCAGCGTCTCTGGGCTGTACCCTGAGATGAGAGGTAGAAGTTTCCTGTGCTCTTATGTCCCCCTAAAAAGCCAGCTGGGATTTCTCTTACAGGTTCCCACTCTAGCACCATGAGTCTGAAGCTGGAATACACAGGATATGGAGATGCCTTTCTCAGGAATTCATATCAATTATTCACTGCCCTGCTCTCTTTTCCCAACTACCTTCTTTCCTCAAATCTGTGAGATTTTCCTCTGGTCTTGGGGAGTGGGCAGTGGCTGTTGGGGGAGGAAAAAAAATGGCATAATCATCACCCTGCACTTTCCAACTCCCTTGTTTACAGTACAAACTTTGACTATATTATAAACTTTGTGTTCAGTCCATTGGATTCTGATAGTCAAAGCCAAGCTTCTGGGACCAAAACAATCTTTTGTCTCTCAAAAGCTCAATTCATACAAATCAAAATATTTTGGCTTTTAATAAGCTCAGTTCTGTTATGAATTTTAAGAGCATGTTTTGGAGCTAGTGGCTAAGAATATGATTCTTTGTTCTTGCTGAATCGGGAAGAGTAATGGACACAAAGAAGGCTAGGAGAATGACCCATGGGAAGGGCCTTTGTTAATATCTCAAAATAATCTGCAACACCAAGTCCTTGATCTGGCCCGTAGACTCCTGTCTCCATCCCTGTGACCACTCCACTGGTTATGGGATCTATTTCAACTAACAGCTCCCTGGTCCTCACAGTTCCTTTCCTCTGCTCTTTCTTAGTCCCTACTGCCTTTTGAACTGGAGTCTTGCCTGGCTTCCCTCACCACCAATCCTCCCAGGGACCAGAGTCTCAGAATCTACCCTCTTTGGCTAGACCATCATTTTGACCACAGAGCTGTCTACCTTCCAGACTTTCACCTACTCTCTCCTCTGGGAACCTCCATCTGCCTCCTGGTACAGCTGCTGGATCTTCCCAGATCACCTCCCTACCTCACCCAGCCACTCTGCTCGACAGGAGGGTGGAGGGCACCAGAGTATTCTAGTGTGGGAGGCAGGGATGTGGGGTGTGAGGTGGCTGTAGGAGGCTGTATGTGACGAGGGCACCAAAGAGAATTACTGCAAGAAGGGCTGCAGGGACAGAAGGCGGGTCACCAAGACCAAAGCATCATAATGTTGCTTGAAAGGTCTAGTCTGTGAGTCCTTATGGATTAGGGCTTTGGTGTATTTCTGTAGTTAGTGACTCTTTTTCATGACATTACCCTCTTCCCTCCCATTTCATCTCCTACCCCTGAATATTCTTCAGGTCTAACTCTTGAGTATTTAGTCATCATAGGGATTTTACTTTCTTCATATCAGGAGGTAGCCATTGTCACAGTTTTTTTGTGCCATCAGATCTTATTCTCTGGAATTGTGTAAATGGCTGGGGTTTTAAAAACTCATTCTTCTCTAAAGGGAACGCTTGTACACTGTTGGTGGGAATGTAATTGGTACAGCCACTATGGAAAACAGTATGGAGGCACCTCAAAAAACTAAAAATAGAACTGCCATATGATCCAGATATTCTACTCCTGGGTATATATTAGAATACTAACTCAAAAAGATACATACACCCCAATGTTCATAGCAGCATTATTTACAATGGCCATGATATGGAAGCAACCTAAGTGTCCATCAACAGATGAATGGATAAAGAAGGTGTGGTGTATATATATACAATGGAATACTACTCAGCCATAAAAAAGAATGAAATAATACCATTGCAACAAAATGGATGAATCTGGAGGGTATTATGCTTAGTGAAAAAAGTCAGACAGAAAGTGTATGTTACCACTTATGTGTGGAATCTAAAAAACAGAACAAATGAACAAACATAACAAAACACGGACTCAGAGATATAGAGAACAAACTAGTAGTTACAGTGGGGAAAGGGAAGGAGGGAGGGGCAAGACCAGGGCAGGGGATTAAGAGGTATAAAACTACTATGCATAAAATAAATAAGCTATAAGGATATATTGTACAGCATAAGGAATATAGCCAATATCTTATAATAAGTTTAAATGGAGTATTATCTATAAAAATTCTGAATCACTGTTGTATACCTGAAATTAATATTGTAAATCACAACTACACTCAATTAAAAAAAAAATCACTCCTCTCTGACCACTAATTTATGTTGTTCTCTTATTTGCCTTTCAGTAAAAGGCCTTTAACACAGAAGTTTTGATTTTGAAAGAGTAATTAGGAAAGAAAACACTTCATATGGGGGCTGGAGATTACAGGGAAATGGCACAGTCTTCCTCCTCAGACCTACAGTCCAGTTGCTAAACAAGCAAGTTCAACAAGTTGCAATTTCTCTAGATTAATAATACTCTTTCTCAAATTCTGCCTCATGAGATTCACTGGGAAATTTTTGTCTTTTTTGCTAAGTTTAGGTTTCAATTATTTTTAGATCAGCTGCTTCTTTGATTGAAAGCAAAGCAAAAGAAAGCAAACATGGAGTAGAATCTTTAAGCAAATGTGTCCTTACACTGTAAGAACATGGAACTTGCTTGAGAGCCCAGGATCACTTCAAATGCCTCCATATTTCCTATACCCAATTAAACTTCCTGGAATGCTCCCACAGGAAGCTCTCCATATTCACCAACTTTTTGAGTAATCCAGGAATTCTTATAGCCTGATAAAGGGATTAGACAAGAACTTTTAGATAGGAAGAAGTTTCTGTATGTCTGTTTGTTAACTGGATAATATCCCTTTTCTAAGCACTAAGCAGTTGACCTCTGACTTGCAGAAAAACAGAATAGTGGCTGTTACTCATTGTTGACTTTGGTGGGAGGAAACAACAGCCTGTGGACTTCTGTTTCTGTCATCTTAACAGACTAGATACCCTGAAAAATTCTCAATAGAAAACATCTAGAAACTGAGGGATTGAATATAACCAGTAGTCTTTAAGATATTGAGCTCTTGAACACAGGACAAGACACCAACAGTGGTGAGGTGGTGCTGATACCAGCCCCAACCTTGCTTTGGAACATTTGGTGAGCTTGGTAGTCAAGAGGGTTGGGTTTCTGACATGTAGGGACAGAGGCAAGGCCCTGAACTATGAATGGTGGGGAGGTAGAACTGAGGCTCTGCATAAATGGAGGACTCTCCAAAGGCTATCCACTAGAAAAAAGAGATGTCCAGGCAAAGAGAAATGACAGGAAAAATTGTCTGCTTCTGGGCTCTGAGTAGAAAAAAAGAATTCAGATCTGTGTGTGTATATATATATATATATATATATATATATATATATATATATATATATATATATATATATATATATACATACACACACACACACACACACACATATGTGATCAAAATAACTCCCACAGCATAAACCCCACAAATAAACCTCACTAACATGAACTCAAACCAAAATTATAAACACATGAAGAAATGTTACTAAGAGTGAGAACAAATAGAAACAAGAAGCATTGTGATTAGAACCCCCCAAAAGATAATAAAAATATCACAATAAAGGAATATTATTAACAAATACTTAGAAGATTAAAAAATAAATGAAATAGAAATCCTAGAGATGAAAATTAAAGTATTGAAATGAAATCTTGGTGTATAGGATAAGCAGCTGGATAGACATCATTGGAGGAAGAATGAGTGAACTGGGAGATAAATCTAAAGAGATTATATATAATGTAGTACAAAGAGACAAAATATGTGAGAGATGAATAAAAACGTATGGAAGATAAAATGTGTAGGTCAAACATTTAGGTCATACATTTAGAAGGTGTTTCATTCCATTCCTAAGTGTTTTACCCAAAGGACATGAAAACATGTGTCACACACACAAAAATGTGACAAGAATGTTCAGAGCAGCTTTACTTGCAATAGCTGAAAACTGGAAGCAATTCAAATGTCCATCTGCTGGAGAGTGAATAAACAAATGTTGGTATATTTGTATAACAAAATTGTACTCAGTAATAAAAAGGAATGAATTATTTACTGATACACATAATCATATGAATGAATCTTAAACATACGGTGAGAGAGGAAGCTAGACACAAAGGAATATAGACTGTATGATCCCATTCATGTGAAGTTATGAAATAGACTAATCTATGGTGGTTGCTGCTATGGAGGAACATGAAGAACTTTCTGGAGTGACAGTAATATGTTATAGCTTGTTTTGGGTGTTGATATTGTGGGCTTATACAACTGTCAAAACTCATAAATGAAACAGTTATGATGTATAAGTTTTATTGTATGTAAATTATATCTCAGTAAAAAATTTAAAATTTAGAGAGGAAGAAAACAATAGAAAAGATCAATGAAACTAAACACTGGTTGTTTGAAAAGATAAACAAAATTGATAAACCTTTAATCAAGAAAAAAAGGGAGAGGAGACCTTCATGATGGCAGAAGAGTAAGACACGGAGATCACCTTCCTCCCCACAGATACATCAGAAATACATCTACACGTGGAACTTCTCCTACAGAACACCTACCGAACGCTGGCAGAAGACCTCAGACCTCCCAAAAGGCAAGAAACTCCCCACGTACCTGGGTAGGGCAAAAGAAAAAAGAATAAACAGAGACAAAAGAATAGGGACGGGACCTGCACCAGTGGGAGGGAGCCGTGAAGGAGGAAAGGTTCCCACACACTAGAAGCCCCTTCGCGGGCAGAGACTGCGGGTGGTGGTGGTGGCGGGAGCTCCGGAGCCACGGAGGAGAGCGCAGTATCAGGGTGCGGAGGGCAAAGCGGAGAGATTCTCACAGAGGATCAGTGCCGACCGGCACTAACCAGCCCGAGAGGCTCGTCTGCTCACCCGCCGGGGTGGGCGGGGGCTGGGAGCTGAGGCTTGGGCTTTGGTCGGAAGCCGGGAGAGGACTGGGGTTGGCGGCGTGAACACAGCCTGAAGGGGTTAGTGCACCATGGCTAGCCGGGAGGGAGACCGGGAGAAGGTCTGGAGCTGCCGAAGAGGCAAGAGACCATTGTTTTGGGGTGCACGAGGAGAGGGGATTCAGAACACAGCCTAAACAAGCTCCAGAGATGGGCACGAGCCACGGTTATCAGCATGGACACCAGAGACGGGCATAAATGCGAAGGCTACTGCTGCTGCCACCACCAAGACGCCTGTGTGCAAGCCCAGGTCACTCTCCACACCTCCCCTCCCAGGAGCCCGTGCAGCCCGCCACCGCCAGGGTCCCGTGATCCAGGGACAACTTCCCCGGGAGAACGCATGGTGCGCCTCGGGCCGGTGCAACGTAACGCCGGCCTCTGCCACCGCGGACTCTCCCCGCACCCGTGCCCCTCCCTCCCCGTGGCCTGAGTGAGCCAGAGTCCCCAAATCAGCTGCTCCTTTAACCCTGTCCTGTCTGAGTGAAGAACACATGACCTCAGGGGACCTACATTCAGAGACAGGGCCAAATCCAAAGCTGAACCCCAGGAGCTGTGTGAACAAAAAAGAGAACGGGAAATCTCACCCAGCAGCCTCAGGAGCAGTGGATTATATCTCCACAATCAACTTGATGTACTCTGCAACTGTGGAATACCTGAATAGACAATGAATCATCCCCAAATTGAGGCGGTGGACTTTGGGAACAATGATACATATATTTTTTTCCTTTTTCTCTTTTTGTGTGTATGTGTGTGTTTCTTTGTGTGATTTTGTCTGTATAGCTTTGCTTTTACCATTTGTCCTAGGGTTCTGTCTGTCCATTTATTTTTTTTTAGTATAGTTTTTAGTGCTTGTTATCATTGGTGGATTTGTTTTTCAATTTGGTTGCTCTTTCTTTCTATGTTCTTTTCTTGCTTTTTAAAAATACTTTTTAATTTTTAATAATTATTATTTTTTATTTTAATAACTTTCCCCTTCCTTTCTTCCTGTCTTTCCTTCCTGTCTTTCCTTCCTTCTTTCCTTCTTTTTTCCTTCCTTTTTGCCTTCTGTCTTTCTTGCCTTCTTTCTTTCTTCCTTCCTTCCTTCCTTCCCACCCTCCCTCCTTCCCTCCCTTCCTTCTCCCTTTTCTTCTGAGCCCTGTGGCTCACAGGGTCTTGGTGCTCTGACTGGGTGTCAGGCCTGTGCCTCTGAGGTGGGAGAGCCGAGATCAGGACATTGGTCCACCAGAGACCTCCTAGTTCTACGTAATATCAAACAGCAAAAGAGCTCCATCACAACTCTAAGACCCAGCACCACTCAATGACCAGCAAGCTACAGTGCTGGACACCCTATGCCAAACAACTAGCAAGACAGGAATGCAACCCCACCTATTAGTAGAGAGGCTGCCTAAAATCATAATAAGGTCACAGACACCCCAAAACACACCACCATGATGTGGACCTGCCCACCAGAAAGACAATATCCAGCCTCATCCAACAGAATACAGGCACTAGTCCCCTCCACCTACACATTCCACTGAACCAACATTAGCCACTGGGGGCAGACACCAAAAACAATGGGAACTACGAACCTGCAGCCTGCTAAAAGGAGACACCAAACACAGTAAGTTAAGCAAAATGAGAAGACAGAGAAATACATAGCAGATGAAGGAGCAAGGTAAAAACCCACCAGAATAAATAAATGAAGAGGAAATAGGCAGTCTAACCGGAGAAGAATTCAGAGTAATGATAGTAAAGACGATCCAAAATATTGGAAATAGAATGGAGAAAATACAAGGAACTTTTAACTAGGATCTAGAAGAACTATAGAGCAAACAGACAATGATGAACAACACAATAAATGAAATTAAAAATTCTCTAGAAGGACTCAATAGCAGAATAACTGAGGCAGAAGAACAGATAAGTGACCTGGAAGATAAAATAGTGGAAATAACTACTGCAGAGCAGAATAAAGAAAAAAGAAAGAAAAGAATTGAGGACAGGGTCAGAGACCTCTGGGACAACATTAAACACACCAACATTCAAATTACAGGGGTCCCAGAAGAAGAGAAAAAGAAAGGGACTGAGAAAATATTTGAAGAGATTATAGTTGAAAAATTCCCTACTATGGGAAAGGAAATAGTTAATCAAGTCCAGGAAGCACAGAGAGTACCAAACAGGATAAATCCAAGGAGAAACATGCCAAGACACATAGTAATCAAACTATCAAAAATTAAATACAAAGAAAAAATACTAAAAGCAACAAGGGAAAAATAACAAATAACATACAAGGGAATCCCCATAAGGTTAACAGCTGATCTTTCAGCAGAAACTCTACAAGTCAGAAGAAAGTGGCAGGACATATTTAAAGTGATGAAAGGGAAAAACCTACAACCAAGATTACTCTAGCTGGCAAGGATCTCATTCAGATTCTTTGGAGAAATTAAAAACTTTACAGACAAGCAAAAGCTAAGAGAATTCAGCACCACCAAACCAGCTTTACAACAGATGCTAAAGGAACTTCTCTAGGCAGGAAACACAAGAGAAGGAAAAGATCTATAATAACAAACCCAAAACAATTAGGAAAATGATAATAGGAACATACATATTGATAATTACCTTAAATGCAAATGGATTAAATGCTCCAACCAAAAGACATAGACTGGCTAAATGTATACAAAAATAAGACGCATATATATGCTGTCTACATGACACCCACTTCAGACCTAGGGACACATACAGACTGAAAGTGAGGGGATGGAAAAAGATATTCCATGCAAATGGAAATCAAAAGAAAGCTGGAGGGGCTTCCCTGGTGGTGCAGTGTTTGGGAGTCAGCCTGCTGATGCAGGGGACGTGGGTTCGTGCCCCAGTCTGGGAGGATCCTACATGCTGCGGAGCGGCAGGGCCCGTGAGCCATGGCCACTGAGCCTGTGCGTCCGGAGCCTGTGCTCTGCAATGGGAGAGGCCACAGCAGTGAGAGGCCTGCGTACCGCGAAAACAATAAGAAAGAAAACTGGAGTAGCAATTCTCATATCAGACAAAATAGACTTTAAAATAAAGACTATTACAAGAGACATTATCCCTACATAATGATTAAGGGATCAACCCAAGAAAAAGACACAACAATTGTAAATATTTATGTAGCCAACATAGGAGCATCTCAATACATAAGGCAATTGCTAACAGCTATACAAGGGGAAATCAACAGTAACACAGTCATAGTAGGGGACTTTAACACCCCACTTTCACCAATGGACAGATCATCCAAAATGAAAATAAATAAGGAAACACAACCTTTAAATGATACATTAAACAAGATGGACTTAATTGATATTTATAGGACATTCCATCCAAAAACAACAGAATACACTTTCTTCTCAAGTGTGCACAGAACATTCTCCAGGATAGATCATATCCTGGGTCACAAATCAAGCCTTGGTAAATTTAAGAAAACTGAAATTGTATCAAGTATCATTTCCAACCACAACACTATGAGACTAGATATCAATTACAGAAAAAAAAAACCTGTAATAAATACAAACACATGGAGGCTAAACAATATACTACTTCATAACCAAGGGATCACTGAAGAAATCAAAGAGGAAATTAAAAAAACCTAGAAACAAATGACAGTGTAAACACGATGACTCAACACCCATGGGATGCAGCAAAAGCAGTTCTAAGAGGGAAGTTCATAGCAATACAATCCTAACTCAAGAAACAACTCAAATAAGCAAACAAACCTTACACTTAAAGCAATTAGAGAAAGAAGAACAAAAAAATCCCCGAAGTTAGTAGAAGGAAAGAAATCATAAAGATCAGATCAGAAATAAATGAAAAAGAAATGAAGGAAACAACAGCAAAGATCAATAAAACTAAAAGCTGGTTCTTTGAGAAGATAAATAAAATTGATAAACCATTAGCCAGATTCATCAAGAAAAAAAGGGAGAAGACTCAAATCAATATAATTAAAAATGAAAAAGGAGAAGTAACAACTGACACTGCAGAAATACAAAGGAGCATGAGAGATTACTAAAAGAAACTCTATGCCAATAAAATGGACAACCTGGAAGAAATGGACAAATTCTTAGAAAAGCACAACCTTCAAGACTGAAAAAGGAAGAAACAGAAAATATAAACAGACCAATCACAAGCACTGAAATTGAGAGTGTGATTAAAAATCTTCCAACAAACAAAAGCCCAGGACCACATGGCTTCACAGGTGAAATCTACCAAACATTTAGAGACGAGCTAACACCTATCCTTCTCAAACTCTTCCAAAATACAGCAGAGGGAGGAACACTCCCAAACGCATTCTACGAGGCCACCATCACCATGGTACCAAAACCAGACAAAGATGTCACAAAGAAAGAAAACTACAGGCCAATATCACTGATGAACATAGATGCAAAAATCCTCAACAAAATACTAGCAAACAGAATCCAACAGCACATTAAAAGGATCAAACACCATGATAAAGTGGGGTTTATCCCAGGAATGCAAGCCTTCTTCAATATACACAAATCAATCAATGTGGTGCACCATATTAACAAATTGAAGGAGAAAAGCAATATGGTCATCTCAATAGATGCAGAAAAAGCTTTTGACAAAATTCAACACCCATTTATGATAAAAACTCTCCAGAAAGTAGGCATAGAGGGAACTTACCTCAACATAATAAAGGCCATATATGACAAACCCACAGCCAACACTGTTCTCAATGGTGAAAAACTGAAACCATTTCCACTAAGATCAGGAACAAGACAAATTGCCCACTCTCACCACTATTATTCAACATAGTTTTGGAAGTTTTAGCCACAGCAATCAGAGAAGAAAAAGAAATAAAAGGAATCCAAATCAGAAAAGAAGAAGTAAAGGTGTCATTGTTTGCAGATGACATGATACTATACACAGAGAATCCTAAAGATTCTACCAGAAAACTACTGGAGCTAATCAATGAATTTGGTAAAGTAGCAGGATACAAAATTAATGCACAGAAATCTCTTGCATTCCTATACACTAATGATGAAAATTCTGAAAGAGAAATAAAGGAAATACTCCCATTTACCATTGCAAGAAAAAGAATAAAATATGTAGGAATTAACCTACGTAAGGAGACAAAAGACCTGTATGCAGAAAACTATAAGACACTGACGAAAGAAATCAAAGACGATACAAACAGATGGAGAGATATATCATGTTCTTTGATTGGAAGATTCAACATTGTGAAAATGACTCTACTACCCAAAGCAATCTACAGATTAAATGCAATCCCTATCAAACTACCACTGGCATTTTTCACAGAACTAGAACAAAAAATTTCACAATTTGTATGGAAACACAAAAGATCCCGAATAGCCAAAGCAATCTTGAGAATGAAAAATGGAGCTGGAGGAATCAGGCTTCCTAACTTCAGACTATACTACAAAGCTACAGTAATCAAGACAGTGTGGTACAGGCACAAAAACAGAAATATAGATAAATGGAACAGGATAGAAAGCCCAGAGATAAACCCACGCATATATGGTCACCTTATCTTTGATAAAGGAGGCAGGAATGTACAGTGGAGAAAGGACAGCCTCTTCAATACGTGGTGCTGGGAAGACTGGACAGGTACATGTAAAAGTATGAGATTAGAACACTCCCTAGCACCATACACAAAAATAAGCTCAAAATGGATTAAAGACCTAAATGTAAGGCCAGACACTATCGAACTCTTAGAGGAAAACATAGGCAGAACACTCAATGACATAAATCACAGCAAGATCCTTTTTGACCCACATCCTAGGGAAATGGAAATAAAAACAAAAATAAACAAATGGGACCTAATGAAACTTAAAAGCTTTCGGAAAGCAAAGGAAACCACAAACAAGACAAAAAGACAACCCTCAGAATGGGAGAAAATATTTGCAAATGAAGCTACTGACAAAGGATTAATCTCCAAAATTTACAAGCAGCTCATGCAGCTCAATAACAAAAAAACAAACAACCCAATCCAAAAATGGGCAGAAGACCTAAATAGACATTTCTCCAAAGAAGATATACAGATTGCCAACAAACACATGAAAGAATGCTCAACATCATTAATCATTAGAGAAATGCAAATCAAAACTACAATGAGATATCATGTCACACTGGTCAGAATGGCCATCATCAAAAAATCTAGAAACAATAAATGCTGGAGAGGGTGTGGAGAAAAGAGAACACTCTTGCACTGCTGGTGGGAATATAAACTGATACAGCCACTATGGAGAACAGTATGGAGGTTCCTTAAATAACTACAAATAGAACTACCATATGAGCCAGCAATCCCACTACTGGGCATATACCCTGAGAAAACCATAATTCAAAAATAGTTAGGTACCAAAATGTTCATTGTAGCTCTATTTACAATAGCCAGGAGATGGAAGCAACCTAAGTGTCCATCATCAGATGAATGGATAAAGAAGATGTGGCACATATATACAATGGAATATTACTCAGCCATAAAAAGAAACGAAATTGAGTTATTTGTAGTGAGGTGGATGGACCTAGAGTCTGTCATACAGAGTGAAGTAAGTCAGAAAGAGAAAGACAAATACCATATGCTAACACATATATATGGAATCTAAGAAAAAAATATGTCATGAAGAACCTAGGGGTAAGACGGGAATAAAGACACAGACCTACTAGAGAATGGACTTGAGTATATGGGGAGGGGGAAGGGTAAGCTGTGACAAAGTGAGAGAGTGGCATGGACATATATACACTACCAAACGTAAAATAGGTAGCTAGTGGGAAGCAGCCGCATAGCACACGGAGATCAGCTCGGTGCTTTGTGACCACCTAGAGGGGTGGGATAGGGAGGGTGGGAGGGAGGGAGATGCAAGAGGGAAGAGACATGGGAACATATGTATATGTATAACTGATTCACTTTGTTATAAAGCAGAAACTAACACACCATTGTAAAGCAATTATACTCCAATTAAAAAAGAGGGGAAAATAAATAAATAAATAAGAGGGGACATATGTATATGTATAACTGATTCGCTTTGCTGTACAGCAAGAACTAACACAACATTGTAAAGCAACTATACTCCAATAAAAATTAATTTCAAAAATGAAAAAAAAAGACTATTACTACCCACAGCAACGTAAAGATTCAACGCAATATGTATAAAATTATCAATGGCATTTTTCACAGAATTAGAACAAAAAAATTTAAAATATGTATGGAAACACAAAAGTCCCTGAACAGCCAAAGCAATCCTGAGAAAGAAATATGGAGCTGGAGGAATCAGGCTCCCTGACTTCAGACTACACTACAAAGCTACAGTAATCAAGACAGTATGCTACAAGCACAAAAACACAAATATAGATCAATGGAACAGGATAGAAAGCCCAGAAATAAACCCATGCACCTTTGGTCAATTAATCTACAACAAAGGAAGCAAGAATATACAATGGAGAAAAGACAGCCTCTTCAATAAGTGGTACTGGGAAAATTGGACAGCTACATGTAAAAGAATGAAATTAGAACATTCTCTAACACCATACACAAAAATAAAATCAAAATGGATTAAAGACCTAAATGTAAGGTCAGATACTATAAAACTTTTAGAGGAAAACATAGGCAGAACACTCTTTGACATAAATCTCAGCAATATCCTTTTGCATCCACATCCTAGAGTAATGAAAATAAAAACAAAAATAAACAAATGGGACCTAATGAAACTTAAAAGCTTTTGCACAGCAAAGGAAACCATAAATAGAACTAAAAGACAAGCCACAGAATGGGAGAAAATACTTGCAAGTGAGGCAACTGACAAGGGATTAATCTCTGAAATATACAAATAGCTCATGTAGCTCTGTATCAGAAAAAACAAACTATCCTATCAAAAAATGCACAGAAGATCTAAATAGACATTTCATTAAAGAAGACATACAGATGGCCAAAAAGCACATGAACAGATGCTCAACATCACTAATTAGAGAAATGCAAGTCAAAACTACACTGAGGTTGGGGATTCCCTGGTGGTCCAGTGGTTAGGACTCAACAATTTCACTGCCGCTGCCCAGGTTGAATCCCTGGTCAGGGAACTAAGATGCAAGCTGCGTGGTGGAAAACAAACTATCAATACAATGAGGTATCACTTCACACCGGTCAGAACGGCTATCATAAAAAGTCTACAAACAATAAATGCTGGAGAAGGTGTGGAGAAAAGGGAACCCTCCTACACTGTTGGTGGGAATGTAAATTTGCACAACCACTATGGAGAACAGTATGAAGGTTCCTTAAAAAACTAAAAACAGAGCTACCATATGATCCAGCAATCCCATTCCTGGGCATATATCCAGAGAAAACCATAATTCAAAAAGATATAAGCACCCCAATGTTCACTGCAGCACTATTTACAATAGCCAAGACATGGAAGCAACCTAGATGTCCATTGACAGAGGAATGGATGAAGAAGATGTGGCACATATATACAATGGAATATTAGTCAGCCATAAAAAAGAATGAAATAATGCCATTTGCAGCAATGTGGATGGACCTAGAGATTACCATACTAAGTGAAATAAGTCAGAAGGAGAAAGACAAATATCATATACCACTCGTATGTGGAATCTAAAAAATTGATACAAATGAATCTATTTACAAAACAGAAACAGACTCAGAGACTTCAAAATCAAATTTGTGATTACCAAAGGTGAAATGTGGGGGGGGAGGGAATAAATTAGGAGTTTGGGATTAACATATACACACTATATATAAAACAGATAATCAACAAGGACCTACTATATGGCACAGGGAACCCTACTCAATATTCTGTAATAATCTATATGGGAAAAGAATCTGAAAAAGAATGGATATATGTACATGAATAACTGAATCACTTAGCTATATGCCTGAAACACAACATTGTAAATCAACTATACTCCAATATAAGATAAAAATTAAAAAATAAAATCATACATCAAATTTCAATAATATTTTACTATAATTAAATCAGTTATACTTCTCTCCTTAATTTGAGAGCCTTTTATTTTGTGCCCCATTAGTGTTTTGTCATTATAATACTTACAAATAAAGAGTGTTATGTGACCAAAAATGTCTGGGAAATTCTGCACTAAACCATGTGCTTCTTGGGAGAGTATTCTGGAAAATGAATTCTGAAAAGATAAGTGGTATCCAACAACAGATGGCTTAGATGTCATACAATGAAAATCAGTAAAAGATTTTAATAAGGGAAGTTCATGAATAGATTTTTTTGTAATGATAAGTCAACTGGTACTATGGAAAATTAATTATAGAAGGAGTTTTGCATCAATGTTACCCATAACTATTATGCATTTTACGTAATCTCTAATAAAATCCATTATATAAAAGAAAAATATTAAAAATTAAAAGGTGTAAAAAGAGAAACTAGCTAGGATACATGCCTGGAAAATGTAAAGAGTCCCTAAAAGTTCACATGAAAAGACAACTTAATAGAGGAAAGCACAAAAAGTGTAAACAGAAATTTCAAAGAAGAGAAAATCTGTAGAGCCAATAAATACATGGAAAGTGTATAATCTCCCCAATCACCACTTTGGCACCTATGAGATATAGCAAAATTTTAAGTCTGAAACAATTCCAGAATGCTGAGAAGGATGTGAGCAATGGACATCCTCATATACTGCAAATGAGAGAGTTTAAATTGATAATGATTTTGGAGAATAATTTGGAAATATTTAGCAAAGATAAAATCCAATCTAGCAATTCTTCTCTTGGATATATCCTCTAGCAGCAGTTCTTAAAATTTCTGGCCCCAGGACCTTTTTTCTTTAAAAATATTTATTTATTTTTAAAAAATTTATTTATTTATTTACTGGCTGTGTTGGGTGGCGGGTCTTAGTGGCCCTTTGTTGTGGTGCGTGGGCTTCTCTCTTGCTGTGGCACATGTGCTCTAGAGTGCGTGGGCTCCATAGTTGCGGCACTCAGGCTCTCCAGTTGTGGTGTGCAGGCTTAGCTGCCCTACTGCATGTGGGATCTTAGTTCCCTGACCAGGGATCTAACTGGTGTCCCCTGCATTGCAAGATGGATTCTTAATCACTGGACCACCAGCGAAGTCCCCCCAGGAACTTTTTAAACCTTGAAAAATCATTGAGGATACCAAAGACCTTTTGTTTATGTGAGTGATGTCTATCAGTATTTACTGTATTAGAAAATAAAGTTGAGAAATTTAAAAATACATTTATTAAGTCATTTAAAAAGTAAAAAGCCCACTACATGTTAACATGAAAAACATTTTTACAAAATAATTATATTTTCCAAAACAAAAATTTTAGTGATAAGAGTGGCATTATTTTACATTTCTGCAAATATCTTTAGTTCTAGCTTAATAGAAGACAGCTGGTGTTTGTTTCTATATTCAGTCTATAGTAGTATATTGTTTTGATTGAAGTATGTGAAGAAAATAGACTCACACAGAGATAGAATCAGAAAAGGGAGGAGTATTATAGTAGACTTTTCAGATAATTGTGGCTCTTCTTGATACTATATTCCAAACTTAACAAGTGGTAGTTTTTTTTTGTTTGTTTGTCTGTTTTTGCGGTACGCGGGCCTCTCACTGCGGTGGCCTCTTCGGTTGCAGAGCACAGGCTCTGGACGCGCAGGCTCAGCGGCCATGGCTCACGGGCCCAGCCGCTCCGCGTTATGTGGGATCTTCCCAGACCGGGGCACGAACCCGTGTTCCCTGCATCAGCAGGCGGACTCAACCACTGCGCCACCAGGGGAGCCCACAAGTGGTAGTTTTTTAAAGGTCAGTTGAAATTAGGAATTTGAACATTATCAATGAACTTTTTATAATCTATTAAAATGTATGATCTATCTTGTACTTTGGAAGGATTTTTTTACCCATAGGTCATTTTGTAATATTTCGTATTGGTCATTTAGAAAATATTGGTTTACCGAGTTATACAGATTTTCCAAGTGTTGATGTATTTAATTACATTATATAACAAAAAAAAGTCACTGTTCATTTCATCAGAGAAATCTTGAAATACTGAGAAGTTGTTAAGGTGACAACTGGATTCAAGTTTCAAAAATTCAAATTTTTGCTTGAAAACTCATGTCATTAATTTTGATAAAATGTCTGTCCAATACCTAAGACTGAAATAATCACGGTTTGTCTGCCAGTTGTTCTTTCAAATAAAAAGTATTCCACAAAGAAAAATTATGGTTAATTTTGCAACTCAATTGTACAAGTGCTTTTTCTTGAGACACTATTGCACTCAGACACACAACAGAAGTACTTTGTGCTTACTTGTGACATACAGAACATTAAATAGATGAGGATGTAAGAGTTGACATTTAATAAACTAATATTCTTAAGTGTTTTTTTTTAACCCCTAGTGTACAGTAGTAAAGAATACAATGACTGCTAGTGGTGCCACTGCCTTGGTTTGTGTAAGGCGCCAGTCACGTTGCCTACCATTGCTTTTACACCAGCAAATCTCAACACAATGGAAAAGGTAAATATATCTGTGTTATTATGAAAATGGTTTTGACCTCATGCATTGCCTGAAAGGGTCTTGGGCCCATCAGGGGTCTATGGACCATACTTTGAGAATCATCAGCCAAATAAATATTTGACTTTGCACACAAAAACTCAATATGTTCATATTTTTTGTCATTGCAAAGACCAGAAACAACCATCACCCAGAAGGATAAAAAAGTGAAACAAATGCAAGGGAATAATATATAGCACTGAAAATCGACTAGAGATAAATATATCAAGATAGATAAGTCTCACAAATGTGAGACTTAAAAATAGAGAAAGATTCATGCAGTATCACACCATTTATGTAAAGTTTAAATACACAGAGTATAAAACAATGCTATGGTTATATATATACATAGTAAACATGTGTAGAAATGCATTGGAATGATAATTACCAAATTCAGGACAGTAGTTACATGTGTAAGGTAGGGAATGAATTACATTTGGGGAGGAGATACATAGCTTCAAATCCATTTGCAATGCTTTCTTCATAAGTAGTGGTTGTAAGAGGTTCATTTTATTATTCTTTATAGGTCTTCCTATTTTGAATAATTTCATAATAAATAATAGCCTACCTACAATCACATCCTTTCAAATACTTGCTGTGGAGTTAAGCAGTCGTATAGGTGAAACATTACTATTGAAACTGCGGCATGCAGATATATAGGCATAGCTCAGAGATATTGCGTGTTTGATTCCAGACCACCACAACAAAATGAATATTGCAATAAAGTGAGTCTCAAGACATTTTTGGTTTCCCAATGTATGTAAAAAGTTACATTTACACTATACTGTAGTCTATTGAGTGTGCAATAGCATTAAGTCTAAAAAAACAATGTACATACCTTAACTAAGGAATACTTTATTGCTAAAAAGTGCTAACCGTCATCTGAGCCTTCAGCAAGTTGTAATCTTTTTGCTGGTGGAGGGTCTTGCCTTGATGTTGATGCTGCTGACTGATCAGGGTGGCGGCTGCTGAAGGGTGGGTGGCTGTGACGATTCCTTGAAATAAGACAATGATGTTTGATGCATCAATTGGTTCTTCCTTTCATGAACCACTTCTCTGTAGCCTGCAATGCTGTTTGATAGCATTTTACCCACAGTAGAACTTTCAGAATTGGGAGTCAATCCTCTTACACCCTGCCACTGCTTTATCAACTAAGTTTATGCAATGTTTTAAAACTTTTGCTGTTATCTCAACAATCTTCATAGCATCTTTACCAGGAGTAGATTCCATCTCAAGAAACCACGTTCTTTGCTCATCCATAAGAAGAAACTCCTCATCCATTAAAGTTTTATCATGAGATTGCAGCAATTCAGTCACAGCTTCAGGTCTCACTTCCAATTTTAGTTCTCTTGCTATTTCCACCACAACTGCAGTTACTTCCTCCCCTGAAGGCTTGAACCCATCAAAGTCATCCATGAGGGTTGGAATCAACTTCTTCCAAACCCCTGTTAATATTGTTATTTTGACCTCTTCCCATGAATCATGAATGTTCTTAATGGCATGTAGAATGATTAATCTTTTCCAGAAGGTTTTCAATTAGCTTTGCTCAGATCCATCAGAGGAATCACTATCTATGACAGCTATAGAACTATAAAATGTATTTTTTTAACTAATAAGTCTTGAAAGCCAAAATTATTCCTTGATTCATGGGCTGCAGAATGGCTGTTGTGTTTGCAAGCATGAAATCTCATTGTACATCTCCATCAGAGCTCATGGGTGACCAGGTGCGTTATCAGTGAGCAGTAATATTTTGACAGGGTTTTTTTTCTGAGCAGTAAGTCTCAACAGTGGGCTTAAAATATTCAGTAAATCATGTTGTTAACAGATGTGCTGTCATCTAGGCTTTATTTTTCCATTTATAGAGCAGAGGCAGAGTAGATTTAGCATAATTCTTAAGGGCCCTAGGATTTTCAGAATGGTAAATGAGCACTGGCTTCAATTTACAATCACTAGCTGCATTAGCCCCTAACAAGAGAGTCAGCCTGTCCTTTGAAGCTTTGAAGCCAGGCATTGATATCTCCTCTCAAGCTATGAAAGTCCTAGATGGCATCTCTTTCCTACATAAGGCTGTTTTGTTTACACTGAAGATCCGTTGTTTAGTGTAGCCACCTCCATTCAGCACTTGCTGCTTCACCCTGCACTTTTATGTTGTGGAGATGGCTTCTTTCCTTAAACCTCATTAACCAACCTCTGTTAGATTTCTTCTGCAGCTTCTTGATCTCTCTCAGCCTTCACAGAATTGAAGAGAATTAGGGCCTTGCTCTGGGTTAGGTTTGGCTTAAGGGAATGTTGTGGTTGGTGTGATCTTCTGTCCAGACCATTACTACTTTCTCCATATCAGCAATGAGGCTGTTTTTCTTTCTTATCATTCATGTGTTCACTGGAGTAGCACTTTTAATTTTCTTCAAGAACTTTTCCTTTGCATTTACAATTTGGCTAACTGTTTGGTGCAAGAGGCCTAGCTTTTGGCCTGCCTCAGCTGTTGATATGCCTTCCTCACTAAGCTTAGTCATTTTTAGTGTTTGATTTACAGTGAGATGTGTGTGACTCTTTCACTTGAACACTTAGAGGCCATTGTAGGGTTACAGTTGGCTGAGTTTCAATATTATTGTGTCTCAGGGAACAGGGAAGCCCAAGGAGAGGGAGAGAGATGGGGAAAGGCTGGTCGGCAGAGCAGTCAGAACACAAACAACATTTCTCAATTAAGTTTGCATCTGATACGGGCACAGTTTGTGGTGCCCCCAAACAATTACAACAGTAAAAAAGATCACTGATCACAGATGACCATTACAAATATAATAATGAAAAAGTTTGAAATACTGCAAGAATTACCAAAATGGGACAAAGTCAGGAAGCGAGCAAATGCTGTTGAAAAAATGACTTTCTTGATGCAGGGTTGCCACAGACCTTTAATTTACAAAGAAATGTAGTATTTGCGAAGCACAATAAGGTGAAATGCAATAAAACAGGTACACCTGTAAAGTGTACAAACATCACAGTAATGGTGTCATTCTCCCTAATAACACCAAAAAGATATTCAGCTATATGGGGCTGCTTGTTTTCCTTAGAGGTAAGGATGACTCAAGCTCACTATTTAAGTAGATTACCTTCAAGTCATTCATTCTCATTTACAGAAAGCATCTCTCCATCTCTCCTTGCAGGTATAAACCAAAAGTGTCTGCTCCCACAGCAATCCAGACAGTCAATTTAGTCGCTTCATGTTTTCAGCATTCTCAGCAGCCAGAGCTCTGTGGCATCTGCTGTTTTAATTCCATCTTCAGGGGGCTCCTTGCCCTCTTGAACTTTGTAATTGAAGTGGAAGTACTTTGCTCTGCTACCATCACTGTAACCTCAGCAGCCTTTGAACTTTCACCTTACTCAACACCGCTACCCTAAGCCTGTCCTTTCCAGTGATTTGAAATGTAAAACAAACTGCCTGGGCTTAGTTAGTGGTAACAGACACCAAAATAATCATAATTTCCATAATGGCTTTTTCATTTTGGGGGACAACCTCAAGAGCAGGGCAACTGGTGAGGCCTTATCCCAAGTTAAATTAGTCTCTTGATGTATTGAGCGACATTCCTTTTTAATGTATAATTCATTTTCTTGGTTTTTTCCTGTTGATCATGGTCTCCAGGATGAATGCAGTTTTAATGCCTTCATCCAAATCAGTGGGTAATTTCCCTAGGAGGGCTTGAATCACTGCAGAGATTTTCTGTCCAGGTGGGATATGCTTCCACTCATCCTAAAAAAATGTCCACACAAACACTAGCAGGTTATCTGAAACTTCTCGCAGTCCAAGGCATGTGAGTAAAGTCTATTTTTCAGTCCTTGGTGGGACAGGATCCTCTGTGTTGAGTTCCCATCTGGGGATGTCTGACAGCAGTCTTTGGGTTATTTTTTAAGACCGTGGGGGAAAGAGCTCTGTCTCCTTTTCTGGGGTTTTCATGAGTGCCATCTGTAGGCTTAAAGCATGTTCTGGTGGGACTCTGATGTCAAGCTATTCTGGTGAAAAACTTCAGGGTGAGGTCTGTCAGGGATTTAATCAGCTCATTCCCTACTGTCCATTTTACCCAGGGAGATCCTTTTGTGGAGAATTAGGCATTCAAGTCCAAGGGAGCCCCTGGGCCTCTTCAGAGGGTTCCTCTCTTTCTACCATGAGAGGCTCTCGTCTTTTATTGCTCTTCTGTTTTAGCCTAGGCAATCTGTTTTCCAGTGTTCCTCCTCCTTACAGTAAGCACATTGTTCCTTCCCCAATGGGTGCTTACCTCTCTTCCAGTTACTCGCCTCTGGGAATCCAATGCCAATGCCAAAAAAGTGGCATTTCATTTTGCATCTTCTTTCTTCTGTTGTTGTTCCCTGTTCAACACTTTAAAAGCAACATCTACCAGTTGAGAAGGGTTCATTCCAAATGTCCCATCTAATTTTTGCAACTTTCTCTTGATACCTGAGGCACTTTGCCCCAAAAGGTCAAATTTACCACTCTAATATTTTCAGGGGCCTCGGGATCTGCATTAGTATGATGTCTGTAGGCCTGATAAATCCTTTCCAAAATTCAGAGAGGTCTTTGTTTGTTTTGCTGAATTTCTTGAATTTTGTTCAAAATCTTTTGCTTTGGTTTTCCTTTTCAAAGCTCTGCCAAGATGCACTAATAAGTAGTGCTCTAGGGCTTCCCTGGTGGCGCAGTGGTTGAGAGTCCGCCTGCCGATGCAGGGGACATGGGTTCGTGCCCCGGTCCGGGAAGATCCCACATGACACGGAGCGGCTAGGCCCGTGAGCCATGGCCGCTGAGCCTGCGCGTCCGGAGCCGGTGCTCCATAATGGGAAAGGCCACAACAGTGAGAGGCCCCCGTACAGGAAAAAAAAAAAAAAAAAAAAGTAGTGCTCTAATAAGGGCCTTCTTCCCTTACGGGGGGCGTCCCAGTTTGGTTCAGCTGTTGAGTGCTACCAAGTGGATTTCAGGTGTAGAGGATCCTCCCTATAAGGAAGGTTGCGATCTTTTCAACTAAAGTCTGAGAAACCTAGCTGGCTGGTCGTTTGCATTTAGGCCTCCTACGAGATAATGGCACGAGAGAAATTACCCTGTCCTAAAACCAAACTGGGTGCCCTCTCGGGTCTTAGATGGCGATACCAGACCAAGTCCCTGTGCCTCAGAAACTAACACAGGATTTTCTAATCGATCCCTATAAGGAGGGGAAAGCCCTGAGCCTCAGTGTCAGGAATTGGGTCTGCATAAGAATGGAAGGTGGTGGAAGGGGTGGATATATTGGCTCAATGGCCAGAGCCTCTGGAACAGCTAGCTCAGCCAGAGGAGTGGAGGTTTGAAGCAACATATCTTCACTCTCACTCCCTTCTTTTTCTTATGTTTCCTGATAATAGTACAAATGCTTGCACATAAAGGATTTCACCATTCTTCTCTGCTTCTTCACAGAATAGCTACAGAGTTATTCAAAAGCCACTGTAAAACCATAGCTAGCAATTGATCATCTAACCATTAAAAGGATGCCTTTTTGCTTTGGCATCAACCAACTGGGATTACAATGCAATTGAACAGAATCTTGATTACCGCCATGACAATGTAAGATAATTAGTAAAATTATGACTGGCTTCACTTACCAGCATATACCAGAATTTTAGAAGTTCCATATAGTTTCTAGAATGTGTATATTAATAACATTTACTCATGTGACACAATATAAGAAGTTTTATCACCACTCATTTGCTAATACCTCCCATGCAGTTCAACACACCAAATAAGCCCAATTAGTTTAATATTCCTCTCTCTCAGATGGAGAGAAAACAAGTAATATGAGGTGTTCCAGGAACCCTCCAGAAAGCCCCAAAGTTAGCCAGAGACCAAATGAACCTCACTTAGAACTTGATCTTTGGGAAGTTTGTCAAAAATATCAGGAAGTTTTAACCAGTGATAAAAGATCTAAATGGCAAATACAGATCACTTAAAGAAACTCACAATTACCAAAAGCAGTTCAATATTTTACGAAAACTTTGTCCTCTTAGAGAACCAAATTCATGTTTTTTTTAACCACTTTACCTTTAAGATTTATTTTCTTAATTAAATTCAATTTTATTTTAGATCTTAGTTTAGTTTCAAGTTATGACAATCTAGAGACACTATTCTAGATAGATATTCCTAAAACATTATTCCCATAGTTTACCCAAAACTCTTTACTTCATTTACCTCTATTTTATTTAATTAAAAGCTTTTGTAACAGGAATAATAAGGTCTTATTTGATTTCTAGTAAACCTAGGTATAATAAAAGTATTATACTTAAAGTCGATGACTCTAAAGATGTATCTGTATCAAACCAACAACCTTACGCTAACTGTAACACCAGACATTAATTCAATAGTGAATAGTTCCTAGATCACGTAAACCTGAAACTCATTCTGGCCAGTTTCTTTTATATTTGAGTATTTATATAAGAACTTAATTTCCTTTAAGCAAATTAAATAGAGTTCTTTTACAAATTAATTTTGACAATGCCACACATCTATAAACACATGTACAAACACACAAACAAACACAGGGACCTCATAGTTCCCATTCCAAAATTTTAACCATGAATTGGGTACAACATTGTAAAACCCATCAGTTGCAAAAGAGGCTGGATTCAAATTGGATTTCTGGCAGATGGGATAAATCAAGGTCACCCACCTAGGTAGCTAAACCCTTTTTAACTAATATTTATGGAAAAGACACTTCTGTTTCTATTTATAGCTCTTGGTGATTTTCAAGTGGAACCTTTCTCTTCTTCCTCGGAATGTTCCACTCTTGGACAAGAACAGACAGGTTTTTTTTTTTCCCCGTCCCTTTCCTCCATTTGACATCAGTAAAAGTTTTAAGTATCACAAAACTGATTTGGCTATAAATGGAGAAACAGTACCAAACAAAATGAAAAACCCGGAGAACAAACAGAAAATCCTAAATAAACCCTCAAGTTTGGTCTTAGCCTTTTACATATGCCAATGACACAGGAGACCATAAACGGCGTAATTAACACAGCAAGGGTAGCAGTACGTGGTGCACAGGGTGCCGGGAAAACCCTGCCTAACTCCCCTGTGGAGATCCTAACAGGTATTGCGGCCATACATTGTTACAATAAAATATCACGTTCCTCTCACCCATGGGGTCATAGCTGTAATCAGATCCCTTATCCAAAATGCACCTTAGAGGACTTTCTTTAGGGATAGTTGAAACATTCCCCATTTTTTTTTCATTCCCCATTTTTAAAGGTAGAAATTCAAGACAAACAAAACACAAATGGCACACACAAATGCTAGCATCTAAAGAAACAAACGGAACTGCTTCACAAATCGGGTAAAAGACCAACAACTCTTTCCTCTCTCCAACAGGGCGCCCCACTCAAAAACAAAACAAATTGGCTTATTCCGGAGAAAAAGCCCCAAACAGAGAGGAAATAAAGTTTCCAGCTGTATATACACTGGAGCAACTCACCCTACTGGAGGGAGCCTCTTGGCTCCCAAATGTCGATTCCTTGCTCTAACTGCCAAGTGCTGGGGCAGCCGGTGCTGCTTGGGGGAACTTTGAAGAGAAGACCCTCAGGACAAGTGGTCCTGGCAGGTGCTAGGCCTACCTCCAAAATTCCCCAGCTGGGACTGGCTAGCCACGAGCAGCAAGGCTCCTGGATGGCTCATCAAAATTTGTTACTGAGCCCAAGCTTGTACTGCTTGCCATGCAAAAGGCCAATAAACTGAGAGACGAGTTGCTGGGCAAGGAGCAGCGACTTTATTTGGAAAGCCAGGAAACTGAAAAGATGGTGGTCTCGTGTCCCCAAAGAGCCATTTTGCCTGTGTTAGAATTCAGGCTTCTTCATGGAATTTAACTCTCAAATATGCCTTTCTATAAACTGCTTTATCCTGTTGCATCTGACCATGCTCCATTACTCTGTTTTTATTTCAAAGACTAGATGTTGGATCTTTGTCAAAGCTGGGGACTGTTAAATCTAAATTCATGTTTGGTATTGTTTCATTTATCATTTTCATTCATTGATAATACACAGTGATTGTACATTTCTATAACACCAAGACAGAAAAAAAAAATATAAGATACATCTCTCATCCTTAATTATCCTTCTTCTCCCCCTTCCCTCCCCTCCCCCTCCCCCTCCCCCTTCTCCACCCCCACCCCCCCACCCCCCAAATAAAAAGAATTTGGGCTTCTTTCATACTAAAAGGGGAGGGAGTAAAGTCATACATTTCCTGGTTCCAGTCAGCTTCTGGAGGGTGTGGTAATTCTTTCTCCCTGCAGTTGTTCACAGGTGGGCCTGGTTAGGATGTTTCCTGTGAGCTAAACAAAGGTATTTTAGCTTAATGCTCATTACCTGGGAGGCTGGGTTCCCAGAGATGGGCCATTATGTATAATGTAAGCTTATAGGCAACATCCCTTTAGTGATTAACTTGTAATAGAATACAAAAAGGTTCTTCCCTATTACAATATTATATAAATAAATAATAGAGAATCCTAATTCCACTTGGAGGATCATTGTGAAAGGATGCTTGAAAGTTGTGCAGTCTCTCTGTTCCTCCACTCTAAAATGTATCCCTTAAAGAAGGTGTGGTACATATATACAATGGAATGCTACTCAGCCACAGAAAAAGAAAGAAATAATGCCACTTGCATAAACATGGATGGACTTGGAGGGTATTATGCTAACTGAAATAAGTCAGACAGAGAAAGACAAATACTGTATGATATCACTTGTATGTGGAATCTAAAATATGACACAAATGAACCTATCTATGAAACAGAAACAGACTCACAGAGAACAGACTTCTGGTTGCCAAGGAGGGAGGGGGATAGGGGAGGGATGGATTGGGAGTTTGAGGTGGCAGATGCAAACTATTATATATAGAATGGATAAACAACAAGGTCCTACTTTATAGCACAGGGAACTAAATTCAATATTATGTGATAAACCATACAGAAAAGAATATAAAAAAGAAGGTATACGTATGTACAACTGAATCACTTTACTGTTCAGCAGAAATTAACACAACATTGTAAATCAACTATACTTCAATAAAAAAATACATCGCTGACTTAATTACATCTTACCACATGCTGTCTGTCTGGAGCACATAGTTTGAGCCCCTCACCCAAATTACTTTTATTTGTTCTATATACTAGTGTTGTGCTACTGGTTTTCACTGCAGAATATTATTTTGAAAAAATGATGTCTATTAACCAATAAGCTTAAAAAAATCTCTTGTTATTAATTTGATCTCCTGTAGACCCATTTTTGCCCTCCTCTCAGACTTCAGGAGGTATCCATTGCCTCAGAAAAGGGATGTGAAAAGAAGTTAGAAGTAACAGTGAATTGTCAGCCTTTGAATTTCAGAATAAACTTCTGAGACTCAGAGCAGAGATAATACTTTGAGAAAACAGGGTTTTAAGTCTCTCAAATCAGGATTTTGAGGTTAAAAATGTCATGACCATGAAGAACCTTGGATATGAACCTTGTTGCATAAATAATACATTTGAGAATACTGTGAGGAGGGGGACTAGGAAAAACCTGAATAAATGGCAACTACTCCTAATTGGCTGAGTTTCCCCTGAACCGACTAAGATGACATTTTTTTCACCAGGTGAGATGGGACCCAGGGCTCAAGACATAAATTAAGTCTAATATAAAGTAATAAAGAAAATTACATTGTTCACATGTACGAAGTCATGAGGGTGTTTGTACCTTTACACATCTCGTGAAACACGCTCCTGCCCTGAGCGGGGCGATATAGAGGTTATTGTTGCTATAGGGTTCTCTTGAGGAGGCCCCAGAGGAAAAAATTCTTGGGTCTCAGTATCGGGAATATTTTCTTCCTCTGGGCAAATGGTTTATTTTTAGTCTGGGAAACTGTGACTCATGGATCTGATTGAATGTCTCTCCTAATTTTGGCTGCATGGAAGCGTGGAGTCAGCTCTGAACCCTACCTGCCTTTTGCAGTGGGTAGAACCTCACAGCGTGCATTTCATCTGCTTATGTCATCCTGGTCACTATTTTTTCTGCTCTATGCCTTTACTTACTCTCAGTCTGGTTGGACTTTCTGGGAAGCAGACCTTGAGACAGAATTTAAGGTGCAGGATGTTTACTAAGGAGTACCTTTAGAATCAACACCTATGGGAGGGAGTGGAGAAGAATCAAGATTGGGGAGGAGGAGAAGCTGAGCTTTAACACGGCCCCAGTGATAACCTCAGCTGACCCCATGGGGAGCTCTGGAGGTAGAATGGGCCCTCAGAGCTGTTTAAATTTGTTCTGGGGCACCAAGTTCTTCAATGGAAAAGGGCCTTGGTAATGCATCAGTCTGAATGTTTGTGTCCCCTAAAATTCATGTGTTGAAACCTAGTCTTCGAAGTGGTGGTGTTTGGAGGTGGGACCTAATTTGGGAGGTAATTAGGTGATGAGGGCATAGCCCTCATGAATGGGATCAGTGCCCTTATAAAAGAGATCCCAGAGAGCTCCCTCACCCTTCCTGCCATGTGAGGACACAGCAAGAAGATGGCTGTCTGTGAACCAGAAGCAGGACCTCACCAGACACCGAAACTGCTAGCACCTTGGTCTTGGTTTTCCCAGCCTCCAGAACTGTGAGAAATAAATGGCTGTCATTTATACACTACCCAGTCTAGGGTAATTTGTTATAGCAGCCTGAACAGACTAGGCCAATCAGTGTCCACCACACTTATTTTTAAAATCTACTATAACATTTTTAAAAAATCGTAAATTATTTTTGGAACAAGGGCACAAATAAAATAAGTAGTTAAAAATAAGTGACCCTGGGGACTTCTCTGGTGGTCCAGTGGTTAAGGCTCCACGCTTCCAGAACCGCAGCGGGCACGGATTCGATACCTGTTTAGGTGACTGTCCTCATTCTTGCTTACTTATGTCATGTTGTCTCTTAACTTAACTTTGATCCTGAGTCTTTGCATGCACTGTTCCCTAAGGCTAGAATGAGATCTCTCTTCTTTGACTGTGAGAGTGTGAAAGAACAGGTCTATAGTAGAAGAAAATTGGATTCCTTCTCCAAGGCCCAGAATGTTATCACCTCTTCAGTGGAGGGTTTGCTACCCCCTCCGAAGAGTCAGCTGCCTCCTTCTCTCTCTCTCTGCCAAGCCCTCAACATCACACACTCATAATCCCTCCTCCACAGACAAGACTTGCCCTCAAATCTGACCCCTTTTGAGCATTCTCTTTATAGAACAATGCCACCACCAATCCACTGGTGCCAGAATCCTGAGGGTGGGTTCCTATCTATCGCCAAGTCCTGTAATTTTTATTTCAAAAATATCTCTCTAGCCCTCCATTTCTATTTCCAGTGCCACTCCCTCCTTACAAGCTCTTATTATATCTCTTGCCTGTACTATCTTAGCAGCCCCCTGTCTTTCTCCCAGTGTCTATTCTTGCTGTCCCAGCAACCCATTCTCTACACAGCAGCTGGAGGACTTATAAAACTGTTGACCTAATCATGTCACCCTGTTTTAAGCCTGTCAATAGCTCTCCCTCTGGGCCTGCAAGAGTTGCCCATATCCCCTGTCTCATCACCCCCATCAGTTTTCCTCTCCTCCCTGCTGTTTTCTGGACACACTGGCTTGTCTTTGATTCCTCCAATGGGCTGTGACTTTCTTCTCTCCACGGTCGTCTCTCATTGTGATCTCTCTTTCTGGTGTGCTTTTCCTTCACCTCTTCTGCAGACTAATAACTCCTGTTCATCCTTCAGATCTCAGGTCAGAAAACTCGTCCTCCAGGAAGCTGTCCTTAAATTCCTAACTAGGTCAGCCCTCTCATTTCCTGATCTCTATCCATTGTGCTTTCGTGAAGTACTGGTCACATGGTAATTTCATAATTAAGAAAAGACTTTAACATCTTTCTCTTCTACTAGGATATAAATTCCACAAAGGTTGGGATATCTTGATGACCTCAGCATTCCCAATGTCTAGCACAGGTCCTGCACATGAGGTGCTTTCTGTTTTGTTTTATATACTGGATAAATATGTACTTATTTACTGAGTTTCTTTAAGGCATGGACAATTTACTAGTCAATGTCCTGGCATAGTATCTGTCATATGTTGGATATGCAATACATGTTTGTTGGATGAATATCTTGAATCAACTATTTGAAGGGTTGTCTTGGGGAAGAGGAAGCAGACATTTCGTGTGGCTGCAGGAAAGAGAATTAAGACCAAAGGTTAGAAATTACTGAAAGGCAGAATTTTCCAAAAAACAATCCAAAGGATGAGTAACCTAATTGGAATCACATAATAGGATGCTTTTGGGTTTTGGGATTATGGGAAATTTTCATTGTATTTTATTTTAATAGTCCTTTTTTGTTTTCTGTATTTTCTACAGTAAATATTATTTTTATAATCAGAAAATATTAATTTAAAAAACATGTGGACTGGTGATAAAGTAATGGATTCTTTGTCCCTAGAGGTGTTTGAACAGCTGGGAATGACACCTGCCAATGATGACAAGGAAGGGACTTCTCCGTGGTTGGGGCAGAGGAGGTTGGACCCTATGTGCTCTAAGGGTCTTCTAACTCCAACACCCCATGATACTGTTAACTGAATGAAAAATGCTGAGCCCCCTTTCTTGGAAGAACTTGGCCTAGTTTACATGGCTGTCTTACGTTCTGCCAGTGACTTCCTTACACTGGAAGCTCACAATGACAGTACTGGCTGCAGTGGAATTTGATTTGTATTCACCTGAGGCTGATATAACAGGAGGATTTCTGGACATTATAATGATGTCAAGAACATGAATATATAGGTGAAGGATGTTTGTGTGGAAAAGCTTAAGATATCTCTCTATGAAATGTTTTAGTGAGTCCTGATTAAAATGTTCTCAAATCGGCACTTAAAGCACACATACCCTAAATATTGTACTTCATGGTTAATCTTTCAAGATAGACATTTCCAAACCGTGGTTTTGGTTAAATTAAAAAGATGGGCCTTACTCTGATTTTTGTGTTTATGAGCTAGTTTGGGCAAACAGAATCATTGCTTTTCTCTCTTAACAGAAAAGACGTTCAGAACAATTCCTCCATATTACAATAGCTTTGAATTAAGAGGAATAGAATACTCCCAGAGGTTATCGGATGTGTAGAAGTGAATCTCAGTTAAGAACAGTGCAACACACACAAAGTTCTTCTGATTACATGAAATCCCGGCCTAATTAGATAGATAGACCAAGGGGGAAATCTAAGACAATGACATAATAAGACTGATTTCTACAAACTACATGTCAACATTGTTTTGTTGTCACAACTCCTGTGTAAAAGGAATACGTGTATGTATATATGTATAAATGTGTACTATACTGACAAATGTGTATTATCCTGACATAAGTGGACTGGTAGTTAAAAAATAAAACAAGGCAAAAAAAGAATTCTAAAAGAATTCAAAAAGGAAAAATTAGAATTTACTATTACCTGTCTCCTCCCAAGTTTCCAGTGAGGTCTCATGGAGCACTTGTTATTTCTATTAACAAATAAGTTTGTCATTTGTTTGAGTACTTTCCACTTTTACATTATTTGAGTATTTTATAACTCTTCTAGGTTCTCAGTACCAAAGTGAATTCTAATCATTTTATTGACTGAAAGACAAAGGAAGTGTATTTTCTTTCTATTCGACGAAAGCTTTAAAAAGGTTTGCTCAAAAAGGCATCAGAATTATGTAAACACAATGTGTCTGATTATCGTCTTCCAGAATAACACACAAGAAAGTTCCAGGATTTCTGGCTCCCCTCCCCATACCCCCAGAAAGGTTTTCTTTGAAGTAGACAAGTTCAATATGTGCTGCGTTGGGGGTGTAGAATGAGAAGAATGTCAATATGGAAACTGCTCTGCGAGGCTGGGGTTCTCATGGCAGCACCCAGGAGCTCAGGCCTCCAGTGGAGCCGGTGGCCTGTCCCTCCAAGAACAAGGCTGGAAGGACTTGTGTAACCTGGTAACAGAAGGACAGAGAGGAGGAGGTGGAAACCTGTCTCATCAAAGAACACTGAATAGAAGCTTCCTTGCCCAGGCAAGTACCGGGAAAAGCCCAGCTGTGGGGCTTGTCCTGATCCACTACAGTTCATACAGTGGATCCGTTCTACCCACTCTGCTCTACACCTCCCTGGGTCCCCAGCTTCCCACTTGACTCCAGGCCTTGCCTCCCTACTCTTGTCTCTGGCATGACTGACCTCTAGGACTCATCTGGATATGCTCCTCCTTCTTGGTCTGGATTCCTCTTCAGACACCATCCCAATTTACCCCCATGCTCCCCAATCTGTGACAGTGGATAAAAGATGCACCACATGCCCCTGCCCTTACCCCTGCCATCCTAGTCCATTCCCTATGTAGCTTCCCTGACAGGGCAGGGGACTTGGATAAAGGAGAGTACAGGAAGGGAGGCACAGAGGCACCAGAAAATGGCTTGTCGTGTGGACAGTAGCTATTTTTATTTCCATCAAAACAGAGGGTGTGGTGGTTAATTTTATATGTCAACTTGACTGGCCTAAGGGATGCCCAGATGGCTGGTAAAACTTATTTCTGGGTGTGTCTGTGAAGGTGTATCTGGAAGAGATTAGCACTTTGAATCAGTAGACTGAATAGAGATCCACCCTCACCAATGTGGGTGGATCTCATCCAATCTATGGGGACCTGAACAGAACAAGGAGAACCCTGACTAATACAGAGGGTACGCACGCACAGGATGGCTAGTCTCATACCTTTGAGAATGGGTGCATTGGGGGCATTTTAACCATTTTAAAAGATTTTAAAATTTCTTATATTTGCCATATGATTTACTATTCACAAAATTTTACATACAGTTTTGAATACTGTGGAATCCTTAAATTAATACTTACTTTTGATCATTTATTTGCATTTTTTCTCCTATTATTTACCAGTTCTGAAATTGGGATGTGTCTTACAATCAGTGGTGTTTTGCAGTCTTCATCCACCAGGAATGACTGTGACCAGGGATCACTTGAACTTGGCCCCAGCTCTTTGTGTTGTAACTTCAGTTGAATTGTGTACATGGTGGACACTACATGTTTAGTATGTAAACTGCTGTTTAGTGTGTCTTAACAAATTATAATATGATTTGACTTTGAAACAAAAATTTATCATGTACATAGAAAAGCACAGAAATAGAGGATTGGGGTGAAATGTGACATTAGTGAACCAAAGAGCCATCATTGGAGTAATGACCACGGTTCCATATGGTCATGCAATGCAACCACCAAGTGTTTTACCTAAGAAAGGAAGATATCAACATGTAATAAAGCCATGTTTCACTGTGTTGCTGAAATAGATACCAGTCTATAGAATTACCTATCACATAACATGCAAAGTACCTAAAGTCAGAAAAAAATTGCTAAATCCCTCAGAATAGATAAAAGACATTTTGGTAAAACACTACTCATTCAACTGTTATTAAGGTATTGCATCATAATTTCATTGGTAGGATTTCTTTTTTCCATAGTGGTAGATTAAAAAATGGAGTGTTATTACCAAGCACCTATTAAGATAAAGGTTCTCTGCTGGAGGCTTTTACATGACATTTAATCCTCATAACAGTTGTACTCCATAGCTAATATTATCCCCAACCCAGAGATGAGAGAGGAGTGATTTTTCTCAGGTTGGTAATTCAGTTTGGGTAGAAGTAGGACTCGAATCCTCACGTTTCCATGCCCAAATCCTGTGCTGCTTTCTTCAGACTCCTCTGCCTGGGGAGAACTCTCCCTGATTTTCCAACCTCTTTGTCCTTCAGAAGCATCCCTGAGGAGGAACCCCCCCTCCCCCAAGGGGTCTATACCTTGGTGCTATTCTGGAACAAGACAACATCTTGGGTTTTTCATCTAAAAACTTAGTTAGCTTTGGGAACTAGAAATCTGGACTGGGGCATCTGTGGTATTTACTTCTCTGCAATGCACCCTGAATTTATCTCACATATTCTCCTGCCTCATCTCAGAATTGTTTCCTAAAATGGGGAATGTTTTTTCAACCAGGTAATCTATATTTATGTTTAAGAATAAATCATAATAAATAAGCCCCAAAGTAGGCAAACTGAAGATGACCCAGTAAATGTCCCTCAACATCACCAGCCAAGGATTTTCTAGAAAACCTAGTGTTAGAAAAATATTGAATATTTATTTTTACCACACTCCAGGTTCTCAAGAAGTAACCAGATGAGAGTCTCACACATAAACATTTATATTTCCACAGCTATCTGGGAGGAAAAAAAGAGTCAAAATGAAGTAAAAATGAAAACCACTTGAATTTCTGTCTATGATTATAATTGTATTCATACCAACATATTTAAAGGTTTAAACATGTTTAGAAAAGCAGTTTCTTCATAGATAGGGATCAGGAAGAGCAGCTCTCTTGGGAAAGGCCAATCTGTGGTAAGCCAGCTGGCCACAGGGGTGGAAGTGCCAGAAATATCAGTGGGAAGACAATGATTCTAAAATGCCTAGTGTGATTCTGAACTCAGGAAAATCTGCCTGCATTTGGAATGACTGCATCATGGAATGAAACCAGAAAGATCATTCTTTACATTTCATGTATTTACTTCTTTTTAGAACTGGTTCAAAGGCTCTGAGAGTTGTGCTTTAAACTAGAGGCATCTAGTTAATTAAACCACAAAATTAATTCTTTTCCTCCAAATTGAGTTCGTAGGGCCATTCTCTTCTTTTTTTAAGACAAGCATTCAGTGAAAACAGAATCAGGACATAACCAGTGTTCTACTGTAATCCCTCTTCTGTGAAAGGTTTGAGCACATTACTGGCATTTAAATTATTAATAATACAGTGTCACTTACTACTCTATTTCAGTTTGTCTGTTACCAATTCTTCCTAATTGATGAAACCATCTAGGGTTACTCACTGACTCTTAAGAATGAGCTGGCAGATTTAAAAGAATTATTTATGACTATGCCTATTCTCACCCTTTTCCTGCCCAACTTCATAGAAGGAGATGTCCCTCTAGTCCAAGGTGAATCACTTATCTAGACTCTGAATGTATACATTAAAATCAAATTTACCACCTGCCTCACCTCTCAAACTGTTGCTTTGGAATTTTCTATCTCAATGAATGCTATCATCATGCATCAAGCTTCCCCAGAGCACCTTGGAGTCATCAGAGACTCCTTCCTTCCCATTTTTATACCACAGCTCCATCCAATCCACTAGTGTCCTGTCCATTTTATTAATTCAATATTTTTCCTGCATTTCCATTTACCTCTATCTCCTCTGCTACTACATCGGTCCTCACTACCTTCCAAGAACCTCCCCAATCACCTTCCTGCTACAATCCATTCTCTATACCATGATCAAAATTATTTCTCTAAATGCAAATCTTTGTAAAACCTTTCAATATGTTTCACCATCTTAAGGAAAAAATTGACGATCCTTAGCATGGAACCAAGCCCTTCATGCTATGGCCCTGCAGGCCTTTCCAGCATCATTCTGCACCACCCCCCAACAGGTCCCTTATGTTCCAATCTCAGGTGAGGACTTGCTGTTTTGCCAGTAGACCATGTTCCTTCTTCCTCCTTCACCTCTGCAAGGTGGTTCCCTCTACTGGCCATTTGCTCCTTGTCTGCTCATGACACTCCTACTAGTTCTTTTTTTTTTTTTTTTTTTTTTTTTTTTTTTTTTTGGTGGTATGCGGGCCTCTCACTGCTGTGGCCTCTCCCATTGTGGAGCGCAGGCTCCGGACACACAGACTCAGCGGCCATGGCTCACGGGCCCAGCCGCTCCGCGGCACGTGGGATCTTCCCGGACCGGGGCACGAACCCGTGTCCCCTGCATCGGCAGGCGGACTCTCAACCACTGCGCCACCAGGGAAGCCCGCACTCCTACTAGTTCTTTAAGACAAGCTCACTCTCTAACACCTCTGGGGAACAGTAAGGGAGCCCAAGCTGAGCTCAGAGTCACTTACAGTGGTGCCTTCTCCTATGTTTCCTCAGGACCCTGTGCATACTTCCATCAAGGCACTTGCCACGTAGCATTTCAATTTTTGTTGTACATGTCCATCTCCTCCACTACACTGTAAACTCCTTGAAGGGAAGAGCTGGATCTTTTATTTTTCTATCTCCAGGCCAACCATGGTACCTGTTTCTTGGTAGCTGCTCCATAAATTGCTGTGGAATAAAGGAGTTTTAAACGTTTTCCTTCACTTCCGGAACCTTTGCTCAAGCAAAGTTATTTTTCCTCTTTCTTTCTGTGTTTTAAACTTCTTTCCCTTAAGCCTAACGCAACCTTAAAGCAAACAACAAAAAACACTTTCTCCATCTTAGCCCCACATTACTGAAAGGAGAGTTCAATTATTGCTTTAAACTCTTAATCTCCTGTTGATTCTTCAATCCACTGAAATTGACTTTCACCTCATCACTCCAATGAAATTGTTCTTGCCAATGACACCAACTGCTTCTTAGTTGCAAAAGTCATTCTTTATCTTAAGCGATTACTCTTCAGGATTTCACATGGCTGATCTCTCTCTTTTCCTTGAAAACCTTGGTGCTTGTGACATTATTTCCTCTGGTTTATAACATCTCTGAATACTAATCAGCCTCCTTGCTTAAATCCTGGGTGTCCCAAGGAAGCTCTTATTAATTCTTTTGTCTTATTCTCCCTGAGTAATTTCATCTTATTCCACATTTTCAGCGACCATCTATTTATATGATGAGGCCAAATTTTCACATTCCAAATTCTATTTCCAACTTCTAAGAACTTCTGTGATTCACAATACTCTCAAACTTTATGTTAAAACTTAAAATTGAATTGTTTCCTTCCTCAAACTTGGTCTCTTTTATATTTCCTATCCTAGTGAGTTAGCAGTAGAGTCAGGGTAGATTCAGGGTATTGACCACTTATAATCTTTCTCCACATTTCTATACTAGACTATGTTTAATAAATTTCAAAGAAAAAAATTAACCTGTATGTGTATTACAAGTAAGCTTTTGTATTAGTTATCTATTGCTACATAACAAATTACCACACACTTAACAGCTTAAAATGGCACTTATTTATTATCTCAAAGTATCCATGGATCAGGAGTCCAAGCATGGCTTAACTGGGTCCTCTGCTCAAGGTTTTGCAAAGCTGCAATCAAGGTGTTGGCTGGGAATGGGCTCTTATCTGGGGCTCAGGATCCTCTTCCAAGCGGCTCACTGATTCTGACCAAATTCATTTCCTTGAAGCTGTAGAACTCGTGGCAGGTTATTCAAGACCAGTGGGAGAGACTCTGACTTGTTCACCCTCTTTCAAAGGGCTCAGCTGATTAGGTCAGGCCCACCCAGGATCATGTCCTCTCAATTAAGTCAAAGTCAGCTGATTAAGGACCTTAATTATATCTGGAAAATTTCCTTCATCTTTGCCATGTAATGTACCATAATCATGGGAGAGACTATCCTATCCCTTTTGCCATATTCTATTAGTTAGAAGCAAGTTATAGGTCCTGCCACACTCAGGAGGAGGAGGTTATACCAGGGTTTGGGTCACTGTAAGTCATTCTAGAATTCTGCCTACTACAGCTTAATTTTTTTTTTTTTAGTTATGGGTAATGGCAAAAACCAATAAATGTTTGTAATTTGGAGATATTAAAATGTTGAATACGAGAAGAAATGTATAGAACTTTAAAATCTCAAAGTTTAATAGAAATGATACATATTTTGAAGATGGGAAAATGGTTTTCTGTGCTTATCCTGGTTTACACTTACTGCCTTGGGCAGGAGAAATATCCAAGTATCTAAACTTTAGATCATATTATGTGAACCTAAAAGGAATAATCAAATAAGGAGTTCTGAAGGACATTTAATTACATAATTGGCTTAACTTGAGAACCATTTTACAAAGTGTTAGTCTCACTTGCATTAGGAGAGGATAAATGTAATTATATTTCTGTAAGTAAGTAACATGGTTTTCCTCATTGTTCATCAATTTGACTTCTCCTTGTAGTTTTTTTTTTTTCTTTTAATACTTTTGACAGATTATTTTTCATCAGAAGTACATAATCTTTCCTTAGGATAGGTAGTTCAGGTATCTTGTTCTGGAGTTAATGCAAATGCCATGTGGATCTGAAATGTACTCAGGGTCTTGCCACTTTTAGTTCCTGCTTCTTGGGGAAAACTGCTCCATTGGTATTTAATAAAAAACAGCATGACATGGTGAATTTATCTCTTTTTCCTGACATTGGCAATGACAGTGCAATGCCCATTGTATACAACTGGTGTGAGGTCGGCTTGCAAATCCCTACAGATATGTGGTTACTTCCCTACTTTCCCTCTCTTTTGCTTGGGCAACTGCCACATTGATGCACTGGAGCCACTCTTCTGCATTCTTCTCATCCTTGGCCTTGAAAACATAGCTTTTATTGTCTGTGAAGATTTCGAAAGCCCGAGGGAGAGAGCGGTCCCTGCGTTTCTTGGCCACAACTTTCACACTCTGTACTTTGCTGAGTTCTATTGGTGAGTCATCAGGATCATCTTTCTGAAATGCATGGGAAGGAAAGAACATGAGCTAGTTTTCATAGAATGGAAAGATCTCTGGCTCCTGGAGAATTTTCTAAGAGGATCAGAATCCTTTCACTTCATGTGGCTTAAGACCTTTGTTATTTTGGGTGCTAAAGCCTGAAAGAGTCATTAGAGCAAATGAAGGAGTGAGCAACTGGCTTTTTGTTGTACTATCTAGGGTTGAAACAAAATAGCCAATTTATAGAAAATTATTATACAGTGGGAGTGGTAAAAATGCTTGATTCCTATTTCATTGACTTTATATCATTTTCTACTGATATTTACACTGTATTAATAGAGCAAAATGCAGCAGTACAATTTGGTGTAATATTAACTCAGAATTTGAGATAATTTTACAGGCTTGAAATTGAATTTTCTTTTGTGTTACCTCTGAGAAAGAGGTATTAATTGAACAAACAGGGTTCCAATGTTTAAGTAGATGAAACTGATTTTGAAACTCTCTTGAGCTTTGGAAGCATGATTTGTCCACAAACATTAAGGGAAGGAATATTTAATGATGTTACATTTTCTTTGCATTAAAGCAGATGCTTAAGGATCTCTCTAACACCAGAGTCATCATGATGGGCTAGCATTAATATTTTTAAGGAGTCAGATACTTCTTTAAAGCAATTTCCAGTCTTTTAACATCCCTGAGCCCATTCTGTCTACTGGAGAATATACCTGTGTTTGAGAATCTTGCCAACCCTCCTTTCCAATCTCCCTTTCACAATCACCCTTCTCTCACTTTGCAGTGGGAAGCCATCTTTTTCACTTGTCCTAAACTTTCTATGGTGTATTGTCCACCTTGGAAAAATCTCAGGAGCATCAAACAAAAAGAGTAATTCAAAATACTGATGTCAGCAGAATAGAGAGTCCAGAAATAAGCCCACCTATGGTTAATTAATCTTGAACAAAGGAGGCAAGAATATACAATGGGAAAAAGACAGTCTCTTCAGAAAGTGGTGTTAGGAAAGTTGTACAGCTGTATGTAAGTCAATGAAGTTAGAACACACCCCCATACCACACAGAAAAATAAACTCAAAATGGAGTAAAGACTTAAACATAAGACATGACACCATAGACCTCTTAGAAGAGACCATAGGCAAAACATTCTCTGACATAAATAGTACCAATGTTTTCTTAGGTCAGTCTCCCAAGGCAATAGAAGTGAAAACAAAGTAAACAAATGAAACCTAATCAAACTTACAAGCTTTTGCACAGCAAAAGAAACCATAAACAAAACAAAAAGACAAACTACAGAATGCGATAAAATATTTGCAAATGATGTGTCTGACAAGGGCTTAATTTCCAAAATATACACACAGCTCATACAACTCAACAACAAAAAAACAAACAACCCAATGGAAAAATGGGCAGAAGACCTAAATAGACATTTCTCCAAAGAAAAAATACAGATGGACAATAGGCACATGAAAAGATGCTCAACATTGCTAATTATTAGAGAAATGCAAATCAAAACTATAGTGAGGTACCACCTCACACTGGTCAGAATGGCCATCATTAAAAAGTCTACAAATAACAGATGCTAGAGATGGTGTGGGGAAAAGGGAACCCTCCTACACTGTTGGTGGGAATGTAGGTTGGTGCAGCCACTATGGAAAACACTATGGATGTTCATGAGAAAACTAAAAATAGAATTACCATATGATTCAGCAATCCCACTCCTGGGCATATATCTGGACAAAACTGTAATTCATAAAGATACTTGCACCCCTATGTTCATAGCAGCACTATTCACAATAGCCAAGACATGGAAACAATCTAAAAGTCCATCAACATATGAATGGATAAGGAAGATGTGGTACATATATACAATGGACTATTACTCAGCCACAACAACCGGGCCCACATGCCACAACTACTGAAGCCCGCGTGCCTAGAGCCCGTGCTCTGCAACAAGAGAAACCACCACAGTGAGAAGCCCACACACTGCAACGAAGAGTTAACCCCGCTCACCACAACTAGAGAAAGCCTGTGCATAGCAACGAAGACTCAGTGCAGCCAAAAAAAAAAAAAAAGTGAAAAATAACACTATAATCTTTTAGTTCTTACTTTAAAATGCACATTTTCCTCATTTACAAGAAAAGCCCTTTATGATGTGGCTGAAACTTCAGCTGGACTTCTGACCACTGCATGGTTACTGTCTCCCTGGGGATGAGAGGGATTTTGCTGTGGTCTTCATGCTATATTATATTATTTCCTAATATTTGAGCCAAATGTTCTGTCATATTTCTGGAATGTCAAACCATTATTTCCTGATAAAGATGTCAAATAAGTTAGCCAATTATACAATAGCTTATTCTCTAACCTTTATTAAAAAGCTCCGAATCAAGAAGTACAAAGGTCATTATTTGAGTTCAGGAAAAACATTCTTATGCACTAACTCTACTTTGTTAATGCATAAGAGGGATCTGAAAAATCACTACATGTTAACTACTATTCTGATTTCTTTAATAAAGACAGGAAATTCAAATGGTCATTTTAAACACTTTAAAAAAATGCTTCAGTGTGAACCTATGCTAAAAAAATGTTTCCTTAAACCTCCAGTAACTTTCCAAATTGAACACACCATTATACTTCCCATTTAAAAAGACCTTCAGCCCATCTGTATATTTTGTAAAACACACAGATGAAGAAAGTAACATGAGTTCAAAATAGGTGTCACCAAAATGTTCTTTTTCATTCAAAAAGTTAATGTGAAGTCTTATTAACTAAAAGAGCATTGATCAGAATTCATCATAATTCAGATACACCATACTTGATTCCTGTTGAGTAGTAAGTTCAAATAAATTTTGTAGTGAGCACTCCAAAGATATAGTGCATGTGCTCTTAGTGAAACGTAATTTTTAAGTAATTTAACACTCTCATTAATTAATTCAGACACAGTTTGGTTTGCCACTGACCCTGTATTTTAAGTGTACATGGGAAGCTGGACAGTGTACTCATTTAAGAACATGCTTTGGTGTCACACTGCCTGAGTCTAACTCCAGTTCTACCCTTTCTCACCTTACTGACTCTAACCTTGGACAAGCCCATCAGTCTCTTTGTGCCTCAGTTTCCCATCTATAAAATGGCAATAACAATAGTGCTGACCTCAAAGGATTGTTCCGAAGATAGAGAGAGGCAATCCAGTGTGGCATGTGATAAGCTCTGAGAAGTTATTATTATTATATCTCAAAATGGTCAAGAAGTAGGTCAAAATTTCATGCTCCCTGATCTGTAATGAGTAGAGTTTAATGATAAATAAAACTGATTTGAAAAGAAAGGGATAACTTTGCATTGTTGATTGCAATAGAATATTATTTCACAAGTTTCCCACTGAAAATTCAGAATATGAATATTTACTGAGCATCCTACTTCAGATTGAAAATTATATTAAATGAATATTTATTAATTCTTTCAGAATTCTATTCTATTCATTAACTGAATATTAAATGAATGATAGTAATATTTTTCCCTAATCAGAATTGAATTTGGTTGACTATAAAAAGTACCTAAAATAAATCAGCCTTTTTTTTTCCTCCCTGCCTACTGTCTCCTTCGTCAGGTCCCCACCTACAAACATAACCTTCAATCCTAAAAGAAGTCAGAGTCAATGTCATAAGCCACACATTTATTTAGGTGATTCACAAGGAAACAGAAGGTATGGTATTCAAGTCGAGATCCCCAGGTACACCTTCTGTGGTTCGTCTTCTAAAACTTAAGTTAACCAAAAAACCCTCCCGTGATAAACTGAAGAGGTACAGTGAACCAACTAACATAAGAATGAAAAGAATAGACAGTCAAAGGGGCATATATAATAAAATGACACTGTAAAATGGAGAAGGAAAAAATTACTGGCCTTTTAACTCAAGACAAAATGCCTAGATGGCAGAGATCAAGACCTTAAAAATGCAAGTGTAAAAGATGGTAGGGGTACTTACAGACTTTCCTTTTTGAAACAGAAGTTGATTTCCAGCCAGTGTAAAATAGCGGGTTTTCCACCTTTTGATGAACTTCCATCTGACTTGCTTCTCTTTAAGTTTTCCTTCTATGAGAGGCTGGCCATCTTGATTTACAACTGTTGAAGGTAACAGAATGATCAAGCCATTTATTTTCCATTATTTATTTGGCAAGTGATCAAAAGTCAGAATTGTACAGTGAACCAGACCCAGTAAGTACATTTGGATAGTGGGCTAACAAACTATGAATTTGGTTAACCTTCCCCCTTTGTCCCTAAAAGAATGCACAATTTAGATATGATAATGGGAAAGTGTTGAAAGCCCTCATTGAGATTTGCAAAAGGAACATAGTTCACGAAAAGAGCATTTGGTTAGCAGTTTTTTTAAGGTTCATCCAGACATTCAGCTTTCTGTGCTTCCTAACTCCTTTGTTTCATGGTATTCTGTTCACATGAACTGCTTAGAAATATAGCTTTACAAATAATCATAAACCAAGTATATTTAACTATTTGGCAGCAAAAGTCAATGTAGTGCTCCAAAAGATGTGTTTTTCTGAATCCTTAACAAGCTGCAAAGGCAAACTTACCTAACTCTTTTGAACATGATTTTTCCACTCTGGAACACACACACTCTATCTCCACTGTCCATATTTGAATTTTCACCTAGTTAAAAACTGATCATTTCATGTTTCAACTCAAACGTTGCTTCCTCTGGGAGACCTTTCCCAAACCCAGACTAGAGTGACTTTGTCTTCTATACGTTCTCAAAGCAACTAGTGTGTTTCTTTTCTATCAGGTATCATCATTTGTAGTTGACTATTGGTATTTACCTTATTAATGTCTTTCTTTCCCATTCAACTGAAAGCTCCATGAGGGCAGGGTCTTTGCTTTGTTCACTATTGTTACATCAGGCATCTAACCTAGTATGGAGTCTATAAATTTTTGTTGAATGAATGAATGAATGGATTCATTTTACATTGAAGTAGAGTGTGTATGATTACACATAACCATAGAATTAGAAGACCAGTTACAATGGCAGAAGTTTAAATGTTGAACTGAAGAATTCCATTTGTTTTACCAACTACATAAGATTCACTCTTCAAATTTCAAATTCATGTGAAAGCATCTGATTTCTGGGGAGTATGACAATATTTATTTATATACATTAATGTTCAATTTTCATAGATCTTTAAAGTAATGAAATTTGTTCATCACTATGAAATTTGGACAGTACCTCTTTGACCATATGAACACAACCTATCCTTCCCATCTACCATTTCTCTTATCTAATGTAGGTAAAACAATTACCTCAGACAGGGGATTTGTCCACCTTAACAGCACTGTTGGGGTAAGAATAATGCAATGTATAGTTTTTATAAACAAAGTTTTATTAAAGTTAATCTAGCTTTTTTCCCTTCTTGTCTGATGACTAGTCAATTGGATATTCCATTGTCAATCCCAAATTAAGGCTAATAACTGAAACAACATATGAAATATATTGTTAGATAGTGATAGGGTTATGATGAAGATAGAACAGAGAGTGAGTGACTTGGGGGTTGGTGCACATGCATTTAAGTGGTCAGGAAAGAGCTTGCATATTTTAGGTGGCATTTAATCTGAGGCTTCAGTGATGAGTAGTGTCCCCTATTTTCTGCGATGCTCCATGGTGGCTAGTACTAGGTATAGCAGAGGGTATGGAAAGCAGTCACTCAAGAATCATTGACAATCAATGTAAAGAAAATTATCTCAGTGTTCTGCTTTGCTTTACTAGGAATCATCTGATTTAGAGCTTTCTTAAAGCTAGTATGCTCTTTGCAAATTTAAATTTTCCATAAACACAGTGCTTGCTTCCTTTGTACAGTAAGTAAAGCACTTAGGACACCATATCTTCCCCACGTGCTATTGGTCCTAGAGGGTGGGAACAGCCTGCTTGCCATGTGCTCACAGTGTCGGCCTGGGCTAGGGGTTCCGTGAATGTCTGCTAACGTGCTGTTGAGTCATGAAAAGTGCAGCAGCCTGTCTGGGAGGAGGAAGGGAAGGTCCAACGGAGGTCCAAGAAGAGAAAACAAACCAACAAGCAACTAAGTAACAAGGAAAAAGCCAAGCCAAAAATAGGATTAATTTTTTTCTAAAACACCCATTTCCTATGCTTTCAAATTAGACAAAAATGCTGATCTAATTGTAATGTTGAAGGATTTTTGAATAGCAATTCAGAAGAGTTAGATTTGAGTCCTCTTAACCACTGATTTCTGCTCAGCAAAGAGGAAATAATAATTGCTCCCACATACTTTACAAGGATGTTGAGAGATCAGAAATAAAAATAAAGAAATTTATGTGAGGACACTAGGTAAGTAGCAAAGAACTACTACCCCTGCCCCCCTCTATTATTAAAGAACTTACTTCACCTTTTGTAACCACATTGCTGTCTTGCCATTTTTTAATGGTAAGATGATTTAATATAATGTAATGTCATTTAATAACAGAACATTTTTCCAGTCTTTCTCCCATATTTACTCAAAGAAACATTTGAAATAGTCATGATACCTGAGCTGATTTGAAATCACACTTGGTTTAGGTAATATTTAAGCACAGGTGTCCTTCTAGATCTGACATAGGGAATTAGCTACAAGAACTTCTCCTCAACATAGATCCAAATCTCAAGGCAGGTCCAAATGTTTCACTTTAAGTGTATGTGATGGAAGTCACACTTGGCAAAATAGTTGAAGGAATTGTTTGAGACATGGAGTGGCTGGGATATCATACCCATATACCCACATGCCCACAATGACCGTGAGAGACTCCAGAGAAAATGATAGGCTTACTGGAGCACAAAAGGATGAAGGATGATGGAGAAATGCTGTTAAGTGAAGACTTTTCACTGTAGCCCAGTGAAAATGGATCCCAGGGGAAAAGTCCATGGAAAGGATTTTAGGAAGGAAATGTTAGCAGCACGTTAAACTAGCTGCATGTTAGGGCCTTAATTTAGGCATCAGAGTCAGCTTCAGATAATACGTAAAAGCCAGGCTATTTGTAGCTATAGGATTAATTTTAAAATAGTTTCAAAAGGCAAAAAAAAAAAAAAGACTTAAATTTTTTTCCAGTGGCTATCCCAGGTCCTAAAAAAATTTTTTTAAATAATTATGTCTGGCTTAAGCGTGACTGGCCATGTGTCCTTTTAATAGGTCTATTGCCCATAGCATGTCCTGGTAAGCAATATTCTCATATGATATTGCAGTCTCTTCATGGTCAAAACAGGGAACTAATTCTTTCTAAGGATGATCATATTCCACTTGAAAAATAACATGTGGAATGAGACTATGAGGGAATGATTGGGTGTCTAAAACTATCTTGTTTGCACATAATGCATAAAGGATATTTAAATATTTTCTCTCTTGCCAATTAACACATTATTTTATTCAAAGCACAACAATTTGGCTAAGACATTCTTTACCAACCAGGATCTGTTCCTTTTTAAAATTATTAGTTGGCTGAAAAAACTATGGAATATTAAACTGAATTCTCTAGTGCAATTGGAACCCAAACTATTACCATATTTATCAACTTAAATGTCTTTTAGAATGCTAATACAAATGGTCATATATTAATTGTATTCCTTTTGTGCACCAAGAGTTGAAAATATTTATGTTGATAAAAGATGAAATTTGAAGGTGTTAGTCTTACTCAACACAAAGTTGGTGAATAAGAGTGAAATAATATCAGATCCAGATACCTTAAAGCAAGAAAGAATATTCCTCTGTTGATCTACCAACCATATGCAGTCATCTCACACATAATTTTAGCACAGATAAGCTGTAAGGCACTGTGTTTGGATCTGAGGGGGTCATAAAGCCCAGCTCAGAGAGAGCTTGAGTTTATCATCTTGTGGGGAGATAAAACATTTTACAAATTTGACAACTCAGTGTAGATTTTGGCAAGTGCACCCGCAGAAGTAAAAGCCAAGCATTACAGAACTCAAAGAAAGGAAATTCTACTTCCAGCTGGGAGAGGGTGACATGGGGGCTGGGCTTCCACTGAGGAAGGGAGAAAGGAACTTCTAGGAGGAGTACAGAGAAGGCCTGAGTTAACAAGTGGGACATGTGAGGGAAAGTGCATAAAAAGAAAAAAACTTAAAAGAAGCTGGAAGAATCAAGGAACTCAGAAGCAAGTTCACTTCTTCTGTAAGTAAAGCAGTCACTTTGGTCAAAGTCATGAGTTGAAGGTGGGGGATTGGCAGGCGATTCAAGATTTTTTGGTGTAAGATCCAGGAAAGAGATTGGGTATCAAATAGTCATGGGGAGGCCATATTGGACTTCATTTGAAAGTTCTTCTGAAATCCCATTCGAAAGGACCTTGCTTTTCTTAAGGATGAAGGAGGGGCCTAGAGCCTGTGAAGGTCCAGCCAGCACAGACATGAAGCCTTACAGACCCCAGATGGGATCTGCTATGGATCAGGCATAGCTGCAGCAGGAAAACAGGGGGCACCTCAAGCTGGGCAACTGAGGGCAGTTAATAAAGGGACTATTTACACAGATGTGGGCAAGGTGTAGGAAAAGCACCTTAGTACTCTGGGGTCAGGAGCCAGGAGGAGGCATAACACCCCTCTTTGGCTGAAGAGGAAAGCGAAGAGAACAGTTAGGACCCAGAAGGAGACCTGTATGCAAGAGCGCTGCCTGACAGGAGTTGTGGCTATGGATTGAGGACACAGTCAACCTTCGGTGACCAAGCAGGGAGGGAGTCAGGAATAAATAAGCAGACCTTACTCTGCTCCCTCCCTCTGATCTCCTGCCAGAATGTAACTGAAAGCCAGAGGTAAGGAGAATGGAACACCCTGGAGAGGCACCTATTCTAAACTGGGTGTAGGAAGCAGAAAAGCTTCCTGGAGAATATGTGTCTGAGCTGAATTCTGAAGGACAAGTAGCAGTGATGAAGGTGAAGTGAAGATGGATATTCTGAAAAAAACAAACAAACAAACCCCAAACATATGCAAAGGGCTGAGGCTGACAGAGTGGACATGAAATGCATTCTAGGAACTGCCACTCATTCTTTGTACTGGAACCTGGAGGGGCTTGGCAAACAAGAGATGAGATGTGAGATTCAAGAAGAGACTCATCCTAAAGATCCCTGGACATCGTGCAAAGTGGAAGCTAATACTTTGTAACATAACATCGTAAAAAATAATAATTTCTGTAGTCATATAACCCCTTTATCTCAAGAGCACAAGAGCTCAATAATTCAAGGTCTCCACCTTGTTTTAAGATCCATTGTAACTGTGAATATGTTTTTAGCCAATTATAGTTTAGTTAAACATAGTGTGTTGGACGCCATGTTTACTCCTTACTATAATAAATCACACAGGGCTGTACCAAAGACTTTCTCTGGCCTAGGCCTAGGGTTGATGAGATAAGGGCAGTGACTTTGGAGTCAGACCTCAGCTGAAGTCCAGAATCTGTTACTTTAACAGCTGACTGGTCTTGTACAAGTTGTTTAACTTCACTGAGCTTCAATGTCCTCTTCTCCAAAGATGTCATGCTTAACAACAGGGCCACTGTGAATGGCTGTGCAGGCTGTTCACTGCACAAGAGCACTCAGCCAAGGGGTAAGCAGGGGCTGAAATTCAGCGCCAATTTTGCTGTTTAAGTCTACACCCCCAAGTGGACATCATCCACCATAAATAAAGGCACAAAAATGCTGTAAAGGTTAACGGTAGCCTTGCTTAACTAAGTCCTGGTACGTAATAAGGGGTCAACAAATAGTAGCTACTATCATCATGATCATGACCATGATCATGAACATAAAATCATCATCATCTCTTACTGTGATGATGAACAGGTGGTTTTTATAAATACCACATCCTAATGACTTTAGGATAAAACCCATCTCCCGGGCTTCCCTGCTGGTGCAGTGGTTGAGAATCTGCCTGCCGATGTAGGGGACACGAGTTTGAGCCCTGGTCTGGGAGGATCCCACATGCCGCAGAGCAACTAGGCCTGTGAGCCATGGCTGTTGAGCCTGCACTCTAGAGCCCGTGAGCCACAATTACTGAGCCTGCACATCTGGAGCCTGTGCTCTGCAACAAGAGGCCGCAATAGTGAGAGGCCAGTGCACTGCGATGAGGAGTGACCCCCCACTTGCCGCAACTAGAGAAAAGCCCTCGCACAGAAATGAAGACCCAACACAGCCATAAATAAATAAATAAATAAATAAATAAAATTTGAAAAAAAACAAAAACCCATCTCCCTCCCTTCAGTTAAGAATGTAATGAAACCTATACTATATTAAAGTGTTAGGAACAGTGAGAGAATTCAGAGTAAGACAGGAAACCCTTTTAAAGTTCAAGGACTGCAGACTTTGAACTTGAGGTGTCACAAGCAAGTCAAAGAGTCCCAAAGGAAGGCGAACTCTTCTGTTGTTGAGTAACAGATCCACTTATCCACAAAGACTGCCATATTCAGGCTAATCCAATAGTGGATTGGGCTGCACTGGGAGCCTTTTCCATACCATTGGTGGTCACTCCCTTTTATTCCAGAGTTCCTGCTTATTCTTATGACAATAGGTGGTGACACGTGCCCCACCATTAACTACTATTCACATTGTACCGACTTCTATCCATAATCCGAAGTTCCTTATATGTATGCTTTTTGGCTTATGCAACTTTCGTCTTGAAAATATTGCATTGTACAAGAATAATTAAGATGGTTGTGAATTTAATTTGTGATATTCGAATTCTTAGATATTTTTTCTTGGTTGTTAAAGACAAATATCTTCAAAAGAAGGCATATTCTGGAAGAAAAAACGTAAATCTCAAATACTTAGTTTTAAAATAAGAACTGAGAAAAAGTATGTCTTTTAAAAAATTTTCCCTTGAAATGACTGCTTCTGGGAATTACAGCTCCTGTACAGTCTGTGGGGAATTATTTTGAATGTACTGAGAGTTTCAAATTTACTTCAATTCCCTTCTATGGTTTTACTGATTTTCTTGTATGTGTGCCAGTTCTAATAAAGCCAACTCTAATTACAGAGGATATGATTAAAGAAGGATAGAATCATTAAATGAGGAGGTCATAGGAGCCACATTTAGTAGGCTGAGCATCTGTGGTTTCTGAAATCACTAAGGATCGTAACAAATGGCATGTTTCGTATGAATATCCAGGCAGTGTTTTAGAAGCCCATATTTCCTTAAAGTAGTAAATAAACAAGGAGGTATCATCCAGCATCCATTTTGTAACATCCTACAAGATGCGTGGGGTCCAAAAAAGGGCAAACTCATTTTGAAAGCAGCCCTTTGAGGGCACTTTCACATGTGCTGAATGGTTTCCTTTCTCAGTAATTTCATACCCATCAAAATGTAGTCTGCTTTCTAGGCTTCTCTATTAATCACTGAAATATTGTTCTAAAAAAAGCCTCAGAACTACTCTTTTATAAGCTTGTAGAGCAGTGTTACCCAAACTGTGTTCTGAGGGCCACCTACATCAGAATTACCTGCTGGCTTCTTAAAATGCACAGTACAAGGAACCACCCCAAGCCTACTGAAGCATAACTTTGGGGTAGGGTGAGGGACCCTGCATTTTTAACAGGATCCCCAGGTTATTCTAACATAGCTCAGGAACTTCTAGGAAATGATAGTAGCCTCATGGTAGATGACAGTAATAGGTCGTAGGATATCCAAAATAGTAAAACTGCAAAACCAATAGTGGGAAGAAAATTGTTATGACCTTTCCATAAAATTAAAGAATAGGATAGCAGTATAAGATCATATGCATGTCCTTGGCTTAAGTTAATAGAATTATAGGAGAAAATGTTCAGTATCAATGTTTGTGGACTTTGGCTTACTTATGGTTTCATCAGTGAAAGAAAAATTCTAAGGCCACTTGCCAAGAACGTAACCTGCTCAGTAAGTTCTGAGCAGTAAGTAAGTATGGTCACCTTTGTGCCCTTATGGGAACCTAGCAAAGAAGACTGGCCCAGACTTGCCAAGTAATGAATGACAGGGACCAATGTGAAAAGATCAGGGGTGGTAGAAATGAATGGAGAGAATTGCTCAATCTTATTCTTGAACTTTGAATAAAAAAGGGTTCTATACACACTTCCCATGTTGGTCCCACGCTGTCATCTCATTAATATGATATCATGGATAGGTATTGCTGGCAACACCTGACCATAGGACTTTAGACAGTTTAAAATGTTGAGTGCTTTCCCACCGGCCTTGACATTGTACAGCTTTCCTTGCATGGGAAAAAATAGATCTGACACACTTGTACCAGCTCTATGATAAGGAGGGTCACCTTGTTTGGGTTGTACAGGTTGCACACATTAGCCATTGTCCCACCTGCATGCACGTACATTCTTGGTGTTTAAGAGCATTCTAAGGTGTGTCTACACTGCTTTTGTGGAATTATTTAACACAAGTTCCATCTGTTGTGGTTCAACACTTGGCCTCAAACCTTTTGGCAATAAATAGAAGTTTTATAATGTCTGCATTGGAAGCTTTATGTGTAACATATACACCATAACACTGTGTGTATTTGACATACATACATACACACACAATAACTCACTCTCTGTTAAATAAAATGATCTCTCATAGTACTTTTGAGAAGAGCTTATTTAAGAAAATGCTGTTTATACAAAGAATATGTTTGGCACAGAAGATACATTGCAAATGTCATCATATGAATACTTTGTTTCTCTTACAATGAATTATTGTGAATTCATTAACTTGTTTTTTGTCACCACTTGCCTAAGAAAAATTTTACTAAAAATTTTTTGAGAAAATACAAAATTGGTCATTCATTTATTTGGCAGATATTTATTGAGTATCTATTGTGTGCTAGGGGCTGAGGATAGATGGATGAGGGGGACTCCCTCCATAGAACTTATTTACTGCAGGAAGTAGGCAGTAATCAGATAATCACATGCAAAAGCCAACCAAACGAAAGAATAATAGCAACAAAAAACAAGATGACAGGTATATCAAGTATTATAGGGAGAGCTGCAAAGTACTTTGAGGACCTTAGCATCAATCAGGAGGTTATAGAAAGGCAATGAATCTGAGTTGCAATGGGAAAGCTAAGATCTACATTAACCAGGTGATGAGGGGAGAAAGGGCACTCCTAGCAGAAGAACAGCAAATACAAAAGCATAGTGGCAGGAAGAAGTGAGGTGAGTATAAGAAACTGAAAGGAGTTCTTTCTGGGCAGAGCGGAGAGGAACAGATGGCACTGGGGACAAGATGAGGCTGGAAAGGCTGGGAGAGAGAGTTGCATGTGAAGCTCTCAGGCACATGATATGGAGTTTGGTCTTTAAGCTAAGAGCTGTGGAAAGCCATTGTAAGGTTTTATGCAGAGAATGGTCCCATCAGATTTGTGCCTCGAAGAGGTCATTCTGGCTGCAATGTGGGAAGGAGGCTGGAAGGTCCAAGTAGCACAGTCAGGAGGCTATTGCCATTATTTTAGGTAAGAGGTGATGGTAGTTTGCTTTAGGGCAATGGAGAGAGGTGGACAGAGTTGAGCACAGTTGAAAAGGTAAAACCACCGTACTGGGTGATAGATTAGATGGGGGTAGGAGAGAGGGCAGTGGGTCTCTGGCTGATGCCTCAGAATGAGTGATGTTGTATTTACTGAAATGGGGAATGCTGGAAGAAAATCAAGTGTTGTTTGTTTTTTCTTGGGTGGGGGGAGGGGACAAGGGCGGGACACTTATGAGTTTTAATTTAAATGAACTGAGTTTGAGATGCCTTTGAAGTACCAAGCAGGAGATGGGAGAAGTCAATCAGAGGAGGGGCCTGGACTGCAGATACACATTTGGGAGTTTTGTCATAGAAGAGGTTACTGAAGCCACAGAAGCAGTGGAGATTGACAGGGGAGAGAGTTACAGTGAGGGGAAGAGAGGTGCTCTGACAATGAATAGGTGGATAGAGGAAGGTGGGCCCGGAAAGGAGTCTGAGAAGGAGTGTCTAGAGTAGGAGGGAGACCCAAGGAGTGCTGTCTCAGAAGGCAAAGGGAGAAATGTTTGAGGAAGGAGGAATTGGCCAACAGAATTGAATGCTGCTTAAGGCAAGTGACACAAGGACTGAACATACCCCGTACCTGGGACCTGCGTGGTCTTAAATGACCACAGAGATAATGGGCTTAGAGGCCAGATTAGAGAGGGTTGAGTCAGGAGGAGAAGGAGGCAGGGAAATTCAGAGTGAGCAGTGACGGGACTCTTTGGGCTTTAAAGAGGAGGTGAGAGAGAGGCAGTAGGTAAAGGGAAAGGAGACGTTAAGCCAGTTGAAGGTGTTTAAAAGCCCATGGGGGTTAAAGTTGGAGGGAGAAATTGAATAAAAAAGAGAGAAAGGGTAATCTATGCTGTGGAGTTTCTGAGAACGTGGAAGGGATGAGATCCAAGGCAAAATATGAGGTATTTGATGACTTCATTCTCAGTGGCTGCTAAACGCGCTTATATGTCTTACATAGGGGAGCTTGTGGCTGAAAAATACATTTCATTGCTAATGTATTTGTATAGGTAGATAAAAAATTAAGATTACTCTGAAAGGTGATGACTAGAGCTCTTTTAAAAGATATTAAGTTCTTTATTTTAAAAAACTACATAAAAATTCTTATGTCACTTCAAATCTGTAAAGTGATAGAAACTGATTTATTCACTCTAGTCTGCCTTTCTAAAGCATGCTTCTCCTCCTCCACGTGTTGTCTTGACTCAGCTTATTCTCTGAGTGGAAGAGGACACATTTCAATGCCTGATGATTTGTTTGTGGGTAACCACAGAGTGATTCATGCTTTGCTGCAAGTAAACTTTCAGCCTATCAAGATAAGATTGTAGTTGACCCAATACGGAAAAGGCAGAAGATTAGTATAGTGACGCTGGTTGAAAAATGGAAATTAACCCCTGAAGGGTATTAGGCTACTGATCTTAGCTTATTTCTCATAGAGGCTCACAGGTTATTAGCAAGCTTACTATGAGCTCTGTGTGTATTGAAACCATTTAGTAAAATATTAAAATTGGGTATCCATACAGTGTTGAAACTTTGTACACAGCAACATTTTCTTTATAAAAGCTTACTTTGCAAAAGCTGCTATTTCAAGGTTTCAGTTTTTTTTTTAATTTTGAGAAAGAATTAGATTTTAAAGTTGCATTTCAAAACAAATCCTATTTCTTCTATCATCATCCTATCACTTTACATGATCCATGAATTACTCAATCATCCATCTATATGCCAAATACTTATTAAATGCTACCATGTGCCAGGTACTGGGTAGGGCATACAAAGAAGAATAATGGATGGTTTTTCCACCTCTAGTTTACTGTCTAGTGGGAGAGATTGATGGCAATGTGCTGTGTACACTACAGAAGGTGTGGGCAGAGAATGGAAAGGACAGAGGAGAGAGTTTATTCTGTTGGGGTGGTGTGTCCATGTATGCCAGTGTGTAGGCACATGTGTGTGTGTGTGTGTGTGTGTGTGTGTTTGTATATGTGTGTGAGAGAGAGAGAGAGACAGAGACAGAGAGAATGTGAGTGTGGGAAGGCTTAACAGAGGGGCATAGAACAGGGAGATGGGAAGAGGGGAAAGGGAAAAAGATTTCAGGATAAGGATAAGAACTTATCTGAGTTGATGAGCATGTGTTTATTTTGTCATTAACTAATTCAAAGTATCTTTGAACAACAGTCTGGGGTTCAGTTTTATGAACCGAGTCATTAACAGTATATACGTGTGAAAATGTGAAGTTATCCTGCCCAACCACTGCCCTGTTTTTGGCATTCCAACCACATTTAACATGGAAGACAACATGCTCACACACTGTGGTAGGAGGGAAGGAATCATAAGACAAACCCGGTCACTGCATAAATCCAAAGTGGGTTTTCTTTTGTCACCCTTAAAGTTCTGTGAAAGTTGGCACTAAAATTAAATGGAAAAGCTTCATATTAATGGACCCACAGGCTATTTATGTCTTACAAGTTCAGTCCTCAGAGGTCATTTAGCCCATTTTCTTTCTTTTTTTTTTTTCTTGCCGTGCGGCATGCAGGATCCTAGTTCCCTGACCAGGGATCGAACCCGTGCCCCTGCAGTGGAAGCACAGAGTCTTAACCACTGGACCACCAGGGAAGTCCCTAGCCCATTTTCATGTTGGTGTCTGGAGTGGAAAGCCATCTAGCCCACGCTGAAGGTGTCCAGCAAAGGAGAGCCACACTGCTGTTACCAGTTTCTAGTGTCTGAAGAAAATCTACTGACAGAGGTCTTTCTTATCCTGATAGCATTTTGAAACCGTCTCTATTTGCCCATGTGCTATAATGGACAGCATGTTCTTATAGCACAAATGTTTGAAATCAAGTTCTAAAGAGAATCATGATAGATGGTTGAAGTCTGTCTGAAAAAATGTCTTTCATTCTCTTTTATAACCTAAGGACACCTCCTACAGACAATCACATTCAATATCTAAATATCCAGTGACTAAGAGAGTGATCACACTGGCAAGCGCTCAGATCTAGAGGGAGACACAAGTGCCAAAACCAAGACATCTCTGAGTTGTTTTCTGTACAGTGTAAGAACAAAGGCATCCCATGTGTCTCAAGAAACAAGAGTGAAAGTCACGATTTAGTTCCTCCTCTTCCTTTAAAAAAAAAACAAATGTGACTGAATAGACAGCCAGATGTGTTCTAGGACGGTCCAGCTGATTAATTCTTACTGTTAACATGCACTAGCAGTTCCAGGACACAGGGATGACTGATAAAAGGATTTGTTTGGTTTTCCAGAAATGGATTCTGTTCTGTTTGATCTATTTGCTCAATCTCTATTCTCTCATTCATGTGGGGTAATGGGATTGGCAATAAACAGCACCAAGCAACTCTCTGAGGACTCTTGAGTTACTTCAGTGACTTTCTAACCTTCTACTCTGTACTTTTACAAAATGATTATCAGAAACTGAATCACCAATTGGAGGGATTGGAAATAGCTTCTATGTAACCATTTCCTACATGTAATCATTTCCCACACATTATCATACCAAAACCCCTGCTCATCTTTGAGTAGATTAAGTCATCAGAGAGGTATCAATAGATCACTCCTTGGTCTTTCCAATACAATATAACATGAAATAATTGTTCGTGTAATTTTCAATATTCCATGTGCTTAACTTGGATTTGCCCTAGAGATTGAAATTTCAGGTTCAGGAATTAACCTGGATTAAAATCCTAGCTGTACCACTTAGCAGCTGTGTGACCTTGGAAAAAGTACTTAACCTCTCTCTGTGTTTCAGTTTCTTGATCTGTAAAATGGACTCAATAATGGTGACAAAAATGCATGTAAGACTTAGCACATAGTTAGTATGATAAATGCCAGCAATTATAATTTTAAGACCTTTACACTATGCTAGCATTTAGTTTCCTCTGACTTCACACCCAACTGGAAAAAAATATATTTTTCTGAATACCAAATAGTAAACTTCTGTGTGTTTCTGTGTGTTGATGGTAGAGTTGATAGGAAGATGACTGGGAGTTGGTGGGGTGATGTGACTTTTACCCGAGGATGGGAATGTCCTTAAAGTGACCATGGAAGCCAGTTGATTTGCTGTCAATTTCTGGAGTCCCACAGTTTAGTTTACACATTATTAAGAGGGATTTATATTTCAGGATGACTTTCCTAATGTCTAATTGAAATTTTCTAATGGCCTCATTAGAAAATATTGGAACAACAAATATTTGAGAACATTGTACCATTTGCCAATACCTTAAAAAAAAAACCCAAATGCAATTTCTTTAGCCTTACATCCTAGACACCAATCCTATCTCTTTAGACCCCTCCTCCCTGAGGCTGACAGGGCATCTGGGCCTTGCAGGAGCGCTAACCAAACCAGAGCAGTAACAGGACTTGGGCACAGTACATCAGGAGCAAAGACAGGGAAGCAGACTCTGATGTATATACAGTGACTTCTCTCAAAGAGGAAAGAAGCACCAACCTCCATTTACCAGACTCAGAAGGCAATGGGTATGGTATAGTAATGTACTTGATATTATTAACACATAATCACAATTTTGAAACATTTTAATATTCAAGATGTATTTGACTTTTCCATTTCTAAGTATTATTGATTCATTGACTCACTCAACAGGTATTTATTTCATGCTAAAAATATACAAGGAAGTATGTTAGATTTTTCCATATATGTCTTCTGGCCCTAAATGGATTATGAATCCTTTCAGAGCAGAGATATTGTACCTTATTCATATTTTATCCCAAGGCTTAGCCTGGAGAAGACATTCAACCAACACAACAAACGTGCATTTCATAAATGAAAAATGGGACGCAAGTACTATGCTGGCTGTGCATAACCAAATAACAAAATATTTATTCCTATGTCTTGATCACCTTTAAACTTACAATTTAAGCATAACATGAATGCAAATATCATCCCTTTGAATAATATATGTGTCAGCAGTATTATGTTAGACCTTTCACTTAAATATATAATTTATATGCTATATAAAAATAAGAAAATTAGATCAACAACCTATATAAACTTTTCAGGGAGTCAAGAGTTTTTGGTGAAAATAATAATTTAAAATAGGATTTCTCTCAGATTCAAATGCCCTTTCATGGAGCAAAAGGAGATGAGCAAAGAAATCTTAAGCGCACTAAGATTTCGGCGCCAAACATTTTGATTCAATATGTTCTGCTATAAAATATTTGGCCTTGTTTGAATTTTTATTGCTACATGTTCTCAGTCTATATTTAACTGTGAGAAACACAAATAAGAATGAGTGAATGTGCAAAATGTTCTTTTCAAGTGCATGGCAGTGAATTTGAGAAAACATATATTAAAGGAACACTTTGTGGTTTTAACTTGCAGGCTCTTTCCTGAGCCTCCCTTGGCCAGACACGATTCAATGTTTATTGAACTAAGGTAAGGACTCAGCTTACTTGGAATGAAATTCTTAAGGGCCCCTCAGAGCCACCTCAGATAAGCACCTTACTTCGCCATGATCTCAAATAAGGTTTCTTTTATGCTTTGTCTTTTTCCCAGGTGAAATAAGGTCTAATTAGAAAGTTTCATAATGGAGACATTCAGTTCCTCAATTCCTTCTTTGCTCAAATTAACTTTTTAAAAATTGGAGCATTCATTCTGGCATCAACTCAAACTTGATCTGTAATCAGCCAGCAATCTGTGCCTCACAAAGGCTGCTATCCTTAATCCCAGCTTCTTCCACCCATACCACCTCTGTTGGGTAATACATTTTAGTTGGTGCCTCTCCGAGAGCCCCTCACATTTCCATCTGGCCAAATAAACACATTTTTTTCCTGATTCAGTCTCAACTTCTTGGCTGAGCAAGAGGATAGACTTGCCACAATGGATGATCTTTAAGATGCACAAAATCCTCCAATTCAAGGAATGGGTACAGGTGGTATAATCAACAGAGAGCCGGTTCATCTACAAAGTGGTTTGTGTTCAACAGTGTTTTAATACCATCCTCTTGGTCTAAACTGCAGTTCCTGAGCAGTGTCAGTGTTGAGAACTCTATGCCTTCTAAGAGGGCACATTGGTGATAAAATATTCTGTTCCCAAGGACAGCATAACTTTGTGAAGATTAGACTTTTTTTGAGGTACGTGGGCCTCTCACTGTTGTGGCCTCTCCTGTTGCAGAGCACAGGCTCCGGACGCGCAGGCTCAGCGGTCATGGCTCACGGGCCTAGCTGCTCCGCGGCATGTGGGATCTTCCTGGACTGGGGCACGAATCCGTGTCCCCTGCATTGGCAGGCAGATTCCCAGCCACTGCGCCACCAGGGAAGCCCAAGATTAGACTTTTTATCAACCTATTTCCAATGGTCAGACTGGGGCAAGCGTAACTGGGAGGGAGCATGGAGAGTTGGTTAAGAGCGTGGGCTCTGGAGTCAGATTGAGTTCAAATCCAGACGCTGTTAATTTATTACCAGTGTGACCTCAGGCAGTTCCCAAATCCCTCTGTGCCTCAGTGGCCCCATCAGTAAAATGGAGATAATATTAGTACTAGCCTTATGAGATTATGGTGAAGGTTAATGAGATACTGACATGTTTAACATAGAGCTTGGCTCAGATTCACGAACAATAGATTATTTTTTAGGCAAGGTCAGTAGACCAAGTTCCTTGGGCAGCAGAAAGGAAGGGAAGGGAAAATAACCAGCTATGAAGCTATTTCTCAAATAATTCCCTACTCTTTATATGTCTCACTTTTCACCCAGTTCAATCATTAAGCAAAAATGTAAGGGAGGCCTATGAGAGGAGGAGGTCTGTGCTACCATTCACTCATTTAGTGTGGTCTCATTTCTCTGGGGTTCTTGACAGGATGCTTGTTTTTCTCTAACCCTCAGGGTCATCGGGGTTGAAATGAAGAATGTTTTCAAGGCAAAATGGCCAGTACCACTTTCTTTTTTTTTTGCAGTACGTGGGCCTCTCACTGTTGTGGCCTCTCCCCTTGCGGAGCACAGGCTCCGGATACGCAGGCTCAGCGGCCATGGCTCACGGGCCCGCTGCTCCGCAGCATGTGGGATCCTCCCAGACCGGGGCACGAACCCGTGTCCCCTGCATCGGCAGGTGGACTCTCAACCACTGTACCACCAGGGAAGCCCAAGTACCACTTTCTTGATAGCCATATAATTGTAGACATTGTTTCTCTTGCTCATTTCTCATTTATGTTTCTCTCCCTTTCAACATCCTCCCTTTTTCTCACTCCCACTTTGGTGAGATACCTTTCTCAGCATGAAGCAGAGGCAGTCAGGCACACCTCTGTGCATTATGCCAACTTAGGATGTTTATGCAATACGAAAGCCACCCAGAATGGTGGGAATCATGCATCTCTGTAAATCCCAGGGGCACAAGGGATTCTTAGCGGCCAGGGGAGGGAGGCTCTTACCAGTTGCTTTCTCAGGGTTGTTGCACATGAAGCATTGCCATGCTCCTGCTGCTTCGCTGAAGCCAAACACGTCAAAGAACCTCACTTCTTCCAGATGGAGCTGTACCTGGTCAAGATCCTGTTTCAGGAACACAAAGCACAAAGAACATAAGTGGGTCTGCCTGCCGCATAGCATTCTGAGAGGGCGAAAATGGGATATGGAAGCAGGACGTCCAGGGCTCAAATTCACTGCTAAGGAAAAGGAGGGGGCATTGAGCAAACCTCTCTTGGCCCATTTTGGAACACAGCAGCCAGCTCAAACTCTTCCAGGGGAGTGCTCTTAAATGCAGAAGGCAGCCAGCATGGGTCCCAGGGCTGAGTGTCAGGTTGTGGGGAAGTGAAGTGGCCCAGAATGTTCTTACATCTAACAGCAGCTCCAGAATTTCTAAAAAGTTGGGGTATCCAAGTGGCAGTGTGGTTGAAAGGAATGCTTCTGGAGGACTTGTCTTTTATTTACACTTTGCATAACATTGAGAGTCAATTATCCATAGCAAAAAATTATTTTGATTAGGTTGGCTTCACAGGGGGCTGATAGAAAATGTGTGAGAGGGTTTAATCCCTCAGCCTTTGGCTCCAGCCCTGTTTTAGTTTCATGCTTATCTTAAAAGTGGATGCAAATTTTGCATGCTAGTCCATTATATGGCTGCATTGGTTTTAATGGAAAATAATGCCTTAAATTACTTATCAGTAAATTAATTAACTTTTCCCCTCTAAATGATTGAGTAGAATTGACACACCAAGAAGACCGCCCCTGTTTTATGTGCCCTGTGGCAACCTGCCAATGTGTTCCTGTTTAAGAGGCAGAGGAGGGAGGTTCCATTACACTGTAAATGGATGGAAAACTATTAGCTTAACCAAATTAAATAGCTCTACTATCCTCCTGAGGCTTTCCTATTATGGAAATGACTTACAGCCTATGCTACAGGGTGGTCAGAATTGCACACTTAAAAAGTTGCTTTCCTAGCAGGGATTTAATGTCTTTTCTAGCCTTGCATGTGCCCAGCTGATTTATGTTTGTCCTCTATTAAGCTGTGATTTTATTTCCTTTCCTCTGGTCCACACACTCATCTTCTACCCATAGTAACAGCTCTTAGTATGCCCAAGAGCCAAGGGATGGAGGCATTGTTAGTCCTGCTTACAGTGGATCTAAAATAGCGAATGATCAGTGGCTACCCAGATCCTACCTCAAAGTTCCCTGGGTCTGCCTTTCTTGACACAGGTGAAAAGTATGCTAAACTCTAAGCTCCTTGAGAGCAGAAACATATCTACTGCGTTCACAAGTTATAACCCCAGAATCTAGTCCAACCTCAAGAATGGATGAATATCATTGGTTTGCAGGACCAGTACAAAGTTTTCCAATGAACTATACAAACAGTATTATGAAAATTTAAAGTGAATTCTTTTTCAGGAACATTTACACTCACTGGAACAAAAACCCAATGAAGGCAGGGACTTTGTTTTATTGGCTGCTCTAATGTCAGCACTAAAAATAAGCAAGCATTAAATAAATATCTGTGGGATAAAGAAAGGCATAAACTGGGACTAGAAATGAATACTTTTTAGCATCCTTTATTAAGACTTATGGCTTGTGTTCTGGGATTGGACATTTTGGAGGCTCAAAATGCTGAATACAGTTTTTTGAGCTGCTAACATTTAATACCATCTTTTAGGCATTCCAATAGGCACTGTTTATAAAGAAATGTTTTAGCAAAAGTGATTTTGAATGTGTTCAATGAAAAAAAAGGAGATGTTTTAAAAAAGCATGTTTCCAAGATAAAGACTGAAGAAGCACCTGGGAGTTTTGTAGGTTTCAAAGGATGAAATCCATATTAAAATTTATGGGGAAAAAGCAGATGTTCATAAATATCAGTTTCAAAACTGCTAAGTCTCTGAAGTCTATACTTGGCCATTGGCATGCAGATCACTTCTCTATTTCCCATACAATTAAGGATCAATTTATCATTCACCACAAACACTGCTAGCAAACAAAGTACTTAAAATAGTACTTAAGGGTTCCTTTATTTTTCCTGTTCTGAGACCAGAAGTGTCCCAGGTTGTTGCTTATAATCCACATTTGTCTTGGCAAAAAGTCACTTTAAAAGTTTAAGACAGATGGCAAGCGAGATCCCAGTGTTCAAGTTCTCAAGTCAAAAGCAGACTTACTTCTTCAGAGGATTTAGGTGTCATGCAAAGGGGACTGAGTGAGGAAGTAGATGGTAATTCTATGAACTGTTGAAGTTGGCAGTAACAGTCAACTTTGAAAAGAGAGACAAATGAGACAAAGGTAGTTCCAAACACTGGTGGAAAATCAAAGCAAAATAAATCACAAAACAAGCAAACACAAACCATCAACTCGTGATACCTAAATTTTTGGAATTTTGACTTCTTTAATGTGCTTGAGGTCATTATTTCTCTCTCCTACTCATTTTCTTTACCCTCCTGGGTCCTGTAGCTTCTCTAGGCCTTGCCCAGGAATTGCTATATGGCTTTTTTTCTTTCTTTCTTTTTTTTTTTTAAGGCAAGAGAACTAAAATTGATTTGGTTAGAGAATTACAAACTTCCTTTAAGACAACTAGACTCCAGAAGAGTAATAAAAATATTTTAGATCTAAGTAAGGTCACTCATTGAGTATTTCCGTTCAATGGAATTGTGGTGGACAGACCCTAGGGTGACCTTTTAATAATTCCCATCTCCTGGTGTTCATCCTTTTGTATAATCCCTTTCTCTTAAGTGTGGGAGGGACTTGAGACTTGCTTTAAACCAAGAATATGGCAAAGGTGATAGGATATTAATCTCGTGATTGTATTATTATGTATCTCCTCCCTCCACCCCCAACACACTCACACAAACACAAAACCCATCTTGCCAGCAGATGCATAGGGAAACTCTCCTGCTGGCCTTGAAGAAGCAAGCTGCCACACTGTAAACTGCCTATGGAGAGGGCCACATGGCTGGGAACTGTGGGTGGCCTCTAGGACCTACAGGTAGCCTTCAGCCAGTAAGAGATCCAGCCCTTCAGTCCTACAATAACCCCTCCACCCTGCCAGATTTCTGCCAGCACCCTGAACAAGTTTGAAAGCTGACCCTTTCCATTCGAACCTCCAAATGAGAATATAGCTCAGCCAAGACCTTGACTGCAGTCTTGTGAGACCTTGAGCAGAGAACCCGGCTACGTCACAAGCAAATTCCTGACTCGAGGAAACTGTGAGATAACAAATACATGCTGTTTTAAGCTGCTAGGTTTGCAGTGATTTGTTATGTAGTTTTAGGCATCAATACTGAGATTGCGCTCTGAAGGAGAAGAGAAGGTGACACTGCTGGCCAATTTTCAGTGAAAATGATGCTTCTACTTAGAGGGGTCACATTCTTTCAAGTACACACCAAATCAGGCCTCAATAAAACCCAAAGTATATTGAAATCCGTATTATTTCTGTTGACTTAAAGAAAAAAGATACATAATCATAGTAAGCATGCACTAAGAAGGATTTTCCTGATAAACATCATCTAATTCAAAAGGGGTAAAGGCCCTTGGAGGGGGAAAATGATGTTTCTAAAACAGCTGATTAAGTAAATGTTTGTCCAGTTTTAGAAAAAAAGTCATTAATGGGAGTAGGAATTTGGAAAACTATATAAAAAGTCTCTTGCACAGCCTCCTAAGGGAAAAATATGACAGGCAGCTTGGAAAGACGAGAGGATATTTACAACATTGTTTTGATGACAATGACAGCATGAGTCAATGCCATTGATTCTGTAAAAGTGCAAAGTGGATCTTATAACATGGTCTATGTACTGTGAGAAGGTATTGGGAAACAATTTTCCAGAAATCAGTGAAAGGATACATCTGGAAGAACTTTGAGTTCTGGCACATTTAAATTCTCTTCTAACTCTATTTTTGTACAGATACAAAACACAGGATTGCCTCACACGCTCTATGTGCCTATGGTTAATAGGATCAACTCTCGGCACATACTTCAAGCATGTTTTAAGAAATGTAAACAAGAGTTATTTTTTAAACAATCTTCAATATTTTCACATAATAGTAACGCTTTACATCTTTATGGTTATTTCTAGTGCACATGTTCTAACTGTATGGATTTCAGGGTGTGAAATAAACTTATTGAGGGAAGAAAATTAATGATTCTTCTCTATATTGTTCATCTTTATGTTATTCATGTTGTCCTACATTGTGTAGGCATACTGTCTTGTAAGAAACACTGTATGTTGAATGAATAAACTAGCAAAAGAGACACTAAAGAATATTTATGCTCTAATTTAAAAAATTTATTTCAACTTCTGAGAAATATCACTGTTGAGTTCAATTCATATCACTTAGAATTAAGAGCACCTGGTGTCAGGAACCAAAGACAAATAGATGAAGGAGACACAGTCCTGTATTCCAAGGACATGAGAAGGCAATCCACTGGGTCCACAGTATTTCTCACAGAAGGAAACTAGAACACACCTTTATTTGTGTTTGGCTGTGGTTATTATTAACCTTCTTCTGATGTGACTTTTTTGGCTTTCAACTGGATTAAAGCTCCTTAACAATTTCTATATTATTTTGCAGCTTATTTCTATATTATTATATTTCTATATTATTCTGTAGCTTCTGAAATTAATTAGCATAGCACTCTGCCCATAGAAGCTATCCAATGAATTTTTCTAAATTTTTGCTAATTGAGCCACATTTATATCAGCAGTGGCATTTAGGTTTTCAATTTTCATGTCTATTAAGTTATGACTATAAAGCTCTTTTAGAACATATTTACTTTAAAAAAATACCTGTGTCTCTATGTATATTATAGGAATTCATTTTATTTAACTTTATAAAACAAGTTTTTAGAATAAAAGGTAGTAATTGAAGAAGAATGTTTGCCTGAATCCATCAATATAGCATGTTGACTGCTTGTTTTCAAGACCCTCAGCTTTTCCAGTTCTCCAGTTCTCAGGAGGTATTGGCATCAGGAATCCTGGGGAAATTTGTTACAAACATCATATACAGGTCTGCCTCTGGAAGCCTAACCCAATAAGTCCATGTTTGGGCCTGGTAATCTGCATTTCTAAACAAGTTCCCCAAGTTATTCTGGCATGCACTGACTGGGAAATTAATTCTACACCCTTGGGAACAGAGGTGGGGATGGCTGATCTGTCTCCATTAATTGGTATTTGAGGAATTTGTCAATCCTCATGTGCATATGTTCATACTTTTCCACAATAGTTTGGTTTCATATGACAAAATACATAATCTGGTTGCAAGAGCAAAAATGCCACTCTTGATAATCAGAGATGTTTTTATTCCAAATTTTGCAATACAGAAGGAAGAGTTGAGGCATGAATACTGAACTTGTTGGGACTTATCTGAAACTTGGCAGTCTGGGATGTGTAAGGAGGGAGGTGGGCAACAGCTGGGAGACAGATTCTGAGCAGAGATGGCAAGGGTGCTGACCTGGAAGAACTCACAGTGTGCTCCAGTATTCAACATGGATGTCCTACATGTGCTACATTCCATCATCTCTCCTTTTTCTATCCCACATTAGGAAAAGAACCCTAAGTACACATGAGTATTTGAGGTCAAAGTGGCAAGCTTCTTACTATCACTATAGATCATGAAATAGACTTGACCTTCTTCCTATCTTTTGAATCCCAGTGTGTTGAGAAGAACTGAATTGCTTTCTGGCAAGTCACGACAATTCTATGGTTCTGGCTCCAAGTGGCTGGAAGAAAGCACCCATGTTTGATTTATTTCAGAGAGATGTTTTGAAGAATTCTTTCAGTCAAGAACCAATAAATATGATAGAATATTTGATTTGATTCAAAAAGCCAAATTTTCACACTCACCTAAGGACCAAGAAAAAGTGATATTTTTGATTACAGAATGTTGGCAGTAAGCATGACAAGAGTTTAAATAAAGTAGTTTATGGATAAGTTGATATAAGCATATGCATTGAGTCGAAATAAAGGTGGCAAATTGGGTGAAGCTTCATAAATGTTTGATAAACCCATAATTAATTTCTTGAAGGATCCAATTTGTTTTATTTTTTTCCCCAGTAAATTTAATTTTATTTTTTAAAATTAATTTTTCTTGGAGTATAGTTGATTTACAATGTTGTGTTTCTGCTGTATCAATTTCTTTTAAATTTTAGCCCATTAAAACCAGCAAAGTATTTTTTACCAGAGTGGAAGCAAGGGCAAAAGACTACCAATGTTCATCTGATGATGGACACTTAGGTTGCTTCCATGTCCTGGCTATTGTAAATAGAGCTGCAATGAACATTGTGGTACATAACTCTTTTTGAATTATGGTTTTCTCAGGGTATATGCCCAGTAGTGGGATTGCTGGCTCATATGGTAGTTCTATTTGTAGTTTTTTAAGGAACCTCCATACTGTTCTCCATAGTGGCTGTATCAATTTACATTCCCACCAGCAGTGCAAAAGTGTTCCCTTTTCTCCACACCCTCTCCAGCATTTATTGTTTCTAGATTTTTTGATGATGGCCATTCTGACCGGTGTGACATGATATCTCATTGTAGTTTTGATTTGCATTTCTCTAATGATTAATGATGTTGAGCATTCTTTCATGTGTTTGTTGGCAATCTGTATATCTTCTTTGGAGAAATGTCTATTTAGGTCTTCTGCCCATTTTTGGATTGGGTTGTTTGTTTTTATGATATTGAGCTGAATGAGCTGCTTGTAAATCATTGGATGAGTGGATAAAGAAGATGTGGCACATATACACAATGGAATATTACTCAGCCATAAAAAGAAAGGAAATTGAGTTATTTGTAGTGAGGTGGATGGACCTAGAGTCTGTCATACAGAGTGAAGTAAGTCAGAAAGAGAAAGACAAATACCATATGCTAACACATATATATGGAATCTAAGATTAAAAAAAGGTCATGAAGAACCTAGGGGTAAGATGGGAATGGAGATGCAGACCTACTAGAGAATGGACTTGAGGATGTGGGGAGGGGGAAGGGTAAGCTGTGACGAAGTGAGAGAGTGGCAAGGACATATACACACTACCAAATGTAAATTAGATAGCTAGTGGGAAGCAGCCGAATAGCACAGGGAGATCAGCTCGGTGCTTTGTGACCACCTAGAGGGGTGGGATAGGGAGGGTGGGAGGGAGGGAGACACAAGAGGGAAGAGATATGGGAACATGTGTATATGTATAACTAATTCACTTTGTTATAAAGCAGAAACTAACACAGCATTGTAAAGCAACTATACTCCAATAAAGATGTTAAAAAAATAAAAAAATAAAACTTCCAAATACTTTTAAAAAAAAGACTACCAATGTTCCAATGTCATGAAAATGTTGGCATTTCTACAGGGTGTCAGCAGTAAATGTAATCACCAGAACTACTGGCAATGAAAATCTGCATTCCCATGGGATCTCCTTTCATATTGGAAAACAAAGAATTGCAGTGTTTTTTTTTTTTTTTCTAATCAGTGGTTGCCACCTGCATTTAACAACTACGTATTGAGAATCTAGTACTAGTATGTATTACTATGTGTACTAGACCATAGAGGGTGCTGATGTGGAAAAAGCTCATTGGAGAGGCTTTCTTTTTCTTCATTTGGAATCAATTAGTGAGATAATCATACTCCTCAGCCCTGTTGGTTATTTTGTTGGGGGTGAGGTCCTTCTCTTGCTGTCTTAATTGTCTTCCTTTATCCCTGATACTGCTCTCATTCTTGGACTCTCCTCCCATCTCCCTGTTATATAAGTTCTCACTCTTTGGGGTTTGATATGTTTTTGAACAGATACGTATTCCTGAAAAATATGTAGCAATGTTTAGCGTATTTGTCATTTTCACAAATACGTTATATCATAGACCACATTCTATTTCTCACTTGTTTCACTCAAGATCTCTACATGGTTTTGTATGTGTATTTAGTTTGTTGCCTCTACTGCTGCAATGTGATTTATTAGTGCATTTTCACCACCCACCACATTTTATCTAACCATTCTCCTAAGTATGGGCATCAAGGTTGCCTCCACCTTTGCACCTAGACAGACCATGCAACAATGAATATTCTCATCATACATGTCCCCTTGTGGACATGAGCAAGAATTCTTCTGGGATAATCATTCAGGAGTGAAATTGCTGGATCATAGGGTATGTATAAGAATATAGAGAAAAATATTTTTATGGTTTTGCACAGTTTGGGCTTTCTGAGCAAATTTTACTGAAACTTGGGACCTGGGCTAAAAGAAAAAGCTTTAGAAGTTAATTCATAACTAATCAGAAAGTGAGAGACCATCTAGAGAGATTTATCTTCCCAGAAGTATGTGTTCACATTTCAAGGTGGGGATGAGACCCAGGATTTGGAGACACCCCTGGGTTATCAAGCTGGAGACACTAGTCTTGTCCTCTCCATGGAGCGATTTATCTGCATCCAACAGGTACGAGTAAAAACCCAGCATCCTTCCCAAGGAGCAAAGATTTTTCTCCCCTTCTTTCAGATGAGTGGGGGCGTTGTCCCTCCCCTATGTAAATATCCAGATTCATATTTTCATGGTTCCGTACCTATAATACAGACCTTGGTATGTGTAACATGACATGTGGTTCTCATCATGTTGCCTGAGGGTAAACAACTGAGGCAAAGGGGAAGTGGTGAGGTTATCTGCTGTAAATAATAATAATCGGCTCTGCTCCAGAAACCTTGTTTGCATGACACATTAAAAAATTTAACATTATGCATATCTTTAACTTCTCTAGGTTCTGATAAATTGCTTTTCAGGATGGCTATCCAATTTACATTCCCACCAGCACATCATGAAGAATTCCTTTTCCACATCACAATAAGGGCCTTTCTAGACTCTGAAATTTCTCGAGGAATTTCCATCCAACCACCCTTTCTAATGCCTGAAATAGGCTATGCTTTTGGTGACCACAGTCATAGTCATCGTGATTTGATTGCATCAGGGGCTGGCAACAGTCTACAATGACTTCTAAAACCACTGCTTCTTAAACCATGGGGAAAATCAACCACACTTCTGTAAAAAACATTGTATTTTTCTCTACCTTTATTGCCTTTTGCTGTCATCAGAAGCATTCCAGGTTCTGGGCATCAGACCACCCTTTCCGGGTACAATTATTTTAATACACTAGTGCATATCAACATTTGGCCAGGGTCTAGTTTTATTTTAAGAATGATCATTTTGTCGACTTGTTTACTACTTGGAGTAGTGATCAAGGGGATAAAACTGACTCTTATCATGGACTTAAGGAGAAGGCATTGTTTCCCATGGTATGGGAATTTCAAATGTCTCCGTTTAGTCTTTCAACAGAGCACAGTACTAAGCATTGGTGAAGCAGTAGAGATCAAGGCAGATGGGATAAGATGAACTACTCCTCAGTAGAGAAAGGGATAAAGCAAACTCTGGTCTAGTTACCCAATGGAAAATTCCACAGATAGTAAAATGAAGGAGCTAGATCTACATGTATGAACAGACATTTTTAAAACACAGAAAGCATATTACAAAAGATGTATGCAATACGGTAACACATATGTAAAATTTTAAAACAATGGTACAAAACATTCACAGAAATAATACACACCGACCTCAGGAGAGTATTTGCAACAGTTTATTTCTTTTTGTAAAGGAAAATATTTGAAGTAAATAAGGAAGAAATGTAAACACCTCTTCTATCTTGTGGTGGGAATGGATGTCATCTTTCTGCACTTTCCTTAATTTGTCAGTTATTTCATAATTAAAAAAAAATAAAAGTGAAGCAGAGAACACAGTTCAGTGAAGCAAAGAGACTGGCAGGGGTTAGAATCTGTGAGGGACAAAGGTTCTACGTGTGTGGAGGATTCCTTGGTGCCCTTCAAATCCCTTGTAGAGGGATCTCCTCATTTTGCCTGTGTGAGGCTGTCCTCAGTGGTGATGGTTGTTAAAAGACCATTTATTTCTCCTGATTTTTGCATTTATTCTTATTGGGTGGCTCCATATGAAAGCTTCTTTTAATCTAGCTCTTCAAACTCAGAGACAAAGACATGAAATGCAAAGTGTCTGAAATATGTTCTACTGTTTTGTTTTAGAAAACAAACCAAACCTAAAGAACGCTGGCACCCAGTTCTACGGTAGGGAAGTGTTACAGAATGAGTTAGATGACACAAGTGATACGTAGAAATAAGGTACTTCTCTGCACAGTGGGATGGTATAAAGAACGTAGGTTTGGGAGCCAAAAGGTCTGAGTTTGAGCCCTGCTACTGTCATTCACTAGCAGTTTTTGGGAAATACCTTAATTTCTCGGTGCTTTCAATGTACTTCTCAATCTGCACAATGACTGTGATCCCTAAGCTGCCTCCTTCAGAGAGCTGTTGCCACAAATCAATTCATGCATAACTATGCTACTTTGTAAACTGCAAAGAAGTAATACAAAGTAGTGATAATTATGATGATATGAACAAAGTAAGATAAGATGCTCCTTTTTATGAATATAAAATATACAGTGTTTTTGTCTCAGCTAGATAAATATACATAAATCTTTCTGAAATGAATGACTTGTTTAAGAAACACTGGTATCAGGCGCCTGAGAAACATATTTCATTTTCTAAAAGGTAAGTAACATATTTATCTGTTTTCGTTAGTTTGTTGTCAAACCTACAAATATTGGGTATAATGAGATGCAAACATAGAAGGATGTAATGCAACTGTGAACATTTGAAAGGGTGGTAATGACGTGTGCATGTCTGATGGGGCCATAATGAGATGAGCAAATAGAAATGCACATAGAAATGTGCCTGGGCAGTGGGGTAATGAGGTGCATAAATGGTTGGATGTAATGATAAAGGCATTTGTGAGGGAGGTAATATGATTTATAAATGGAAGCGTTAAATAGGGAGGGTGGAAAGGGCAGGTTGTGATAAGCAGCAGAGTGAAAGAATGCAGTGCTGTGTATGAATGGGGGAGCTAATAATATGTGCATGATGAGGGTGTAATGAGATACAAATGGAATGGCATAATGAGGTTCACAGATGGAGGGATGTAATGAGCTGTGCAGAAAGGAGGGAATAATGACAAGCATAAAAGGAAGGATTTAATACTATGAATAAAGAAATGGGTGTAAGAAGATGTGAGGACGGAAAGGAGGAGCAGAAAAAAAAAGGGGACCTTGGTGAAGGGATGGGAAATAACAAGGTGGCAAATGGAGCACTCGAATGAGATGCTGAGATTAAAGGGTGCAGTGAGGTGTGCCCATTTAGAGAATAATTAGACACACACATAGGGTTATAATGAGGTATCTGAGCCCTGTTCAGACACAGACCATAGCACTCAGTTCTTACAAAAGGAGTGAAAATGGAAAAAATTCAAAGCAGGGCCATAAATATATCTAAATTGTTACAAATCCAAAAAGAGAAAACTAAACAGGTGATTTAACCACAGTCTGGAAGTTTATGAAGTAATGGTTTTACAGGTGCTGTTTATGGGGCACTTACTCTGTGTCAGTGCTCTGCTGGGTGCTTAACTAACTAAATGCATCATCTCATTTTCCCTTCCTAGCAACCCTATGAGGCGAGTGGGTTTCAGTGAGGTTAACCAACTTGAGCAGATTCCCAGAGCGTTTTGGTGGTGGAGATGTGATTCAAGCCAAGTCAGCTGGATTCCAGGTGCCTTTGCCTCTTTTCTGGTGTTTCTGTAAGAGTAGACTGTGGGACATACTGCCTCAGAATCTCCTGGATTGTTTGTCTAAGATGCAGATTCCCAGGCCCACCCAAGCAAATACCCCTTGCAAGATCTGCAGAGGCCCCAGGAATTTGCAGTTAAACAAGTTCTCCAGGGACTCTTGACGTGCTAAGGTCCGAGAATTACTCAGTGAAACCAGCACTGGAGTGACGGTGTTCTAATGCTTCCATTAGCTCTGGGGAAAGATCACGGAGAAAGGGGCTTTCGTGCAGTGTGGGCGGTTGCGTTGGCTACAAGTGGGACTGTGCAAGGAAGTACCAGACCCTGGAATGAGGCGTCAGATGATACTCTGGACTGTATTTAGCAGAGGACTTAAAAAAATGGCTCCTTCCCCTCAGACTGGTCTTCATTAGGAACCCCAAATTATATTGAAAATAGTATAAAAATTCAGAGATCTACTGAAAATAATTAGACTCTAGGAAATATTTGTTTACTGAATTAAAAAATATGAAGATTACTCCACAGTCTGTGACCTCTAAGGGAAAGAGGGTCATGTGTTCTTAGAACCAAAAGTTTGCCAATCTACATGCAACTTTCAGGGTTTTTAAAAAACAAAAAAAGCCAATAGTACCACTGATTCTTCTCCTTCTTGATATGTCTAGTATTGAGATATATAAATTGCTATGATTTTTTAGATTAAAAAACCCCAGAATTTATATCTTGAAATGAGTCTTAAATTTGAATGACGACACACGTTTTAGCGACACAGGTTCTGCCTTTTTATTTTTATTTATTTATTTTTATTATTATTATTATTTTTTTGCGGTATGCGGGCCTCCACTGTTGTGGCCTCTCCCGTTTCGGAGCACAGGCTCCGGACGCGCAGGCCTAGCGGCCATGGCTCACGGGCTTAGTTGCTCCGAGGCATGTGGGATCTTCCCGGACCAGGGCACGAACCCGTGTCTCCTGCATCGGCAGGCGGATTCTCAACCACTGCGCCACCAGGGAAGCCCCCAGGCTCTGCCTTTTTAGAAGTCTGTTTTGGAATTGTTTTTAGAGTATATTCGTGAGCCGCACATGAAAAAGTTTCATTACTTTAGTGAAGTCCAACTTTTAACTTGGAAACTATTATTCAGGTTTTTAAAAATAAATTTATTTATTTGCTTTTGGCTGCATTGGTTCTTCATTGCTGCGCGTGGGCTTTCTCTACTTGCGGCGAGCTGGGGCTACTCTTTGTTCCGGTGCGCAGGCTTCTCATTGCGGTCTTGTTGCCGAGCACGGGCTCTAGGTGTGTGGGCTTCAGTAGTTGTGGTGCAAGAGCTTAGTTGCTCCGCGGCCTGTGGGATCTTCTCGGACTAGGACTCGAACCCATGTCCCCTGCATTGGCAGCCAGATTCTTAACCACTGCGCCACCAGGGAAGCCCTATTACTCAGTTTGAGTAGTCTCCTTTTATAAGAGACTTAAGCCTGGATACATTTTGACTATTGTAAAAATAAACCTCATTCTCAAAAGATGAAAACTTTGTCATTCATTTTGTTGAGAGGGGTCTTGCACAGGAAGTGCAGTAAAACAATACTAGTTCCGGTTTATTGAACTCTTACTATGTATGTCCCAGTCACTGTTCAGTGATTTTGCATATATTTCCAAATCTCATAACATCCCAGTGAACTGGGTACTAGTGTTTTCTGCACTTCGCAGGTAAAGAAGATGAGGCACGGGGGAATTAGATAAAAGAACTGGTAAGTAGTGAAGCCAGGATTCAAACCCAAGTCCTGAGCTTCAAACTACTATACTTCCACCTTGTTTGACAAGGGGTGCTGTTTTTGTCTACTAGCTCAGTGCCCAGTGTCTGTTAGGCATTCATACAATATCCATGATAACATCAAGGGAAAAAGAAAAAGATTGTACTCATGCACTGATTATTTAAGAAAAGAACCTAAACCACTATTGAATTAGAACAGACATTTCAGAGGGACTGCATACCTCTGTTCCCCCAGGAATAGAGGTATTTCGTTAACTATTTTCTGAAGGGTTTTTCTTTCTTTTCTTTTTTTTTTTTTAATTTCCTTGACTGATGCAGAACATCTGGCTGACTGTGAAGGAATGTTCACTACAGTAGTAAAATTGACATGCTTCATTATAAGACAGTCTGGCTGTGAAACATGAAGGAAACACAATACGTGTGATCAGCCAGGATTTAAAATAAACCAAGAAAATATTTATGCCGATTTTAATTTCTTTAAAAAAGCTTATGTACAACATAAGCACAGTATATGTGAATGGTGGTTAGGGGGATATCAATAGTGTGTATTAATTAGCCAAGTAAAAGGGTAATAATTTTCTAGTTTTTAAATAGTGAATGGAACTGTCACTTAGGTTTAATGTGTTTACAAAATCATGTGCAATCACTTAATATAATGAGTTGTATGTATGGAATTGTTTAAATGAGGGGCTCAATTAGATTGTTATAATGTATAGCTGGTTAAGGGGAAAAAAAGAGTGAATCCAAATGAAGGTAGAGACACAATTTAGGGAGGCAAAGTTTAGAATCTGGCTGGACTTCCAAACTCAGTGGTCCTAAGACATCAATAAAAGTCATGCTTATAAAAGTTCCAGAGGACGTGTCAGTTCTCAAGGAGTCTGTTCATCTTCAAGCCTCTCCTCTTACGTTCATCGCAGTAATCCCAGATGAACTATTACATGGCTATGGTGAAAGAATGCAAGTCCACTGATACTAGATAAACTGATAAAAATTCATTTTATGCTTAAGCTAATGCTCAAGCATTGAGTATTACCAATACTTAAGCACTGGGAAATGCTTCCCAGCATCGCAAGCCTTATGCACAGAGCATGGTGTAAACGTGGCCGTAGTCATATTTAGCCTCATCTGGCCTGTCAGCCGTTGTCTGTCTGCCTTCACTTTGGTGAGGAGCTCATCGATGAGCTTCTGCCCTTGTTTCCAAGGGGGAATGGTAGAACATAGGTTGGTGCTGGGAGAAGTAAAGGGGTCTTGCGAAGAGAAGCTCAGCACAAATCCATTGTCTTCATTCAGAAAATAACTTTGCTTTTTTCTGGGCTCTAAAGACCATCTTTCTGTTTCTCAAGTGGGGTCTCCTAGGTGTAGACTCTTCCTCTTCAGCATTTTAAATCTTTTCTTTGGTCTACATCTTTACCCTCTATCTTCTCAAACATAGATCTCCCCTACCTTGAAACTTTTCACCATTTCATTACCACTCAACCAAAAGACAAAAGCCCAAGCCTGGGCTTGGGCTCATTTTAGCCCCTGAACAGCTGATCACTGCTGGAGAAAATCATCTGTCTGTTTTAGTTTAAATCTGTTATCTCAGAACCCAAATGGATGTTCCTTGTCGCTGGACAGTCCTGCCATCTTTCTCTAACAAATTCATGGTCCCTTTCTGTGAGAATTCAATTTCAAACTTTCTCTTTCCTCAAACCTCCTACATTCCATTCCTCCTTCCCTGACTCCACTTTCAGCTGATGGCCTCACCTCTTATTTCACTGAAAAAGATGAAAAGCCATAAAAAAGAACTCACTCATCTTCTCATCACCAAATCCACTAATTGACCTGGGCCTGTGTGGAATCCTTTTTCCTCTCACCTGCTCATCATTCTATCGCCCTCTCTATTGCTTTATTCCAACAACTTATAAAGGTGATTTGGGGGCTTCCATTTTCAACCATCTCCATACTTCCTCCATCACCAACCCATTCAGCACCATACTTTTAAAATGGCTCCCTACCTGTTCTATGTCTCCTTCCTCATTCTTTCCTTCTCAGTTCTCCACCAACTTCTGTTTGAACCCTGCTCTTAAAGCTCCATTAAAACTCTAAGTTGCCAAATTGGATGGATGCTTATCTGTACTTACCTTCCTTGAACTGGTTGCCAAATCCCATCCAATTCCCTTTTCTTTCTTTCTTGGACTCTCTCTTGAGATATGTGACCTCTACACTTTCTGGGTTTCTTTTGTCTCTTGGCTGTTCTCTGGCCTCAATCCTGAACAGGGTCCTTTCCCCCTCTGTGCTCTCTTCCCAGATGGCTTTAATCTTCCCATGGCTTTCATTATCTCTGTGCCAACAATGCCCTCATTTATATATCTGGTCTAAACCATTTCCCATTTGCCCACTAGACAATTCCACTGGAACATCTCACAGGCATTTTAAACTTAAGATGTTCGAAAGTCTCCCTCACCTTTATACCCCACTCACTTACCTCCAAAATTATACTGAATGTGTCATTTATTTCTATCCCTCCAGGACCATAGCAGTTTTTGTTTTTTTTTTTTTTTAACAAAGTTGAGTCTTTAATTTTTTTTTTTTTTTTTTTTTTCGCGGTACGCAGGCCTCTCACTGTTCTCACAGTTGTGGCCTCTCCCGTTGCAGAGCACAGGCTCCAGATGCGCAGGCTGAGCGGCCATGGCTCAAGGGCCCAGCCGCGCGCGCGGCATGTGGGATCTTCCCAGACTGGGGCATGAACCCGTGTGCCCTGCATTGGCAGGTGGACTCTTAACCACTGCGCCACCAGGGAAGCCCCTAGGACCATCCCCGTTTTAACTACTTTTTTTCTCTCCTCTGGATTAGCAATAGTTTCCCTTGTGATCTCCACGATTCTACTTTTGCCCCTTTCTGATCTAGTCTCCACACAGCAGACTGAGTGATCTTTCGAAGACAAGCTGGGTAATGTCTGCTGCTTGAAACTCTTGGGTGGCTTCCCACATACTGCAATAAAATCTCCTTGCCATGGCTAGGCCAGTGGTAAATTCCCCCAGACCAACTCTCAACTCCTTAATCTTCACTTTCCCTTCGTTCACTGGGCTCCACCCTGACCCTTACACTCCTTCCAACACTGCGGAAAGGGAGTGAGTTGACCCCTGCATATGCATGACCATTCACTGGGATGTAGGAAGAGGAAAATGGAATTTCCACATTCTTTTTCATCTCCTCCTTTACAATTTCTATTTTTGAATATGCTTTCTAGTGGAAACAATGAGTATAATACATGTATATAATTTATAAGTAAATAAATATAAACATGGAGGGTGCTCACTCTAAAATTTTTTTCTTATTGTATGTGTGATTTAAATTTGGAAAAGAATGCTCTAATATGCCAAGGTTTTGACTTTCTTTTTAAATTCTTCTTTTGTTTTTTGTTTGTGTGTGTATGTGTATGTGTTTAATCTCAAAACCTTTATGCAAATAGGCTCCTTTGCCAGGAAAACTTGGACACCAGCTCAGAGACTTCCCTGACCATCCATCAAATGCCCTCATCCTTCATCTCTTTCTTCAGGCATTTTATGCTTGTACAACATCTGTCAGTGTGGAATTGTGTATTTATTTACGTGTACATGACTTGTCTTCATGGGGCAGGGCGTGGTTGTTTAGGTTCGGTCTCTGCACAGTGCTTGGCACAGAGCAGGCATTTGTAAAAAATATTTTTAACTGAATGAATGAACTTGAGTCATATTTACCATGACTTCACTGAGATCATTTGTCTCTTCCATGTTACTGCTCATGTCATTTCTCTGTACATGGAACCATTTTCCTCTTTCTTTTAAAAGCCCAGACTTTGTATTTTAATGTCTACCATTCCCCCCAACTTTGCATCTGCATCCACGCTCCATCCTCAATCTGCCCTCCCAATCCCCTTGCCTGTGGTTTCCTATCAGGACTTGCATTCCCATGGAATCTACCCCATAATCACTGGATTTACCACTTGCCCGGCTTCTTTGGATGGATGCTTATTCACACCTTCTTTTTATCTCTTTACTTCACCTTTGCTTCTTAGATATGCCTATCAGGTTTTCCTGGTTCTGACCTCATAGCCTGAAAGCCCAAGAGCCCTCTACCCCATCTAGGATTCTGAAATCTCAAACCTAATTTCCATCTACCCCATTATTATCTAGCTTGCTCCGAAAGGGAGATTCAACACAGCTAACCTCTCTCAGACACCTGGGTTCACACTGTTCTCCTTAGAGGCTGGCCTACCAAAACTTGTTACTTATATCACACATGTAGACTTGAATTTCCGGTAAGATTTTGAAGTTACATTCTATATGTAATAAGCCAACTACTTATTTACTTACTTATGTATTTATTTATTCAAGCACTATGTTAACACGGTAACTCGAAACACTAAACCTAAGCCTTTGGGAGCATCAGAAGGTCTCTTTTTGTTCTACCAAGAATTGGAGCTTTAGTTTTATTTATACTTTGACACTACAGCCAGTTACCCTGGGAACTGTCAAGTGTGTTCGTAGCAATGTGGACTGAAAACAAATCTCCAAGTGTTAGCCACATGGGGTACATTTTATTTCAGCAGTAAATTTAATTTTTTTTGGTTTCATTTCCATAATGGGCATAGCTTCGAGAACTCATTTCTATGACATATGGAATTTCTCCATGCTTTGGGAACTGGAACATGTGTGTCAATAAAAGAGACCCCTCTCTCACATTCCAGCCCTTCAGCAATCTCTGCACCAGCTTTGTCAACTGTCTGGTCCTCTGATAATCAGAGCACTGCTCCCTCTGAAGGGCTAGGTGCACGTGTGCCCTGGAATGGAATTATTAATAGTATCTCTAGTTACTCCACAGAGGCCATTCTCTTCATTTCTTAAATAAATCAATGGATTTTCTGCCCTTTTTCTAAAATCCTTATTTTACAATGAAAATTGGTTATCTTAAAATGGAATTTTCATTTTTATTATGTATTTTAAAAATTCATTGCTCTATCTTCAGCATCTAGAAGACTACCTGGCAATTGTAAGCACTCTAATTATTTACTGGAAACATAAATGAATATCTCCTCCTTCCTTAAGATGTTAAAGACCAATATCTTTGACATTGCCAATATGATGCTGCATCACTCATCTCTGCTTAGTAAAATAAAATGTTCTTTATTTAAATAAACTGCTCATTTACATTTAGTTACAAAAAGCAATATAAGTAAAAGTGGTACTTCCGTAATAATATTTTTCCCTTGATTGTAAAAGAAATAGTATACTTAGAAAAAATTTAGAAGATAGCTAATCCCATCAACCAGAGCTAATCATTGCTAGCATTTTGGTATATTTTCTTTCAGCTGTCTTAATGGGCAAATCTCCAAATCACCTTCATTATATAAATAATTTTGCATCCCACAATGTGGTATCTGATGTAAGCATTGTTTCATTTCATTAAACATTTTTCATAAACATGATTTTTCATGGTTTCTTAATATTCTTCCCTATAGATGGATGTCTATATATTACTTTAATTGTCCCATCTTTAGACATATATATTATGTACATTATTATGATATATCACATATTGTAAATTATTTTATATTAATAATCTAAATTATATATTAGAAAATATTATACTATATTGTGTTATAATGTGTATATATATATTTTTAATAGATATTTACTGGAGTATAACTGCTTCACAATACTGTGTTAGCTTCTGTTGCACAACAAAGCGAATCAGCCATATGCATACACATATCCTCATAACCCCCCCCCCCCCCTTTTTCTTTTTGGTACACAGGCCTCTCACTGTTGTGGCCTCTCCCGTTGCGGAGCGCAGGCTCCAGACGCACAGGCTCAGCGGCCATGGCTCACGGGTCTAGCTGCTCCGTGACATGTGGGATCTTCCTGGACCGGGGCACGAACCCGTGTCCCCTGCATCGGCAGGCGGACTCTCAACCACTGCCTGCGCCACCAGGGAAGCCCACCCCTCCCTCTTGAGTCTCCCTCCCATCATCCCTATCCCACCCCTCTAGGTCCTGGCAAAGCATGGAGCTGATCCCCCTGTGCTATACTGCTGTTTCCCACCAGCCAACTATTTTACATTCGCTAGTGTATATATTTCGATGCTATGCTCACTTCGCCCCAGCTTCCCCCTCCCACCCCAAGCATATGTATACAACACTTTCATTTTCCCACCTTTAGACATTTAGGCTGTTAACAGATTACTCCACAGTATTTTTTTGGTGTGTGTACCTTAAGTTCTATACACATTTCAGATTATTTCTTTAGAACAGATTCTTAGTAGAATCACTGTGTTAAAGGATATGAGTATTTTTAAGATTCTTGACCTGCATTGCTAAATTACGTATTCAGAAATGTTGAAATAATTTACACTCTGACTAGAAATGTGTGAAAGTGTCTAAACTCCCTTACTCTAGCCAGCACTGATTATTGCCTTTTTAAAAATGGATTAAAAAGGTACTGTTATTTTAATTTCAATTTTTTAATCTTGACCACTAATGAGGCTGAATACTTTTTCTGCACTCAAAGTCTCCTTTGAATTATTTGCTCATGTCTTTGGCCCACTGATTATTGATTTGTATGAACCCACACTATCTTAAGGATATTAAACTTGTCTTTCATACTTGTTACACATATTTTCAAGTTACTAAATAGATTTTGTTTTTATAAATTTTATATTTTTTGTAGTTAAATATATTAATCCTCTACTCTTAGACATTACTTACAGGTTTAATCAGAAAAGAAAAGAAAAAAGAAAAATAAAGAAAGGAAGAAAGGAAGGAAGGAAGAAAGAGAAAGAAAGAAAGAGAGAGAAAGAGAAGGAAAGAAAGAAAGAGAAGGAAAGAAAGAGAAGCATGTACAAAGGATAATGTAACAAACACGCATGACCCTGCAGGCCAAATTTAACAATTGCTAATATTTGGCTTCTGATTTTTTAAAAACAAAATTACAGATGAAATTGAGATCTCCTTAATTTTCTTTCCAGTAACATTTCCCTCCTTCCTTTCCCTAGTTCCTCGTTATCCAGAGGCAATGCCATCATGAATTTGGTGTGATTCCAAATATGCTGTTGTATTTTTATCACAAGAATATGTACCCATAAATAATGCATAATACTGCTCAGTGTGTTTTAAAAATTTATGCAAGCTATGATACTATTCATATCATAATTTTGCAACTTGCTTATTAAAAATCAATATTATGTTTTTAAGATTTATTCCATGTTACTACACATAGGTCTAATTAATTCACTTTCACTGCCTGTGTAGCATGACTATATCAAGACATTTTTCTGTGTCCTTCTAATGATGAACATTTGCATTGTTCCTGATTTTTTGGTGCAAACAATGTTCACGTAACATCTGTATATGTCTTCTGGTGCAAGTATGTGAGAGTTTCACCTAGAAATGTAATTGCAAGATAGTAGGGTACATGATTTTATAATATAACCAGCTATTGCCAGATTGCCCTTTTGAAAAGGTTGTAAAGGAAAATTTGTCTTAAATCTTGTCTAGGACTGAACATTTTTATATGTTATAATATAAAACCTCCTTGTGGAAAGAAATGAGCATTTCTTACTTAAATGTTCTGATAGAAAGAAAGAAAGAAAAAAAGAAAGAAAGAAAGAAAGAAAGGAGGGGGGAAAAAGGAAGGAAGGAAGCAAGGGAAGAAAGAAAGAATATGTGAGGTTTTGGATATGTTAATTAACTAGATGGGGGAAATCCTTTGTGGGGAAAAATGCTTAAGGGATTTTTCTGATAAGTTGTAAATGTAATTAATTGACACTTCTGGAAAGCTACTCACCCACCCTGAATGCCAGCTAGCTGTCACTTATGAGTCTAATTATTGACTACATATATTTTTTTTCTTAACTACTTTTTTCTTTTTTAAGGAGATAAAGCTGTTTTAGTCTCATATGTCATGTATGAACATTCTTATATTTTCACATCTTTGCCAAAACTTGTATTGCCACAATTTTTTATTCTTGCCAGTCTGATCATTGTAAATGGTATTTAATCTTTAACATTTTAAATCAATTATTTCAATGATTTTTAGTGAGTCTAAACATCCTTTCTTAGGTGTTTTGGCCACTTGAGTTTTTGTTCAGTGAATTTTCTGTTCATGTTCTTTGCCCAGTTTTCTCTTGGGTTGTTTGTCTCTTCCTTGTTGATGTATAGGAGAGTTTTGTGTGTTACACATATTTTATTTTATTTATTTACTTTAATTTTAAAATTTTATTTAATTTATTTTTTTATACAGTAGGTTCTTATTTGTCATCAATTATATATACATCAGTGTATACATGTCAATCCCAATCTCCCAATTCATCCCACCACCACCCCCACCACAGCTTTTCCCTCTCGGTGTCCATATATTTGTTCTCTACATCTGTGTCTCAACTTCTGCCACGCAAACCAGTTCATCTGTACCATTTTTCTAGGTTCCACATACATGTGTTAATATACGGTATTTGTTTTTCTCTTTCTGACTTACTTCACTCTGTATGACAGTCTCTTGGTCCATCCACGTCTCTACAAATGACTCAATGTTGTTCCTTTTTATGGCTGAGTAATATTCCATTGTATATATGTACCACTTCTTCTTTATCCATTCGTCTGTCGATGTACATTTAGGTTGCTTCCATGCCCTGGCTATTGTAAATAGTGCTGCAATGAACATTGGGGTGCATGGGTCTTTTTGAATTATGGTTTTCTCTGGGTATAGCCCAGTATGGGATTGCTGGATCATATAGTAATTCTATTTTTAGTTTTTTAAGGAACCTCCATAGTGGCTGTGTCAATTTACATTCCCACCAACAGTGCAAGAGGGTTCCCTTTTTTCCACACCCTCTCCAGCATTTGTTGTTTGTAAATTTTCTGATGATGCCCATTCTAACTGGTGTGAGGTGATACCTCATTGTAGTTTTCATTTTAATTTCTCTAATGATTAGTGATGTTGAGCAGCTTTTTATGTGGTTCTTGGCCATCTGTATGTCTTCTTTGGAGAAACATCTATTTAGGTCTTCTGCCCATTTTTGGATTGGATTGTTTGTTTTTTTAATATCGAGGTGCATGAGCTGTTTATATATATTTTGGAGATTAATCCTTTGTCCGTTGATTCATTTGCAAACATATTCTCCCATTCTGAGGGTTGTCTTTTCGTCTTGTTTATGGTCTCCTTTGCTGTGCAAAAGTGTTTAAGTTTAATTAGGTCCCATTTGTTTATTTTTGTTTTTATTTTTATTACTCTAGGAGGTGGGTCAAAAAAGATCTTGCTGTGATTTATGTCAGAGTGTTCTTCCTATGTTTTCCTCTAAGAGTTTTAGAGTGTCCAGTCTTACATTTAGGTCTCTAATCTATTTTGAGTTTATTTTCATGTATGGCGTTAGGGAGTATTCTAATTTCATTCTTTTACATGTAGTTGTCCAGTTTTCCCAGCACCACTTATTGAAGAGACTGTCTTTTCTCCATTATATATCCTAGCCTCCTTTGCCATAGATTAGTTGGCCATAGGTGCGTGGGTTTATCTCTGGGCTTTATATCTTGTTCCATTGATCTGTTTCTGTTTTTGTGCCAGTACCATATTATCTTGATTACTGTAGCTTTGTAGTATAGTCTGAAGTCAAGGAGTCTGATTTCTCCAGCTCCGTAGCTTTCCCTCAAGACTGCTTTGGCTATTCGGGGTCTTTTTTGTCTCCATACAAATTTTAAGATTTTTTGTTCTAGTTCCATAAAAAATGCCATTGGTAATTTGATAGGGATTGCATTGAATCTGTAGATTGCTTTGGGCAGTGTAGTCATTTTCATAATATTGATTCTTCCAATCCAAGAACATGGTATATCTCTCCATCTGTTGGTATCAACTTTAATTTCTTTCATTAGTGTCTTATAGTTTTCTGCATACAGGTCTTCTGTCTCCCTAGGTAGGTTTATTCCTAGGTATTTTATTTTTTGTTGCAATGGTAAATGGGAGTGTTTCCTTAATTTCTCTTTCAGATTTTTCATCATTAGTGTACAGGAATGCAAGAGATTTCTGTGCATTAATTTTGTATCCTGCAACTTTACCAAATTCATTGATTAGCTTTAGTAGTTTTCTGGTGGCATTTTTAGGATTCTCTACATATAGTATCATGTCATCTGCAAACAGTGACAGTTTTACTTCTTCTTTTCCAATTTGTATTCCTTTTATTTCTTTTTCTTCTCTGATTGCCATGGCTAGGACTTCCAAAACTATGTTGAATAATAGTGGTGAGAATGGACATCCTTGTCTTATTCCTGATCTTAGAGGAAATGCTTTCAGTTTTTCACCATTGAGAATGATGTTGCTGTGGGTGTGTCGTATATAGCCTTCATTATGTTGAGTTAGGTTCCCTCTATGCCCACTTTCTGGAGAGTTTTTATCATATATGGGGGTTGAATTTTGTAAAAAGCTTTTTCTGCATCTATTGAGATGATCATATGGTTTTATTCTTCAGTTTGTTAATATGGTGTATCACATTGATTGATTTGCATATATTGAAGAATCCTTGCATCCCTGGGATAAATCCCACTTGATCATGTTGTATGATCCTTTTAATGTGTTGTTGCATTCTGTTTGCTAGTATTTTGTTAAGGATTTTTGCATCTATATTTATCAGTGATATTGGTCTGTAATTTTCCTTTTTTGTAGTATCTTTGTCTGGTTTTGGTATCAGGGTGATGGTGGCCTCATAGAATGAATTTGGGAGAGTTCCTTCCTCTGCAAGTTTTTGGAAGAGTTTGAGAAGGATGGTTGTTAGCTCTTCTCTAAATGTTTGATAGAATTCACCTGTGAAGCCATCTGGTCTTGGACTTTTGTTTGTTGGAAAATTTTCAAACACAGTTTCAATTTCATTACTTGTGATTGGTCTGTTCATATTTTCTATCTCTTCCTGGTTCAGTCTTGGAAGGTTATACCTTCCTAAGAATGTGTCCATTTCTTCCAGGTTGTCCATTTTATTGGCCTAGAGTTACTTGTAATAGTCTCTTAGGATGCTTTGTATTTCTGTGGTGTCTGTTGTAACTTCTCCATTTTCATTTCTAATTTTAATGATTTGAGTCCTCTCCCTCTTTTTCTTGATGAGTCTGGTTAATGGTTTATCAATTTTGTTTATCTTCTCAAAGAACCAGCTTTTAGTTTTATTGATCTTTGCTATTGTTTTCTTTGTTTCTATTTCATTTATTGCTGCTCTGATCTTTATGATTTCTTTCCTGCTAACTTTGGGTTTTGTTTGTTTTTCTTTCTCTAGTTCCTTTAGGTGTAAGGTTAGATTGTTTATTTGAGATTTTTCTTGTTTCTTGAGGTAGGTTTGTATAGCTATAAACTTCCCTCTTAGAACTGCTTTTGCTGCATCCCATAGGTTTTGGATCGTCATGTTTTCTTGTCATTTGTCTCTAGGTACTTTTTGATTTCCTCTTTGATTTCTTCAGTGATCGCTTGGTTATTTAGTAATGTATTGTTTAGCTTCCATGTGTTTGTTTTTTTATGTTTTTTTCCCTGTAATTCATTTCTAATCTCATAGCATTGTAGTCAGAAAAGATGCTAGATATGATTTCAATTTTCTTAAATTTTCTGAGGCTTGATTTGTGATCCAAGATGTGATCTATCCTGGAGAATATTCCATGCACACTTGAGAAGAAAGTGTAATCTGCTGTTTTTGGATGGAATGTTCTATAAATATCACTTAAATCTATCTGGTCTATTGTGTCATTTAAAGCTTGTGTTTCCTTATTTATTTTCATTTTGGATAATCTGTCCATTGGTGTAAGTGACGATTTAAAGTCCCCCACTATTATTGTGTTACTGTCGATTTCCTCTTTTATAGCTGTTAGCAGTTGCCTTATGTATTAAGGTGCTCCTATGTTGGGTGCATATATAATTATTATACCTTCTTGGATTGATCCCTTGATCGTTATGTAGTGTCCTTCCTTGTCTCTTGTAACATTATTTTAAAGTGTATTTTATCTGATATGAGTATTGCTACTCCAGCTTTCTTTTGATTTCCATTTGCATGGAATATCTTTTTCCATCCCCTCACTTTCAGTCTGTATGTGTCACTAGGTCTGAAGTGGGTGTCATATAGACAGCATATATATGGGTCTTGTTTTTGTATCCATTTAGCAAGCCTGTGTCTTTTGGTTGGAGCAATTAATCCATTCACATTTAAGGTAATTATCGATATGTATGTTCCTATGACCATTTTCTTAATTGTTATGGGTTTGTTTTTGTAGCTCCTTTTCTTCTCTTGTGTTTCCCACTTAGAGAAGTTCCTTTAGCATTTGTTGTAGAGCTGGTTTGGTGGTGCTGAATTCTCTTAGCTTTTGCTTTTCTGTAAAGCTTTTGATTTCTCCATCGAATCTGAATGAGATCCTTGCCAGGTAGAGTAATCTTTGTTGTAGGTTCTTCCCTTTCATCACTTTAAGTATATCATGCCACTCCCTTCTGACTTGTAGAGTTTCTGCTGAGAAATCAGCTGTTAACCTTATGGGAGTTCCCTTGCATGTTATTTGTCGTTTTTCCCTTGCTGCTTTCAATACTTTTCTTTGTCTTTAATTTTTGCCAGTTTGATTACTATGTGTCTCGGCATGTTTCTCCTTGGGTTTATCCTGTATGGGACTTGCTGCATTTCCTGGACTTGGGTGGCTATTTCCTTTCCCATGTTAGGGAACTTTCCGACTATCATCTCTTCAAGTATTTTCTCTGGTCCTTTGTCTCTCTCTCTCTTCTCCTTCTGGGACCCCTATAATGTGAATGTTGGTGTGTTTAATGTTGTCCCAGAGGTCTCTTAGGCTGTCTTCATTTCTTTTCATTCTTTTTTCTTTAGTCTGTTCCACAGCAGTGAATTCCAGCATTCTGTCTTCCAGGGTCATTTATCAGTTCTTCTGCCTCGGTTATTCTGCTATTGATTCCTTCTAGCGTAGTTTTCATTTCAGTTATTGTATTGTTCATCTCCATTTGTTCTTTAATTCTTCTAGGTCTTCGTTAAACTTTTCTTGCATCTTCTCAATGTTTGCCTCCATTCTTTTTCCGAGGTCCTGGATCACCTTCACTATCATTATTCTGAATTCTTTTTGTGGAAGGTTGTCTATCTCCACTTCATTTCGTTGTTTTTCTGGGGTTTTATCTTGTTCCTTTATCTGGTACATAGCCCTCTGCCTTTTCATCTTGTCTATCTTTCATTGAATGTGTTTTTTTTTCCCCACAGACTGCAGGATTGCAGTTCTTCTTGCTTCTGCTGTCTGCCCTCTGGTGGCTGATGCTATCTAAGAGGCTTGTACAAGTTTCCTGATGGAAGGGACTGGTGGTGGGTAGAGCTGACTGTTGCTCTGGTGGGCAGAGCTCAGTAAAACTTTAATCTGCTTGACTGCTGATAGGTGGGGCTGGGTTCCCTCCCTGTTGGTTGTTTGGCTTGAGGCAACCCAACACTGGAGACTACCTGGGCTCTTTGATGGGGCTAATGACAGACTCTGGGAGGGCTCACGCCAAGGAGTACTTCCCAGAACTTCTGCTGCCAGTGTCCTTGTCCCCACGGTGAGCCACAGCCACCTCCTGCCTCTTCAGGAGACCCTCCAGCACTAGTAGGTAGGTCTGGTTCAGTCTCCTATGGGGTCACTGTTCCTTCCCCTGGGTCCCGATATGCACACTATTTTGTGTGTGTCCTTCCAAGAGTGGAGTCTCTGTTTCTCCCAGTCCTGTCGAAGTCCTGTAATCAAATCCTGCTGGCCTTCAAAGTCTGATTCTCTGGGAATTCCTCCTCCCATTGCCATACCCCCAGGTTGGGGATCCTGACGTGTGGCTCAGAACCTTCACTCCAGTGGGTGGACTTGTGTGATATAAGTGTTCTCTAGTTTGTGAGTCACCCACCCAGCAGTTATGGGATTTGATTTTACTGTGATTGTGCCCCTCCTACCATCTCATTGTGGCTTCTCCTTTGTCTTTGTATGTGGGGTATCTTTTTTGGTGTGTTCCAGCATCTTCCTGTCAATGATTGTCCAGCTGCTAGTTGTGATTCTGGTGTTCTCACGAGAGGGAGAGAAAGCACATCTTTCTACTCTGCCATCTTGGTTCAGGACCTTTACACATATTTTAAGTAACTTCTCCCAGGTTGTGCTTGCCTTTTAACTTTGTTGTGGTGTAATTTGTCATACAGAAATTTAAACTTTTTTTTTTTTTTTTTTTTTTTTTTTTGTGGTACACGGGCCTCTCACTGTTGTGGCCTCTCCCATCCCATTGCGGAGCGCAGGCTCCGGATGCACAGGCTCAGCGGCCATGGCTCACGGGCCCAGCCGCTCTGCAGCATGTGGGATCTTCCCGGACCGGGGCACGAACCCGTGTCCCCTGCATCGGCAGGCGGATTCTCAACCACTGCACCACCAGGGAAGCCCAGAAATTTAAACTTTTTAAGTACTTGACTCTATTCATATTTCCTTTATGATTTCTGTTTACTTATGTCTTAAATTCTTTCTTATCCTGAAGTCACAAAGACAACTATGGGTATTTTCTTCTAATTGTTGTAATGTTTCATTGATTACATTTAGAGCTTTATCTGTAGTTAGTTTATTTATTATAGTGTCTGGGTGGGATCTAATTTTATCTTTTCCATCTAAAAAGTCACATGCCCCCCATACTATTTTTAAAATATTTTATTTTCTCCTGACTGGAAATCTCCTTTCTATCATCTACCAAGTGTCCATATATGCTTGGAACTATCTCTGGACTCTTTATTCCTTATTAGTATTAATTTATCCCTATAGCAATAATCACCTCCTCATCTTATTGTGCTTTTAGAATAAGTTTTCATTTCCTAGTAGAAAAATTTTCTCCTCTCTGTTCTTTTTCAGAACTGTTTTGGTTATTCTCAAATCTAGGATCACTTTGTCAAACTCCATGAAGAAATTCTGTTGCTATTATGATTGGAAATATATTGTATTTATGATTTGAGAGAAAATTTCCATTTGTGTAATCAGTGTTCCTAGCCATGAGAAGGGCATATCTTTCCATTAATCGAGGTTTAAAAAAATGTTTTTATTACTATTTAAAATTAAGAAAAGTAGTCAAGATACGCAGGTTATACTCCCATAACAAACACCAAAACTTCTGTCTTTAACAAAACAGAAGATTGTTCCTTCATCATGTGAAGTGTGTGGTGGGTCTGGGTGGCTCTCCAGAGCAGCAGTCCTCTATGTGGTAGCTTGGGGTTCCAGGTTGTGTTCATCTTCTGGCAACTCAATATCAACATTTGCTTCTGCAGTCCCCATGGTAGGGGAAGAAAGGGAAGATGGAGAATGGAACACTGGCTTTGAAAAGCTTCTGTCTGGAGTGACACATATCCCTTCTCATGTATCATTGGCTGAAGCAAGTCACATGACCAAGGATTACTTCAAGAGGCAGGGAATTGTAATTTTACAAGCCAGAGTAGAGAAAACCGAGATATATTGGTGGTGGTCCCGATGTCACCATGGTGTATGCTCGTGCTCTAGCTCTGCCCCTGACTAGGTAGGTGACCTATGACAGGTCCCTAAGCTTCCAATTTTAACATCTGGAAAGCGACAGGATTTATTTACTTATTCAACTGATACTCATCATTTATGGAGAGCCTACCATGTGCCAGGCACTGTGTGACCCTGGAAATATAATGGTAAACATAGTGCATCCCTTGCCCTCAAGCAGTTTACAATTTAACAGATAACTTACTGTTGATTTTCAATTCTAAAATTCTAAGATTTTATTAAATGAATTCTCAATAACAAACTCTCCACAGCATTATATTCTAGAGACTTAGGCATTTTCTCAGAAGCATCTTCCTTTTTTTGTATACCTGAATCCAGTTGGCTGCAGTATTAATTCTATCACAGCAACAGGTACACACATGCCCATCATTTTCAAATCACTAGTGTATGTACAGACTGGTACATATGGTGAAAAGAAAGCAGACTTTGGACCATTCTCACAGCTATTGTGAATTTCATGGGAAGAGCACTTCATAAAATAAAGAGAGTAGAAAATCAATTTGATTGAGAAATACCCAGGTCGATAAATTTTGTCACACAGTGCACATTCCAGACATCAAAGTTTTTCTATTACTTATGAATAAACCAAATTATAAAGTTTTAAAAATTTATAAAACATTTTGGTTTGCAGTTAATTTTTCCCTAGAGGAATATTTATTGTATGAAATAGAAGAAATATGAATAAGTATACTTGTGAGCATGCACAAAACTGGTTTGCCAAGTTTTTGGGGTTTTTTTCAGCCTCTTAGGACTTGAAGCAGTCTGCCAAGGTTTAATTTCCAAGTTCCCTCTAGTTAAACTACAGTTCACAATGAAACATTTATAAGAATTTGAGGCATTGTCTTTAAACATGATACAAAACTTTAAAATTTGCAGGAACTACGCAAAGAATTCCATTCTACTTTGCATTGATGCAACTATGGCATTTCCTTTATTCTTAATATGACATATCTAATTCTTAAACCAAAGCCAAAAAACAGTGATGCAATAATTGGGTGTGGCTTCAGTGTCTTACAGACCATACTAACTAAACTTCTGATTAATCACACCCATTTCTCATCTTTTTACAATCCTTCAGCACTTAAGAGGTATTGAGTTTGTTTCAGAATGCAACAGTTTTTGATTAATTTGCTAGTTGTTTGTACTTTGAGTTTATTTAATATTAGTATGTTTGTCCCCCTTCTCAATAGTAAAACAAGGACAAAGACCATGATCATATACTCTCAGAATCTCTGGTTTGATCAGTAAGCATCCAATGCTTATTACTGGGCTTTCTTGAAGGCAAAATAAGGATAATCAGGATCTCTGAGTATGACAAGGATTTACAGAAGCTGCCAATTTACTAAGGAGAGATCAATAACCATTCTCTTGAAGGCAAAATAAGGATAATCAGGATCTCTGAGTATGACAAGGATTTACAGAAGCTGCCAATTTACTAAGGAGAGATCAATAACCATTCTCTATTCTCATTATCCATGTTCTTCCCGAGTTATCCAATCTACTGTCATGACATCAAGTGCTATCTTTGACTCCCAAATCCATTATCTCCAGTCATGTCCTTCTTCTTGAGGTCCACAGTGGCAATTCAACCACCATCACCACCTGGTTATCTACACAAACCACTCACACTCAAAATATGTAAGCCAGAATGATTTATCTTCTTCCTTCACGTCAGCTTCCCTTGTGGTCTCTCTTTTTCAAGATGGTGCCATCATCCATTGGCCACACAATGCACCTGGAGTCATCCTTGGTTCTTTCAATTTCCTTGTCAGGCACCAAGTCCTGTTGATTCTGTTTCTTTAATGGCTCTTGAATCCATCCTCTTCCTACAACTTCCAACTTTAGTTCAGGCCTTCATTTCCTACCTGACTACAGTAGTTGCTTCCTTTGTAGTCTTCCTGTCTCCAGTCAGGCTTCCTCTAATCATTCTCTCCATAGCCAGGCCTGTGACCTTTCTCATGGGCAGATCTGATCACGGCAGTGAACGTCCACTTCTGGTTACACTCTGTTGACTTGATAGGCGTAGTTCCACATTTTGGTCCTTTCCCAGTTCAAGAGCCTGCTCAGGAGGTCTCGGCCAACTGTGTCCTGAGAGTGATGCCCCTACTTCCACACTCCTAAAACGCTCTGTCTCACATCATCTTTGTCTGTCTCAACAGAGCTCTTTCCCACCCTGACCTTCCTGTTCACTTTGTCTTCCTTTTCTAGCTTTGTGGTGACAGCAGAGGGGAAGGTGATGAGAGGAAGTACAGAAGGACGAAATGAAAAGCACCAAAGAAGCTGGAGCTTGATTCCCCAATGCTCTTTCCTTTTCAGTCCTAGAGTTGTCTGTCTTCTTTTGTAAAATGTTTTCTATTCCAAACCATGTGTGTGGTTTTTGTGTGGCTCTGAGTGGGCAGTATTCTGTCAGTCTGGGAGCCTCACAGGGCAGTGACCTTGTCTACTGACATCACTAGGTCCTGAGTCCACTATAGCATGACATATAAATCATTACTTAGTGTTTTCTAATAATAAAAGAAAATAAAGGAATGAAGGGAAAAAACTGAACTATCAAGAAAAGGCAAACCATTTCAAGCTAATCTTGAATCTTGGTTTAAAATAACATGTCCAAGGAAAAAAGCATTTACCTTCTGCTGTGGGAATGTGGACTCCATCATGGCTGTTTCAAAGCTGTGAGCACCCTCTGCCTGGGTCTTCTCCCACAGAGCTCTGAGAAATTGCACAGAACGGCTCTGTATGGACAGGGGCTCAGGAAACAGGCTCTGAAAGGTCATTAATGAGAGAAACATGACGTGTTATCGCTTGTCCTAACAGTATTGTTTGATTGACTGTAAAGCACTATTAGGCTTGGTCTGAACCTAAAAATGGTTTAAATTTAAATAAAGCTACAGGGAAATCTGTCTTGAAGATCAAACATATGATACATTTCATGTTTTTTATTTCTTAACAGAAAATTTAACTTAAATAGGATTTTTAAGACAGTTGATATTGATCTCTATAAATATGCCTAACCTTTGTAATGTAGCATTTACTTCAATCATTTCTCAAGCATGTTACTTAACTGGAAAATGGTAAATATTAATATATATATTTATTTTTCAAAGATCTGAGAATTAAGGTATAAAATTAAAACAAATATCAAGAGAGTACAAATATCAAGTTTATTTATACAGAGTAAATCATGAAGAATAGACATGAAATAACCAAGAGTCCATTATTCAATTGCTCAGATGTGAACGGTATGAGTGGGGGGGTTGGGAAAACACAAACATTTTCGGTTATAAAATGTGTAATGGCTGAATATTCTTAGAGCTTTAAGATATCCTCAGTTTGGCAAAATGAGACTGTCAATGTAAAAAAAGAATCACATTTACATATATATCATTCAAGCCAATGAAAATAAAATGTTTTTAACATCCTTATTGGAGTATAATTGCTTTACAATGCTGTGTTAGTTTCTGCTGTATAACAAAGTGAATCAGCTATACATATACATACATCCCCATATCTCCTCTCTCTTGTGTCTCCCTCCCTCCCACCCTCCCTATCCCACCCCTCTAGGTGGTCACAAAGCACAGAGGTGATCTCCCTGTGCTATGCGGCTGCTTCCCACTAGCTATCTATTTTACATTTGGTAGTGTATATATGTCAGTGATACTCTCTCACTTCGTCCCAGTTTACCCTTCCCCCTCCCCGTGTCCTCAAGTCCATTCTCTACGTCTGCATCTTTATTCCTGTCTTGCCCCTAGGTTCTAAAATTTTCAAAGGAAGATTTAAACTGTTTGTATGTTTACTAACCAATTGTGTGTTTAACAGTTATTTACATGTTGTGATGTTATATCTATGAATGTGAGAAGTGTCTCAATTCAAGGGAACAATTTTATAAAAACATATAGAACATAAAAGACACAAAATTATACACACACACACACACACATAAAATACCATATATATTATCCTTTATGTGTGAGGTAAAATAATGATTTTGCCTTATAAAATCCCATTTTCTATGTCAATGACTGTCCAAACATTGACTTATAAGACTCTCTAGGTGGTCTTTGTGTACAAAGTTTCTATTTAGTAAGTGAATAACAATTTTTTTTTTCCAGAAAAATCTTATTGTTATCCTCAAGATGAGCTGCTTTTTATACTGAGTGGGAAAAGGCGGAGGATCTTATACCCTGAGTAAGTTGCCCACAGCTTTTAAAAGGTTAAGAGCAGTAACAGATTGATTGTGAAACCCAAAATGTGCACACATGCTTTGCTGTGCACCTGAAACTATCACAACATTGTTAATCAGCTATACTCCAATATAAAATAAAAAGTTAAAAAAAATGTGGACACATCTGGGAATTTCTTGATTATTATCAGAAACTTATACAGCATATGATCTTTCACTTAAAGAAGAGCAGGACCTGATTTAATTAATCATCATTCCAAAGAGGCCCATTTAGATTGGAATCTGTTAATTTGAGAACTGCATGAAGGCATAAACTGACAGAGAAGGGGAAGAGTCTGGCCCAGCACTAGGTTTGTAACTATCACGTCAAAGATTTGATTTTTATTTACTCCAAAGTCAGGCTTCATCCAGATCATATAATGTCAAAGGTGTGGAGGAAGAAAGGAAACATTATAGTAAAAAGAACAAAGAAGAAAAGCAGCATAAACAGATGTTTTTTGGTGAGTTTGCTCAAAGAGAAAAACAAAGAATCAGACTAAGTCAATAAAATAAGACTGAAGGGGCAAAAATAAAATCAAGTTTTCTTGGTTCGTTTTCAGAAAACTGACAACTGTTACGAACAAATCCAAAGATGAAGCCAATTACAAAATCACTGTGGAAAACCATTTGAAAAACATTAGTAAAGTAGAAGAAGAATAAGGTCATTATTTCAAGAAAAGGAAGAAAAATCAATGCTGTTTTTTATATTCATATACAATTTGATTCACATCAAAATGTGAGTTGTTCTCATCAAGGAGTCATGATGAATGTGAATTATACACACCTGCTGAAATAGGAACATGATCTGGATCCATGGCTGAGGTTCTTGGCTGATGAGAATAAAACTGGATTTACTGTAGAGGCAATAATGACCCTTTAGGGAGCAAGTGAAGAACAGCTTTGCTACACAACTTCTAACAGAATCTAGAAACAAATACACATAGCATTAAACATTAGATTCTTCCCAGAGTTACATCTCATAATTCAACATACAAAGATCTTTAGAAATACATTCTTTAGTTTTCAGTCTGTGAGCTAATAACTTCAAACAACTATGGATTTGGGAGTAGATCCATTTCATGGAATGTAGATTTAAATGTAGCTGCTTTAAGCAAGTTGTATTCCTCTTTTTCTTTTGATTAACAATGGATGAGAAGTCTCCAAGCAACTTGCATGGGAGGAAAAAACCTCTTATCAATAGAAAGGGAGATAGGTGTCATTTCCATTTGATTGGGAACTTTGAAATAACCTGGGAAGCATAAACAAATGGGTGAAGGAAACCGAGGCATTTTCTGGGCAGTGATGGTGTGCCATCACCAGGGGCACTGTTCTCTTGGTTGTACAGAGGCCACAGAAACCCCCAGAATAACTCTGGCCAGGGGGTGGCTTCCTGTGAACTGTCCTGGTTCCAAAAGGTTATTTCATCTTGAAGAGCTTCAGCAGGGAAACTTAGAGATCATCCTTTAGGAAGAAGAAAGTGGGGGAGCATGGTGGTGGTGGCACAGAGCAGAGATGGTAAGGAGCCATGTTTAGGAACCATTTAATTTTAACAACCCTACAAGATGGGTGTTACTGTTTCTATTTTAAGTATGAGGAAACTTAGCCCATTAAAGGGTCAGCTTAGTGAACCACTGTGACTGCCTTGTTCACCCCTATGACCTTGGCACATGGCATGCAATAGATGCTCTAAATAGAGTGTCTGGAGAGATGAATGATGCTCAAGGATCCAGAAAAAATTGCTCAAGTTTGCCCTATCTGTGGCAGAACCAGGATTCGAACTCAGCCAAACTGTTGCCACGTTGGGATGCTTTAGGCTCTACCATACTGGGAATTTTTTAATCTGTAGAGTCATATCGATAGCTCATGGGGTATTGTTTCAGAATTAATCTGACATGTTAAATGAAATATTTTGAAAATAGATTAATTATGCCCTACTATTAAAAATGGAAATGGACTAGAGTTTATTAAAAGCTGATGGGAACCCTAATAAGGTGGTAGAGTCAGTCCCAACCCATGAGAGTGCATGGGGTTCCCTAGAGAATTGTGGGGAGAGGGGAAGCTTATCTGCGGACCATCAGGGCTCAGGTATGAAGGAATAACAGGCTTTTGGGAAAGAGTTTGGAAGAGTTAAGGGAGGCTGGCCAATGATAGATTAGATAAGATGACATTGGAAACCAAATAATAAAGCCACAGGGCAATTTAGAAATATATTTAGAAATCTTAATAAATAATAGCTCTCTGCGTGATTCTGAACCATTGGTATAAAAGAGGACTAGTTTTCATGATGTTAGCTGTTTGGGGGAAATTTAAGCATTCAAAATCTTGTATGAAATCAGAAATCATTTCTGCATTCTGTGGGTGAGTGGATCATCAGATATAAAGAGTGCTTGAAAGTTCAGTGGAAAAGACCAGGAGGCCGGCCACTGACAGGGAAAGACTTCATAGAATAGAATAGAGCACAATATCCACTTAAAATTGTCCTATCAGAAATTGTTTAAAAATGGTAATTAGAAATATTTTTTTGGCATTGAAAAATTGAATTTAAATTAATCAATACTAAAGAAGGCAGAAACCAAGGATTCCATAAGAGCGCATACACAAAAAATGGTTCTATTGGAAATCAATCTAGCTGTAAGGTATACATTGAGACAACACCTTGTTTTGCTTTAACAGAAAGTTTCAAAAGGGAAAAAGAACGTTTGTAAGAACCTGTGCAGTAGCTTGACAGTCCAAGTTGGACTTCAGGCCTCTGCCATGAAAAAAACATTTTTATCTTTTTCCTTCCCCTAAATTACTGCTCGTTCATGTTTCCTTTTGAAAATGAATGTTGATTCAATTTATTTTACTTGCCCTGAGCCTACCAGCTTTCTATACACAAACCACAGGGGTCCCAGATCATGGAAAATGGGCAAAGCGGTAGAAGAAAGAGACATCATTACCTAGAAGCATATATACCAGTGATAAAAACACATCAGTTCTGTGATATAAGGCTTCTGTTAATTCTTTCAGTAAACTGGATCTGTTTCAATATTTTTCTCCTAATTATTTTTTTCCTGAGCTTTTCTGAGCTTCTGGATTAGAAAGTTTTTCCAATATTAACATTTAGTTGTTAATTTTTCTCTGTAATTTTCTCCCTCCTGTTCATTCCATGGTATTGAATAGTGGGCATGCAATAAATGGTGTTGGATGAATGAATGGGTGTCAGATACGGTGCAGAGACCAAGAGGAGCCATGATTCTGACCTTGCTCTTAAGAAGTTTACAGCCAAATGGGAGAAACACCTATAAACAATAGTTGTAAATTAAGTCCATAGGATAATGGAGGGACACACAGTACCGACCACTCACAGCAATGAGCAGCTATCATCCTTGGGGAACTAGGCAAAGCTTCCTGGTGGAGGAAATATTTGAGGTGACCTTTAAAGCTAACCAAGATTTTGAACTTAGAAAAAATGTGAGAGAGACAAGCATTTTAAGAGTAGGGAACACCCTGAAAAAAATCACATAAGTCATGAATATTCAAGGTAATTCCAGGTAGTAAGGTTAGTGTATCTGGGTTATTAAGATTTTTTTATTTATACAATTGATGCCCAAACTGTTATTTATTTTTCTAGATTAAATGTTGAAAAGAGAGGAGCTCATGTTTTGCTAACTACAGAATGCTTCTCATATTCCACCACATCTGATTGTTATTTCTTTACTTTTGGTAGATTATGGCTTATTTTTGTAAAAAAAAAAAATCAAAGGATTTGGTTTGGTCTTTAAAAATACTGAAGTTAACATGAGCAGCAAGAACTGTATAATATAATGTGTTGTAAGTTGAAATATCCCAAGTATACACATTACACACATGGATAAATTTAAAGACATGATACAAAATAAAAGAGCATTTGATCTTTTTTTAAAGTCAAAGTATTTAAGGATCATTTTGGATTTCTTTTTTTCCTCTCACACTTTTCTCCCACAGTTCATATGCTTTTATTCCTACACTGCATTCATTGTACTGTATTAAAATTTTGTTAGCTTGCTTTTGCTTTGGTCCTTTTATTTTTTATAAATTTATTTATTTATTTATTTTTGGCTGCATTGGGTCTTTGTTGCTGCACGTGGGCTTTTTTTTTTTTCTAGTTGCAGCGAGCAGGGGCTTCTCTTCATTGTGATGCACAGGCTTCTCATTGCAATGGCTTCTCTTGTTGCGGAGCACGGGCTCTAGGCGCATGGGCTTCAGTAGTTGCGGCACATGGGCTCTAGAGCACAGGCTCAGTAGTTGCGGCGCATGCGCTTAGCTGCTCCGCAGCATGTGGGATCTTCCCGGACAAGGGCTCCTCCATGTCTCCTGCATTGGCAGGTGGATTCTTAACCACTGAGCCACCAGGGAAGTCCTATGTTAGTATTCTTAAACAAACTTTTGCTTTAGAATACTTTTAGATTTACAGAAAAATTACATATATGTAATTATAATATATAAATGTATAATTATTATATATTTACATATTGTATATAATTAAAATATATAGAGAGTTCCCCATGTACTATAACCCAGTTTCCCCTCTTATTAATATCTTAAGTTGCTATGAGGGACTTTCTTGGTGGCACAGTGGTTAAGAATCTACCTGCCAATGCTGGGGACACGAGTTCAATCCTTGGTCCTGGAAGATCCCACATGCCACAAAGCAACTAAGCCCACGTGCCACAACTACTGGGTCTGTGCCCTAGAGCCCGTGTGCCACAGTTACTGAGCCCACGTGCTGCAACTACTGAAGCCCACGTGCCTAGAGCCCAGGCTCCACAGCAAGAGAAGCCACCACAATGAGAAGCCCGCACACCGCAACGAAGAGTAGCCCCCACTTGACACAACTAGAGAAAGCCCACGTGCAGCAATGAAGACCCAATGCAGCCAAAAAAGAAAAAAAAGTTGGTATGATACATTTGTTACAAGTAATGAACCAATATTGACACGTTATTATAAACTTATGTCCATAGTTTATTCAGATTTCCTTAGTTTATACTTAGTGTCTTTTTTCTGTTCCAGGATTCCATTCAGGACACTACACAACATTTACTCATTATGTCTCCCTAGGCTCCTCTTGGCTGTGACAATTTCTCAGACTTTCCTTGTTTTTGATGATCTTCACAGTTTTGAAACATTTTGTAAAATGTTTTTCAGTTGGGATTTGTCTGTTTTTCTCATGAATAGACTGAGATTTTGAATTTGGGGGAGGAAAACCACAGAGATAAAGTGCCATTTTCCTCATATCATATGGAGAGTACATTTGATCTACATGACTTATGACTATTGATGTTGACCTTGAACATCTGGCTGAGGTAGTGTTCACCAGATTTCTCCACTGTAAAGTTACTCTTTTTCCCCCCACTTTCCATACTGTCCTCTTTGAAAAGAAGTCACAATGTGCAACCCATACTTAAAGAGTGGGGAGTTAGCTTCACCTCCTGAGGGCAGAACAGCTGCATAAATTATGTGGAATTCTTCTGCACAAATTTGTCTCTTCCTCTTCTAGTTATTACATTCAAATTATTTGGCCAATATTCTATCAGTATGTACTCACAGATATTTATTTTATAATTCAATATTATTTTGTTTATTTTGTTGCTCTAACTGTTCCAGCTTTGGCCACAGGGAGCTCTTTCAGTTGGTTCCTGTGTCCATGTGATGTGCTGTCATCATTGTGTGTGTGTTTTTTATTTGTTTGTTTATCACTTCCTTATTTACGTCTCACATACAAGATGCTCCAGGCTCATCTTGTATGTTTCCTGCCCTGTCTTAGAATCAGCTGTTTCTCCAAGGACTTCTGGTTCCTTTCACTGGAGAACTGTGTTAGAAACTAAGAGCTAGGTGCTAGGTATGCTCGCTGCTACTTGGGTGTCATTGTTCCTTGGCCCCCTAAGGTGACAAAGCAGGGAAGTTATGTGTGTGTATATGTACACATATCTATTTATAAGTATTTCTATATGCAACCATCTGTATCTATATTAAGCTAAACATGAGTTCATACCCATGGTTTCTATTCTAATTCATTACCACATGGATTATTTTAGCTTCCATCTCTTGCTTACCTGTAAACTCCCACTTCAACAGTGAGGAGCCTGAGTCACACTCTGTTAGTATTTTTATCTCTGTCCACTATAAAAGGCAGAGTTCCTTCCCTCTCTTTCCCCCCTCTCCTTCCCTTCCATCCTCCTCTCTTTCTCTCTTAAAAATCTTTGTGTATTTAGTACCCACCATAGTACCTGGCATAGAGAAGCCTACCTCAAAACATAATGATATTTTATTATACTCTTTCTGATTCCTTCTGGAGCAACAATGATAAAACCAGTAGGATATGCGTTTCCCTGGTGGCGCAGTGGTTGAGAGTCCCCCTGCCGATGCAGGGAACACGGGTTCGTGCCCCGGTCTGGGAAGATCCCACATGCCACAGAGTGGCTGGGCCCGTGAGCCATGGCTGCTGAGCCTGTGTGTCCGGAGCCTGTGCTCCGCAACGGGAGAGGCCACAACAGTGAAAGGCCCACGTACCGCAAAAAAAAAAAAAAAAAAAAAAAAAAAAAAAAAAAAAAAAAAAAAAAACCACCAACAACACAGTAGGATATTCCTATGAAAATAATGAGAAATTATAATACTAATAATACAATACTAATTTTCATGTTGAAATTTTATCTTACATTTAACTAAACATTCCACCATTGTCACATCTGGCATGAAAGATATACCTATTTGGGGCTTCCCTGGTGGCTCAGTGGTTGAGAGTCCATCTGCTGATGCAGGGGACATGGGTTTGTGCCTCGGTCCAGGAAGATGTCACATGCCGTGGAGCAGCTAGGCCCGTGAGCCATGGCTGCTGAGCTTGCGCGTCCGGAGCCTGTGCTCCTCAATGGGAGAGGCCACAACAGTGAGAGGCCCGTGTACCGCAAAAAAGAAAAAAATAAAAAAGATATAACTATTTGTTTATTTATTTATTTCTATTTTTTAGTTGCATCCGGTCTTAGTTGCAGCACATAGGATCTTTTGTTGTGGCACAAGGGCTTCTCTCTAGTTGTGGTGCACAGGCTTCTCTCTAGTTGTGGCATGTGGGTTTTCTCTCTACAGAGCGCATGGGCTCTATAGCTTGTGGCACGTGGGCTCTCTAGTTGAGGCATGCAGGCTCAGTAGTTGCAGCACGCAGGCTTAGCTGCCCTGTAGCATGTGAGATCTTAGTTTCCCAACCAGGGATCGAACCCACGTCCCCTGTATTGGAAGGTGGATTCTTTACCACTGGACCACCAAGGAAGTCCTGAGATACAGCTATTTGCTAATGTGAACATTCTTCCTTAGCTTAGCCACTTGTATTTTAGCTATACTTCAGATGCTAGTAATCTTGTTATGATCTTGGTAAAGAAATACTTCTTTATTCATTTTATGGTTGTAAAATATTAATGTAAAAAAAGTTAGAAATCTAGAAAGTCTACCAATTAACATTCTAGAAAACATTTTAAAATTAGAAATAGTACTAAATGATATCATAATGTTTCAGAAGTGGGATATAGTCTACAGCCATACCACCCTGAAAGCACCCTATCTCGTCAGAAAGGAGTTATAATTTATAATATTTTAAAAGTCTAGTGGAAATTCAAAAAGCAATACTCATAGCAGACAAAATAGACTTCAAAATAAAGACCATTAAGAGACAAGGAAGGATACTACATAATGATCAAGGGATCAATCCAAGAAGAAGATATAACAATTGTAAATATCTATGCATCCAACATAGAAGCACCTCAATACATAAGGCAAATGCTAACAGCCATAAAAGGGGAAATCGACAGTAACACAAAATAGTACAGGACTTTAATACCCCACTTACACCAATGGACAGATCATCCAAACAGGAAATTAATATGGAAAAATAAGCTTTAAACACATTAGACCAAATGGACTTAATTGATATTTATAGGACATCCCATTCAAAAACAACAGAATACACTTCCTTCCCAAGTGCAAACAGAACATTCTCCAAGACAGATCACATCTTAGGTCACAAATCAAGCCTCAGTAAATTTAAGAAAATTGAAATCATATTGAGCATCTTTTCTGACCACAACACTATAAGACTAGATATCAATTACAGGAAAAAAAACCTGTTAAAAACACAAAGACATGGAGGCTAAACAGTGTGCTACTGAACCACCAAGAGGTCACTGAAGAAATCAAAGAGGATATCAAAAAAATACCTAAAAACAAATGACAATGAAAACACGATGACCCAAAACATATGGGATGCAGGAAAAGAAGTCCTAAGAAGGAATTTTATAGAAATACAATTCTACCTCAAGAAACAAGAAAAATCTCAAATAAACAACCTAAGCTTACACCTAAAGCAATTAGAGAAAGAAGAACAAAAAACCCTCAAAGTTAGCAGAAGGAAAGAAATCATAAAGATCAGAGCAGAAATAAATGAAAAAGAAATGAAGGAGGGCTTCCCTGGTGGCGCAGTGCCAATGCAGGGGACATGGGTTCAAGTCCTGGTCCAGGAAGATCCCACATGCTGCAGATCATCTAAGCCCATGAGCCACAACTACTAAGCCCACGCACCGCACTACTGAAGCCTGTGCACCTAGAGCCCGTGCTCCACAACAAGAGAAGTCACCGCAATGAGAAGCCAGAGCACCGCAATGAAGAGTAGCCCCCACTCGCCGCAACTGGAGGAAGCCCACATGCAGCAACGAAGACCCAATGCAGCCAAATATAAATAAATAAATAAATTTTTTTAAAAAAAGAAATGAAGGAAACAAAAGCAAAAATCAATAAAACTAAAAGCTGGTTCTTTGAGAAGATAAACAAAATTGACAAACCGTTAGCCAGACTCATCAGGAAAAAAAGGGAGAAGACTCAGATCAACAGAATTAGAAACAAAAAAAGGAGAAGTAACAACTGACACTGCAGAAATACAAAGGATCATGACAGACTACTACAGCAACTATATGCCAATAAAATGGACAACCTGGAAGAAATGGACAAATTCTTAGAAATGTATAACCTTCGAAGACTGAACCAGGAAGAAATAGAAAAAATGAACAGACCAATCACAAGCACTGAAACTGAAACCATGATTTAAAATCTTCCAACAGACGAAAGCCCAGGGTCCCATGGCTTCACAGGTGAATTCTCTCAAACATTTAGAAAAGAGCTAACACCTATCCTTCTCAAACTCTTCCAAAATACTGCAGAGGGAGGAACACTCCCGAACTCACTTTATGAGGCCACCATCACCCTGATACCAAAACCAGACAAAGATGTTACAGAAAAAGAAAATTACAGGCCAATATCACTGATGAACATAGATGCAAAAATACTCAACAAAATACTAGCAAACAGAATCCAGCAGCACGTTAAAAGGATCATGCACCATGATCAAGTGGGGTTTATCCCAGGAATGAAAACATTCTTCAACATATGCAAATCAATCAACGTGATACACCATATCAACAAACTGAAGGAGAAAAACCATATGATCATCTCAGTAGATGCAGAAAAAGCTTTTGACAAAATTCAACACCCATTTATGATAAAAACCTCCGGAAAGTAGGCATAGAGGGAACTTACCTCAACATAATAAAGGTCATATATGACAAACCCACAGCCCACATCGTTCTCAATGGTGAAAGACTGAAACCATTTCCACTAAGATCAGGAAAAAGACAAGGGCGTCCACCCTCACCACTATTATTCAACATAGCTTTGGAAGTTTTAGCCATGGCAATCAGATAAGAAAAAGAAATGAAAGGAATCCAATTTGGAAAAGAAGTAAAACTGTCACTGTTTGCAGACGAGATGATACTATACATAGAAAATCCTAAAGATGCCACCAGAAAACCACTTGAGCTAATCAATGAATTTGGTAAAGTAGCAGGATACAAAATTAATGCACAGAAATCTGTTGCATTCCTATACACTATCAACAAAAAATCAGAAAGAGAAATTAAGGAAACACTCCCATTTGCCATTGCAACAAACAGAATAAAATACCTAGGAATAAACCTACCTAAGGAGGCAAAAGACCTGAATGCAGAAATCTATAAGACACTGATGAAAGAAACCAAAGATGATACAAACAGATGGAGAGATATACCATGCTGTTGGACTGGAAGAATCAACACTGTGAAAATGACTATACTACCCAAAGCAATCTACAGATTCAATGCAATTCCTATTAAATTACCAATGGCATTTTTCACAGAACTAGAGCAAAAAATTTTATCATTTGTATGGAAACACAAAAGACCCCAAATAGACAATGCAATCTTGAGAAAGAAAAATGGAGCTGGAGGAATTATGCTCCCTGACTTCAGACTATACTACAAAGCTACATTAATCAAAACACTATGGTACTGGCACAGAAACAGAAATATACGTCAATGGAACAGGATAGAAAGCCCTAGATAAACCCACACACATATGGTCACCTTATCTTTGATAAAGGAGGCAAGAATATAAAATGGAGAAAAGACTGCCTCTTCAATAAGTGGTGCTGGGAAAACTGGACAGCTACATGTAAAAGAATGAAATTAGAACACTTCTTAATACCATACACAAACATAAACTCAAAATGGATAAAAGACCTAAATGTAAGGCCAGACACTGTAAAACTCTTAGAGGAAAATATAAGCAGAACACTCTGTGACGTAAATCACAGCAAGATCCTTTTTGACCCACCTCCTAGAGAAATGGAAATAAACACAAAAATAAACAAATGGTACCTAATGAAACTTAAAAGTTTTTGCACAGCAAAGGAAACCATAAACAAGACGAAAAGGCAACCCTCAGTGTATGGGAGAAAATATTTGCAAACAAAGCAGCTGACAAAGGAGTAATTTCCAAAATATACAAGCAACTCATGCAGCTCAATATCAAAAAAACAAACAACCCAATCCAAAAATGGGCAGAAGACCTAAATAGACATTTCTCCATAGAAGACATACAGATTGTGAACAAACACAAGAAAATATACTCAACATCACTAATGATTAGAGAAATGCAAATCAAACCCACAATGAGGTATCACCTCACACCAATCAGAATGGCCATCATCAAAAAATCTAGAAACAATAAATGCTGGAGAGGGTGTGGAGAAAAGGGAACCCTCGTGCACTGTTGGTGGGAATGTAAACTGATACAGCCACTATGGAGAACACTATGGAGACTCCTTAAAAAACTAAAAATAGAACTACCATATGACCCAGCAATCCCACTCCTGAGCATATACCCAGAGAAAAACATAATTCAAAAAGACGTATGCACCCCAATGTTCACTGCAGCACTATTTACAATAGCCAGGTCATGGAAGCAACCTAAATGCCCATCGACAGATGAATGGATAAATAAGATGTGGTACATATATACAATGGAATATTACTCAGCCATAAAAATGAATGAAATTGAGTTATTTGTAATGAGGTGGATGGACCTAGAGTCTTTCATACAGAGTGAAGTAAGTCAGAAAGAGAAAAACAAATACTGCATGCTAATACACATGTATGGAATCTAAAAAAATGGTTCTGGGACTTCCCTAGTGGTGCAGTGGTTAAGAATACACCTGCCAATGCAGGGGACACGGGTTCAATCCTTGGTCCGGGAAGAACCCACATGCCGCTGAGCAACTAAGCCCTGGGCCACAACTACTGAGCCTGTGCTTTACAGCCCATGAGCCACAACTACTGAGCCCATGCACCACAACTACTGAAGCCCATGCACCTAGAGCCCGTGCTCTGCAACAAGAGAAGCCACCACTCACCGCATCTAAAGAAAGCCCGCACGCCGCAATGAAGACCCAACTTAGCCAAAAATAAATAAAAACAAACTGGTACTGATGAACCTAGTGGCAGGGCAGGAATAATGACGCAGAGGTAGAGAATGGACTTGAGGACATAGCAGGGGATGGGGAAGTTGTGACAAAGTGAGAGAGTAGCATTGACATTGACATATATACACTACCAGTGTAAAATGGATGGCTAGTGGGAAGCAGCCACATAGCACAGGGAGATCAGCTCGATGCTTTGTGACCACCTAGAGGGGTGGGATAGGGAGGATGGGAGGGAGACACAAGAGGGAGGGGATATGGGACATATGTATACATATAGTTGATTCACTTTGTTATACAGCAGAAACTAACACAACATTGTAGAGCAATTATACTCCAGTAAAGATGAAAAAAAAAAAGTCTAGTGGAAATTCGAAATCAAGCAAAACCATAATCAAAAATAAAAATCAGGGCTTCCCTGGTGGTGCAGTGGTTGAGAGTCCGCCTGTGGATGCAGGGGACACGGGTTCGTGTCCCGGTCCTGGAAGATCCCACATGCCGCGGAGCGGCTGGGCCCGTGAGTCATGGCCACTGAGCCTGCGCGTCCGGAGCCTGTGCTCCGCAACGGGAGAGGCCACAATAGTGAGAGGCCTGCGTATTGCCAAAAAAAAAAAACAAACTCAGATTTTAGTGTGTGTGTGTGTGTGTGTGTGTGTGTGTGTGTGCTACTTAAAATATTAGAGCAAGTTGATGTGTGGAATAACTAATATAAGTATTTACTTCTTTACCAATCACTCCATTAGATGTTCTATATAATTATCATTTAATCCTCATAATTATCTATTATCACTTTTCACTTAAGAGGTTAAAGTGTCAGAGAGTTAAATGACTTAATCAAGTAAGATGCAGAGCCAGGATTAAGACCCAAGTTCAATAAAATATAAGATCCAAGACCCAAGTTCATTAAAATGTAAGATCCATGTTTTGTTCACAAAGTGATAAGACCTCATGCAAAGTCATATTGTCTAATGATCGTCAACTTCCCCAGTTGAGCTATCTGTAGCTTCTGCAGGGACAGGATGGACAATCCAAAATAAATTGCCAGTACCTTTAACAAGACAACGTAAGTTGTTCAGCCTTAGAAATATAACCCAAGGCATTAATTTCTATGCAATTACTATATAGTCAACATAATTCTCTAACCTGGGGGTAAGACAAATCTTCTCATAAAGTATAAAGAGCTGTGGCAAATCAATAAAGAGAAGGTCTTTAGAGGCCTTTGTAAATTGGAAATAGCTGATCTATTTTATCCTCCAATGTGGTAGGAGGAAGTAGGAGAGGATGCTAAACTCAGAGGGAATAATTAAATAACTAGGCTTATAGTTCTTAGAGGTGGCGAAAGCTATAGAATCAGGTGAAGGGGGACCGTGGTGGTAGCTGTGATGCCCTGTGATTCTCGCTAACAGTTGATAAGTGTGACTATTTTTCTAAATATATTGGATCTCAGAAACACACCATTCTTTTTGGGAGATGCGACACAATTCATCTTCCAGGGTGGTACTTATATCTAATCCATGCCATTATATAGTTTTTATTTAGAGATAAGTGCCTTTTAAGAATAAAAATAGAGTATGACTTCGAGTTTTTTATAGCTAGTAGAAATATCAAAGAATTGGCTTTATTTTTTGGAAAAAGGATTAAGTTAGCTCTTTTGAATTCTTTACCAAACTTACACTTTGAAAGTTCTCTCCCAGCTAAATAAGGGTCAAATGAGTGTTTCTGGTTTGTTTCCTAAGTTTTTCAACTGAATCATTCTTCTCCATATCCAAACTGTATTTCTAGAATGATTTATAAAAACTCAAACACAGGAATATCTTTGCAGAAATTGCTAGGTTGAAAGTATTAGCACATTGAACATAACATAAATAAGCAACAAATTCAGAGAAGGCATTTGAAGAACTTGGCAGGAAAGGAGCTAATTTTCTTTGATTATTTACTTCATACCTAGGTGTAAGTGTAACAGATTACATTGAACCCTTATGAAGCAGGTTTAGTTATCCCCACTTTATAGAGAAGGAAATCTCAAGGTCAAACTTCTAGGAGCTGGAATTTGAACCCAGGTTCCAAAGCCTGTTCTCTTTCCAGTATATTATCAAATGGCTTGGATAAAATAGAGGTAACAGAGTACCTCAAAAAGGAAGTATGGTTCAATGGAAAAATCACTGGCCCAGGAGTCAGACAACCAGGGTCTTAGTGAGTAGACTCTTGTTATCTCTTCTCTCTGTCTTTTCACTTCTTATCTGTAAAAATGATGGCAGGCCAAAGCTGATCTAAACTGTACTTTTAAAAATTTTACATTTCTAATTGTTTATTATCTTTCTTTTTCTCCTAGATTGTAAGCTCCATGAGGGTAAGGATTTTTTATTGTGGTAAAATAAATATAACATGAAATTTACCATTTTAACCATTTCTCGGTGTGCAGTTTAGTGGCATTTAAGTACATTCATATTGTTGTACAGTCATCACCACCATCCATCTCCAGAACATTTTCATCTTCCCCAACTGAGAATCTATAGCCATTAAACTATACTTGTCCATTTCCCTCTCCCCTCAAACTCAGGGAAACACTATTCTGTTTTCTGTCTCTATGAATTTGACTACTCTAAGTGCTTCACGTAAGTGGAATCATATATAAACGATCATATTTATCCTTTTGTGTCTGGCTTATTTCATTTAGCAAAATGTCTTCAAGTTTCATATAATTTGTAGAATGTATCAGAATTTCATTCCTCTTCAAGGCTGAATAATTTTCCATCGTATGCATGTAACACATTTTGTTTATCCAGTCATCATTCACCCGTCAATGGACATTTGGGTAGTTTCCACCTTTTGGCTATTGTGAATAATGTTATAAACATGGGTGTACAAATATCTCTTTTAGACCCTGATTTCAATTCTTCTGGATATATACCCAGAAGTGAGATTGTCGGGTCATACGGTAATTCTATGTTTAATTTTTTAGGAACTGCCCTACTAGAATGTACTTTTTAGCTCAGAAATTCTACGATTCAATGAGGGCCTCTAAGGGCCCATGAAGAAATGTGTCTTTGATGATTGTCCAAAGCAGGGTTGGACATTTGCCCAGGGCTGCCAGGACTTACTCTCAGCACTCAATACAGGACAGATGGCAATAGGGTCTGTTGGAGTAGATTTCCCTCTCCTGTCTGACACTAGCCAGACAGGCACCACTGAAGCCTTTTCTCCCATCTCCCAATTTACTCTCCTTTGATATATTTCAAAGACATGGGATTCAAAATACTGACCCTGCATGAATGAATAAACTGTCATTTAACTGTATAAATATCCTAAATTGAACAGAAAAAGAATAGGAGGAAATGAAACTGGTAATTTGTCTGATAAGAACATTTCCAAAGTATTTTAAAAATCATGTTTTTGAAGTAAAACATAAATTACAATTTTGGGGAAAAATGTAGAACAAACTCATCATGTAAAAATACTCTTGCTTTTGCCTGAAAAAAAAAATGGAAGAAGACATCACAAGCCAGTGTGAACCACTTATCAAACTTTAATTTCATATGATTTGCAAAATATATTTTTATCTTAGACTGAAACTATACTCCCCTGTCACTACCCTATTCAAGTTTAGAAGTTTTGAACAGAATAACAATTATTCCACAACTTTGATGCAGGAAACAGAAGGAAAGAAATTCCAAGGTAAAAAAAAATTAGATTGTCAAAAGTGAAGATGAATTTCTGAAATGACTGTTTGAAATAATAATGAAAATTTCTCAATGTCCGAAGACACTGCTTTAATCATCTTGGTATTCCCAGGGCTTGGTTCTGTAGGTTCTCAGAAATGTGAGTTGTTGAACTAATATGTGCTAAGGAAAGACTACCAAATTTCTCATTTGATGAAGAATCCAGGGCAGGAAGGTAACAGGAAAGAGGACTTTGTCTCATTTTCACTAAGTTCTGTTTATGATATTATTGCCTGAGAAACACATGATTTGATCCGATCTCAGAAGCTGGCTGGCCACTGGCCATATCACATGCACGTGGGTGCAACATCCCCACCCAGAGCAAAAGTACTATGCCTGTTTTCCTGCTCATGGCAAAAATTCTAACCAGTTGTCAAAGAAGCATGACAAATGCTTTTGTTCTGAATCATCAGGATGAAATAAAATTCTTTTGCAAGAGATTGCCTTAATAATGCAAATTAGGGCTTCCCTGGTGGCGCAGTAGTTGAGAGTCCGCCTGCCAATGCAGGGGACACGGGTTCATGCCCCGGTCCGGGAGGATCCCACATGCCGCAGAGCAGCTAGTCCCGTGAGCCATGGCCGCTGACCTGCACGTCCGGAGCCTGTGCTCCACAACGGGAGAGGCCACAGCAGTGAGAGGCTCCCGTACGGCAAAAAAAAATAAAAATAAAAAAAATAATAATAATGCAAATTAAATTCAGAGATGTGAAGGGAAATTTGGTAATTTTATATTTAGAAATATACAAACCATAGGTATAGAAAGTTCTATTTCGGAAAAAAGAAGTCAAAATTATGTATTGGTATATAAACCCATATATTTATATAAATGCAAGGGAGAAAGGTCTGTAAAACTATACATCAACAATTGGCAGTGATTATTTCTGGGTCTAGAAGCGGGATTAGGGTGGGGAGCAGACACTTTTTTACTCCATATACTTCTGTATTATTTTAATTCTTTCCCTATGGGTTTATATTCATGTATTATCTGTATAACTTTAAAAGAAAAAAATCACATACAATGAAAAAGTTGATGTTAGTTAAAGGAGGTAATTTAAATGATGTCTCACAAAATTACCATGCAATGAGGCTAATACTTGTAGTTTCAAACGTTATTTCTCTCTTTTGCCTTCCTGAGTTCAAAAACTTTGCTCTAGGGTGGGCGTGGAGTGGCAATGGGGTAGACATTAGACTGTTATAAGAATATAAACAGTAAGACTAAGGTAAGAAGGAATTCATTTTCTAACTGCCCAAATTGTATTCTACAGCAGAACACCTTGCAAGCAAAGCTTTTGTCTTGAGAAAGGATTTTCTAAATTTCTTTATCTCCCTTTAGTCTATCAACCCCTGAGCATGGAGAACTTCCATTAGAGACCTGTGGTGTGGAGGAGATGGCAGCTATATCAGTCTACAGTTGGTAGGGAGAATACAACACAGAAGTAAAAGAGAAGACTTTCCAGTTCTGGCAGGGCAGATTGTGCAGAGAAGGAGAGAGATAAGTGTGACGTCATCAGAAGTGGGTCCTGACTTCATTATATTTGGACTTCAGCTTGGGAAACGGGGAGTATATTCGATTAAGTATGGTAACATGGAGGGCAATGGTGACCCTTAGGAAGGAGGCCCACTCCTAGATGGCTCTCTGCACCAGTGCAGGGCAGCCAATTTAGTTAAAAGCACAGCTCAGAGGCAAGCAGAGGAGGTATAAGGCTCAGCTCCCATGGGTCACCCTTGTACCTGTAATGGAGTGGACAGGAGGAGGAAGAAGCAGCTGAGGTTCTTGTTGGACAGCTTTTCAGAGAAATCACTGTAGTGGGGAGCTCTGTTCAGCATATAGCAGAGAGAACCGACCCAGCTAGGCTTCAGAGGGGGCCACAGCACCAGTGGGTGCTGAGTTGCAGTCAGATTGCCAGGTAAGAGCTATGCACACAGTGCCTGGAAAATAAGTAACATCACCCTTAACTTTAGCTGAGAGGGTGATAAGCAAGCAAAGGACATTATCACTTAGGCAAGAAGACACTGCCTCTCACTCCGCTACCCACATGCATGATGCTTTTCCACAACCACAAGGAAACAGGACCCACTTCGTCATGCCCCCAAATGTCACATTAGAGAGATAAGCATGGCAGGGGGTAAGAGGAGGAACCTTTATTTCAAATGAAAGGTTGTTTCCTAAACGTACTACTCAAATGATCAGATGGGATTAAATTTAAATAAGGACTCAGTTAATTTCCCCCTTACTAACCACTGGTTAGTTGTTCACGAGGAGTTCTAGACAAAATGATGGTGCATTTTCTCTGCAAAGCTGAGTTGTAATGTGAAATTTTGTCATCTTACAATAAGTGAAAAATAATGATAATGATAGAGAATAAAACTATCCTGATTAAGAAGACCTGGGTAGAGAAAGAAATCTTGTCCTAATAAAAAGAGAGTCTTATTAAGATTCGCACAGCCAAAGGTAGAAGGTGGGGAGTTGACCCAGGCAGGGTATCAGGACATTTTGCATGTGAAGGCTGAAATCTAATCACACACAGTGGACTGTAGTGTCTCTTGGTGCATATATGCTTGTAAATTTCTTACGTGAAAACGGTTTAGATATTGTACCAGCTTGTTGTTTTGTGTTGCCATTAAAGAACAGAGTGAGACTTGCCCATTAACCTTCAGGTGACAGAGACTCTGGGATGCTCTCACAACCAGTGTCTCTGCCCTGAGACAGGGACTGAAAAGCCCATCCCTTCAGAAGCCATTCTAGGGCCAGTTGTTCCAACCCCTCATCCAAAATCCAGTTCTGTTCCATGATGGTGGTGCAGAGCCCAGACTCTGGAGCCAGACTCTTCTCCTTACTAGCTTTGTGTCGTTAGGCAAGTTACATAACCTCTCTGTGACTTAATTTGGAATAATAATAAGAGCATCTATTTCTAAGGGATGTTTAGTGTGATCAACCATCCCTATTTGCCTGGGACTGAGGTGGCTTCTGGGACTTGAAATTTTTGGTGCGAAAACTGGGAAAGACCTGGACAAGCCAAAAGGAATTGGTCACCCTGGTTAACATGAGCATAAAATGGGTTAATGTAAGTGAGATTTTCAGACAGAAGTGTGCTCAGCACAGAGCAAGTACTTAATAATGTTTCTTTGATCATTATCATGATCGTTATTACAACTACGACTATTGTATATGGGGAAAGAAATCAGCCCTCAGCCAGGAGGGCTGCTATAATGCTGTTTTTTTAAAAAAATATATTTATTTATTTATTTATTTTTTTGGCCACTCCTGGCGGCATGCGGGATCTTAGTTCCGCGACCAGGGATCAAACCCGTGCCCCCTGTAGCGGAAGCAGAGTCTTAACCACTGGACCGCCAGGGAAGCCCCAACTATAATGTTATTTTGATTAGAGAAAAGGGAATCCTAATGACCCTTGGAATCTCTAGGTCTCTTAGTGTCCTGAAATTTTCACCTAATTGCTTATTTCAAAAAGAACTTAATACAAAGCTAATATGTGCAGGCTGAAATAAAATTCTATATATACAACTGAAATAAATTTCTCTGGGGACATGACAGAAGAAGATCTAGCAAGAAAGAAGATCCCGTAACAGTGCTTGAAGCCATTCACTTGGTCTCTCCGAAATCCTTCAAAGTTCTAGTACTTCAAGTGGTGAGCAAGTGAGGCTTTTGATGTTGATGCTATTTTGAGGCTCAGTAGCATAGTCATGTAGTAAGAAGACCACCAGGAAGCTCTAAGGAAAGGCTTAACATTTTGCTGTATTCAAAGCATCCTAAGTAAGAAGATGACTTTCTTGCAGGAAAAAATAGCTAACATTGATTGGTTGGTTATTATATGTTGGGCACTGTTCTAAAAGCTTTTTGTGTGTTTTGCCCCTTTATGTTCAAAACAATCCTGTGATGTAGATACTTCTAGTTTAGAAAAAGAATCTGAGACTCAAAGATGTTGTGATTTACTATGTCTGATTCAAGCAGCAACTAATAATAGTTGAAGTCAAAGAGGATTTAATTTATACCTAAGTATTTTCAGTTATATAAATCCTATTATAAAATGTGTATCAATTTCATTTGCACAGTATTTAGACTTGTTGATAGCTTGTTTTCAGATTTGATTGTGTTTTTGATCTGTATAGTACAATTGGATGAGTTATGTGGCACATTCTCATTCATGCTCAAACCTCTCTTGAGGGAAGCCCATGTGATTGACCCATGAAATCCCAACTCAAGATACTACTGTAACCCAATGGGAACCACCCAAACTGAAAGCATAGCAATCAAGGAAATAAGTCAAGGAAATAAACTGCCTCTGTCAAGTTAGCCTGGGAAACCAGAAAGTCTATAGCAGAAGTGAATGTCATAATCATAAAATTATTTTCCTATAAATCAATATTACACATGACAGAGGTCACTATATCTTTGAAAGCCTTAGTTTCATCCATTGCTTCTTTCAAGTTGTGTTTAAGTGTAATTTGTTTCATTCTTATGTGACCTTAAATACAGTGATGATGACATTAATCATCACAGTTAACATTAAACAGAGTCAACGTTTTTACTGTTTCTGGTTAATTAATTATTTCTACCTTCTTTTTCTTATTGCTGTCCAGAGAAGTTACATCATAAAAGAGAGTAGCAATGTCATTCAGCTTCCAGAAACTCAACTTTCTGGTTGTAAATTTGAAACAGCTGGTTATATATTTTGTCCTATAGAGGAAGACAAAAAGATCTATTGAAGAACCAAAGTGAGGGTTAATAGTCGAATTATCCCTGCCTCAGTTGGCTATTTCCCAATAGTACAGCGGGTAACATAAACTTTGGGGTGAGAAGATAATCAACATTCATTCAACAGAGGCTGCAGGAGTGGCCTCTTGCCCTGCTCCCAGAACTCTGGCATCTCAAAAATTTGCCTTAATGCAGGAAATCTGATGCCAGATTCCAGTTAAAAAAATCCTGAAGTACCAGAGCTAGAAGGGTTTTGAATGGTAGTTTCTCTAAGACAGAATTGCAATGGAACCAGTTCAGGAAGCTATTCTTTTCCTTAATATCTTGAGATTCAAATCTCTTAGAAGCATGGCAAAGTGCACAGTTCAATTTCCTCCCATGTATTTAGATTATAATGGCTTCATTTTGAAATTAAAGTATTTCTACACTGACAAGTTTCTACACCGCATGAGTTCAGAGGGTGTCATTCACAAAGGCCACAGTATAAATGGTGCCCTTCTAGAGGTTGGCAATGCAGAGTCCTCACAATGTAGCACAAGTGAGCCTCACTCCTCAGACAGTGTGATTTGGGATTGTATGGAGATCTCTGGAGGAGGCTGACATTTTATTTTAGTTAGTTTCTTCACACTTATCACTTCTTACCCCATTCTCTGTGCTTACGATATTCTTTACTTCTCTCAGCCCCCTGCATGCTTCATGGCCAAGTCCCTGATTTATGACTCAACCAAATCTGACTTAGCTTACTATGTCTAGCCCCTGGAATGCAAGACTGGGGAAGAGAGAGATTTGAGAAACTGCAGGTAACTCTGTTCCAACAGAAAACTGCAAAGGGCCACAGGATACCTCTGACCACAGCCAGCGGCCTTGCACAGCACAGTGAATTTGCACTGAAAGAGAACTGTACTTCTTGTAGTTCTTTCATGATATGTATATGTTCAATGGTAATTAAACCACTGATATAATTGATTACCTGGTAATCAAATAAATAATACAGGCAATAGAAATATGCTTGTACTTTGCACACATGAATAAAAATTATCTGTTCTTAAATTATCTGTTCTTTAAGAACTGCAACTTTATCAACATTGTTCTGGGAGCCTGAGAACATGCTGCCATAAGCACATCAGCTTTTTTATCACAGGACAACATTAGCTCACCCTATAGCACAGCAGCTAATGGTACAGACTCTGCTGCTAGACAACCTGGGATCAAATCTCAGGTCTACCACCAGCAAATTATGTGGTCTGAGGCAAATTTTGTTTTCACTTCCATATTTCAGTTTCCTCATTTGTAATTTAGGAATAATACTTGCTCAGGGTAGAGTAAAGCATTTAAAATGGTGCCTAGCACATTGTGCCTGCTGCTACTATTAGCACAGAGAGATTAACTCAGAACCATGCTATAATTAGTGAGTACCTGCTGCTTATTAAGTATGGAGTTTGTCACAGAATGTGTAGTCATATATATTTTTAAAAATTTTTAATTGTAAAACACGTGACATAAAATTTACCATTGTAACCATTTTAAAGTATATAATTCAGTGGCATTAAGTACATTTATGATGTGAAACCATCACCTCTATCTAGTTCCAGAACTTTTTCATTACTCCAAATGGAAACTCCGTACCTATTAAGTAGCCAATCTCCTTCCCCTTAGTCTCTGGCAACCACAAATCTGCATTTTGTTTCTATGGATCTGCCTATTCTGGATATTTCATATAAATGGAGTCATATATATGTGGCCTTTTGTGTCTGACTTCTTTCATTTAGCATAATGTTCATCCAAGAGGTAACATGTATCAGTATTCATTCTTTTTGATGACTACTTAATATTCCACTGTTGGATATGCTACATTTTGTTATCTATTCAATGTCAATCATTGATAGACACTTTGGTTATTTCCACCTTTTGGTTTTTGTGACTAGAGATGCTATGAACATTTATGCAGTGTATGTATTTGTTTGAATACTTGTTTTCAATTCTTTTGGGTATATACCTGGAGATGGAACTGCTGGATCATAAGGTAATTCTAGGTTTAATTTCTTGAGGGAAGGTCACATATTTTAAACAATGATTTCCTTGGTCTTATAATGTCCAACTTTAAAAACAAAACTGCAGGGACTTCCCTAGTGGTACAGTGGTTAAGACTTTGTGCTCCTAAGGCAGGTGGCACGGGTTCAATCCCTGGTTGGGGAACTAACATCCCACATGACATGCAGCACAGCCAAAAAATAAAATTATAAAAAAACCCTGCCATATTAATTGTGAAAGAGATGTACCTAAATAACGACTTTTGCAGTCACTTTCCTGGTCCCCTGATTGTGCAGACAGATGAGTAGCTACCCTTATGAATAGTATTCAAACAGGAGTCATTTCTGATTGCATGACTGACTGCTCATAATTGCAGAAAAAGGTTATTGTGATGTCATTCATATTTGTGGGTTAATTTCAATATTGTTTTTAATATTTCCAGCCAATACTCCTCCCAAAGTAAGAATAATGAAATATAACTTAAGAAATGAATTTAAAATTGAACTTATCTTTAAGTGACCCCATTGACATGTTTGTTACTTCTCCAGTGAATTTTTGGTAACCACTAGAAAGAGTGCACCTTCCAACAACAGTGATGAGTCTGACTCAGCCCTAGGAGGAGGAACTTGGACACTTATTCAATTACAAAACCTCCAGGGGAAGTTCATTTGGAAGAACTCAGCTGTTTCCTACCATGTACTCTTGATGGTAGCCAAATACAAGTTAGATGTCCAAACAGTAAGGATACAAAACAGTCAACAGCAATATGATCAGAAACAAATCTGGGATATTTTCATAGGAGCTAGTACAATTTGCAGACATGAAAGTAATTTTGAAACTTATATGAATTTTAAATTAAATACACACCTATGTAGATGTGTGTGTGTGTGTGTGTGTGTATATATATATATATATTTTGCATGATGCAAATGTAGTTGATTTCTGGCAATGATAAAGAGTCACTCTGTGGTCACACTGAGTCAGTGGAAGCCCATGTGTTATAAATAAACATTTGGCTCTACCTAGCAGAGATATATCAAAAGTTGTATGGAGGCAAACAAGGCAGGCAAGCCCTGATCCCCTGCAGGTACCATGCCATGTGCTACCAATTACTTTACAATTCTGCAAAATGTATAACAGCAACCAGATTTAGGGCACAGGAAATTTTAGGAAATTTTATTATTAAACTCCACTAAAATGGGTCTGTTCACATGTTTTTCCCCTGAGGAAAGGAGGATGAGCCTAAGATTGTCTACACGTGAGTCATCTACCTCATTCCTCTCTCAGTTGGCATTTCTGAACTAAAGCATTCTGGCCTCACTGTCACCTGATAGCCTTAATAAAACACTCTTAAGAGAGTGATATGTATTTACCAAGAAGTTTGATGATGTCAGATAGGTTGTTGCAAGTTGCACGGGACCTCCACACAGTATATATGTACTGTCTCAAACTTTTTTAAAAATAAATTTACGTATTTTTAATTTATTTATGTTTGGCTGCATTGGGTCTTTGTTGCTGCGCACAGGCTTTCTCTAGTTGTGGCGAGTGGGGGCTACTCTTCGCTGCGGTATGCGGGCTTCTCATTGTGGTGGCTTCTCTTGTTGCAGAGCATGGGCTCTAGGCATGCAGGTTTCACCAGTTGTGGCGCGAGGGCTCAGTAGTTGTGTCTCGCGGGCTCTGGAGTGCAGGCTCAGTAGTTGTGGTGCACGGGCTTAGTTGCTCCGTGGCATGTGGGATCTTCCCGGACCAGGGCTTGAACCCGTGTCCCCTGTATTGGCAGGCGGATTCTTAATCACTGTGCCACCAGGGAAGTCCCTGTCTCTAACTCTTTGATGCTCTTGCAAGAAGTGGCCTTTAGCAACTCCTAACTGAGCCTGGCTTTCCTAAGATGTCCACTAGGAAATCTATTTTGATTTCATAATCATGTATGTGACATGGGAAAACTAGGGAGAATCTTATTTCATTTGCTGCTGCTCAATGAGGTTTTGCTGAATAGAAAGCAACTAATTTTGTGCAGCCAGTTCTGAGATATACGACGAATATGGAAGCTAATTTTAGAACATAATTCTAGACTTAAGGGAAACTCAATACTGTAGGCCACAAGTATAACTGAAAACCTCTGAGGAAGGTATTTTCATATGAACTGTACTCTTAGAGCATAAATTCTGAAAGATGTTAGAGATTAGTTGCCATTGATGCAGTTGCTGTGACAATATGAATAGCTGGTAAGCTTGAAGAAGGTTGATTTCACTTGATATCCTGCATGAGGGAAATATCTAACAACATCATCATCAACAAATACTTTGGAGATTTATCAAGTATGGGGCATTGGGCTGGGTACTGAAACTATAAAAAGACTCATTGAGAGTCTTACAACTTAAAAAGAGATATTAGGAATATACGAATATTAAAAAAAAAGAAAAAGCAATCCAAGGTAAAGTACAAGATGAACAGTACCCACCATCACTGAGGACAGAGAAAGTAACACTTGATCTAGACATGATGGATGGTGGCCCTAGAGAAATGGAGCGGAGGGCACCTAGAGAAGCAATGATGCGGGCAAAGGCATGGAGGGGGGATGAAAATGGCACGTCCAAAAAGGCAGTGTGGATGGACAGACAGCAACAAGGTCATGTATCCAGGGTTGAATCCTGACTCTGCCACCCACTGGCCATATTACTATAGCTATATGACTTTCTCTTTTCTCATCTATAAAATGAGGATGATGATCACTAGATGCTATATGCTTTTCATCAGGATTAAATAAAAACAATTATTCACTTATCCTTTTATTCGACAAACATGCATTATGCAACATAAAGATGCTCAGTAAAATTAGCTATTCTTACCCACAGTGAGTCAACCCATTTGGAAAGAGCAAGTCCATGTGGGAAATTATTAGAGCTGGAAATTAGAAGGATAAGCCACATCAAATACAAATAGCAGTCACCATCAATTTACAGCCCCTCAATACTATCACTGATACAAAGACAAACCAATTGAAGAAATCAAACAATGGTCTATTTCTAATATTTCTCATCTGTACATTGCTTTGTTCAATAATTTACAATGATTCTCTATTTTCTTGTTTGTCTTTAAGAGGGTAGGGGGTTAGCTGTAAAGAAGGTAGTCAAAATAGAAGCTGTAAAAATAAAATCCAAAATATCCAGACATACAAAGGTTAGATTGGGCTAATAGAGCTCCTAATAAAAATTCATTTTTCTAAGCAGTAAAAAAAAAACATATTAAAAGGGGTTTAATACAGTATAGACATAGATTCATAGGAATTTTCAAAAGGTCATTCATTCAACATTTGCTTATTACTGAGCTCCTACAGTATAGACATTGAATATGCAGTAAATGTGCTACCAAGTTTATCTAGTGGATACAAACAATAAAGAATAATGCACAAAAATACAAGCGTGTTAAGTACCATGAAGGAAAAAGAAGACGGAAAAACCCCCAAAGAACAATATGGGAACAGCTAATTTAGACTGGGGTGGGGGTCAGAGAGAGCTGCTCTGAGGAAGTAACGTTTGTGTTAAGATTTCTAGGACAGGCAGGGGTGAGCAAAGTGAAGGGTGAGAGCAGAATGGTCCAGCTTTGGGCCCCGTGGTGGGAAAGAACCTTGGCTATGGGGCTGATGTACACAGTCCTCAAAGACCACGCTGGTGCTGGTAGCCTAGTTTTTTCTTTTTAAATGTGTATAAACCTTGACCACGATAGATGACTTCAAAGCTAACTTGGTCTGGATTACCTCTAAGATCCGTTGGCAACTCTCGGAATAGAACTTTGAAAACTCCATATTTTTGGCTGCAGGAGTAGTCTAATTCTCAAGCATATATAGAAGAATGACTTACAAAAGACCCTCCAGCTTCAAGAGACTGCATTCACAAAGAGCAACTCAAATTCGACCATGAATTTACAAGAAACCATGGGGCTATGCTATGCTCCAAGAATAAAATGGTAATAAAGAGTATAACAAAAGGTGGTAGGGCTTCCCTAGTGGCGCAGTGGTTGAGAGTCCACCTGCCGATGCAGGGGACACGGGTTCGTGCCCCAGTCCGGTAAGATCCCACATGCCACGGAGCGGCTGGGCCCGTGAGCCATGGCCACTGAGCCTGCGCGTCTGGAGCCTGTGCTCCGCAACGGGAGAGGCCACAACAGTGAGAGGCCCGCGTACAGCAAAAAAAAAAAAAAAAAGGTGGTAGAGGTAATTCTATTTCCTTATGAAGTTTATAACTCCTCCTCTCTGCTTGAACCACTTTCACCTGGCTCAGAGTGATATGACCAAAGCTCTTCCTGCAGGTCCAACATGGCAAATGACCACTGTTTTACCTCTCTCTCTGATCTTGCTGAGTCAGCCTTTCCCCAAACACAATTATCACTTAAATCCAAGGGTAAAAGCTGCAGGTCGTCTGCACGTGTCCTTACAGATGGTCCTGGGTATGTGGGTGCCTCAGGTATCCACATTAATGTAAAATCTAGTAGGCGGAGAACCAGAGGACACCGTGAGCAGGCAGCATCTGGTGGGCAGTGATGGCAGAGCTAAAGCTCTACCACCAGGAAGCGTTCACGGTTCCTTGTTCCTAACCCCTGTAGAAAGGAGGGGCTGCCGAATTTGATTTGATTTTAATTTTACCTTCTGCCCAAACTGAAGATCAGTGACCAGGCCCTTCCCCTAATCACCTCTATCAATATTATGACACCTTATGCTCAGTAAAATGCTCTCTGAGAAGCTGCCAGGGAAAAGCCCGAAGTCTGTGTGTATGGGGTCTCAGGGGTGTTTTTTCTTTGACATTCTCAAAGAAAGTAGACCAAACTAAAGAATGAAAGGGATGTGCATGGGAGAAGTAAATGCAAATACAATGAACTGAGACAGGAGACAAGAACATCAAAGAGAGGGAGAAGATAGGAAGATTCATTATGAGAAAAGGAAGTCAAATCAAAGGAAATACAATAATGGGACAGTGTTAGTAATAACACAAGAAATCCAATGTTTTTCCCTCTGAATAGAGCAAACAGGACCTGAATATAACTAGTGTCTGTTTTGGGACAAAAGAGAAAACAGAGCCCCAAAAGGGTCTATCTCAAAAAAAAAAACCAAAAAACAAAAAACCCCAAAAAACTAAGTCAACTTTTTTTTTTTTTTTTTCATCAATTCTCTAAATACTCTGCTGGGAAAAGGAGATGGGAGTTCTTGGCTCAGAGTTACTGAAGCTTGTTATATATGACCCCAGTGACCCTTGAAGTTTGCATCTGTCACAACAGAACACACGGCTTCCTAACACACTGCCTTTGTCTGCCAGACTCATGCAGGGCTGTGGAGTGAGACACCCGAATAAGCCCATCTGGCGCCACAGCTACCAGCCTCCCTCAGTCTGAGCTTCCTTCTGTGGAGAGAGACCCAGACTTGCAAATCTGCACCCAGAAGCCTCCTTTCTGCCATTTCTTGTCTTCCGACTTTCTGCCCCTTCCTTCCTCACATGATGGAAACTCATCAATGGGTACAAGAAGTGACCCTGCAAATATGAGCAAATTGTTCCCTTGGGTCTCAGAAAGAAGGTTGAAGGGAAAGAGTTTCAGAATAACTTAATAGCTCTAAAAGCACTAGCAGTTAAACTGCTAGTTCTTGTTGGCACTATTCTTCTCATTCCAAAAGCCCACTGAATACCAAAACGTTTATAGTTGGAGTCAAGACCTCCTCACCAACCCTCATCCAATTACTTTGAGTTTTACAAATAAGCTAAGTGTGGCAGCTCTGACAGTGACTGCATCAGGTTCTGCCCAACTTTCCTGAGAAGCAGTTTGCTGCCTCCAACCCTACCTAGATCACGAGAGCTCAGCAGAACTGTACAAGATCCCTCTCATGTGGCACCTCCCTTGGACCACAAATGCTATTACCCAGGCACTGTTTACTGCCAAGTTTGCATCTCCTTTACTTGGCCAAACCTTTTGTTGACATCTTTTGTCTGCTGTCTTCTCCATTCTCCTAAGTTTATGCCTTTTAATTCCTTTATTGTGATTTATGTGGCATTTTAGTGGCAGTGGAGATAAACGTGTTCAACCAACCATGTTTACTGGAAGTCTTGTGTGTATAGGGGATGGAGGAAGGGTCAGAAACCCTTAAACTGCATCTAAACTCTAGGTGAATGTGACAGCCAGTAAAAATTGACTGTCTAGAACAAGCCTCGATAAACTACAGCTGTTGGTCAATTCTGACTCACTGCTTGTATAAATAAAGTTTTATTGGAACTCAGTCATGCCCATCCATGTATATATTACCTATGGATGCTTTTACACTACAGTGACAGAGTTGAGTAGTTGTAGCAAAGACCTCATCGACTGTCTCTGTCCAAAAATATTTACTACCTGGCCTTTCACAGAAAGTTTGCCAACCTCCAGTCTAGAATGCAAGCTGGTAACAATGATTAATATTGCTAGGCTTGATGTAAATATTTTTCTATGTTTCAAACTCGTTTGAAGAATGTTAAAGTTTTTTAAATTATTACATTTAATCTTAGCCTCAAGGGGAATGCTGCAGCCAGGAAAGAAATATATTTTACTAAGGTATGGCAAAAAAATATCCTTTTAAAGAAAGGTACTGATCTAGATTCAATATCTTGTATCCGATATAGCTGTGAGGTAAATGTTATTCATAGAGGGAAATCTGACAATTCTTCACATACTAAATTCATGTTAGTTGACTAGCAGGTCTGTTGTTTCCGGTGCTTCAACAAAAATATTCCATTTAGAGGATTATCCTGCTTAAATCTTGTAGCAAAAGGTAGTTATAATTACACATTGCTGGCTTAAATTGTACTTTTAAATTAGTCCACAATTTTCAAACCCAAATGTTCACCATCTGATTAAAAAGTGAATCATCTTTGAAAAATAGCCCTTCCCAAAAAGGTCAAAATATTTTCCAATATAGTCCTGGAAAGAAATACATAAAATTTCTAACAGTGGTAAAATGGTAAGATTAAGGATGCTTTTCTTTACTCCTTTCTATATTTTGCAAATTTTTACAGTGAACATTATGCTTTTATAACTGTAAAAAAATTAACTTCTCTAGGAATTTTTTCCGCTAGGAAATGGATTAGAATTGGGTTGTGCTATTGGTTGATAAATTCAATTAATCTACCAGCTGTCACAAAATTATCACAGTGGGCTAGACTTCTGAAGGATAAGTGATGAATTAAGTTTGTTTTATACATAAAATAGTTTCAGGCAATCATAGTCTCAGAGGTGCAAAATACTCAGAAACTAAGAACTGTGTCTGAAAAACATCCATTGGATATAAATAAATAGGCAGCTTTCTCCAGCTCACATGTCCCATTTTTAGTTTGAAGAATAAGATCATTTTCCCTGCAGGTGACACAGGCTGTGGAACTGTACTGGGGAGAAGTCTTCACCTCGTCCACTGCTCAGCCCATGCCTTTCCTATATACGGGCGGGTGGGGCACTGAGGGGAGTTACACTGTGCCCTCACCTACCTCACTCCTTTTTTCCTACAGATGAAAACCCACATGTGATTAATGTCCATGATAGCTGGAGCCTGCAACATGAATACTGATTGAATTTGAGTAAAAAATACTGAAAGCTTTTAAGAGTAATGCTTTTTAAATGCATATCTCACTTAATTCTCAAATATGCAATGAATCGGCCATTGTTGTGGAAGAGAGACTCCTGGCCCCAACTCTGGCTGCCTGAGCCCATGCTTCTAACAGCTCTACCCCACAGCCCCACTCCTGCACTTTCCCCTCTAACTGCATGAATAACTATAAAGAAGCTCATTTATCTAAATAGAACTAACAATGATCAGTTTTCACTAATTCAGTATTTTCTTCAATCTCTCAAATGTTTTGAAAAATACCACGTACACATTGCCAGCAAATGATTAACCATTTTGCCTCTTTTTTTTTTTTTTTTTTTTTTGGTGCTAGGCAGGCCTCTCACTGTTGTGGCCTCTCCCATTGCGGAGCACAGGCTCCGGACGAGCAGGCTCAGCGGCCATGGCTCACGGGCCCAGCCGCTCCACGGCATGTGGGATCTTCCCAGACCGGGGCACGAACCCGTGTCCCCTGCATCGGCAGGCGGATTCTCAACCACTGCGCCACCAGGGAAGCCCCCATTTTGCCTCTTTTTTAATGCTGAGTTTGAGATCTAATTTCTTTATTTGTGGCAGTCTCTGTGGGTTTTCAACCTCTTATGTTGCATAACAACACAATGAACTTTTCCTAATGAAATATCGGCTATCAACCTAACCGTAAGCGAAAAGTCACATGCATGTGAAAGCCCACTTGACGAAAAGAGATTCAGTCGCACATTAGTCGTACACACGGCATTTACTAGGTCAGGTTCTGGGCAGGCCTGTTCCTGCTCTTCATTTGTTGGTTCATTTGTCTGTTCATTCATTCATTCACTCATTCATTCAGCCATGTGTGTTGAGCACCTGCTTTGTGCCTGGCACTGTGCTGGGCACTGGGGTAGAGAGGGTCCAGAGCCTGTCAGGCTGTAACAAGATATAGACTCAGACCCCTGTGCTGCCTGCCTCATCTCAGTTGCTGGGGCTGGAGTGATGCCCCACTCCAGCTCCGTTTCTGGGACTCCAAACCCTGACACTCTCTCACAAGGTGTGTGAGAGTGGGGGATGTTAGATAATGGTTATTGAAACCAGTGCCCTAAAAGCTAACGTATTGGAAACCTAAAAAAAGGCACCCTGAGTCCTACTCTAGGGCCCAAGGAATCTCTTCAGGCTCCAAGTGGTACTCCTGTCCCACCCTGGACCTGGTCAAGGCCCCCATGGGCTGAGAAGACCATAGCTGGTGACCCAGGCTTCTGCTTACCCAGCTGGGAACTTCATGCAAGGGTAGAGAAAGGCTCCAGGAATCCCTTTTTCAGGGCACAAAGAAGCAGTTTTGGAAGGTCATTCATCTGATGAAGGCAGTGATCTGTGACTTGAGAAGGCTTAAGCTGGCTGCAAGGACTGACTCCAGCTGGACACATTGCTGCAATGGATTTCTTTCCCTGGTCAGCTGCCCACCAAAGATGTCAACCTTGCCGGTCCTCCCGGGCTGGTGCTGTCAAGCACTGGGCCCTGCACGGGCTGAGCAGGTGTAAAGGCAGCTGAGAGTTCCACTTGCTCTTTGGATACTGAGAACATTCACTGGGGACAGCCCACCGCCACACCACCCTTTAAGTTCTTGTGTCTCCAGACACTCACCTGTCTGGACAATGTCAGCCCCTTCTGTTTGGGGGAAAGGGACAAAGAGTGAGAACATAAATAAATTATTTGCTAATAGAAATTATTTGAGGCTCCCCCCAAGAAGGTGGTGATGGTGATATAGGCTTTGGATTGGAAAAAAGAAGGGGAATTCTTCTCAGACACTTTAACTGATTTATTGTACCTAATCATTAATTTATCACAGGGGTGGTTCCAAGCCCACCTTGAGTAGAATGACCAGTCCCTATCTCCCTGTACAAACCTTGCCCTCAACCAGCTGATTCTATGATTCCATGTCGTCATGTTTTTTTTGTTTGTTTGGTTTTTTTTTAAACGGTAACTGAGATGGAAGAAAAAGAGTGTGACCAAAACCAGAAAAAGATCCTTGTCTTCAAAAGTCAACAGGGTCAACATTTCAGCAATCTGGGTACGTTTCTTAACTATCAGCAAAAGTCATTTCTTGATGAGATTTTTATTATCAGTAAAATACTTCATATGGATCAGAAGAGTTTACCAAACCATATCTTGATGGATTAAGTGAAAATGAATTTGAAACACATGGATTACATTTCCTTAAAATGTGCATGAGTTTGAAAGTTAATAATAACAATGCTTGAATAAAAAGCATTTGGGAATTTCTTAAGCCTCAAGAGTTTGAAAAACCAGTTTCTCAGTAGGACTTAAATAGGTACCCTTACCCATTAAGTCACTATAATTTACATTAAAGGTATTCACAGGTAACACTGTAACAAACCAAGGATGGCGATATGCTATCATTTTATTCTTTGCTTTGGAAATTGTTTCATGTTTTAGTGCTTTAAATTCTCAAATAAACCCTTAAATTTATATACATACTAAATTACTTTAAGAAGACAGAATAATTCTTCTTGCTGTCACACATAACTTAAAAATCCACAATAATCCAGGGAATGCAAAGTTAACCATGACAAAATTTCTGGAAGCATTAACAAACATCTTAAGTGTTCAATGTACATTTGACATTGGAATTATGGAGAGGTCGTACAATATCAATGTTGTAAGAATATAAAGGATGCCTATGCTTGTCTTGATTCTTTTACTATAGATTCCATTATTTTTAAGAGTTCAAAGGCTTTGTTAAAAAAACCAATCAATCAAACATAAAACCCCAGGGTATAATTGTATTTATGAAGTGGTGTTACTGTAAAATAAAAATTCAGTAGAAAGACATGATAGGGGATACAGGAATAGTCTTAACTGTCTACTTTTACTGGAAAAGATAGCTTTATTTAAATATTTTCAAGGTTCTTCTTAGAAAAGCTTAGAAAAAATGATATAGATTTAGTAGAGAAAAGATGGTCCAAAGTACAATGACATCAGTTCCAACTAAAAGGAATGAAGGGACTTCCCTGGTGGCGCAGTGGTTAAGAATCCGCCTGCCAATGCAGGGTACATGGGTTCAATCCCTGGTCTGGGAAGATCCCACATACCTCAGAGAAACTAAGTCCCTGTGCCACAGCTACTGAGCCTGCGCTCTAGAGCCTGCAAGCCACAACTACTGAGCCCACATGCCATAACTATTGAAGCCCATGCACCTAGAGCCCATGCTCTGCAACAAGAGAAGCCACTGCAATGAGACACCTGTGCACTGCAACGTAGAGTAGCCCCCACTCGCCTCAACTAGAGAAAGCCCGCATGCAGCAATGAGGACCCAACACAGCCAAAAATAAATTAATTAATTTAAAAAAATAAATAAAAGGAATGAAGGCCAAGTGGATTAACCTGTAAATATCAATGATAGGTGTATTCACATACAGATACTTGTCTCAACCCATTTTTCAAGGTTTTGCGATTTGGAAAGCATACATTGCCTCCAGCATATTTTTGCTTAATTTTAGTTCTATGCATATTTTAAGAGAATGTAATCCAAATGTTTCTAACTCATTTACACAACTTGACTAAGCATCATTAAAGACATATTTGATACCCAAGGTATTCTGCAGTTATTAAAATTACCTTCCATGAGGAACTAAATGCCATGTTCATAAAAAGTCAGAAGGTCACATAGTACAAATTCAAACATATACCAAGGAGTAGAGTTTCCGGGCTTCCAAGCTTATTCTTCCTTTTTAAAACTCATATCCTGTGAGAAGAATCAAAGAACTGGAACCACAAATTCAGAGCCATAAACAGTCCAAATGACTGAGCCCCATATCCATGAGTGTCCTTGTGACAAAAACTCATCTCCTCAATTAAGAGGTAAGCATTAAATGAAGAGTCAATTAATTAAATCACAAAGTCACTGTAAGGAAGAAAATTATATTCTCTACTACTAGGACACTATGGAATTTCTCATTCCTGCAGCAGTACTGCTTCTTAAACTTTAATGTACATATGAATCACCTGAGGGATCTTGTTAAATTGTAGATGCTGATACAGTAGGTCTAAGATGGGCCTGTGAATCTGAATTTCTAAGTCCCCAGGTGATGTCAATGTTCTTGGTCCATGGACCACATTTTGAGAAACAAGGCTCTGTTGCAGAGCTTCTGAGCCATTACTGATATTTGGGGCTGGATAATTCTTTGTTTTAGTGGTGGGGGCGTCGGGGGGCGCTGTCCATTCACTACAGGATGTTTTGCAGCATCCCTGGCCTCTACCCACTAGATGACAGTAGCACCTACCTCACCTCCCCAACCAATAGTCCCCAGTCTGGGCCATAAGATTGCCTCCAGTTGAGAACCACTACTCTGTTGTTGTGTTTAATGGTTAACTGCTTGTTGCATAATGTAAATACCTTTTTTGATGATCTAGATTCACTGGGCACAGCCTTATCAACCAAATAAATAAACAGCTTTCTTTTTTTCCCCCATGAGCAATTATCATACTTTTACTTATGGATGCTCCAGACTTTTTTAAACTAATTTTATTTCCCTCCTTACTATGGCCACTAGAATGCTCAGAAATAAATTTTCAAACCACATTTAGAAACTGTGAAAATTTCCAGGGATACAGTTCTGAGAAATAACTCAACTACTGGATTTATTTCTATATGTTTGTTTTGTTCCCCTCAAATTCAGCAAATTATGTCTTTTTATTTTATTATATATTTTTGTAGGCTCCTTTCTACACAATTTGAAATAAAATTGGTTTCTTTTAAGTAAGGTAAACCAAACTATTTGAATAGAAATAGACCAGCTAGGACAGACACAATGCATTAATTTACTGATCATGATTGGTCATTTGCTATTTGATAGCTACTGATAAATCTGGGCAGATAGTGAGACAGGCCTCAAAAGTATTGAACAATCAACTAACTATACATCAATTTAAAAAAAAGGTAGGGCTTCCCTGGTGGCGCAGTGGTTGAGAATCCGCCTGCCGATGCAGGGGATACGGGTTCGTGCCCTGGTCCGGGAAGATCCCACATGCCGCGGAGCAGCTAAGCCCGTGAGCCATGGCCGCTGGGCCTGCGCGTCCGGAGCCTGTGCTCCGCAACGGGAGAGGCCACAACAGTGAGAGGCCCGCATACCGCAAAAAAAAAAAAAAAAAAAAAAAAAAAAAGGTAAAAAAAGTATTTAACAATCTGGCTTATTTTCTCCCAACAAACTATTATAAATTGACGGATACAGATAGCTGGACAAAGCACAGAAAATTAACGTAAAAGAAAAATGTTTAACTTTATGTTAGAAATATAAAATTAGCAATAAACTTGAGGATGATTAAAAATGTGGCCAAAAGACAAATATCATATGATATCACTTATATGTGGAATCTTAAAAAAAATGATACAAATGAACTTATTTACAAAACAGAAATAGACTCATAGAAAACAAACTTACGGTTACCAAGGGGAAAGTGGGGGGAGGGAATAGGAGTTTTGGATTAACAGATACACACAACTGTATATAAAATAGATAAATAACAAGGACCTACTGTATAGCACAGGGAACTATATTCAATACCTTGTAATAACTTATATGGAAAAGAATCTGAAAAACTATATATATATAGTTTATATATAAAACGGAGTCACTTTGCTGTACACCTGAAACTAACACAACATTGTAAATCAACTATACTTTAATAAACAAACCAAAAAAAAGTTGTCAAATAACGAACGTTTTACATTTTGCCAGCTCTGACATAAGACAATTAGAATTAATTTAGAAAATAAGGCACCTTAAAAAAGGACCTTAAAAATGATGCAGCTGAGTGCTTTTCAAGTTTCTTTAAGCTGTGGAATTCTTGGTTTAAACACCTATCAGGAAGACCAACATGTAACACCAGCTACGTGAGAGGGGCTCTGTTTGCAGGGCAGGGAAAGAAGGATGGGGTGTCCGAGGCCCTTTGAAGGGGCCCCGATGGTCTTCAGGGAGCACAGGTTGAAATCTCATGACCTTGTAATATACTCTTGGGATAAATGTGAGGAACTGGTGTCACAGGAGATCAAATAATCTGTTGGAGGAATTGGAGCTGCCCAACAGCAGAGTTAGGACCTCAATCAACTCAGTTCTATAGACTCTGGGCAGACAGGATTCTGAGGAGTCTGGAGTTATCACCTGGGTCCAAGTTATCAGCATGTCTCTTTATTACTGAAGGGAGTTACAAAATTGTTGTTACAAAACTGTTACAAAATTCTAAACCTTGCAGAAATGTATACTTTAAAATGTGCAAGTTTCTCCTTCCCTCTCCTCTTTTTCTGTACTCCCATCACCAGTTTGATTCTTCAGAGAAAACTGATGGTGATAGTTTGATGGGTGCCCTTCTAGAACTACACACACACACACACACACACACACACACACACACACACACACACACACAAATATAAATCCTTTTCTTTGTCCTTGTTCTTCTTAGCCAGCTCTATTTCTACTTTTTTCATGGCACTTATCACTTTCTAACATCCTCCATACTTTATTTATCATGTCTATTATTTATTGTATGTCTTTTCCTACTAGAACAGTCTCTGTGAAGGCAAGGATATTTGCCTGTTTTGTTCACTGATGTTTCCCAGTTCCTAGAATGATGCTGGCATGTGGTAGGCACTCAGAAATATTTGTAGAATTAATGGGTGAATTAATAGGATTAATAGGAAGAGCACAGAGGATTTTTAGGGCAGTAAAACTAGTCTATATGATACTACAATGGTAGATACATCCAAACAATGGAATATTATTCAGTACTAAAAAGAAATGAGCGATCAAGCCACAAAAAAGAACATGCAGGAAGCTTAAATGCATATTACTAGGTGAAAAAAGCCAATCTGAAAAGGCTACTTGGAAATTAGGGGTTTTGATAAGAGAAACAGAATCAGTTTCTGCAATGGCATTACGTCTCCTGAATTTGTGGCCTATTTTAATGATGGCATAATTGATAATTGATGTGAATATTTCATCGAAAAATGAGTATTTTCCATAAACTTTTTTTTTTTTTTTTTTGCGGTATGCAGGCCTCTCACTGTTGTGGCCTCTCCCGTTGCGGAGCACAGGCTCCGGACGCGCAGGCTCAGCAGCTTTGGCTCACGGGCCCAGCCGCTCCGCGGCATGTGGGATCTTCCCGGACCGGGGCACGAACCCGTGTCCCCTGCATTGGCAGGTGGACTCTCAACCACTGCGCCACCAGGGAAGCCCATAAACTATTTTTTAAAGTCCACTGAATCTTTTATTATGAAAAGAAAAAACTGCCTTTTATAATTTCTTACTGGTCTCTAATGTGGATAGGTCAAAAATGATGACAGAGGAAACCCAGGGACCTGGTATGCTTTAATTAGCTCTTTTTCACTGACCCCAAGTGGGTCTGCCAATATGTGACATGAGGCTCTGTCTGCTTTAGACAGACTCATCTGCTCTTTGTAAATATGCATCTCTATGGCAATGGACTGTAACACAAATAAATGCCACCAAATTATCAAACGCCTGAATTCCTGACTGCCAACTGTGTGATTGCCTGCGTTTTTGGAAAAACATTTAGAAATCCTCCATCATCTAAAGTTTGATGGTTAATGTGGAGCAAACAAGAGGAAACCATCTTTTTTCCACACCTCCCCCTTTCCTCTGTCATATCAAAACCCTTTACCCAGCCATATAATCTCTTTCCAGTTTCCTGGCTACCAGTTCTTCAACAACACAGCTCACAAATATAGATTTGCTCAGTTTCTAAATGAGATTTGATGATATCTATTTTGTTTCCATTTTGTTTCCCTACAGGGCACATACTGCCAGTTTCATAATGAAAGTAAATTTAAAAAAATAACATTCACTTTCCTGAAATTTGGTTTGTGGCAAATTGGATTGGAACGTACTCTTCTGCTGGGGACCATCAGTAGCTCAGGACCATTTTGTCCACCACTGTATGCTTTGGAGTAAAGACAGTCCCCAAACAACAATAACAGAAGACTGATAATAATCTCTGAGTATGAGCTTCCCTAAAAAAAAGATAAAAAAATACTCACCACAGACATAAAAGTATAATGCCATATAGCCTTCTATTTTACAAATAATACATTTAGAAGAATATGAAATATGTCACAGAGGACTACTTCTGCTCCTAGCTATCTCTTCCTTCTCTTCCTCCTCTTTCTTCTTTTTTTTTTTTTTGCAGTATGCGGGCCTCTCACTGTTGTGGCCTCTCCCATTGCGGAGTGCAGGCTCAGTGGCCATGGCTCATGGGCCCAGCCGCTGCACGGCATGTGGGATCTTCCCGGACTGGGGCACGAACCCGTGTCCCCTGCATTGGCAGGCGGATTCTCAACCACTGCGCCACCAGGGAAGCCCTCTTCTTCTTTTAATGTGGCTACTTTTAGGGCGAGATATACTGCAAGGCACTCCTATGCATTTTTTGCTCAATTTATGTACTTACTTTTGCTTCTGTTTATTTATTAGCACAGTCCCTTTAAATCCATTAGACACATACCCAAGGTGGACTCTATATTAGAGGAACTAACCATTTCAAGAGTTTAGTTGACTCATTTCATTTACTGACAGATAATTTCTCCCAATTTCCATACAAAACGTGCTTATCAATCTCACTTTGCACTGTTTCCTAGCTGGATGAATAAACACCTCATCCATAGATAATATCAGGTAAACCAAATGCAAGTATGCAAATAAGCAGCACACTTCTTTGTCCAATGGCACAGTTAGGGCATTTTTCTTTAGTCATTTATTTGAAATGTGCAAAGAAAATCAAACTTTTTATTTTTTAATAAGGAAGAGCTTGTGAAACTATAATTAATGAGAAATAAAGTTATCTGATGCCCTCTAGTAGAACAAGTTAGGTTGTGGATTTAAGTGCATAACATCCTTACCAGTGACATGGTATCTGTCTAGGCCTTGCAGCTACTCTTGGCTGGGGATGAACAAGGGCAGTGACTTGATGTTAATTCTATAGAGGAGTTCAGAAGGGGTCTTTGCAAAAGGACTTGTAGATCTTCCTTTAGCCATATTATTTGGGTGTTTCTCATGGGCCAATGTAGATTACAGAAAGCAGGATGTGTGTGGCAGGAGAAAGTGAAGGGGAGAACACTGCCACCATCTTACCTGTCTTCTTTTGATTCAAATCCACTCTGGAGAAATGGGAACTGGTGAGTAGGTCATCCAAGATAAATTCCAAAGCACCAAGAAAAATTCTCTAGAACACTTTTTCCCTAACAAGTGTTCTCCAAACGAGTTCAGTGGACCACATCGGTGAAATGAGGTTCCAGAGAATTTGTGACATCTTCCTATTTTGTTGTTTTCCCTCTCAAATTGTGTGGAAAAACTTTAGGATTTTTCTCTACCTGCACATCTTACAACTCTTCCCATGGGTAAATGATTCTAATCCTAGGATTAAACCAATCTATTCTAAACAAGAAAGAAACCTCCCCCAGAACCATTAAGTGGATCAGTGTTATCATTATCCTCCAGATTGGACCAACTGAGGAAAAAGAGGTAAAGGACTGGTGTGGGCTTTGTCTCCTCGGTCATCCCAATATGAGGCTGGACTTGACAACATGCAAAGTTTCAATAAGGAAGCCTTATTTATAATTAATTATGAAAACAGCACCTGCTTCTTGATATTTACAATGAGCTGTATTTTATTTTTGTATATTCTCATATCTGTTCGAGTCAAGAAAAATCAACTCATGTGGGTCTATTAGAGAAAGGACCACATTACCAGCTTTAAAATTAGCTTTCTGCAAGTCAGCCTTGCTGATGTGCTCTACAGATGGGATGTATTTTCACCCAATCAGGAAATACTTCAAAGCGAACCAAGGCAGCATTGATGGGTTCTTGTAAGATTTTATATCTTCCTTTATAGAACTCCAGTGATAGGCCAGATTTTCAAGGATTTATTTCAATATCATGTGCTTTGTTTTTAACCTCTAAATCATTTTTGTTCACATAAATGAATACCAGTGATTCAGATTTTTAAAATACCCTTCGGCAGATGAACAAAATTCCTTTGGTCTTTTATGTAAATATAATCAAGCAGATATTAGACTATTACTCTGCACATGAATACATAACTTTCAGTGGCTGGCAAACCTGCTCCTACGCCAGAGGTCAATGGAGCCCAGGAGAGAATAACTGAGTAGGGAATAACAGGCTTTCATACCCAAAATGAACTGCTGACTCAGCTTCAATAAGACCTGGGGTTTGACAATTTTTCCAGATATGATGATAGATTTGTGCTGATCTATTGCCCATTGCCTGTTCCCACTGCGATCAATATCATGCAGTAATAAGATGGCTGACTGAGGATAAGAATGCTATTTGTGACTTGATTCACCACATACTGAATTCTGCTGTACAGTGACTATGAGGCTCCTATTCTTTCAACATATTTTATTACTGAAGTATTATGTTGAACCATATGAAAGTGATGTTTTTGTCAGTCAAAATAAGGAAGTTGAACATCAGTTTTTTTCATATGATTCAAACCAATACAAAAAGAACTTCTTTAAAGGATTGTTTTGTCATGTCCTTTTAGCACGGACTTTGTAACATCAGTCTAAAATTATTCTTAATTCTTTGTTGTTGTTCTTGCTCTTATTTCCTGCTGGCTTGTTTGTCTTTTTAATATTGTGGAAGTGGTTTTTATGGTTCTCCTCCTTGTTTCTTGATTACTTTGCATAATTTAGCAAGAAAGACTAAATATCCCTCTTTTATACCAACAACACATTAAACAGAACACAAATCCTAAGCCTAAGTCTTTCTTCAATAAATTTTTAAGGAAAGAAACACAATATTGTTGAGCCAAGTGATCTCATGACAATAAGCAAAACTGTGTCAGCCAGATGACTGCTGGAGTTTTGCTGAGTGGTTTACACAATCTGAAATAATAACAATATGTCCCCTGCAGTCAGTACCAGTCCCTTCTTCATGGATGTATTTACAGTGAGTCATATAAATCTTCAATCCCTCACTCATATCTCAGTGCAAGGCATTTCCCAGGAACTTCCAGGAAATTACAAAAGCATGAATGAATCCAAAATGTCAACTTAAAAAAATACATTCTCAGTTCTAGGCCATGCTTGGTAGAAAACATGAAAAGAAAAAACTTTTTTTTTTTTTAAGTAAAGATGATGGATTCATTCAATATTTTGGGGAAAAAACCCAAGTCACCTAGTTAACTCTCAAACTCCCAAAAGAATTCAAGGCCATAAGAAATATCATTTTGACAACTAGATGCTTGAAGTAACTCTGCCAGACTTCTTTCACATTTTCACAAGATTAAACCTCACCGTATAGTACATCTTTAATGATTTAAGCTAAACTTAAAAAATAAAAATAGAAAACTATTCCAGTGGATGAAAATGTATCTAACTTTATATTTGCTACAGACGTCCTCTGTCAAACTGGGAAATTCACTTAACCTTTCTTATATTAATTTCTTATAATTAATTATATATAAATTCTCCAACATGTGTGTTAAATACATAGGTAATTAGTGAAACATGCAATTGTTAAGAGTTTGTGTTAATTGAGTCTTATTGATTTTAGCCATTCTCAAGTCCTGGTGTACTTAATTATCCAAAACTTATATTGAATATGAGCAATATCACTTTTATTTTTACCATTTCAAAAAAGAGTTTTAAGAAGGCTAATCAATAAATTAATGTAAACACTTTTGAAAATGTCAGATTCCCTAGAGATCACCACACTAAGTGAAGTAAGCCAGAGAGAGAAAGACAAATATCATATGGTATCGCTTATATGTGGAATCTAAAAAAATGATACAAAATGAACTTATATACAAAACAGAAATAGACCCACAGACATAGAAAACAAACTTATGGTTACCAAAGGGGAAAGGGGGAGGGAGGGATAGATTAGGAGTTTGGGATTGACATATACACACTAATACATATATATATGATGGATAAACCAACAAGGACCTACTGTATAGTACAGGGAGCTATACTCAGTATTTTGTCATAACATATAAGGGAAAAGACTCTGAAAAAGAATATATGTATATACACACACACACACACACATATATATATGTATAACTGAATCACTTTACTGTACACCTGAAACTAACACAACATTGTAAATCTACTATACTTCAGTCTTTTAAAAAAGAAAATGTCAGATTCTATACAAACATGCTAAACATTAATATTTGTCATTACAAAATGCTTGAACCGCCCTTTTCCTTTGGTAGCATGAGAATCCACTTTCCTCTGATATGGAGTGGGAGAAGGAAATAGAAAGTAGAGTATGGAAAAACCCTCCTAGTACCTAAACATGAAAGGGGATGATGGTCAGTGGGTGGGTAAATATAAATTGGATTCCCCATCCTTCAGCTGTGTTTCTTTCTGGAAGAGAGGCTGCCTGGCTTTTTCTATGCTTTCTATGAGAGCTGAAACCTGTGAAAGGATGTCATGTCCTAGGAGTGGGCAAGGACCTTAATCTAAATCTCAAGGGAAGAACACGGCTGCTGCTCAAGAGTGATTGTAGGAAAGATCTAATTAGCCCGAGAGTGCCTTCAGCCATCCACACCTACTCAACGCACTACCAGAAGGGTAAGCCTGGCCTGGGCACTCTGCCATTTTAGTACCTGTGTCTCCAACCTATCATCTTTCCTGGGGCCAGGACTAGGGCACACATTTAAAGGAGCACCAGAAAATTTAGTAGTCAAGATAAATAATATTTTTAAAAATCAAAATTAATACAAAAAGTCCATGATAAACAAAATATCAAAACTGTAAATAAAGACACGCTCAATATTACTACTTACCTCCTTTTGCCTCAGCTCATTATGGCTTAGCAAGATGTTGTTACTAATTCTGACTTTACTTGAAATTTTACTGAGCTTTTTTGGCATCTCCTTAAATCGGGCACCTCAGAGAAGTTCCAGCCCTGACATTCTTTTCTTACTTTGTTGTTTTCTGAGTAGCTCACACTCTCACTGGCTCCTGACCTTAGATCACCTCCTGACTATGGTTTCAATCTTTTCTTTCGATAGTCTAACCTCCAAGAGATCAGGGAGTGCGTCTGTTTGGTTCATAACTGAACCTTTGGCACAGCGCCTGGCATACGGTAGCTGCTTCATAAGTGCTTGTTGAATGAACAGAAGGAAAATCTCTTGGAGCTCGATGCTGCCCATAGCTTTCTTGCATGATTATGTGGATGGAAAATGCCTCTGGTTGGACACCTACCCCAGAGCCTGTTTTGGGGGCCACATATCCCTTTCCAGAATTTTCCTGAACACTATGGATGGGAAACCAGAAACAATATATTTTGAGGTTTGAAAAAATCAGAGCTGGTAGATTTAGGTAGATTCAAATGGAATCAAAAAGATGATTAAACTTACTGGGGAAAAAAAGCAATTAAAATAATGTAAGGGTATTTTCAAATTATCTGTTTTGCAAAAGATCCAGAAGGCTATGGTGATTTACATTACTGGAGATTTATTTATTTGTTTGTTTTTTCTAGCGATACCTGCAATTTCTTAAGTTTGGTGAGTTCAGGTCACTTACCTTCAATGGTACACTGGTCAGGGACTGGAATCTTCTTTCCCATTTCCACAGCATATGCTTTCACTTTACTGAGGTTTTCCTTTAAGTGCAAGTAGAGCTTATCATGGTATTCTACAGGCCTTGAGGTTGTATCTGGAGTTTCTTCCTGATAGTTTTCTTTAACTGTTTCTGGCAAATTCTCAGATTCTATATGTATAATACTGGGGTGTGAAACTGAAGAATTTACCAGTTGTGATCCATCAGTGTCTCCCTTAAAGGGCGACCTGTCATGTCCTTGGCCAAGTGGGTCTATTTCTGAAAGAGAGATGCTGGCTGGCGTATCTCCACTCTCTACAACTTCCCCATCCTCTGAACTCAAGTCATTCGTTAGCGCGGTGTGCAAAGCCAAACTCTTTGACCTACAATACAAACAAAGGGAAGGCTGAGGCAGGTAAAGAAGCTGGGCTACCGTTTACTGACAAGGAAAAGAAAGAATAATAACACTGGGGCAAAAGTTACTTCCTCTAGTGTGTGAAACTGAAAATTGGTGCTATTAACAGAATTTGATAAAGCATACACATTATGTAATAAGCCAAACCTTTGTAGATCTAGGCTACCTCCCAAAACAAAGATTTAAAAATCAGTTTCATGGCAAAACTGGCTGGGAAATGGTGAACTTACGTATTTATATTCTTTTTTCTACTTTTGCTTCTGCTTTTCATCAGAAATCAAGAAAAGCTTTTGACAGTCATTCTCAATATCAGCATATTTATATTTAAGAAGTGTTTTTAAAAAATGAACCATAGGTTTGTGACTTTTATTTGAATTCTCCTTTTAACATAGCGAGCTTCTTTGGATCACGAAAGCACTGTGGATGAATTTTGCTAGAGGTAAAAGATATTTAAAAACCACTTAATAAAAGTGTGATAACAAAACTAATAGCAAACATGAAGCACATATTCTAAAAACCAGCCAAGCAAAATTTATACCTATTAAATCTATTGTCTTTTCTTTCCTCCTTAGAAATTTGGTCCAAACTATATCTTCTGATTGAGCCAGGGGTGTTGCCCTCAGCATTTATTTTCTCTTCAAAAGCCTGTATTTTAACCTGGAGCTTTTCATGGTCTTCATTTTCATCAACAGTGAGGCTGGCTTCTTCCAGCTTCTCAAGAAATTCGATTTCAGTGCTGGGCTTTCTCCTAAAAGAATGAAAATCATTGCATTCGATGCTCATCACATATACCCTTCAGAACAGTGTTAACTGCTAACTGCTTCTTATTCAAAACTGAAAACTGTACCTGCTCAATTTTTAAATTTGTCATTTGACAAATATTTATTGAGTAACTACTATGGACACAGGTCTTTGAAATTGCTTCTAAAGTGTATTCTGCCAGAAGTTTAGAAACATTGGTGTTTATGGCAACTTTGTATTCGAAATCCTTTTGAAGGATTCAGAGGACGAAAAGCAGTTTTTATGGTCATCTACCATATTCTTATCTAGCTTTCCAAAGCATGCTTTCATATGAAATTCATGCCAGGAATTTTCTAGAAAACTTATGTATGCGGATCTGTTTGTACTGAAATTATTAGAATAAGAACATTTCAAATGGACTGTGTAAACTCATGGTTTTGTTATTTTAAGGAAATCAGTGGGACGCTTCCATTTTATGAAGCAAGAAAAATCTTTCTGAATTTTATTATGTTGGAGGAAAGAGGTTTTCCATGAATGACATTAATAGTTCCAAATATCTTGTATAGTAGAATTTATAAAACACTCTGTGGGTCATTAAAATTACCTCCTTTAAGGCAGGGGCTATTTGTGAAATAACTTTGTTACCTCTCTAAGGACTAACACAGTGGCTTAGATAGAGTAAGACCCCACAGACAAGCTGCAGAAATAGCTCACTGATGCTCACTGAGGCGCTGAATGATTAGAGAAAAGTAGTATGCATTTAAATTCCCTTACCTGCATTCTAATAACGAGCCAGACTAGAGCTACTTTAATTTCAATTTAATAATCACTATCAATCATATAATTTGGGGTTAGGATTAATTCTTTCCTTATAAACACAAGGGTTAATAATCTCTAGAAATCCATTCACCAAGATGGCTTAATAATTCTGTTGGTTGTGTGTATTTACTTGGTTTTCGTATTTTTCCTAGAGGTTGAGGGAAGGCGCCTCAAATTCACAGAAAAATCCTGGCTTTTTCAAACATATGGCTATTTTTCCATAAGGGCCAAAGTAAACCTGTCATATTTCTTAAGTTAGGGTGAGAAAATAAAATTTTGGTTTTCTTAGCAGCACTGCTTTTTTAGGGAAAACCAACATAGAGGGGCTATTGATGATTTTTTTTTCAGTTACTTTCCACCCATTCTGGGACCATGTCTGTGGTGGGCATTGTTGAAGGGTTGGATCCTGCAGCTTTTCTGACTGGCCCAGAGAGGGGTCCTGGCCTTGAGGGAGGGTTCCTAGTTTTGGGTCCTCAGGGGTTGGAGTCCTCCTATTAGTCCAGTCCAGGGAGAGATGCTGAAGGTGAAAACTGGGAAGGAGAGTAGATCATCCATTAAGTAATAGGACATTGTTTATTGTGTAATAAGCTATTGCTGAGAAAATGTAAATGCATTTTTAATATAACTTTTATAGGCTTCCTATGGTTTTGCATACATAATGAAAAACTTATTTTCCATCTCATGATTGAGTGAAATACACATGAGTAGATTTCAAGAACCAGCGCATGGGAATAAATGCTCATCTTGAACATGTTTCCCTTTCTGACACACATAAGATACTGGCTGCCCACAAACACATGGGAGGTTTTTACATCTTCCAGCCAGAAGATTCTAAAAGCTGAATTTTTACTCTTATTACAAATAAAATCAAGATAGTGCTGTCATTGGATGGTATTTTAAAAACCATCATGATTACAAAGGTTAATTTTATTATTATTTTTTTTTTTTTGCGGTATGCGGGCCTCTCACTGTTGTGGCCTCTCCCGTTGCAGAGCGCAGGCTCAGTGGCCATGGCTCACGGGCCCAGCCGCTGCACGGCACGTGGGATCTTCCCGGACCGGGGCACGAACCCGTGTCCCCTGCATCGGCAGGCGGACTCTCAACCACTGCGCCACCAGGGAAGCCCTACAAAGGTTAATTTTAAAAGATCCTTCTCAAGATGAGAAATTTGGGGGCAGTATTTATTTTCTATCCATGTTAGTCCATGAATAGTCACCAAACTAAAGTATTCCTCTGGTTCCTTGGAACCTAATCACATTTCAAAAATGAAAGATACCTTTATTTTTGAACTTCATTTTAGAAATTTCTATAGCTGGGATTATTAAAACTTAAAAATTTGTGAAGCACAAAGTATACCCCTATATATATATATATATCAGATGTTGAGCATTAAATAAATTTTTAAATCTCAAAACATACAAGTTGTTAGAGGTATAGTTTCTCATGCATTTACTAGTTTTTTCTTTCTACATAAACCTCTGGGTTATAACAACACTTTAAATAATAGCATTTTCTTCCAAAAAACTTCAAATTTCACATGATTATAGTAAATCTCCCTCAATAATTTTATTGGATCAGTTTCTGATTTTTTTAAATAAAATTTTCTTACTTATGGAGATCTTTTATTTCATGTCCTCTTCATATCAATTTCCCCATCTACAAAATGGAGATAATAACTATACTTAACTCATAGGGTTGTTGGGAAGCTGAAATGACAGAATCGGTGTGAAGCACTGTTCCTAGCACAAAACGGGAAGTCAGGAGATGTTAAATTTTATTATTATTATTAATTGTTATTATTATTATTACTCCTCTGGAAGCTTTATCTGTCCTTGTCTAGGCATTGTGTTAATGTAAAAAGAAAACACCAATGGCCTAGACACAGGCAGATCAATATTCCATATCCTGGAAGGTACTGATGTCCCCTGGAGAATGCTACGGCATCAGACTTCAGGAGAGGACAGTCACTCAGCCCCCTTTCCCTGCCCCTGTCTCCAGTCACCAAGTGTTGGCTGTTAAGCACCATGGACTGTGTGAGTCAGCTCTCGTATCTGGGAGCATGCCTTCCTTCACCTTCAGATTGCCTTACAGCATCCCTGAGGGTACTCTGGGCATGAAAGAAGTTATGGGTTAACCCTAGACATCTGCTGACCCAAGAGGGTTAGGTCAGGTGCCTCTGGGGCAGGTTGCCAGGTATCTGGCCAAATGTGAATTTCAGATAAACAACAAATATTTTTTTTAGTATAGGTATGTCTCTAATGGGACATAGTAAAACATGTATTGTACTATACTAAAATGATTATACTTATACTAAAAAATTATTTGTTCTTTACCTGAAATTTAACTGGATGTCCTGTATTTCTGTTAGTTTCATCTGGCCACCCTATTCCTGGGTAAATCCCTGCTGCTCAGTGGGCAGGGAACTATAATGCTCATCCTTGTTCCCCTGTGCCTGGCACACTGCTTGACACTCACCGGTACCTGAAGTGTTTGTAGAATAAATGAACTGAGACCACCTACATCTCTGAAGCCAGCCTGCTCCCTGCAACCACAAAAAACCCTCTGGAGGTCTACCAGATGTCTGTGAAGCACTGGCTGCTTCTCCTGGTCCATGGGGAGTAGGGGATGGGGCAGTGTCATTTGGTAAATATCAACTATGGAGAGAAGTAAGGAGCAAGAGTAGGAGTGAAAAGAGGGATTTGAAAAGGGCTAAATAAGTAAAGAAGCAACAATAAAATGTCTGGGCCAGAAAAGTAATCTCTAGATATGAGGCTGATGAGTGTTGCTGATGAGTAGGTTTCTCACCACAAAGAATTTCTCTCTTATACATGATCTTCCTTGTTTTTATGATTTGGAGATTTTATAACACAGGACTCAGGGGATAGGGGTGGTAATGAAGGGTCTCCAAGGTAGCCAAAGCCACAAGATGGACCAGAGAGAATTTTCTGTTACTGGCCAACAATCCACCTGGATTTGTCACAGAGTTTTGCTGGCAGAGAATTAGGATAAGTTTTTGTTCCAATAGGTTGAAAGGTCAGAAAATGGTAGGTAGAAGTTTGAATTTATAAAAAACACTCACTGCTCCTTGACTTCTCCTCTTGGTTTTTAAATTTAGTATACACAGATAGAGAATTGTTCAAAACCAAAAATGTTTTAGAGAGAGAAACTCTGCGTTCCTTTTAGAGCAAAGAAATGCATCACAAATGTGAAAGTATGGGTGGAGAGTGGAGGTCCCGGTCCTGTTTACATTTATTTGTGGGGGCCAGGGAGTTGGGCTCATTCAAGGGGGTTGTTATTTTTTTTTCCATTTTTTGCTTTTAACTCCAGAGCTAATTTTACAGAAATCTTTGTCAGAGTTCTATAATCCCCTAAATATTAACTTGGCTTTAACTCAACATGCCACATTACAAGAGGCTCAGATGATTTCCAGTCTGAACAGTTTTTGGTGTCTACTGCCAAGGTAAAGTTTGTAAAAGCATCTCTAGGGATACCCAGGAGGGGCAGGGGAAGGCCTAATTAGCTCCCTCTTGTGTGAGCGGGACTCCCCGTTAGAAACGAATTGGTCCTTGGGCAGTTCACTGCTCTCACTAAGCTGGGAGATGAGACTATAAAGCTGGCAGAGGTGGAGAGATTGGCAGCCTCTCCTCCTGGCTCCTTAAATCAAAGAAAAATAATATTAGTTAACTTTTGATGAGCTTGGCTTATGATCCCATGCCCAGGATATGTATCCTGCAGAGTTGAGCTTGTTAGAGGAGAAGTAAGAGAATATGATGGACTAAATCCACATAGGAGTCCTAAATTCTTAGGATGGTATGTTCCCTACTCTTCAGCAGTTTCTTGGGTCATCAATCATCATAAGAATGACAGAGATGATCCCCCAGCTCCACAGCACTGTCATCTGCTTTGGAACTGAAATGAGTAATGCCTCTGGAAAAGCTAAACTTGAATACTAAGGGAAAGGACAATGTCCTCAGTCCGCAAGAGCAGAGACCAACAGGTGCTCAGTTATATGGGCACCAGAACATAGAACTTGCTGAAATGAAATGACCCCATGGTTTATTTCATTCACAACAAGATTCTTTTTAGGGGCTTCAAAAGGAGAGCGTGGTGGGGAAATAGACTGAATATGGCCTTCCAGGGAAAAGATCTAGGTTTATGACTCCAATCTCCTGTTTGTTAGTGACAGGCAAATCTCTTTATGACTTTTCTGTTACCTAAAAATGGGATCAATGATACTGTATCATCAGATTGCTGAAAACATTATAGAAGATAATGGATTTGACAGTGTAGCCCAATACAGAATGGGCATAAAAATGTCAAATGGTAAAACCCTAGGTAGCTACTGCCCAATGTGGACATTTGATACCAAAAGAAGGCAGCTTGTACAGGTGATACCAAACCTGGGAGATAAGCTTCTTCTTTTTCTAAGCCAGGAAGGACCATACAGTCCCTCCTACCTCTGTAGCATCCTAAAGACTGTGGACTATAGGAGAGCGACCCTCCCTACTGTGTGAGCATACAAGGACTGGGATATAGAAATGGTCGATTTTTAAAAAATCTCTGTACTTCAAGGATGAATTCTGAGCAATTGCAGGCATGGAGAGAGAACGTTCTGCTAATAGAACAGAAGTTTAAAAGTCCTGATACGAGGAAGTGATCACTCTAATACAGATGCTCAGTCATTTGTTCTCTTTTCATTTAACCAACACAAAAAGGAATGGAACACAGAAGAAGATCAGCAAAAAGTGCAAAGCCCCTGCCCTTGCTGCTCAAAGCAAGGTTGCTGGACCAGCAGAATCAGCATCACCTTAGAGGTTGTTGTAGATGTAGAATCTCGGGCTCCATCCCAGACCTGCCGAATCAGAGTGTGCACTTTAACCCAATCCCCAGGTGTTCCAGTGCATATTCAAGTTTGAGAAGCACTGGCCCAGGCACTGAAAATTCTGGTGTCAGATTCTGAAAGAACAGAATCTGAAGCAGACCAGGGCAGAGACACTTTCCCTTAATCAAGCAAAGCTGCCGAGGGTTTCACTAATTCTGTAGTGAGGTGAGACTTAATAAACTGTGTGTGGGACTTCTCTGGTGGCAGAGAGGTTAAGAATCCGCTTGCCAATGCAGGGGACATGGGTTCGATCCCTGGTCTGGGAGGATCCCACATGCCACGGAGCAACTAAGCCTGCCCTCTAGAGCGCGTGCTCCGCAACAAGAGCAACCACCGTGATGAGAAGTCTGCACGCTGCAAAGAAGAGTGGTCCCTGCTCGCCACAACTAGAGAAAGCCCACACACAGCAACGAAGACCCAACGCAACTAGGTAAATAAGTAAGTAAATAAGTAAGTAAATAAATAACTGTGTGTTATTTGGAGTTGGAGTGTGGTAAACTGTATGCAGTTCCCTCACATTCCATAGCTTTATCCTTCTCAAGCCTTCCAGGGTCTTTATCAGTTCTGAGGTAAATGTACCTTTTCACTTTTTGCCCCTGATAGATACTGGTTCAGATGGACCCGGAATTATTAGTCAAGGTTCCTGAGTCTAGAATGGGCAGACCTGGTGAGCGGCAGCCTTACCAGAAGGCTGACAGATCCTAAGGAATTGTCATCTGGATGTGGCACAAGTTACAAAAGCACTTTGAAAATTATAAAAGAGTACAAAAATGTAACCTGGTAATGTCATCAGAACACTGAATCAGGGGTGAGGATTGTAGAGACAACACGCCCCTCCTTTTCTAGGCTAACTTTTTTTCTGGGAACATGAGCAGCTAATGGGGGCTGGCCATGAGGGTAGAAGGAAGGGTATACGCCATGAAATGCAACCACTGGGCCTGAAGAGGGAAGAAGGTAAGACGTTGTTACTCACCATCGTTTAATACTGGAAGAGCAGGGCAATGGTTAAGTTATCCTTTTTGATACATCCCCTCATCCGGTCTGCCCATTCTACTAGTGAAGCAGGCCCTTTGCCATCTCCATTTCACAGATGGAGTAGCTGAGACGCAGAGACGTCGACTAATTTACTGAAGATCAACTACTAAACCCAGCATTAAACGCAAGTATACACCTCCAGGGCTCGCCCGCTTCATACCCTCTTACCCCTGCCTCTCAGTAGGTGTTCCCTTCAGTTTACCTTTGACTCTACCACAGGAAGAAGCAATACATATTTTGGGACTGGTGATAGCACAGTAACCAACAAGAATTATTATATGCTGATATCGCCGAGTGACATCCTATGGGAACACACCAGAACAGAGTTGACGTGTCATCGCTGAGCAACCCTTCACAGAGGTCTGAAAAATAAATCCTTGTGTCCGCTTTAACAAAAACTGAAAGGTGTTCAAAACGCAGGAAACAGCATGCAAATAGCAACTTCAGAGTTCAATTATCATGGATACCAAAAAGGAACAGGGAGCTTTTGGGGAATGAAAATAGCAAACAGCTGGGTCATCAGGGTCAAGTAGAACTGTTTTATCCTCAGCTGTCACCCTTCCCACAAGGGGGAAGTAGGGTAAAGTCCCTCTCACCTCTCCTCCCACAGCACAGGTTTTCCTTTCCTCTAGGCTAAAGCTTTGCCGTTTCCTGTCTTGTTTGAAAGGGGAAGCCAAACCACAGAAGCTCAATGAAAAGCTATTTTCTCTTTTGTGTGTCCTGTGTTTTGAACACAGCTGTGTGACAGGAGAGGGGCCTCGTCCCCCTGGCACGGCTGTCCACACTGGCGGAGCCAGCACGCTCCCTGGGGCTGCTTCATCCGCTCCAAAGCTGATAATGCTGTCTCCCACCTACCTCTCTTGCTGATAAATGAATTCCTGAAATACCTTTACAGGCCTTCGCATCCCCATAAATGCTGCTTTAAGGAAGGACAAATGGTGGAAGCAAATGAAGAGCAGACGTAAAGGGTACCACACGACAGGCTTAACTTCTCCAGTAAGAAGAGGGGCAAAAAACCGAAGCCCTTCCTTCCCTACACATGGAGGAGTAACAAGAACCACAGCTACTGCCACCAATGGTTGATCCGATTTTCTTTTTATACAAGTGACCACCCTAGACCTCCCTAGATTGAAAACATATACATGTTTTTTATGAAAGCTCTGGTTACCTTGGTGGGGTGAAATCACATTCAGCTTTTCCTAAGCAGGGGGCAACTCTGACCAGAACATCACGTTTTTAATTATGGTCCTGAACCTCCTTATGTACATTTTTCGAGCCAACAGTTGCTCTCGAAGAATCAATTTCTCTTTGTATAAACACGTCTTGCCTAAAAAAGTGGGAGCTCTTGTAAGCACTTTTAAGACTCTATTTTCCTTCCATAGTGCATAGGCTCCGAATATTAGCTCTCTCAAGTTTGGGGGAGACTGGAGGGTAAACAGAAAGATACCTAGCACTTCAGCGCAGGACTTCAGGTGTGAAGGAGTGGAGAGGCAATGTGAGCTGTAGCAGGGCAAAAGAGAGAAGGTCACCATGGGCATGGGTGGGTGGGGAAGACCTCCTGGGGAAGGGATACCAAACTGGAGTCCTGGATAAGAGCAGCCTTCAGTGGGAAGAGAGGCACAAAGAAGGCATTCTATTGATAGAAGGTAATAGTAAAGGTTAGTGTGGTATCACTTTGGGGAGGAATAGGCAAGTTACCCCTGACATTCCTTTAAAATTCCTTTATTAATGAAGTACTGTGAACACTGTAAATCTTGTCGACACTACAGTTTGAGATACACTGGACTACACTAAAGGAAGAAACGAAAGAAAACTCTATGAGCTGATGTCTGGGCGTTTACACTATTGCCCCTCGAAGAACTACCATGAACCTAGAGGCGAGTAGGGGTTGGGTAAAGAATTTTACTTTGTTTTTGCCCATCCACAAAGTTTTCTCCACTATGCTTTAGTATGAAGCCTCTGTAATCCTAATATATATTAAAAGACGTTGTTGTGACATAGTAAAAGCTCCCAGCGCTGAACCCATCACATGGTGGAGCTGGTTAAAAGCTTGATCAGACTCAGAAACACGGCCTTCTCTGAAAAGCTGGAGAGAAGAACATGGTTCCCTGCTCTCTGCAGTTTCGGCTGTGGACTCGGTAAAGAGCCATCACTCCTAAACTCTCGGGCTGTGCCTTCAGAGACTGTGTATCACACCAGGGTTGGGTTCTGATGTGATTCCCAGATGTCAAGATGGGAACTCTGGAATGACAGGTTGCAAAGGGTCTCACAGTTGGAAAAGTGTCTCTGCAGTCCATGTTGCTTTGCTATACATTCCAGACACACATTGACTCATATCCCCTGTTCCACCCTGTTATCCACTCCTTTGATGTTCAATGCATAAAATTTAGAATAAACCAAAACTCTGGGGTGACTCCAAGGAGGGGAGATGTCCTGGAGTCCTTTCCTTGTGAACATAATCTCCTTATTCTTTTTTTTTTTTTTTTTTTTTTTTTTTTTTTTTTGCGGTACGCGGGACCCTCACTGCTGTGGCCTCTCCCGTTGCGGAGCGCAGGCTCCGGACGTGCAGGCTCAGCGGTCATGGCTCACGGGCCCAGCCGCTCCGCAGCATGTGGGATCTTCCTGGACTGGGGCACGAACCCGCGTCCCCTGCATCAGCAGGCGGACCCCCAACCACTGCGCCACCAGGGAAGCCCCATAATTTCCTTATTCTATCTTCCCTTCATTCTCTCCCACATACTGTTGTTTCATTTCCTTCCCTCCACTGTGTCACTGCTTTCCATTTACAGGTTTCCCCCGCTATCTGAGCATTCCTATGAAACCTTTCCTAAGCTGAAATGGGTATAAGGCGAAGAAGCAATTACCTTTTTTCTGTAAAAGTGAAAATCCTCTTTGGATTTCTTTCTGTTAGCAAAAACAGATACAATTGGCCCTCCATATCCCCCCTTCCGCATCCTCAGATTCAACCAACCACAGAATGAATTCTGAATTTTGATTTGCAATTGGTTGAAACTGAGGATGTGGAACTAGCCTATACAGGAACCAACTGCGCTACACCATTTTATAAGAGGGACTCGAGGATAGATGGATTGATGGCTTTTGGTATCCGAGGGGTCCTGGAATCAAGACGACTGTACTAATGTAGGTCTTTTCTCAAAGCAAAGGGGCGTAAAGTGAACTTTTGAATAGTGAGGGATACCTGTATCCCGAAATCAGATTTAAACCTACCTTATAGGTTTTGACTATATTTTACCTTCCATTGCCTACCCCTCACCTCCCACCTGATTCTTAAAAAAACAAAGAATAAACAGTCTCACCACTACTATCACCATCACTACCAAAAAAACCAAAGAACATACACCCATTTAATCAAGCCAGAGGTTAATGCTTTGTGTTAAAACTTTTCTTAAAGGTAACTTTCTCCCTCATGACTTTGATGGCTTTGGCTAGGGTGTGAAAGCTGGATCTGAGGGAACTGTGACCCCCCACCACCAGGCCTGGGACTTAGTGCTGGGTCAGGCACCCTTTCTCCTTTCCCTCTGCTTTCCCCTTGTGACTTCTTCCTGGCCCCTCTTTCTCCCTACCTGTTCTCATTTCTCCTATTTACCTCCCCACTCCTGCTTTCTTTTCATGATTTCCATCCCTCAAACCTTCCATCCCTAGTTGGGGCCAAGCCTAACCTCCTACTAAGACCACCTGTGACAAACTGTCCCCAATTCTGATGGTGCCTGATTAGAGCAGCCTCCCTGGCACCACATGTATTGGCAAAGGTGTCTTCTAGTCCAAGGATCACTGATTGCTCAGCCAGCACACAGCTGCCAGGAGCCACCCTCTCTTTCCCCAGCTTCCCATGGGTCCCAGCAAGCAAATGGTTCAATGGTTAGTGGCCACCCAGCAGGCTACTTAGGGCTCATACAGTTTTGAAAGGTATAGAGCTTTTCTCCTATCTTGACACCCTCTCTTTTTTATTTTTAAAAATTTTTGAATTAATTTTTATTGGAATACAGTTGATTTACAATGTTGTGTTAGTTTCTGCTGTACAACAAAGTGAATCATTTATACACATACATATATCCACTCTTTTTTAGATTCCTTTCCCATATAGGTCATTACAGAGTACTGAGTAGAGTTCCCTGTGCTATACAGCTGGTTCTTATCAGTTATCTATTTTACATATAGTAGTGCGTATATGTCAATCCCAATCTCCCAGTTTTTCCCTCCCACCCCTTCCCCCTTGGTAACTGTAAGAAAAATAGGGAACGCTTCACGAATTTGCATGTCATCCTTGAGTAGGGACCATACTAACCTTCTCTGTATCGTTCCAATTTTAGCATATGTGCTGCCAAAGCAAGCACCACCCTCTCTTTTTTAATCCACAATTGCTGTTATCTTTCTTTTGCTTCTCCAGAATTAATTTCAAAATCTAAATGTTTTGCATGGCTGTCCTGTTAGTCAGCCTCCGGTGGTTTATTATTTAGATAAAAACATTCATCCTGAAACACAGGAACAAGAAAAGTGCAAGTGTGCTTACCTGGTGCATCAAATAAAAAATCACCCGATTAATTCAGTCATTTGGCGCAAAGGAGGCTCCCGTCTCCTCCAGTTTTTCATTCTCTCTAGGATACTAATTGTTTTTCTTTTGATAGTCTTGTAATTTTGGCCTGAAGTCTAAAATCTGGCCTGTTGGGCTATGTGTCAGATTTGTAAATTAGATGACATCTGTTTTGAATTTAATCCATCTTTAATTTTCTTTTGAGCTCTCTTCCCTTATTCATTTCCCCTTCAATTGTAAGGATCAGACTTTGCTGGATGCTTTAGACAAAAGTGTGGACCTTTCTGCTTTGTGGGGCACAGATTAAAATTACTGAAGCTAAATGGTCACAATGAAGGCTATTCAGAGAAAAGATGTGGGGAGAGAAGCCTAGCAACCATCCTAGAGAGGATGAGCGGCTAATACAAAAGCCTGGCTGTCCACACCAGCCTTTTTGAGATTCCCACCGAATACTTACAATCGATTAGAAGGAGACTGACAGAGAGGGTTGAAACGGGTGAAGTATTTTGAATTGAGAGAGGCTGAGGTGGTGGTGGTGGTGTATGTGAAGGGAGTAGTGACCTTTGATCTCTTCACATTTAATTTTTTCTTTTTTTTTTCCCTCAGAAAAATAAAAAAGGGAGGGTAAATGCATTTTCCTAATGCAGACTCATATTTTGACAGTGAGACCTCACTTTTTTCTCCTGTCTACATAGCTCCTAAATTCTTCTTTTCATGTGGAAGTTGTTTATTGCTAATTGGATTGGGCCTGCTTATTAGGAATCATTTTTCCTGTCAGATTGCCTAATGTAACACCCTTGTATAACATGTTTTTGCTTTATACAAACCCTTTTTCACATATATAATCTCATGGAGAGTCAACTGGCCTCTTGAAACTTTGCCTGTGTAGAGGCAGGAAAGAATGGATAGACTGCTGGCCAGAATACGTGCCCGAGCTTTCGCATCTGACGCACCCACCAGTCACCACTGGAAGAAGAAATGAGGAGGGTAGCTGAGCACAGAATGTAAAGTGGCTCCCCCGAACACCAGCTGTAGAAGCTCTCAACTGAATTTCCCCACATCATGAAAACTGGCCAACAGTGACTTTGTGCTTGTACATAGATGACAAACCATCCCTTCCCTTCATGATCCCTCCATGGCTTTGGATTATTTGGATGCTGCCATGTGTAGGCTGCTGCTAGGCAGGTCATGGGGTCTGCATAAATGCTGTTTTTAAATGGAATATGTAAATAGCAGTGGTTCTCAACTGGGGGTGATTTTTGTCTCTAAGGGGACATTTAGCAGTGTCTGGAGACATATTTGGTTGTCACAGCTGAGGGGGAGGGTTGCTACTAGCATCTGGTGGGCAGAGGCTGGGGAAGCTCGTAAGTACTATAGAATGCACAGAACAGCTCCATAACCAAGAATTATCTAGCCCAAATGTCAATAGCACCAAAATTAGAAACCCTGGTATTATAGGCATCTATACTAGACATTGAACCAGGCAGCAACAGATTTTTATATGCTCAATCAAAACTATGGTGTTGAGAGAAAAGGGCACTTGCTATCTGGCTTCCTCAGATGAATAGCTGTTGTTGACTTTGATGACCATCTTGGTCATAAAATATTCTCGGTGTGGAGTGGGCCAAGAGGTCCTCCAGATGGGCTCCCTCCCCTCCTGCTACGTCTTTTCTTGGTTATCAGCATCCTCTTCCATATGTATGTGGTCACTCAAGCTAGATATCTTTGGGTTTTCATTCACTCTCCTCCCCTTCTCCTCACTCCACCTCTCACCAATAATCGATTCTTCCTAATTCCAAGCTCTCTCACTATAAAGATCTGTCCTGACTTCTTAGGTTGCCCACCGCTGATTTAGCACAGGCCTCACTCACCATGAAGGGAGCCGACTGCTAAGCCCCCACTACTCTCTCTCTTGCCAGCCTGCAGCTCCAGCCAAATCCATTCAGGGCTCCACCACGTCAGCCATTTCCTCATCTACCTAGTCCTTTAGTGAAGAAATATTTATTGAGTGCCCAATATCTGCTAATTACTGTGCTAGGAGCAGTGTTCATTCCCTGGATTAAAATCTTTCCAAGCCGCCATGTTGCTTACAGGACAAACTCCTCGCTTCTCTGAGAATCTGCCTTTGACCTAACTTTTCAGTTTACTCTCCCACCCTCCACTGATGTATTCACTCCAGCCACGATGAACGAACTGCTTTTTGTTAGTCTGGGTCACACACTCTTAAGCTCTTTTATCTTTGCACGTGAGGAGTGTCCTTTCTATTTGGAGTATCCTTTCAACGCTTATCTGGGGAACTTTCATTCATGCTGTGCAACTTAATCTGGTACCTACACAGATGCCTGGCACATGGAAGCTACTCAATAAACACGGAATGAACTTAAATTTCACCTTTTTTGTGAAACATCCTTCGTTTCCCTGGCTGTATGTCTCTCATGCTCCACAGCCTGCTATATGCACTTCCATTAACCCTGTCACATGCGCTGTGAACCCTTTGAGGAATGGTGTCTTATGTCTTATGTTTTGTTTTATATCTCTTGGGACCTCCAGGCTCTGTGCCATGCTGGACATAAAGTGGACCCTTGTGACTAAATGTTCACTGTTTTGTAAGGATGGCTTCTCGTGTTTTTGCAATGCTGTTTCAGACTGAAAATGATATGCATCATTTGTTAGCCCCAAAACTCACAAAATCTGATGCTAGTCTCAAATGTGCCCTACCCCTTCTCCATAACTGAATACCTTCCAGTGCATAGGATCTGAAATTTGAGTCCATCTTTTATCACTTAGTGACTGTGTAACCTTGGGAAGAGATTTAACCAGTCTCTGAGCCTTTGTTTCTTCTTCTATAAAATAGGAATAATGATAATTGCCCTTCTTACCCCTTAGGGTGATCATAAGAATCAAATGAGATGATGAATTTGAAAGTACTTTGTAACTTTGAAGGTCATAAAACTTTCCAAGTGCCTCCTTATTCAAAATGTAGCAAGACATAATAAAACCCCTCCTGCAATTTTGCATGGTCTTTATTTTTTTCCACAAACTTCTTGAAAGGACCAGATTTGTTTATTGTATCCACCCTTTCCCTTCAACCCCAGGCATCCTGTTTTATGTCCAGCCATACCACTGGCAGCTCACTCACTACAATCATCAATAATTTTCTAATTGCTAATATCTGTGGACACTTTTCTGTCCTTCCTTCATTTGACCTGACTCCAGTCTGCCTCTGCCTGAGATGTTCTCTGCACTGGGGCCAGAGTGAGCTTCCTGAAACATGGATTCTGATCATATCCTAACATGTAAAAACCCACCATGATTCCTCACAGCCTCCAGGATAAAATTCAAACTCCTTAAGAAAGTCTGTCATGTCCTGCATCATCTGGTCCCTGCCTACCACTTCATCAGTATTACCTAATGTCGCTCTCCTTATTACACACACCCTAGCCAGACAAAATGACTTCTGTTTCCAGAAAGTGCTGTGCTCTTTCACATGCTGCCCCAAAGCCAGCCTGGTACAATCTGGTCATCTTTCAAGACTTGGTTCAAAATATCACCTCTTTTGGGAAGCATTCCCCGATCTCAGCTTCCCATTCCTCTCCATTCCATGCAGAAGTAGGTACCCCCATCTCTGTGTTCCCCAAACTCCTTGACAGCATCATAATCAGCATAATCTTCCCACTATTCTCTAATTACCCACTCAATATTTACCTCCTCGCTAGACAATGAGCTCTTTGGGTAAAGGAACATGTTTTATCTCTCAATATGTCTAGCTTTTGGCAGGGTTCTTGGTATAGAGTAAGCAACTGTTAAATGCTTGTTAAATAAATAAACGAGTTCTATAAACATTGTTATTTGCACTACATTCTTATTCCTTTACCGTATTTTTTACACTTTTTTTAGGATTGTTTTGGTTACATTCTGGTTTTCACAGATTTAGAAAAAATTCTGGCAAATGTCATAATTTATTCAGAAGTTACTCTATGTTGAGAGATAGTGAGTTTGGCTTTCTTTGGAAACTTTTATGCTTACAAAAGAAAACATAGCCTTTTGTGCTATGTCTCTGTGGGTTCACAACAGATCCTGAGGTACCCAGGGATCCCTGCTCACCTGTCACTTCTGGCCTTGGTGGTTTCCAGTTGTCGCGTAAGGAGCTTGGCAATGGCAGTGAAGCTGTTGCTCATGCGGAAGATGTCTCTGCTCTGAGGGCCCAGGATGGAGGAGAAGGTGTCCGTGATGCTCTTAATCTCCAGCAGGAGAATATGGTGAAACGAGTGCTCCATGCTGGCCAGTTGACTCACCAGGAACGGCAAGCAGCTCCTGGCTCTCTCCTGCCAAGAACAATGGAGAACATGTACAACTGTTGGTGGGGATGGAAACTGCTGCAGCCACTATGGAAAATAGTATGGCAGTTCCTCTGAAAATAGAACTACCCTATGATCCAGTAATCCCACTTCTGGGAATCTATCCAAAGGAAACGAAGTCATTATCTCAGAGATATCTGCACTGCCATGTTCATAGAAGCATTATGTACGACAGCCAAGACATGGAAGCAACCTAAGTGTTCACTGACAGATGAATGGATAAAGACAATGTGGCATATATGTATGGAGTGAAAAGTTATTCAGCCACAAAAAAGAAGGAAATCCTGCCATTTGTGATTACATGGGTGAATCTGGAGGGCATTATGCAAAGTGAAACAAGCCAGACAGAGAAAGACAAATACTTTATGGTATCTCTTATGTGTAGAATCTAAAAACAAGAAATAGAGGCTAGAAAAATGGTTGCCAAGGACTAGTGGGTGGGTGGGTGGGTGGGAATAGGGAAAGGTTGGTAAAGTGTATAAACATTCAGTTATAAGATGAATAGGGTCTGAGGATCTAATGTATAACATAGTGACCATAGTTGATAACACTGTATCATGTAATTGAAATTTGCTAAAACATATGGGATAATGGATGGGTTAATTAACTTGATAGGGGGAATCCTTTCACAACGTATAGTATATATCAAATCATTTGTTGTACACTTTAAATATCTTATAATTTTACTTGTCAATTATACCTTAATAAAGCTGGGGGTGGGTGGGGAAGAACGATGAAGAACTAAGGTCTATATTTTTTTAAAAAGTCAGAGTCCCATGACCTGCAGATGACAATTCTATGGGGAGCTTACTTAGAGAGCTAGCTGAAGCTAACAATGTTTCATTCATAATGCCTCTTAATTGGCTTCTTTGAGGTTTTGATTTTTTTCCTGATTTCCAAGACAATTTTAAAAAAATAAATAAAACCTTTTTCCTGTTACTCCTTTCTTAAAAATATGTAGTCTCATGAGCCTATCTTGCCAGGTCCAAATCTCTCAACCATCGTTAATGATCTGACCCCCACATTCACCCTTCCCAACTCTGGTTCCTCCTTGGGCCAAGCCTCTATGCCTATGACTCACTAACTCCACACGGACAGGGGAGGCCTGGTCGACGGCACCCCCACCCATCTGCCTGTCAGATGGTGCTGTGCACCATAATGGAATACCTCCTCTCCACAGGACATCCTCCCTCATTTGTTCACTTTAAGCATTTGTCGGCATGCTACAGATTTTATGTGCCTGGTCGAATGAGTAGATTCTATTACTCAGCTTTAATCAAGTTAACTCTCACAGTTGACTTAAATACGTTCCTTCAAAAAACTGAAGATGAAGAACAGCATGAACAACTCAGGAGTGAGTGAATAACAAGAAAATGGCTTAGCTGACTTGTCTCCTATACCTATGAGAACTCCTCATCAGTCATATTATGAGGTGACATGATTTAATCCAGCATGACTGGAAGTTAGCCAAAAAATTCAAAATTATCAAGAACGTTATTTGAAATGTAGATTTGTGCCCAATATAAATAGTGATATACCATTAATAAATAAAAATAATTTAAAATATGCTTATTTTATCTTTAACTGCTCTTTTAAAAATTTTATTTTTTAATGTATTTAAAAACTTTCATAATGGTAGTATAATAGACCATATGTATAATTATAAATAAATATATATTGGAGGCTGATGCTCAAAATCCTTATAAGTGATAGGTGTGCAGGTGTAAATTACTCTTCTAGCTAGGAATTCCCCTGTCCCCTTTATTCTAGCATTTGGGGCCTTCATTCCTTTCAAGATGTAACTTCTCTCTCCTTCATGAAGCCATTCCCAATGACATCTTCTGTCTAAATTTTCACTGTATTATCAACTCTTTAAAAAAATATTTTTAGTACTTGATTGCATTTGATCATTTGTTTCCTTGTGCTTTTATTGCATGCCTGTAATATGTCTGTGCTAGACACTAGATGACAAAGGTGAATGAGAAGTGGTCTCTGCCTTTAAGGGACCCACAATCCCCCCTTCCATGTATAATTCCCTAATGGTTACAGGTACCACTCAAGTCTCCGAAAGGGACCACTTCTCGTACATCAATCATCAGCCCGGCACAGAACTGAGCCTGTAGTGTCTACACTCGGTGTGTACGTCTTGATTCACTGATTTAAGCAAACCTTATATGCCAAGGCATGACTTTACAAATAAAGGTATGTAGTTGCAAAAGAATTCTGTACTTTAAAAGAAATATTTATTACAGAACAGACTGCAGTAGCGAACTTCCCTAGTCTTTAATACTTAACTTGTTTTTCAAAGAGTCCATGTACATTGCACTGGAACACATCTCTTGGGGAAGGGAGTACATCTGCCATCAATCCCTTAATAACTATTTGTTAAGAACCCCTAGGGCACAGTGCTCTGTCTGGATATGTGGGACTAAGGTTAGCACTTCAGTGAGCTGGACAGCTAATTGAAGAGATATTTACTCATTGAAGGATAACAATATTAGAGGAATGAAAAATAAACACCATTGGAACAAGTTCCTTGATAGCCCATTTTATACTTTGGCTCATATAATTGTCAGGTTGCAGAAGGACACCCAAGTACTCTTGAGTCTAATATTTTTTTCAACATAGATGCTTTCATTCATGCAAGGGCTCTGTATGTGAATTCACGGTGTACAATGCATCACAGGGACGTTTTCCCTTCCTCATTTCAAGGCAAAAGCTGGATGTGTGGGTCCCTACCCTGCACCAGACACTGTTTTAGAAGCTGGGAACACAGTACTGAAGAAAAACGATAATCTCTGCCATGATAATGAGGCAGACAGACAATAAACAAAATACATGTGTAAAATACAGAGTGTATTGGATGGAGAAATGTACCTCAAAGGACGATGAGGCAGAACAGGGAGACCCACGGAGGGGGGTTAATGTTAAATAGTGTAGTCAGGTCAGATTTCACAGAGGATATTACATGTGAATTCAGCAAGATTTTAGGATCTAAACCCAAAAGTCTCAGTAACCACAGAAAACAGTTACAGCAAAAAGTGTCCTGATTGACAAAGGGAGGTTGGAAGAGATAAGAAATGGGACAGGGGAGATGTGGCACTTCACTATGGAGAATGCGATTTCAAATTTCAAGTAACTTCCTCGGCTTCGGTTTCAGGTTCTTCTTTAGCAGTTTTTCTAGTCAGTCCACAAACGTTTCATTTGCTTACCTAAGAAGTGTCCCTACAGTTTCATTAAGAGCCCTTTTTTGAAAGCACATGTCTTCCTAAAGGTGAGGATGGCTGTGTGCGTATTTGCTGAAATCAATACAATTCTGGATGATTTTCTGGCAGCCAAATTGAGCTGAAGGGAAAATTAATCACAGTGTGGGAACAGTTAGAAAAGTTATAACTGTTCTGGAACTAACACATGAAACCCAGCCAACCTCACATCGTTTGTTCTGAAAACTTGGAGCATGCCCGTGTACCTCACAGGGGTAACAGATGTGATTCTGGATGAGAAAGTGTGATGTTAGGGTAAGAAGGGCTTTAGGAGACTCTGATTTCTTTCTTGGCTCCACAATATTTCATCTCTGGGGACTAGTGACTGCATTTTTCTGCTTTCAGTCATCCCACCGTGGGGACAGGGTCAGCAGCACCTGTGTGCCTTAATGGCAAGCTGACCTCATCCCTTCTGACATAAACTGATTATTTAATATTAAAATAATAATAGCTGACCCACAGAGAACACTTAATCTAAGCGCCAATCCTATTCTATACAATTTTTATGTATTTATTCATGCAATCCTCCCAATAATACTGTGATCACTGCCATTTCGTAAGAAGGAAACTGAGGCACAGATGGAGGACTAACTCACTCAGGTCACGCTGCCCGCCGTGTCTCTAAAGCTGTGTCTTCTCTGGCTATACTTCCATCCCTCCCGCCCCAAATCCCAAACCCACCCTTGCACATATTTTCCCACTCCTTTCTCCTATCTCTTGTTCACCATCAGTTATAGGATCCTTTTCGCTTTATTTTGATTTAGTGGTGTAAATATCATAAATACTCTGTAAATATAAAATAGACCAGCAGGTCTCAAACTTTTTGGTCTCAGGAACTTTTTACTGTCTTAAAAATTATAGAAGACACCAAAGAGTTTTTGTTCATCTGAGTTATATCTATTGATATTTACCATTTATTAAGTTAAATAAAAGAAATTTCAAAAAATGTCTGGAGACATTTTTGGTTGTCACTGCTGGGGGTGTTAGAGGGGACAAGCTGGTAGTATCTACTGGGTAGAGGCTGGAGATGCTGCTAAACATCCTACAGTGCACAGGACAGCCCCCCTGGAAACCAAATATCAAAATATTTGGCTCAAAATATCAACAGGGCCAACCTGAGTTAAGTGAAACTGGCTTTTTGTTTGTTTGGTTTCTTCCCTGTAAACATGTGGTGGTGAAGAAGTCGATGAGTACGTTTTGGTGCCACTGTCTTGATCTGCGCTAAGGCACTGGCAGTTTTACCCATCATCGCTTTTGTCCTTTCAGTGCAAATGTCAACACAGTGAAAAAGGTCAATGATGTGTGAGTATTAGTGTGAAAATAGCTTGGACCTCACAGATCCCCTGAAGGGGTCTCAGGGGACCATGGACTGCACTGAGAATTGATGAACTAGAATCAAGGGTCAGCAAACTGTTTCTGTAAACAATCAGAGAGTAAATATTTTTGGCTTTATGGGCCATGTGGTATCTGTTATGGGAAAACAGCTACAGACAATAAGTAAATGAATAGGTGTGGCTGGATTTGGGTCACAGGCAGTGATTTGCCTTGGTCATACCATTCATTTGTTGTGTGTTATTCATTTTGCTTGTAAAATACTGCTACTATCTCATAAAACGCCTCTGTTATTCTTTGTTAGGATAACAGAATGTAAATCAGAAAGCAGCCAAAAATGAAAATGTGGGTGCCTGGTTATGGTGATGATTGTTTCCCTCTATTAAGCATCCACTGTGTCCCAGGTACTTGGCATCTGCTTCCTCACTTAATCCTCATGACAACCTTGCAAAATGGTAACAGGATGAAGATACTGATAAGAGGGCCAATCACTGGACCAAGATTACACTGGTAATACAAGTCTTGGTAGCAGAGACAAGAATGAATCAAGGGCTTCCCTGGTGGCGCAGTGGTTGAGAATCCGCCTGCCGATGGATGCAGGGGATGCGGGTTCGTGCCCCGGTCCGGGAAGATCCCACATGCCACGGAGCGGCTGGGCCCGTGAGCCATGGCGGCTAAGCCAGAGCGTCCGGAGCCTGTGCTCCGCAACGGGAGAGGCCACAACAGTGAGAGGCCCGTGTAACGTGAAAAAAAAAAAAAAAAAAAAGAGTGAATCAAGATCTGCCTGATTTCAGAGTTTGAATATTTCCACTTTGGGTAGGCTGAAAAAGATGGCTTAGTGCAGCCCTGTCTACTGCTACTTTCCTGTCTTCCACCCACAGCAGGTATCAGCAACTGATTTCAGCGTTCTCTGCTGAACTTTCCCAAGACCCTTGCTCAACACTATGCTCCTGTGAAAGGGTCTCAACCCTGGCTGTATGTTAGAATCACCTGCGAAACTTTTAGAACAATTCTAATGCCCAGTAATTCCCCTCTCCCCCGACCCCCGTTTCTATTTAATTTCATTGTGATGGGTGGGGTCCAGGCAGAGGAATTTTTAAAACCTCCCAAGTAATTCTAATATAAACCCAGGGCTGAGAATCACTAGTCTATATAGAGTTCCAAATCTCTGAAAGTTTGAGAATTTGCTGATTTTAGGAAATGTGGATTTGGTCCTAAAATCCACACTTTTCTCTCTGTCCTTTATCAATTTACAGAAGAGTTAAAGAAAATAATTTACTTTGCTGCCTGAATGAAAATATTTTATTTCCTGGGCATCTGTTATTCTTGCTTTTTTATTGGGCCATTTCACTGTTATTTTTTCATAATTCAACTCTTAGATGTCTCCACACACCAAAAAGACACTTGCAAGGGGCATTAGGAATGTAAATCAAATGAGCTTATTGTTAATGCTTTCTCAGTGAAGCTTTGCCAGGGAGACACCAGCCTTTACTTAGGAGCCCTCAGAAGCCTGAGTGAGGCCAGCAGTTGCTTGGTGGTGTATTTATTCCATGAGCCTCTTTCCTAATGATGGTGGGATTACTAGCTTCAGAGCAAGAGTTGAAGGATTAGTATGGGCCCCTCCTCTACCTCAATTCCCTGGCTTCAAGAAACTCTAGAGTAGGGGAGCCAACTCTTTCTGATTGGTCCTGGTATTTTCCTGGTTTTGGCATTAAAGGTCCCAAATCCTGGGAAACCCTTCAATTGAGGGCAAATTGGGACAGTTGGGCACCCTACTCTTGAGTCTGTGAGAAGGTGGGAAATTATTTCAGCTCAGAGGACTCTGCTAGACGGCCTCACACTGCTGGTGAATGTGATGATATATCACTATCTGTCTCTCTATGTATATGTGTGTGTGTGTGTGTGTGTGCACACAGAGTCGATGATTATTATTCATAGTAGCTATGTTCTATAAAGTCACTTCAAACACTGAATTAGCAAATACTGAAGCATTGCTTCTAGAGCAAACATAGGGGTAGGTTCTTGAAAGTCTCCAGTCACACATTTTCATCAACTGATCAATATATGACCTTGTTTTATGTGTGTTTCTATCTAAAGACGTCTTCAGATGAATGGATAAAGAAGATGTGGTACATATATACAATGGGATATTACTCATCCATAAAAAGGAACAAAATTGGGTCATTTATAGAGACATGGATGGGCCTAGAGACTGTCATACAGAGTGAAGTAAGTCAGAAAGAGAAAAACAAACATTGTATATTAATGCATATGTGTGGAATCTAGAAAAATGGTACAGATGAACTGGTTTGCAAGGCAGAAATAGAGACACAGATGTAGAGAACAAATGTACGGACACCAAGGGGGGAAAACTGGGGCGGATGGTGGTGAGATGAATTGGGAGATTGGGATTGGCATGTATACACTAATACGCATAAAATAGATAACTAATAAGGACCTACTGTATTAAAAAATAATAAAGTAAAATTCAAAAGAAAAAAAATAAAGATGTCTTCATTGATACAGATCGTTAATTCATTAAAATTGAACTCACAGCTAACAGCGCTATAACTCATGCCTGAATGCAGCCTACATAACACATGAATTTTCTCCATAAGGTGCATCACAGCCTTCTCACACTTGGGAACACTAGAGAGCACCTGAGCACTAAACTTGTGGACATTTTAAGCAATAAAATCACCAACAAAGAGCACAAAGATTAGACTGTGGCACTAAATAGACCACGAGAAGAACAGACACTTGTTTACAGAGAGAGGGGAACTGAAACAAGAAGGCAGAGCATTGCCTTGTTCAACCCCAGCTGGGAACCTGTGCAGTGGGCACTATTCTGTGCATGTCTGTGAGTCACCTCACAAGCACCTCGAGTATTGATTTGGGGTTACAAACACAATTTAGAGACTAGGGTGAATTTTGTGAATATAACATCAGTGAGGTCGATAGAAAGATAGATAGATAGATAGATATCAATACAGATAGACATGTAGATAGGTGGATCGATTAATCAATCTTGGATCTTTGTGGACCTTCTATAAAAGAAAATTATCTTCTTTTACCTTCTGGTCGATTGAAAGATATTCCAAACTGCTAGGCCTGACTTTCCATTTAGCCATCAGGAATGTGAGCTCAGCTTAACCAGGTCATATGGAGTCTGGTTTGAGTTTAAGTCTCCAGCTCATCTTGCCAGTTTCTTTCCTTCTACTTTTCACCACAGGCAGATTCTCTCCTTGCCTTTAAACTAATTGAAACGTTCTTTCCTTCAGTAAGTTACTATATATCCGAATCCACATGTGCTCTATTTTTCACCCACATATTAATTCTTTTCCCCACCACAGATGGATTTGTATATATGACCCAACTTGGGTGTGCAGATTGAAGCCTGGTGACAGCCATTTGCTTTTTGCTTGAAGCTCAATTGGTTTTTGTTTTTTTATTTTTAACAAAACAACCTCAAAATTTATTTAACAACTGGTAAAACTTCAGGGAAAAATAGATCAATAAATATTCGTAGTTGGAGATTTTAATATACTTCTCTCAAAATTGATAGTTAAAGCAAGTAACACACAAGTAGATATATCAAAGACCTAACCATATAATTAATACATTTGAGCTATTAGAAATATTTTTTCAATCCTGAACTAAATAGGATGCACATGCTTGTACACCTGAATTGAACACAATATTGTGAATCAACTTCAAAAAAATACTATGCACATTCTCTTTGAGTATGACTGGACCAGCAACTCAGTTATTTACAGCAGAATATGAAAAACATGGTAACATGACATATTCTAAAATCCTTTTTTTCCTTTTTTGATTCTTCACAAAAAAAAAAGGAAAAAAAGATGTTGGAATAATGCCATTCTTTTTAAAAAAGGGATCCATTTGGTTTGGAACACTGAATAAAGCTCTCCCTGAATGAGAATTGTAATTATGAGAAAGCCAACGGAGAAACTTATCTGTAAATCCTTTTTTAATAGATTCTGATATGCTAGGTAAGACATTTATGAAGTGGTGTTCATGTTGGAGATACTAAGATATGCCTTCTTCTCGGAGCTATCTGTGGCTAGGGGTTGTTGCCATTTGAAAAGACCAACCCTAAAAGCAGTTTTCTCTGCTTCCATATCCTTTAGCAACCCAGTTTCCATCAGAAACAGATGTCTTCCATTAGGGCAGACTGTTGGCTACTGGAAGCCCTTCCTCCCCTTCTCTTCCTTGTACCCCCTCACACGTCTTTAAACCGATTCAAACGTCACCTCTTCTGTGAAGTCCTCCTGAACTCTTCCAGCCAAAGTTGCTTGCACCTATCTCTGTGTTCCTCAGACCTCTGGCTGTATCTTCATAAGAGCCCTGACATCCGTACCTGCAATATCTGTGTCATTGTCACCTTTCCCGGTGTGCCCCTCAAAGGCTGGACATGTCACATTCATTCGGTGCTTAATGTGTTGACTGACATAAAGTTTATTATTGAAAATCACTACCAACACCCCAACGCTCCTGACACAGCTCTGGAACCATGAGGTGGGGAAAAACCTCATGCTTTTCAGCAAAACAGGATTTTTTAAATCTTCCTACCTCCTTCTGGGGAATGGCTGTACTGATAGATTTTTTGGTATGGCTGGACTTATGTTAAGAAAAACTTGAGATGATTTTGGGCCTGGTGTTTTTATTAGCTGTATAACTTTGAGCATCTTATTTAACCACTTTGAGCCTCAGTTTCTTCATCTATAAATTGGAGCTAGCAATTCAGTGGCAGATATTTTTGCTTGCCTATCAATAGTCATATCTCATCCTATCACCTTCTTTCTTATTGGTAAAATCTCCACCCTGCCATAATGTGAAAATGACAGCTATTCAATTCCTCAGCCTCCTTTGTAACTAGGGGACAGGTATATGAGTTTATCCTGGGCATTTGGACTTGGGGTAAAGTTTTTGGGGTAAGAGATTGATGGAAAAGGTTTTTCTCCCAAATAAGAAGAGAGACATGAAAGGACACATGCCTTTTCTTTAATCAGACGTTGCTGTGTCTACATCATGTGCTGCCTGGATCTGTGGCAGCCATCTTACAAGTATGAGGGGACATACTTATGGGGCCAAGTCAATATACTGGGGAGGTGGAGAGAAAAAGCCTTGTCACCAAGGGTTTTTGATGACATTTTGGAATTTTTAAAGGAACTTGGACCCATGAAGTCTTGCAGACTTCTTAAATGAGATAATAAATATTCTTATTATTAAAGCTGGCTTTAGTTTGATATGCTATTAACAAATTCAGTTGACACAAACTCTTCAAGACTTTGTTATGAGGAATAATGAAAGAATACCTATAAAGGAACTGACATAGAGCAAATGGTGTTAAAAAATGGTAGCAATCAATTGTTATTACAAGTTTTATTCTTAATAAGATGTAATTATACTTGAAATATCAATGAGTTAAAAAATAAGCCATTTAGTAGAGGCCTATTGTTTTATTATATTATTGTTGTCAATGCCAGCCATACTATTTGGCACATAGTACATGTTTAATGGTTTTCTTTGACATTATAGAATATGTATGTGCTGCACATGAAAGAATATGTATAAACATACTTAAGTAATGAAACAGAACATTGGCAATACCATTAAAAGCACTGGTGTGCCCCTCCCTTGTGCTTCTCTCTTTCTCTCTCTGAATACCTCCCCTGCAGAGAAATCAATATCAGGTTTTAAAAGTCATTTTTAAACAGTGGGAGTCCCTTTGAAACATGCAAACTTTTACATACTGGTGATGTATGACTCCTGGTCCTATTCTACTGGAAGACTTTTGGTCCCTCCTATTCTGTTGTCTGTTCAGAGTTTGAGATATTAACCTTTAAAATAAAATTTTAAAGATTCTATTGACTGATGAGTTTATAGTCACTCTTTTTAGAAATTCCAAATGACTGAGTCCAGTTCATTAGAGACCTGCTTTTCTGTTGGATTTAGCTGGTCTGTCTGTGCAACGTGCAAAGTTCCTCCATCCCAGCCCCTGCTCAGGCCTCTCTGAACCGCATCCACCCTGAAGATTTATAGCTCTTTCTGAGACACCTTCTAGCACCAGCCTAAGTTGTTCCACTGCCTAAAATTTCCCCTTGAAACAATGAGTGTTTGGCTTTCTAGAGGCTTCCTTTACTGCTTGGAAAGTAGAATTGGTGAGTAAGACACTAGCAGGGCAAACAAAAAGAGTATTGGTTGTTTGGGTTGTTGATAAGTGTGAGAGACTTTCTTTGGATACATATTTCCAGACGAAGTTCCCCCCTCAGAGAACAGAAAGGTGGCAGTCCCATGGAAAGCCCTCCCAGCTGAGCAGAAACGGGTGGTGGTGTGGTGGTCATAGAGCGTGCTCAGAAGCTCCTTCCTGTGTTAGAATACTGGCACTGCCACCAGGCAGTCATGGACCTTGGGCAAGTCATTTAACTCTCCTTGGCTCAGTTTATAAAACAGATTAATGGGCCTGCCTCATAGAGTGGTTGTGAAGATTCAGTGAGTTAAAAACAAAGCATTCAGAACAATGCCTGGCACAGGGAAATGCTAAGTAAATGTTAGCTATTATTGTTTCAGTGTCGAATATCCTAAATGTAAATACAGACATATCTAAATTATCACCAAAACTAAAATAAGCTGTCTCAGAAGCCATATATCCCCTTAATTTTTCTGAGTTAACTTATTTTGTGAATTGATGAAGGTTTGGAAGTTCTAGAAATGTCCAAAACCCCAATACCCACTCAGTAAGCAAATATGGGCCACTGTTTTCAGTAACCTGCGAAAAGGTTTACCTAGAAGTGAAATTTGCTCAACATTTTACCAAGAAAGCCATTTCTCTTTTTAAAAATGTCACATGATTAAGTCAAAAGACTATATAACTTAAGGTTTTCTTAGTGACTTGAATCCTCATGATCTATCAATAGCTAGATCTTTTTCTCTTTGCAATTATTTCCCAGTCTTTCTCAATTTTTTCCTGTATCTGAAGCAAAAATATCCTACAGTTATAACATTTTCAATCCCACAAAAAGTCACCGTTATTGAAGTAGACAAGGCAGTAATGGTCCAGTAAAATAAAGTCATCCAGTAATCTATAAATTCCAAGATAATTGTACAGTTAATAAATTTTACTCTTTAAAAATTATGCTACCCCCAGACAAGGATATGCTCTTCTAGCCTGAAAATACTAGCACAAAAATATACGCGAAATGCTTGCACAGTAAGTAGGCATCAAATGCTGTTAGTTTATCATGTTCAAAAGCTAAGATTCGATATATTTTTTTAAATAGAGCATTGAGAGAGCAAGTTGCCTGAAATCTTTTGTTTTGTTTTTTGTGGTACACGGGCCTCTCACTGCTGTGGCCTCTCGCGTTGCGGAGCACAGGCTCCGGACGTGCAGGCTCAGCGGCCATGGCTCATGGGCCCAGCCACTCCGCGGCATGTGGGATCTTCCCGGACCGGGGCTCGAACCCGTGTCTCCTGCATCGGCAGGCGGACTCGCAACCATTGCGCCACCAGGGAAGCCCTGAAATCCTTATTTGTGGAACGAAGTAGAGAATATATAAACAAAAACATTGTTAATGTCTCCTTAGGCAGATAATCCTCCAATTTTGAGCTGATTTTTAAAGTAGCATTCCAAAAAGTCATATTCCTCAATTCTTTCTTCTATCCTCTGACCATGCCTCAATTTTCTTTATATCAGCTTGGAGTTAATTGAACATATTTTTCTTCCCATTGATAAACAAAGCTCTATTATAATTTAAACAGATTTACATATTCTAAATGATCATTTAATCCAATGTAAAGGGAATAAGTTCCCATCCTTTCCTTATTACTTTTGATTTAGTTTGCATGATTTCAGGAACACACAGTTTCTGTGGGCACATGGGAGAGTAATAAATCATGCCTAGTAAAACAATACTGCTTAGGCAAAACAATAAAAAAAAAATAAGTTCCAGTAATAAAATTTAAGAAGCAGCTGATGAAAACAGATGTATCCTTTGTTTTGAATGAACCTCAAATTTTGTAACATGGCAAAAATTAAGGATCTACTGGACTCAGTTCGACTCTGTGCATTTGGCACAGAATACTAAAGTACACCCCGCCCTTGTAAAACAAACAGAACAAAAAATACAAGGTATAATTTTTGTACTTATAAAGCAATTATGGCTTTTATTTAAATGTGGAACTTACTACGTCTTCCTCAAAGAGAGGTTTCAATGAAGTTGACAGGATTTAAAGTAGAAATCAGAGAATGTGAAAGGTAGCTTACTTTTATGTCTTGCTATTTGAGACAACAATGTAACCAAATAAATTATGTTTTTAGTATGATTGATTTTTTTAAAGGCCAGAAAACTGAACATGGTCTGCTGTCAATAAGTGTTTCCAATTTGACTATTTTTCCCTAAATAGCATTTGGTGTGGCCACATTTATGTCTGAAAACCCAAATCTCTCTTCATTTGTGCTGAGAGTTTATTTCCCAGCATCTTTTCTTTGCATTGACCCCCAAATACTTAACAGACCTTAAAGCTTGTAGAAATCTATCTAATTTGAGCTTTGAACATAGTATTATTTTGTGGGTTGATAAAGGATTTAGAGGTTCTACAGTTCGGATTTACTCTTTAAAAACTGGGGGCTTGGGAACTTAGCCTTTTAAAGGTAAATCTTTTGTGTGGGATCAAGCGACTCAGAATGAATTATACAGAGCCAGAATTTCTTCTCCCACCACACCATGGTCCCCTCATGTAAATGACCTCTCATTGATTATCCCCAACAATGGTTCCACTATTTCTTTTGCTTCAATTAAGGAAACTTTTTGAAAGACCATTGGGGATTTTAGCATTGAAACATTTCTAGAGAACTCAAAGAAGCAGCCCATCTTTAACTACACAATATCTGTTTTGCAAATGTGGTATAATCACAGAATGATAGAAAAAAGTAACCACAGGTCTTCTGGCCCAATCATGGAAACCATTTTGAAGAAAGTTGCTTATTACAGGTCCAAAAAGAAAGAAAAGAAATAGGAAGAAAGAAAAATGAAAGGAAGAAAGAAAGAGAAATTGTGTTTGAACCTTTTGCCAGGAAAAAAAGGAAAAGTGCTTTGTGGTCATTAGAAAAGGAACAATATGGTAAGATTTAACTCAGTTGAACTATACATCAGCTACAACTGAACTTTCCATACTTTACTCATTACATTACATAATTTACTCATTATACAATTAAATACAAGATGCCTATCTTTCTTTGCACCTACTTACTTTCAAAAAAACAACACCAGGATGTTTTATTCATGGTAGCTGAGACGTAACTCCCAAAATACAAGTTAGACAGAAATACTTGGATAAATATTATTTCATTACTTATAGGGGAGAATGAAATGGAAAAATGCAGTCTGCAAATGTGACCCTGCCTGATATTATTGATTTCCTTAGCTAGGATAGTTTAAGTTTTTTTTGCTACTTGCCCCCTATCCCGCCAATGCTCCCCTTTCTCGTTCCTGGATTTTGCCTTGGGTTAATTATTTCTGGTCTCATAGCAACTATGTTTTCATTGTGAACTGCCTGAACTGCTTGCTGGAAGTCAGCAGGGCATAAATAAATAAGTAAATCAAAATATGCAAACAAACTGCAGTTAATAGGATGGGGGTTTGAAGGTATGTCTGTCTGGCCAGGATGTGCTCAGAAGAGAAGGTCTGAAATGTAGTAGCTTGGAGAAAAAAATTACTTTTCAAATTGCTTTCCACTCACTTGTGAGCTCACCTTTATGCAAACAGTGGAAATAAAGCAGAACAGCGTTTTAGGATTTTTAGATAAGGTTGTGTTGAGGTCTTGAATGGACTCATGTTTTGTCTTAGTCTATTTGGGCTTCTGTAACAAAATATCACACACTGGGTGGCTTGTAACCAACAAACATTTATTTCTCACAGTTTTGGAGACTGCAAAGTCCAAGATCATGGTGTTGGCAGATTTGGTTTTTGGTTCCATGGAAGAAGGGGGCAAAGGAGCTCTCTGGAAACTCTTTAATAAGGGCACTAATCCTGTACATGAGGGCTCCACCCTCAGGACCTAATCACCTCCCAAAAGCTCCACCTCCTAATACCATCACCTTAAGGTTAGGTTTCAACATAGGAATTGTGGGGATGGCCGTGCACATTTAGACCATAGCATGATTTAATCTTGCCATTCCTCAGCAGAATAATAGAAGAGTCACCTCATTGTATCCATTGTTTCCATTTTATCTACTGTATGGGATACTAAAATCTTTGCATTTAGCCTTTAAGGTAATTCTCACTTTCTAAAGTGGAGGAAGGTAGAATATTTCCTTCAGGAAATCTTTGTAACTTCCCATTTCCTCCCACTACCCTCCTTCCCTGACAATTAGTTTGTACTTACCAGTCATGAAGGAGAAAGAGTTGGTCACCAAATAATGCTTTAGGAATGTGGAGTTATCATAGAGAAGGTGGGCTCTGGGAAGTGTTTTGAAGGAGGAAAGGGACATTTGATTGAGATAGGGACCACCATCACACAGAATGCTACATACAGCTGAAGGAAGTTTGTCTTCAAAGAAGAAGGCAGTAGAAGGAAGAGCCAGAGAAAATGTAGACATCAATAGGCGCTTAGTATAATCCAGGGATTTCTAAAATCAGCCATACTAAGTAAATAAATATTTCAGTAATGGGAGATAGTTAGGAAAGTGTTTGTCTTCCACTTCTCTGGGTGAATTGCCAGATATTTGAAACTCTATGGGATCTACATAGTGCTGAAGTTGGGAAATCTACAATTCTGAAAACATTTTCCAGACATCTTAAATTTACTAATCTTAAATAGCAACTATTTCTTTATCTACTCTAGATTTATTTATTACTTAACAAGGAATAAACTGATGTCAAGATTCCCTTCTCAGTGTAATTTCTGTTGTGTTATATACATGTAGATAACAAGACTCATGCTGGTTAATGCTAAGAACTATAACATGAACATTTCAGCATGACTGATCAGCCAACTGTCAGATACATCTTTTCTTAGGGGCTGTGAACCAGCACCAAGTTCCGCATTCCTATTCACTACAAAATAAAATCAGGCTTACAGTTTTTGATAAATAAGGCAGAGAGCTGAAATGTAAATATCAGCTCAAATAGTATAGTTATGGCTATATAACAAAATTCATCTACTTTCAAGTGCTCTCCTCATATTTTTTGAGAGTACAATTATTAAAAAAAACCTTTACATCATGGTGATACCATCTCTATGTCAAATCCTGCTAGGGGTTTTGGGGATGCTTCCAGATCCTGGTCGAAAGATGATGAATTGAGTAACAAGGAAAGAAAAAAACAGTTAAGCAATAGGAAAATCTTGTATATATCCCCTATGTTATTTAAAACTGTTAATTCGGAACACTCTTCCCCTATCCTCCCCCCACTGCCATCTCGTTTTCCACAGGAGTGGGGATGGGATAAGGAATTCTAGGAATGTTATACAGGAAGTGTCAAAGCCCAGTGAAGGATCATTTCTAAGTGAAGAAAAACCAAAGCCCCTTCCAACAACACAAGAGCTGAATTTTATTTAACTTTGCACTCTCTACAGTGCCTTGCACACATTAGATGTGTGATAAATGCTCAGAAACTGTATAATAAATAATGCTTGATGTTCCCTGGGTTTCTGTTTACCCTAACATTGCCAAAGATGATCATTTTTAAAGGTTATTGATTTATTTACATTGAAACAAATGGGTCTTACAAAGAAACCTGTGGGGGTATGGCTGTGTGTGTCTATAAACATACATGAATCATGCATGCATATACATATGTGGGCATGCCCAGACCTCCGGGGGGATCCTATAGCAGATAAGCCCTGTGGGGCCTGGATCCTTGAGACCAGTGCCTCTTACACTTTCAAGTGCATACACATCACCTGGGGATTTTGTTAACTTGTAGATTCTGATTCAGGTTCCCAATGGTGCCCAAAGCTGGGGACCACACTTTGACCACTACACAGAAAGGAGACGAACAGAACCTGAAAACCAGTAGCCACCACCCATGACTGGAACCCAATGTCTGTAATGTTCCTGGTCTTCCTCACGACCTGCCATGTCATCAGTTGCCATCTACTAGTACAAGACCTGTACTAGTGTCAAGGTCCAGTCTCTATGTAACAGCTGGTCAGCAAGTATTTGTGGCCCACATGCTAGGAGCCTTGAATACAGTTGCAGTGCAGGAATGAGCAGTGCAGGGAAACAACGAAATGTAAGGTATAGTGTGCCCTCTTTCAGAGGGCTTAGAGTGGGCTGGGAGTGTGTGGATTCATACATAAGCGAATAGAAGGCAAATGCAACCAGAAGAAAGTCAGGTGCAGACTCCACATTACAGCTGTACACTCTCACATGCTCAGAGCAGGGAAGATGGTGATGGCCTGGGAAAGTACGGAAATGACTTTTCCTTGGATTGGGCTCCCCAGAAACAGACCCTGAGATGATTTACGTGCAAATCATCTATTTGGAAACTGCAGCAGATGAGTACAGGAGTAGAAGAGTGAGGCAGAGAAGGGAAATAGCTCGGAAGGGATGCCAGGAGACTCTGGGGAAAGGGTTACCTCATTCGAGGGGTAACAGAGTTGGGGTATAAATACTCCCATTATTGGTTGAAGGCTGTTAGTGGGGCTGGGGGTGATATTCGTCACATATCTATCCTGCCATGCATGTCAGCAGGGTGGCTTGTAAAGATGGGGAAAACCACAGACTCAGAAATGCAGATGCTGGCAGTTGAAGGGAAGCAGGAGAGAGATGGGCCCCTGGGGCAAATGGTTTGAGTTCGTTCCCTGTGGACAGATACTCCGAGAAGGGAATAACGGGACAATTGAGAGAGGAGGCTGGGCCCTGCCCAGATAGAAGATAAGAGAACACATATTCCTCATTCTTGAAGTCAGGAGACCTTCCCGACTACACATGCACAGAAAGGCTCCTTGGAGGTCAAAAGCTAGTGGGAAGCAGCCACATGGCACAGGGAGATCAGCTCAGTGGTTTGTGACCCCCTAGAGGGGTGGGATAGGGAGGGTGGGAGGGAGGGAGATGCAAGAGGGAAGAGATATGGGAACATATGTTTATGTATAACTGATTCACTTTGTTATAAAGCAGAAACTAACACACCATTGTAAAGCAATTATACTCCAATAAAGATGTTAAACAAAAATAATAAAATAAAATACAAAAGAGTAATGATCTTGAAAATTTGCAAAACAAAAAGAATTTTTAAAAATAAAAAATATTATAATTGAAATTTTTTTTAAAAAGGGGGGGGAGTGATACCAAGTGGCCAAACCTACACATAGGTCTCTTCGGTGGACTCCACCTTGGCTAAGAGATGTGCGCACACACATGGGAAAATCCTGAGCTATACCAAATACAGACTCTGAACCAGGTACGGCCTCTGAACCAGGAAGATCAAAATGATTGGCCAAAGGAAACCCGGAAGAAATGCCCCATAAAAGTGATTCAAACTGCCACGAGGGCGTGACTCTCTGAGACTGCCCGTGTGTCTATCCACACTTACTGTACTCGTTTTTCTCCTAATAAATACTTTCCTTGTTTCACTACTTTCCGTTTTTGTGGGAATTCTTTTTCTGCAAAGCCATAGGGCCAGGGCCTTGTCACTGACCACTGGTCTAGTGGCTAGGATTCGGTGCTCTCATGGCCGCAACCCAACCTCAATCACTGGCCAGGAACCAAAACCCTGCTTCAAGCTGCTGCAGGCCGAGGCCACCAGAGACCAGAAGGAGCTGGCTTATGCTGAAGTGACTGAAGTCTAAGGGCTATGGGCAGAGCAAGGTCTGTGCTATAGCCTTAAAAGTGCAGCAGGGTTTGAGCTGGAAGTAGCAACTGCTTTATCCTCTCAACCTACCTGCTGCCAATGCCAAGTTGTCCTTTCTGATGAATCCAGGATTCGTTTACATCTTAAGCTCAAGCCTAGAAGGGCAGTCGCTAAGTGGAAACTTTATGCTTTTGGTGGGGCAGGCACAGGCCTGCTTCTTCACAGACACTGGTATAAGAAAGGCAGAAGTCCCCTCTGAAAAGAGGCAGTGAGATCTGTGGGGACCAGGCTAACTATCCTTGGGGTTCAATCCTGAGGGAAGACTGGTCAAGCAGAGGCCCCTTCTAGGCTTGCCAAACTCTCCCCTCACAGAGGCACTGACAGCCCCTTGTGGATTTGGTCGGTTGGCCTAAATTACAGTTGATAATTACAAGACATTGTTGAAAATTGCTGCAACATGTAACTTTTGTAACCATTACTATCCTACATTTGCAACTATTTGTGGGGACTGTTTGTCCTTTTACCAGGCTCTTTAGTTTCTGGGGAACTCTGAGGTACACAGTATTCATTTGCTTGTCTACACAATAAAGGGAAACAAAATACTGTTCCCAGGTGACCTGGACACCAGTGATAAATAAGTTTGGAGAGAGAAGGTAGAAAACAGGAACTGCCTGCTCATCAATGAGGAGTTTCCATCATCTGGAACCAGTCTACTATCCAGCCTCATCCATCTCCCCCCCTCCATTATCCAGGCACGTGAAACTCTTCATGGTTTCCAGAAGGCTTTCCCCCAGCTGCTTGCTATTGCACCTGCTGTGTCCTCCCATTAATACTTTCCTCATCCTCCCCTGACATAATCCTATCATACAACAAGCCTCACTTAGAACACACTTCCAAACTCAGCCACACAAGGTGAGTTGTTTCCTTCGTGATCCAGTTCAGAAATCAGTAGTAACAGGCACCAAGTTAAACTCTAATCATCTGTTTGTACATCTCTCTTGCCCCCCATTCACTGTGAGCCCTTCTAGGGAAGGGACCGTGGCTTTCTCCTCTCTGTGTTCCCATCATCACCAGCACTGGGGTTTGCACTCAGAAAGAATCAGCGTCTCAACCCTGTATCATTGAGGGAGGCTATGGAAAATCAGCTCTGTTATGTGAATGCATATCTTGCATATACTTAAAGTGTTTTTTGTTTTCTTTACACTTTGCGAGAGACTTGTTAATATCATTTACAATTAGCATGTACCCTTTTTACAATATAAAAAACAATAAAGCTATTTGCATTTTGGAAAAAAGAATCTTCCCCGATGATGACAATTCTGTAGTATTAAGCAGCTGCCGGCTGGCACCAACCAAGGCTTCCCCAAAGACACTGAACCTACAAAAGTTTTAACTGAATTCCCCACCCTTGGGGACATTGTGGTTTTTAAGTCACAGGTCCTTCCTCTTGTGGAATGGCCCCTACAGCCTTTAGTCTTGATTTCCAAGTTAAAGATGCATAGCATCCATCCAGCTCCTATTTCGCAGGATGTTTTTCCACACAGTCAGGATGAGGACAGTAAAGTGGTTCTCAGTTGCCTTTGTCATTCTTTTCCTTTTCCTCCTGAAAGTGTTTTTGTGGAAGGCCTGCCGGATGTCACAGAAACGCGACCTGGGCAAGATGTGTGTCACTTCTCTACTTGAAAAGTGTCCAAGACTCTGAGCCCAGAGAGGATGTAATAAACACACCCTGGTGCTTGGCCAGCATATTCCAGCCAGTTAGGAAAACAAGGCAGAGGGCACAGGATTTCACACCCACCCTGGCAGTGGCCGCACTCGGAGGGCATGCCATTTGATTCTTCACAGGTGCAAACGGCTGGTCTCCAGCTAAGGAAAACAACTGGCCATAGCATCCTTCCATGTACTATGAGATCATGTGTAAAGAGCAGTTTAGGGCATCTCTGTTTCCGCCACACAGGTTGTCTGCCTTGCGGGTCTGGCATAGGGTGGGGGAAATACAGCTATGGAGGGTGTGCTCCGTAGTAGTGTGTGCCTTCTAATGAGATGAGGTCCTGGTGAAGATGGGACTATTAAACTAAAATTGCTTCAGTTCGTTTATTTGAGACTTAGGTAGATGGACAGAACACATGAATGCAATTTGTCCTCTCAAAAAAGTCAAAGCCATTCCTAAAGAAGTCTCTTTTGCATGTGGACCCACATTAGGAAAGAGGGTTGTAATAACTGCAATACTCAACCAAGGGGGCTGAGACCACTTGCACGGCTCAGAGAGTCTAATGAGTGAAGAAAATAATGAAAAAAATAAAGCCTCTGGAATTGAAGCATTCTACTTCAGTTCTTTATGGGCAAGAAAAGTCAATCTGGCCTGGATTTAATTTAAACCACTTCAGATTTAGTTAATGAGAGTTTTAAAAAAAATTGCTGCAAACTTATTTGAGCTATTTTTATAGGTGGGGAGCTGGGGACCACCTGCCCTTTATGGAAAGCAATGCCCTTCCAGTGCCCCCAAGAAAATAAGGCTTATTTTAAATTAGAAAAATTTTTACAAAATGTGGCTTTATTATTGTTTTTGTTACTTTTATTCCCCTCAGGAATGGTGGTCTACAATATAAATATAACGCAGATATACATTCCACTCTGAGAAAAAAAAATTATATATACCAGTTATTTCCTAACAAGGAAAGAAGATACAGCCAGTCCCGCTTTATACCTTTGATGGCACATGCAGTACCTCATTTCTTTTATTTCTGTCCTTATTTTGACTTGGCCCCCCCCCCCCCACTCATACGCATCCATTCAGTCTCTTTCTCTGAGGCACACCATTTACCTATTCCTGTCTTCCCTGATTTCAGTCTGTTTGGCTTAAGTTTCAGTCTGTATCCAAATAAATGCAATGAGAAAGCCTTGGGCACCACTGAGGAAGTAATAAATTGCTGATATTTATCAAATGTTTACAATTTGCCAGAAACTGTTCTCCATGGTTGAACTCATTAAATTCTAACAACAAAACTAGGAGGTAAATAATGTTGCTATTTCTATTTTACAGATGAGGAAACTGAATCAAGAGAAGTGATGTAACTTGCTCAAGGCCACACAGTGAGTGAGGATTCAATCCAAGGCGGTCTGACTCTTAAGACCACCCTCTTAGACACTACATTACACTGTATGGATGTCCCCATGGGCAGCAAGATCATTCATGCAATGCGTTCTTACACAGACATATCCTAGGTGGTGATCACTGCTCAGTCTACAGTGGTGAATGTTCCTCCTGGGAGCTGTACTTCAACCGGTTTGCTGCCTGCTGAGCTATCATATATAAAAACCTCTTTTCTTTCTTTCTTTTTTTTTTTAAGATTTTTTTTTTTGATGTGGACCATTTTAAAACTCTTTATTGAATTTGTTACAATATTGCTTCTGTTTTATGTTTTGTTTTTTTGGCCACGAGGCATGTGGGATCTTAGCTCCCCGACCAAGGATCGAACCCACACCCCCTGCGTTTGAAGGCAAAGTCTTGACCACTGGACCACCAGGGAAGTCACTGAAAACCTCTTTTCATGATCCACTCAACATCATTTTTCTCTGATGTCACCTACCAAGAGCCAGGATCTTTTGGAATCACAGATAGACATGGCTCATCATACGCTTTCTGGTTAATAATGTCAGGTCTGCTGTCCAATTTATTCTCATCCTTCACCTGTTAGGTATTAGAGATATATTGTGTAGGCTCTGAAGAGTCCACAACACATTCCATCTTAATATTTTCTTCTCCTTTCTCTTAAGTTATAGTTATGTCACCTAGAAGAATTAGACAGAGACTTGACTGAAGGAAAGTGGCTAGTGAGAATCCAACCTTCAAATTGTGAGTTAACAGTACTCTAGCATGCTCATGAATTCTTTTGGCCACAGGCAAATTCAGATGGATAAGGTATGATTCCTTCCTATGAGAGCTCAGAAACTCATGGAGAAGACATAGACATGGACAGGCAGATTATGACATGGCACAGTCGGTATGACCTTTGAGGTACAGCCAGAGTGAGGCGGGAGCATAGTGGGGGTGACTAACTGCCTCAGGGAACTGGAAGAGCTTACACAGGAGGTGACATTTGATCTGGGTCAGGAAAGATAAGTAAGAGCAGGGGAGGGAAACTATCCAGGCAGAAGAATAGGCTGTGAGGATCATGAGGTACGTCAGAGCAAGGTGTGCTCAGGGAAGGATGTAAAATGCTAACAGAACATAGTGGGGCTGGAATAGCCTGGACAGATAAGAGTTAAAGCTAGAGAGGGAGGGTAGGGCCAAGCCAAGATGATGGCCTCCTATAGGCAGTGGAGGAGCCAACAGAAGACTTTGTGCAAGGAAGTAGGATCACACTTGCATTTTTAGGAAAAAAACTGGTAATTCTACAAGAGATGCATTAGAGTGGGAAGAAACACATTCCTCTCTCAGTAACACTCTCCAGCTGGGTAGGATTTTATTATATTGCTGTTGCTGTTGTTTTTATTATTACTATTATTATTGAAATGTATCAAGCACCTACCAGATGCCAGGCACTGTGCTAAGGGCTTTACATGAATTCTCTGGATGTAAGTCTGAGGATGGACCCTCGGAAGCTACTAAGTCATTTCTGCTGTTGTCTGGAGGTCTCCACTATAGTCTCCTCATTAGAGAAAGACAGAAGGGCCTGTGTATTTTTGCCATGCTGAGGACGTATTTAATAAAATAATATTCCGTATTTATGCATCTGCTTCAACTGAACATACCACAGAAGTGGGGTGAATCCTGGCATTATGAAGAGCCAGCTGTGTCCTTTACTGGACAGGGCCAAGTAAGGTACACCTCAGAGGCAACCACTCATCAGTTACCCTAGAAGTGGATAGATTTCTCTGCCCTTTGGTCCTTCTAGTTTCACTCTCCATCCAGCATATGTACTTTGGATGCCAGAACACACCTGAAAATTGCCTGTGAGTCACCGTACAGCCTCCTATAGTGACACAAGCACCATGGCTATTAAGCATGGTTTCATTTCAAATTTGGGCAAAAAAAGATCCCTGAGGTAATTTGGGAGATAGAGAAAATAAGTACCTATAGGTATCTATAAGTATCTGTATTTTTGGTTTTATAGATACAACTTTCCTCTGCTGGGTTTACACCAGCAGATGGGAAGATTGTGACTGCTATCAGCTGCTGAAAACAGTTTGCCCACCCAGATGGGTGCTGATTTGAAAGAAAGGCACACGTGGTATGGTTCCCCATAGCCAGCCCTGCAGTTCCTACATCTGGCTTTATGCAGGCACAGAAGGTGAGGCAGAAGTCAATTAATAACAAGTGTGATTGATTCCAGGCTGACTCCACCCCTGAGGCTACCCTGGGCCTGACAGCCACTCATCCCCTGGAGACTCCCCTCTTCCTCTTAAGGATCAAACAATGCAGTTTGCTGGAAGGCAGGCAACAGGGAGGGATCAACAGTAGTCTCCAATCAGTCACAGACTGCGCATCTCAGAAGCTGAAGCAAGATACTCAACTTGCATTGGCTTCTTCTGCATTTCCAAAATCTTTTAAAATCCTAGCAACAAAAATCATCTGATACTTGGAACCCCTGCATACATCTGAAAATTTTACTCTGGTGTCAAAGAGAAAAGAATTTTAATTAAGTCCATTTTTAGATGAGACTGGGAGAGAAAGAGGATCCTAGGGCTTGAGATCACTAGGGTCCTGTGGCTGTCTCATCATTACCACCCTAAACATCTCCATGTCTCATATATCCCCATGTCCCTTTATGTCACATAGACCAAGCTCTCTTCACAGAAAACAGCTGGGCCTTTTTAGCTCAAAGCTCCTGCTGTTCTCTTCTTACTGCAATGTCCTCCTCCATAGGTAGCCAGGAGCCCATACTTCTGCCCTCATACCCACCTGGCAATGTACTTCAGTAACTCTCTGTTTCCTTCTGCAAAGAGGCTGGAGAGAAATAACCATACACATATATCTTGCTTATTGGTTTTGGTCTTTAGGAATATGGCTCCACAAAATTTTTAGAACATTGAACAGGTTTACTCAAATTAAGCAGTTAATAGCTGCTTAGACTAATAATTCTTGGGACATCTGAATTTTAGCATTCTTAAAACTAAAAGAAGGACTTTCAAAGGCTGATATTTTAGGCATTATTTCTGAGTAAAGGATCCTGACTAACATTTTTAGGTAATTGTGTCAGTCTGATCTTAAATGAAATGGAATAATGGGATCCAAGAATATCAGAGCCAGAAGGGCAGTAATCCAGTGCAAAGACATTATTTATTTTTGAGGAGAGAAAAGAGACCCAGAGAAACGAATGACTTGATGAAGTGCGACAGAGACATTCTTTATCCCCTGTCATTCTTTCTGTCCTTCTCTTTTGATTAGCTGGGCATAGGGCCACCTAAATCCAGACTAGATGTCCCAGCCTCCCTTGCAGCTAGGTATGGTCATCTGCAGCTTTGTTTTATTTAGCCAATGGGCTATAAACAGTAGGTTGTGTTTGACTGTCTGGAAGAGTTCTTCTCCCCTTTCCCCTTCCTACTGGCTGAAATGTTGACTTGATGGGTGGAGAGGAGTAGCCATCTTGGACCATGAGATAGAAGCCCTGTGTTCTTCGGTCTGCTCAAGGATAGGAGAGCAACAAAGGAGAAGGGGCCTGGGTTTCTGAAACATGGAGTTCTAGACTGACTGCCTTCTAGACTTCTTTATGTGCAAGGGAAATAGATGTGTATCTTTGTTTAAACCATTGTTGTTTTGAATTACTTTTTTTTTTTTTTTTTTGCGGTACGCGGGCCTCTCACTGTCGTGGCCTCTCCTGTTTTGGAGCACAGGCTCCAGACACGCAGGCTCAGCGGCCATGACTCACGGGCCCAGCTGCTCCGTGGCACGTGGGATCTTCCCAGACCAGGGCACGAACCCGTGTCCCCTGCATCAGCAGGCGACTCTCAACCACTGCGCCACCAGGGAAACCCTGTGTTACTCCTGACCACATCTAAACTGCTATATCAGTAGTCTGGAAAAGTTTTAGTTGATTAGCATGACTTGATGGAGGAGGGCAGGATGGGTGATGGACAAGGCCTGATTGATTCTTAGTCTAAAAGATAAAATGCTTTAAATATGTTATGTCAAGGGATCTCAAATACTGATCCATAAAATGCTGCATCAGAATTACCCTGGCTGATGTGGGGGAGGGGTGTCCCATAAATCCAGATTCATGGGTCCCTTTCCTGGAAGTTTTCATTTAGTAGGTATTCTATGGGGCCCAAGAACTTTATTTTGTTAAAAAAGTTCCTAATATAGTCCTGATATCCAGATACATTTGGAAAGTAATTGATCTAAAATTGTTCGCTGCTGAGGAGGTGAATCAGAAGCATCAGAAAAAATTTTTTTCTCTCCCAAACATAGATGCCTCCATGGGCACATGAGAATGAGAGATAGAGACAGAGATAGAGAGAGACAGAGAGAGAGAGAGAGAGACATGAGAAAGACAGAGATGAGAAAATATTCTGATATTCTGAATTTTGAAATAAGTGATCCCTCAGGCTCTTTGGACCCTCCTCACCTTCTCTCTGTACTCACCTGGAGTCACATAAATGTCACCTAATAGTCCATTCTCTCTCAAGTTAGCCTTAGCTCAGATAAACCTACAGTGGCTAGTGTTTTTTGTTTGTTTTGTTTTACTCTGTTTACAGATTACATTTTCTATGGGAGGTGTAGTCACTTTCAACGTGCATTACTACACATTAATGAATCATAAATGTATTTGTGACAAAAAGAACTACCACTTAAAGATTCCAAGGCCTTGCACATCAGAGGTTGAATTTTTTGGTCCATGCAAAAATTTGCAATGTCAGCAGATTCAGTCAAACAGCTGTTGGTTACAGTTGGCCTAAAAGCACTTGGGCATACCAGCAGGTTCTCCTGGCAGCAAAGGCGATGGGCACAGAAACTGTTACCAGAAGTTAGATCATGGCAGGCAGGAGACATTCCAAACAGCACTGAACGGAAAGGGATTATACTAAGCAGTACATCAGTACCGAGCAATCCTTTTACAAGAGTCACTGTCACATTCATAAATACACACTGCTTGGGAGACCAGTTCTCCCACCTTCTTCTGGGAAACTAGAGGAGTAAGGCCCTCAACCAGGAGGAAGCCTGGCATTCACCAGGCTCTTCACAAATCTCAGCAGAAATCAAACAAAACAGATTGTTAAACTTGGTGAACTATGAAGTCTCTTTTAAGAGTTGTACAATTTTATATTTATCTAATAGGAAACTACAGTATAGGTAAGTGGCTGAAAGTAAAAGCTTTCCTCTATCAATTATATATTTGCTTTTATTTTTAAAAGATAAAAATCCTAAATCCCAATATGAAATCATCAGACAGACATGCATGTGTGTGTATACATGCATGCACACACCCTTCAGAACTTTAATTTCTGGAAATTCTTTCTTAGTTGCCTAGTCCCCACAAGCTCTGGTGGCATCCTGTTGTCCCTTGTGAAAGATTTTATTATGCAAATATTTAGACGAGGACTTTTAAACATCCATGAACGTTTATTGCACTCTCCCAAGTAACATCATGCAGAGGGCTTAAAACATACTGAGTCCAGGCACTTATTGACAGGATAGCTATGGGTTCTCATTAATAGGCAGTCTCTGAGACCTAACTCTGTGTTTACTGATGGTCTCCTGGTTGACCAGAATTGCAACCAGAAATGAGATGAAACTCTTTTACTGGTTGCTGTTATTACAAAGTGGTCTTGAATCTGTCATAGTGCTCTTTTCATTGTAACCCTTGCCTTCCTCAGTGACACTCCAGCAATGAAATCCTCACTTCCTGAACCTTCCACATAACCCTGCTACAATGTGCCCTTGATCCAGAGGCTGCTGTCCATGCAAAAAAAAAAGGAGAGAGAGAGAGAAAGAAACAAAACTCTCAGAAGTCTCAGGACAAATTTGTAGGTCATAGAGCTCCTATGGATTAAGTGCCAATGGAATTTAGGGAAATGGAGAGAAAAAAATCCATACTTACTTCATCCACATGCCCAACAGCTCCATAGATTCTCGACATTTGTCCAATGAGGTAGGGGAATCTCTCAGCAATCTCTTTCAGCATTGGAAGAAAACTGTTCAAAGCCACTGGCTCGTAGCCTGCTATCTCTATGAGGATGCTTAGGATGATATCATTATGGGTCGGATCCTTCAAATGCCCGATTAGGAAAGGAATACACTTCTGAACCACCTACAGAAAGAAAGGAGAAGAAGAGGGAAGAAAGAGAAACAAAGAGGAAATTAATTAAGTCAGAATCAATCTAATATTTTTTGCATTCAATCTGAACTCAACACATTCTGAGATTATTACTCTTGTTGGAACTCAAATCTCCCAAGTCTGAAATTTTAAATTTACAATAAAATTTCAGAGGCTTCAGTTCCTTTTGCTTCCTCTTTAAATCTGCACTCTGCTATTGAAGAGTAAAGGCTGCAAAATGCTTAAATGCTTCTATTCTTAAGTCAAGTTTTGATGTGTTATGTCCTTATCGGTAGTGTTACATTTCCTCCAAACCACCCTGAAACCTTCAATTTTTTAAATTTTTTAATTTTATGTTTGGTGCTCATATACAGTAGAGTTTTCCTAAAGACTCACAGAAAACATTATGAAGTAGTGTTCTCAGAAATTGGTTGTGCTGTCCATTATCAACTGTGCTGCATATATTGAGAAGAATGAATTTGACCACTAGTTAAATTGAATCGAAAAGCATAGTTGGCATTAAAAATATTTACTGAATACCTACTATGTACCCAGAACACCTAGAGATTCCTAGAAGTTAGGATACTAGCCAAAATTTTTAACATGGCCTACATACTCAGTCCCTATTTGCCTACTCCTTAGACATCATCTTGGACATGACCACCTTGCTCTCTCAACTTTAGTAACAATGGCATTTTTTTCTCTCTCAAATTCCTCTCACCATAGGACCTGTGCACATATTATTCTCTCTCTGTAATAAGGTCTTCTCCACTACCTCATTTCATCAGTTAACTCCTAATTATCCATAGACTATCAGAGAGTTTCAATTTAAAGGACAATATAAGTATGTAAGAGATCCTTGACCATGACTTTAATCAGAGCCTTCAAACTGGAGAAATACGGTGTGGAAATATTTAATAATAAAAGTAAGAAAGCAGGAAAGAGCTCTTCCATTTTCTTCGATTTTCCATTTGGATCACAAAAATGTAATATGATAAAAAATTATTAAAGTAAAATAATTTCTACCATATTCTCAATATCCTAATCTTTCTTAATGTTTAATGCTTTTATCAATATAAAGATGCAATAATTTGTATTAAGGAGAATGTGACTTTTTTGTGGAATAAAGTCTCTATGTTAATACATAGACACATTGCATGCTGATGATTTAATGAACTGTTTTGTCTGCTAAAATAATTAGAAAGGACAACCTGTGGAAGACTGAACAAAGAAGTACAAACTATTTGCCCATCCATACTTCTACTATGCTTATTTCTTTTGTTTGTTGTTGGTTTGCTGTTTTGGTAAGGGACACGTGAAATGTAGATTCCAGTATTAAAATTGAATCTGATGCACAGCTCAATCTGCTGAACTTACCCTCTGCCCAAAACCTGCTTTTCCCACCTCTCTAGCCCCAAGTGTCTTCTTTCCCCATAAATGTCACAATCATCTGACTGCTCAAGCCAGCAGTCTGGGAATCATTCTTGACAACTGTTTTTCCCTTACCAGCAGCTTCATCCAAGCAATCACCAAGTCCTATTGATTCCACCCCCCAAGTATCCCACAGATGGGTCCACTTCCCTCCATGTTCATTCATCTATCCACTCACTCATTCACAAATATTTATGGAGTCCTTCCCATTTGTAAGGTACTATTCTAGGTGTTGGAGTTAATGTTTCTAACAAGTCTGACAGGTTCCTGCCTTCATGGAATAATTCACTGTCTAGTAAAGGAGATACTTAGTAAAACAAATAGTTACAAAAGAAATACGTAATTATGAGTTTTAATAAATGTCAGATAGGGAAAATACAGGGTTCTGTGAGACACAGTCCCAGGGCCCTGATTTAGGCTGGGGGTCAGGGAAGTCCTCTCAGCAGGGACATTTAAGCTGAGACACTGATCTAGTCACCCTGCACTTGGGTTATTCCAACAGCCTCCTAACTGTTCTCCCTGCCTTCAGTCTTGTGCATCCAATCCCTTCTCGACCTTGTGGCCACAATGGTGACCCTCTCCTGCTTAAAATACTTCACTAATTTCTCATTGCTCTCAAGCCAGAGGTTCACTATACCTTTTCTGAACTGACTCCTATCCATCTTCTAGACTTAGCTCCTTACCCACCTATTCTACTGTCTCCCCATCCAGATCCCATCACATAACACACTTCCACCATGTTGGATTTTTTTTAAATGTTCTTGACCTGCTAAGTTTTCTCTTTTGTCTGGAATTTTACTCATGTGATCCATTCTGCCGGTAGTTCTTATTGCCCCAAATTTGCTGGATAACTCCTTATCATTCTTGAGGCTTCAGATAAGCTATCCTTTCCTTTAAAAAATCTTCCTCAACTCCTCTTCTCCTCCCCTCTCAGTCTCATGTCCCTCCTAAAGCTCCTACCCTCACACTTCCTTCTCATTGCTCTTCTAGTGTCTGCCTTGCAGACTAATTGAAATCTCTACAAGGTCAAGAATCATTTCCATTTTGTACCTATGTACGTATACTCAATGCCTAGCACAGAGTCTGGCCTGAAAGTGAGTCAATAAATATTTAAGGAACAAATAAAAGGAAGGCAGATCTAAATGATTTTATAGGGTAGTTTTTGGATAACCCCAACTCCCACCCCACACCATAGTACTTGAATAGTTGTACATAATGTTTAAACATATATACTACCATGTGTCATATAGAACATAACTAATAAGGACATAAAAGAAGATAATTTTGAGATCACTAGGATCATCCTGTATATAAATTTAAACTTGATATTCATATCCAGTACTTGCGGAGAAAAGGACAGGGCTAGTTTCTGGTAAATGGCACATATAAATGAACAGTTCAGTAAAGGCTGCCTGTGCATCGGGGTCAACTGTATGTCCTTTGGGTGAAACTATGAGAGGTCCCTGGCACCTATGGCAGAAGTGTCAGCCAGCTGCTCCAGGTCAGGACAGCATACTTAACCTGAGGCTTTTAGAAATGGAAAACGCTTACACATTTCCTGCCCCATTCTACAAAATTCCATTTCCTAGTCCTTATGCTTTATGTCCTATTCCTGGAACACCAAGGTCTCTGTGACATGTGCTTCCAGTCATGACAATTTTATTTAAACTCCAGCTATACATCCCAAGCCTATAAAGAAAATTTTTAAAAGGAAAAGAAAGAAAAGGGGAAAGGAAGAAAGAAAAAAGAATAAAGGCAGGCAGGCAGTCTCAGGCAAATATATATACTCCTGGGCAGAGTTGAATCCATAGGAGCAAAGAAAAGAGAAGCCCTAAGTAATGGGAATAATAATAAAATGTGAATAATGTGAATGAATAAAGGCAGATATTTCTTGAAGTTTATCACTCACATTTAAGGGAAGTGGTGCTTTGGGCTTTAGATATTCTTGGATAAGGAGAAATTATATTTTCCAAACACAGGGCATTTCCTTAGGTTGGTGTCTTCATGTTGCCTCATTGGAGCCGTTTCATAACTCAGAGAAAGCCTTCTTTGGCTGAGAGCAGAGTAGCCACTAAGGTAACATAGATGGCTGGCAAAGAGCAAGCTAACACAGCCTTTGTTTAGGCCACAAGCCCCACACCACGGACTCTGAAAGAGCTTCCAAACTGACCTCCTAGCCTCAAGTCTTTTCCCCTCTCTTCAGCCTCCTCACTGCCTAAAACTTTATCTGCTTATGTCAAAGATTTCCCATGGTGCATGGCCAGAATCCCAATGCCACGGCATTTCAGGGTCTTCACTGATGGGTATATCTGCTGCCTCTTCCTCCATGAACCCTCTGAGCCAGCAACTTGCCACTGACCACCCAGAGTGGCTTGAATACGGAGAGAACTCATACTTTCAAAGCTGATCTCAAATAGCACTACTTCTGGGAAGCCTTCCCTCCAGCCTGCTCTAACATACACAGAACCTGAAGCTAGAGAACAAGGGAGGCCCCCAGACCACACACTGAAATATTCTGCAGTCTTATACAGTGTTCTATCTTCTTACCTGATGCATACACCTTTATAACAATCTGGGAGGCTTGATTTGAATTTAGAATTTTGGGCCCCTGTAGAGGGAACAGGAAGAAATGACCCTTAGTCCCCATATCTTGCCCCTCCCTCCTCTTCCTACCCCTGGCTTTGCCCTCAAGGAGTCCCCTATGCATGATGTGAATACCCCAGCCCACATATGCAAGCTCATCTAGGCTGCCTCTCAGACCTATGGGGTCACACTGTTGGCATGGCCTGTCCTTGGGAAAACAGGTCCAGGGACCAAGCCTTACATCCTGGAAGCAGGATGGAGACTTACAGGAAAGGGATTCCAAGGTCCCAGTTATCTGGACTATGTCTAGTAGACAGGGAAGTGCACGGGAACTGGGGGCACAGGCAGAGGAGGGCCAACGAGAACAATCTAAAGCAAGTAGCCCAGGGAAGGGTCCTATCCCTGACTCCTCTGGTCCTTCCTGAGCAGAATTAATCACTGCCTTTTCTGTCTCCCAGAGCAGTCTGCTGACAAGTTTAGCATCTTGTCCTTGAACTGAAATTTTTTGGACACAGCTCATTACTCCAGCCCATGGGCACCTCGAGGGTGGGACCATCTGAAAACATAGCTGCATAACTTAACTGGCAGCAAATGACGTTTAAATTCTTACTTACAGACTAAAAAGTCGAGCTATTGTGTACATGTACGTGTGTGTGTGTGCCTGTGTATATCCACACTCCCTCTTTAATTAGTCCTCAGGTTCAATTTTCTCTTTCAATTAATTTGGATAGTACTTACAAGTTCTATTCATCTCTAGAAATCTATAAAATAACTGCTACTCTTTTCATGTACTACTTATACCCACCATACTAACAAAATATATATTCTGAAACCCAGGGTTCTGCTCCAAAGGCTGTTTGAGAACAGTCTATATATAATCCATCACTCTATCTTAATGTTCTGCAACTGGCTTCTCATTTTAAATAAATACCAAGTGACCTCTGAGTCTTGTCAGCCTGGTGATGCTATGTTAGGTGCTGTAGGATTAGGTATGTGAATAGGAATGCTCTACACTGCTGAGAGAAAATCCTAGAATATGACTCTAGGGACCAGACCACAAAAGCTTCCTCTGAGTCTGGACATTAATCAACAGAGGGCTGAACTTGCCATTTCCTGCCACTCTTCTCTGTATGGTTAGGGCTAGACGCCTACATCCTGGGGATAATAACACATATGCTCATATGTGTTACTAAATTCTGTTTCCTTCATTGACTAGACTACAGCATGGTTTTTGGCATCTGAGAATATAGACTTAGCCCCAGAAGGCCACTTGGAAAATTGACCACCCAGCCTTTTCCTATAAATGGACTCGGAGAATCCTCTGGAGCTTCCAGCCACGAGTCACTAGCCAAGAACTGCCTCCCTCCACCTAGGAAGGACAGCTTCCTAAAAGAGGGATACTCAGAGGGCAGTGATGGAGGAAGGGACACCACTTGGTCGGGCAGCAAGAAACTCAGAAACTCAGCATCAGAAACTCACAGACGGACCGATGTTGACGCTATGTCACCTTCACAACCTCATGGACTAGTCAGCTATACATAGAGAATACTTTTTTTTCAAGGGCCAACTGTTGACCCTCCAGCCCTGGAGAGCCCAGTTATCACTGGTCACAGAAAGTGGGTAATGAGGAGTGCATTCAAGAAAGCATGAAAACATTCCTGCACTTGCCTTCATTGGAGAACCTGCTCAGTTTACCTCCAAGTTACAGAGCACTGGCACAGCTTTTATGCAGAAGGAAAAAACCCCTTTTAATCCAAATGATGTCACAAGGTCAAACTCCTTCTCATTTAGCCTATTTCATCTGAAATTGAATTAATTAGGCTTACACTGAAAGCCTCAGTCTACAGATTTGATTGTTGCCACATATTTCATTTTCCTCTCTCAGTAGACTTTTCTCTGTATCTCTCCTTTCCCGCATGCCCACTGTCTAATTAATGAACATGAGAGAGAGGGGAGGTGAATCAGGAATTTCTCTAGCTCACTGCCTGAGCACCTCAGTAATCAGGTGTTAGCTGACAAAGAGCTGAAGGAGGCAAGGGGGGTGGGGAGGGGCAGGGCTGCTTTAACAGGAAGAGAAGTGCTGATGGGAAACAAAGGGTTGGGCGGTGCCCTAGTCACCACTCCCTGCCACCAGTTAGGATCCTGGCCCTGGTGTGTCCCTTCACTTCATTACGGGTGCTTCCCAACCCTTTGCTTCTTCATTCTAGGATCCACACTCAGCACCTACAGGAATACCTACAGCAATCTGCTTTCCCCCTCTCTTTCCCCTTCTGTTCGGTTCTCCTCCTTTTCTTGTCTAGCTCATCTTTCTACTGTGTCCCCTGGCTCGCCCATTTGTTTCACAAGCCACAGCCTTACAGTCTCATTTTTTTAGAATGTTGAGATCAAAAGATCTCATTGGGGCTTCCCTGGTGGCGCAGTGGTTGAGAATCCGCCTGCCGATGCAGGGGACACGGGTTCGTGCCCCGGTCCGGGAGGATCCCACATGCCTTGGAGCGGCTGGGCCCGTGAGCCATGGCCGCTGAGCCTGCATGTCCGGAGCCTGTGCTCCGCAACGGGAGAGGCCACGACAGTGAGAGGCCCGCGTACCAGGAAAAAAAAAAAAAAAAAAAAAAAGATCTCATTGGCTGGAATTAGACTGGGTTAATGAGGTAGCTCAGCCTAATCTGTATGGCTCTGCAAAAGTTCCCTAACCAGTGTCAGCCCCAGATTTTCTGTAAATGGCAGTCTTTAGGGGCAGGGCAGTGTGACTGTAATGGCCTGTGGAAGACATGGACATTGCCCATCTGAAAACTGGAGGGGCCGATAAGGATAATAGGGGCATGAAAAGCCACCTCACCAAGTCGCTCCTTGGTATCAACACTGTTCTTGACCTCTCCAAACTTCAACTTCTCTGTTTACAAAATGAAAAAGTTGTGGAGAACAAGTGACATAATCTCTGTAAAACACCTACACAGTGCCTGGTACTTGGCATGAGCTCAACCACTATTGGTGCCCCTTGTCCACCCTCCCCTGCCTTCTGTAACCTGGGAACACTTCCCTTGTGGCCTTCTGAAGTGAAGGTTACTCAGTGACTCCCCCAGGCCAAGAGAGGAGGGGGTTGGGAGTCAGAGTGCTGGACCTGTCACTTACTGCTTACTATTTGTGCAATGGGGGCAAGATAACCTCTCAAAACATTCTTTTTTCTTTTTTTTTTTCTGATTTTAATTGATTAATTTATTTTTAATTTTTATACAATTTTTAAAGGTTACACTCCATCTGCAACAAAGCATCCATTTTGACTGATGTAAAATGGAGAAAAAAATAACACATCATAGAGTTATTGGTAGGATTAAATGAGATATTAGATGTTAAACAAAAGTCCTTTGTGAATGGTAAAATCCTCTGCAAATTCAGGCACTAATACTAACTCATCTGTCTTAAGAATATTCATGGAGAGACTTCTGTGTGCCAGGTACTATGCCAGGCACTGGGGACACAGTGATGGATAAGGTGGTCCTTGTGTCTCAAGCATTTGCATCACAGCCAAGGTGATCCAGAGGGAGAGAGACCAGCAGAGACAAATTCATGACAGTGTGAAATTTGCTATGTCAGGGATTAGGCAGAAGAAAGGAGTCAGAGAGGATTACTGGCAAGAAAGCAACATCTAAGCAACTGTCAGCCCAGAAAGGGTGGTCCTGGTTAGGAAAGAACATTCCAGATAGAGAACATAGCATATATGTAAAAACTCAGTGACCTGATAGAGAATGCCCACCTGTGGTCCTTAAGACTGTATAGTTGTTCAAGGTGTAAGGATTAAAATGACCCTATGAGGCCAGGCGACAGTCAGGGGCCTGGTTTTAAATGGCCTCATAAGCCCTTTCCCGAGTCTCTGGACAGCCATAGAAGGCCTGTAAGGTCTGACAGGACCTCTCTGAACGCCACACATGGTGCCACCCTCATTCTTGGACCCTACCTTTGTGGGTCAGGTGACTCCAAGTCCTTTCCCCCACCCCTTCCTATAAATGAGCCTCCTCCTGGTTTCATTTACCTTTATGCCCATCCTTTACCCGATGGGAAATAAGTTGAATTAGCTTATTCTATCCAAATCCCCCTTGAACTTTTACTGAACCTGCCTTTCCAAAAACTGTGTTTGTTTTGCTTTTGCTCTCAGGCTGCAGATCAAATGGCATGCCAGCCAGCTCCTTTATGAAACTAGGTTTGGCCTGTTAGTCACCTCTCACTATTCCCCATATCACCTGGTCCCCAGTCTCCACTGTGGTAGGCAGAATTATGACTTCCCAAAGATGTCCACACCTTAATCCCCAGAACCTGGGAAAATGCTCCCTTCCACACAGAAGGGACTTTGTAAATGTGATTAAGTTAAGGGCCTTGCGATGGAGAGATAATCCTGGATCATCTGGGTGGCCCCAATGTACTCACAAAGGCCTTGGAAGAGGGAAGAAGGAGAGTCAATCAGAGATGAGAGTGATGCAGGCCATGGGCCAGTCTCTCGGAGCTGGAAAGCACAAGGAAACGTATTCTCCTCTAGATTCTCCAGAAGGAATGCAAGCCTGTTGACCCATTTTAGACTTCTGACCTCCAGAACTGTAAGGTAATACATTTGTGTTGTTTTAAATCACTACATTTGTGGTAATGTTACAGCAGCACAGGAAACGAACACACCATCCTGTCTGTGCCCCCCTCACTCTGAGCCTTCTTTTAGGTGACCCAGTGATCCCTCAACTCCACTCCCTGCCCAGCCCAAACTCCGTTGTAGCTTTGCCCATCCTTTCTGTCCTTAATCCTTTCTGAAATTCGTTTCTCCATCTGTGCTCTGGAATTCACTCCCAGACTTCCTCTAGCACCTTACTGAATCTAATATTTTCTCCCACATCCTCAATCACTTTATTCTTACTGGATATTGTTAAACCCTCCTTATTTCTCCTCAACTTCCACACTCGTGCAGTCATCTCCTACCCTTCCCTTCTACACACAATCAGTAATGGATGCCTGCCACTCCCCACTTCACCCCACAGACCACTGCCTCTCGTGGGTCACTGGTGAGTCCCCAGCTACCAAATCCAAGGTCAATTCCCATCTCCAATCTCCTTTAACTCCCTAGATCTTGACCCTGTCGAGCCACTTTCCCCCTCTGGAGACCACACATATTTTTTCCTGTTCTTCATGGTCTTCACTCTCTTTGGTCTCTTTTGTTCATTTATTCATTTCCAGATTCAACAACGTTTTATTGAAACCCTATTAGGTGCCCACAAGGAGCTTACAGTCTATTGTGGTTAATTATCCATATGATCATTCTTGCCTGCCTTTCTTTTTTTTTTTTTTTTTTCGCGGTACGCGGGCCTCTCACTGTTGTGGCCTCTCCCGTTGTGGAGCACAGGATCCGGACGCGCAGGTTCAGTGGTCACGGCTCACGGGCCCAGCCGCTCCGCGGCATGTGGGATCTTCCCCGACCGGGGCACGAACCCGTATCCCCTGCATCGGCAGGCGGACTCTCAACCACTGTGCCACCAGGGAAGCCCTTGCCTGCCTTTCTTTGAATTTTGATGTGAATCCAAATGTTCCAGTCTTCACCTTAGTGTTGACTGGTTTTTCAAGTGGTGGATATTGATATTATCAAGAAAATGGAGTAAAGATGCAGCCATATATAACCTTGGCTGACCATTAATCTGTACTGTGCACATGTCTTGGTGCCTTTCAGAATCCAATTCTACTTCCTCCTTCCTGGCAGCCTCTAGTTTCTATGTGAGTATCCTCAGGGTTCAGGAGAAGCTCCAGAGGTAGAGCATGTGTCTGAAACAGAGACTATCAGGACTTTGGTTCGGATGTTGTAGGAAAGCATACTGCTTAGAGAACCCCTAGCCCCATCCGGAGCCCACAAGGAGAAATCCTACAGAAAATGAAAGCCAACACCGAGAAATCAAAAATCTGAGAAATGGAGATACAGAAACTGTTCTGCTCACATATTTGAGCCCCTGATCAAGTCTCATCTGAAGGTTTTTCCCCATCGCATGTGCTAATAAATTCCTTTTATTGTTTAAACCACTGTGGGTTGGGTGTTTGGTTACTGATAATCACAAGCATCCTAATTATTACAATCTTTTACTTGAATTCAAAGAACAAGTAATTTGCTATCTAGAAAGTGAGCCTTTGCTCTCACTACAGTCTGATTTCCCCATAAGTCAAGGCATGTGTAAGTCTTCCCCTCGGCCAAATCTGAGAAACCGTAGATTCCCAGGACTGCATGACCACACTGACCTTTCATTAAAGCTGTCCTGCAATGGCTACAGATTTGCACATTTGTTGTGTCTGTATTACTGTACTTGTGGTGGTTAATTTCATGTGTCAGCTTCACTGAGTCAGAGGGTGCCCAGATATTTGGTTTAACATTACTCTGGGTATGTCTGTGAGGGTGTTTCCAGATGACACTGGCATCTAAATCAGTAGAATGAGAAAGCAGACTGCCCTCTCCAGTGTGAGTGAACCACATCCAATTTGTTGAAGGCCTGCATATGACTGCTTGAGCTGGGACATCAGGCTTCCCCGGGCCTCAGGCTGGGACTTACACCCTCAATCCTCTGGTCCCCAGGTCGTTGGACTGGAACCACATCACTTGCTCTCCTGGGTCCTCGGCTTGCAGACGGCAGATTGCGGAACAGATTTTTAGCCTCAAGATTGCATAAGGCAACTCTAATTCCTCATGATATATATATATATATATATATATATATATATATATATATATATACACACACACAGATAGATAGATTGATTGATTCATTCATTCATTCTATTGCTTCTGTTTCTCTAGAGAACACTAAAACAGTATCCAACTTCTGCCACTACCTCCTCACTTTTATGATTCTAGAAAAAGTGAATGAGTGGTTTCATGTAAAGGTGAGCATGCACAGATATATGACAGAGGAAAGCTGAAGCATACATCCTGTCCACATACCCAGAAACAGACCCGGTTGTGTGAACCATCATGTATATAACGTAAATTTTACCTCCGGTTGCTTCCTCTTTGCAGCTACATGCAAAAGCCGTAAAAGATGGTACTGTTCTGGTTGTTCCAGCTGAGACATCAAGGCTAGGAGTTCTGTCAGGTATCTGTTAATTGGCTGAGGCTGCTTATCGTACACAGCAGGTAACACCCTCAACAACATGGCATTACCTGTTGAAGGAATAATGACAGAAATGATGACTTTATCTGCCCATGAGCCACAGAATACCATTATTATCAATGCAACAGATTTTGGACTTCCTCACATATTAAATAGCACAGACTAATGGCCAAATCCTCTGCTAAAAATAACATGGTACCTTATTCTGAAAAAGCACTAAATCATTATTTAAACAGATTCCATAAAAGGGAATATTTTATTATATGATCAGCGTTATTATCTAATGAAAATTTTTCCTGAGTAATGCACCATGGGGAAAAGAAAATTTGACAGTAACCAGACAACACCCTTGAGAAGGAAAGAGTTCCAATAAAGAATTCCTGACGAGAAACATTTGGATGCTGTTTAAATGAAAACTAAGCAGTGACATAAGCGTGAATCTAAATGAAACTGAACTAGAAAAAAAAAAGTGCAGAGGAATGTATTCATGTTCCTGAGAGATACGGAGGCATGATTCAGACAACTGATATATGGAAACTATGCCTTATTTTTACGAGTAATTAGAAAAGTAGCAATGCAAATTTAGATCCCCAATTTCTGCACTATTTCAAGGGAAGTTTAGACTCAGGTTGTTTGTCACAGGTGACCTGCCTCAAAGACTTGTATGGACAACTGGGTTTAAAATGGTGGAAACTGAAGGAAGAAATATGACGTAAGGTTTGCAGGGACTCATCAGCAAACAACATATGGGAAACATCTGCTTATCATTTTATGGTATGGATTTTTTCGAAAAACCCTCTCAAGAATTTAAATGTCTCAGAATTTGTTTCTAGGGATTTCTCGAACAAGAATTTTCTTGCTTCTATTTACTTTAAAATTGGCTCTGTATATAGAAGACTTACACATAAAGAATCAAATAAGCAGTGATTATACATGTGTAGACCCTTATTAAATGGTGGGGACATTTAGATACAAGGATTAAGAAAAGAAGGCCAGAATTTTCAGAATATCTATGACTAAATTTAATGAAAGGGTGATCTTAGGTCATGGTGAATACTTCATGGTGACGATAAATAATGAGAATTGCTTTTTCCACATATGGCTCATAGAATTAGTCTCAAACAGATTTTAGTCATATGCCCACAGACTCCAAGGTATTGGAAATATTCAGGGTTTTTTTTTTAAATGTGAAAAACATTGTTTTATTTTGTTTGTTTTTTGTTTATTTTTTTACTAATTTTACTAAGAGCTTTTTCTTAAAGGATCAGGAATTGTCAATGTCATACCCAATCTCTACAAAGCACCTTAGCTCATAGAACTTAGCTATGTAGATATACTGATAAACTGCTAAAAAAGGTCACAATAAATGGAACTGTCATTGTAACTGAAGACAGGAAAAATACTCATTAAAGATCCTGGAACACCTGAAGAGGGAAAACCCAGATTAGTCATCTTTAGCTGACTTGGATTTTGATCAAAGAATACAAAGATAAATAAGGGCTTTTTAAAAAATGTGAAACTGATGAAGACACTTTGGTGTAGAAATCCTATAAATTTCATTCATAAGCTAATATATTCTTCTTCATTATGAAACATTTCAAGCCATTAGACAAATATAGGCAAAAATATAAGGACCACTGGTGTGCCTACCAACCAGCTTTACCAAAACTTAACCTTGTACCATAATTGCTTCCCACCCCACTCACTTCCTTTTCTCCCCAGAGGCAACCGCCAACCTGAAATTGGTGTTTACCATCTTCATGAATGTTTTTACACTTCAATTGTATGTGTATATATCAATAAGCATTTACAGTGTTCTTTGCATGCTTTAAAATTTTATATCAATGGTATATTGTACATATCTTTGTGCAACATATTTTTTTCCCATCCAACATTGTGTTGAAGTTTTATATCCAAGAAGTTCTCCTTCATTTATTCTCACAGCTGTATGGTATTCTTTTGTAAAAATATGCAACAATTTATTCATATACTTTATGGTTGGAAGATTTTTATTATTGTTATTACTATTATTGTTGTTATTTGCTTTCACCAATATTGCTGCAATTTTTAGACTATTTCTTTGTATATAAATGGGAGATATTCCCTTGGGTACTGATTCTGAGCTTAATGTGCATAGAAATCACCTGGGCAACTTGTTAAAACACAGATACTGATTCAACAGATTGGAGGTAGAGCCTGAGAATCTGAATTTCTAACAGGCTCTAAGGTGATGTTGATGGTCCCTGGACCACATAATTAAGTAGCAAAGCAGTGGGTTTTTCCCTGGGAGTTAAGTTTCTAGATGTTCCAAAATTTCTTTGCAACGTGGTTGTAGCAGTTTTCTATAGCTGCCTTAAGAAATTGACAAAAACTGTGGCCCAAAATAACACAAATTTATTATCTTATATTTCCATAATACAGAAATCTGGCATGAGTCTCGCTGGGCTAAAATCCAGGTACTCAAAGGCCTGGGATCCTTCCTGGAGGTTGTAGTAAAGAACCGTTTCTTGGCTTTTCTAGCTTCTGGAGACCACCAGCATTCCTTGCTTTGGGGTCTCCTTCCTCCATCTTCAAAGTCAGCTACAGAGCAACTCTTTGACCCTGTTTCTGTCACCACACCTCTTCCTCTGCTTCTCTCTTCTGCCTCTCTTCCACTTAAGCACCCTTGTGATGACACTGAGTCCATCTGGATAATCTAGGATTATCTCCTTATATGGTAACCTTAATTCCATCTTCTGTGCAATGAAACACAACATGTTCACAGGTCATGGGGATTAAGACATGGATATCTTTGGGGAGGGGTTCATTATTCTGCCTACCACCACAATTATAACAATTTACATACCCACCAGGGGCATGAATGTTTCTGTTGCCAACATTTGGTCTTGACAGACATCGGTTTTTGCCAATCTGATGGGGTGTAAGATGATACCTCATTTTTTGTTTTAATTTTCATTTATTTAATCACTTGTAAGGCTGAGCACCATTTTTATATGTTTTCAGGTCATTTCCTCTGCCGTGATTTGGCCATTCATATCCTTTGCCTATTTTCAATTGGGATGTTTGTGTTTTCTTATTGATTTGTAGAAGTTCCTTATTTATTCTGGACACTAATATTTGGTCTATTTGTTTTAAAGTTGCAATCCTAATGGAGTTGATTTTTAAATTTTTTATTTTATGGTTTATAAAGATTTTGTTATTGAGAAATTTTCCCTAATATAATGAATATCTTCATAAAAATATTCTACTATATTTTCTCCTAAAAGCATTATGATTTTTTTAAAAATTTATTTTATTTATTTATTTGGCTGTGTTGGGTCTTCGTTGCTGCGTGCAGGTTTTCTCTAGTTGCGGCGAGCGGTGGCTACTCTTCTGCAATGCACGTGCTTCTCATTGCAGTGGCTTCTCTTGCTGCAGAGCACAGGCTCTAGGCACGCAGGCTTCAGTAGTTGTGACTCTTGGGCTCTAGAGTACAGGCTCAGTAGTTGTGGCGCACGGGCTTAGTTGCTCCGTGGCATGTGGGATCTTCCTGGACCAGGGCTCGAACCCATGTCCTGCATTGGCAGGCGGATTCTTAACCATTGCGCCACCAGGGAAGACCTATGATTTCATTTTTATGTTTGTCTTTAATCCATCTGGATTTTAAGTTTTGTACATATGAGAAAGAGATCTAATTATAAATATATATTTGTGTGTATATAAACAATTGTCCCAGATCAATTTATTGAGTGGCCAACTGTTTCCCTTCTGATTTGTAATACCTCTTTCATATATAAAGTTTCCCATGTATCTGGATCTGTTTCTGGTTATTTGTCCTACCTTCACCAATTATATATTTTCTTCATTACAATAACTTTATAATAAATCATTATATCTCACAGGGCAATTTCTTCATCGTCTACTTCAAATTCCTCTACTTTATATAAATTTTACCATTAGTTTGTCAACTTCCTTGAAAAACTAGGTTAGGATTTTTTTCTTCACATTGAATACATAGACTAATTTGGAATAATTGACATCTCTGTGAAACTGAGTCTTCTTATTCAAGAACTTGATATATTCTTCTATCTGTGTAATTTTTTTATGTCTTTCAAAGTTTTGTGGTATTAGCTGTGCCTTATATATCTTTTATTAAATAGATTCCTAGGTATTCCATATTTGTTGTTGCTATTGTAAATGAAAGTTTTTGGTCTTTTAAAGATATTTTCTATTTATGTGCCGTATTAAGAAAGCAACTGATTTTTGTACCTTGACCTTTCCTCCAGCAAAAGTTTAGTTCTTTTATTAATAAACTGTCTTTAGAGTCTCTTAGATTTTCTGTATATAGATAATCAACTTATAATAACCGATGACAACTTCGTTTCTTTCCATCCTTATTCCTTACATTTCTTTTTTGTCCTACTTTACCGGCTGGGACCTCAAACACTTTGATGAATAGAACCACTGGTATCATTTTGTAATTTCTGTCTTTAAAGAGTATGTTTCTAAGGATTCATCATAATGTATGTACATGTTTCTATACATTTTTGGTATTTACATTTTATCAGTTTAAGGGTCTGTCTTTTTCCTAGTTTGAACATGAGTGAGTGCTGAATTTTATTAAACGATTTTTCTGCACCTGTCCACATGACCATATGATTTCTCCTTTAACTTGTTATCATAGTAAATTAATGAATATTCTAATGTTTAATCAATCTTGCACTCTTAGAATACACTCAGCTTGGTTATGATGCATTTTAATGATAGATTGCTGGATTTTTGCTCATACTTCATTTAGAGCTTTCACATCTATATCCTTAAATGAGACTGACTTGCAGTTTTCCTTTCCTGTACTGACCTTGTCTCTTTTTAGTATCATACTTACTAGACATATAAAAAGAATTTAGTGTATTCCTGCACACTATTCTCAGAGGCTGTTTATATAAAATGGGGATTACGTGTTCTTTGCTTCGTAGAACTTGCTTATCAAACCTTCTGAGCAATGTTCCATATATTTCATCATATCAAAATTTAAATTATGTAGTTTAAATTTCTGTATCCTTTCGCAGTTTTTTTGGCATTTGAATGATCAGTTATGACAGAAGTGAACCTATCAGTTATGAGAAGTACATTAAAATCTGTCTTTATGATTATGGATTTGTTAATTTCTTTTTATAAGTCTGTCAGTATTTGGCATATTTTTTTGAAACTACCAGAGAGTTCTGATATCTTCCTGGTAAAGCGTTTCATCATAATTTAATTGCTCTCTTTGCTTTAAAGTCTACTTTTGACTGATATTAATACAACTATGCTAGCTTTTTCGAATTGCCTTTGTTTGGTATATTCTCTCACCACTTTTAAATTTTTTTGTTTTCGAGATTTCTAGATTCTTATGTTTCATGTGTGACTCTTGTAAGTGACTTATAGCTGGACTTAAAAAATATTTCTGGGCTTCCCTGGTGGCGCAGTGGTTGAGAGTCCGCCTGCCGATGCAGGGGATGCGAGTTCGTGCCCCGGTCCGGGAAGATCCCACATGCCGCGGAGCGGCTGGGCCCGTGAGCCATGGCCGCTGAGCCTGCGCGTCCGGAGCCTGTGCTCCGCAACGGGAGAGGCCACAACAGTGAGAGGCCTGCGTACCGCAAAAAAAAAAAAAAAAAAAAAAAAATATTTCTATCTGACAAACATTTGTCTCTTAACTGAAAGTTTGTTTCATTAATATTTATAGTGATTACTGATATATTTGGATTTATTTTTACATTACATTGTGCTTTTTACTTATCTTGCTCTGTCTATGCTTTTCTTCCCTACTTCACTGCTTCCTATTGAATAGGTCAAGTTTTTTTTTTTTTTTTTTAAATTCACTCTATTCCTTCTATTTGGACATTTTATTTCCTTTTGGTTTTGGTGGCTTTCCTTTAAAAGATAAACATTCTTGAACTAACAAAGAAAAATTAATTTTCCTGTCTTGAACAATGAAAGGATTTTAGAATTACTTTCTTAGCTCTTTCTTCCAGTTCCTTAATATTCTCTTCAGCTTCAGCCTAATTTGTCATTTAATCCATTCCTTGAATTTTTAAAAATTTCAATTAACTTTTTTTAATTCTAGAAGTTATATTTGATTCTTTAAAAAAATCAGTGTTTTTATTTTTTCATGTTTCTAATTCCTTCTTGTAGATCTTAAATCACTTTAAACACACTTATTTTCTAGTTTCTAGCTGATATTTTAAATAAATGAAATTCTTGAGGGAGGGGTGTCTAATCTCTTCCGGTTTCTGTTGGTTCTCATTTATGGTGGATTGTTTCCTCATATGTTTAAATATTTTTTATTATGAATTTAATTTTACTGTGTCAGATAGTATACATTTGAATCTGGAACATGTATGAGGGCAGGCCCAAAGTCACAAACTCTTAGAGACCCTGTAGAGTTCAGTCAAAGAGAGCTATGCTTACTTCTCACTTTCTTGTGCTAGGGCAGAGACCAACTGAAATCCAATAGGTAACTCCTCACCCTGGCCTAAGCCTTGTTCCCATATGGCCATTAACACTTGGTTATCACAGAATGGATAACATGTCCACCCCTTCACCTCCCCTGCGGGGAGGGGGCCTAGCATTAGCTCTTGGGCTTACTGGTCTGTTTTTGGTTCCCTCTCTTTGGCCTCTGGATATTTCCCTTACTTTATTGGAAGCTTATTTGTACATTTAAAGTTTTTATTATTATTCTAATGTAAACACATTTCTAGGTTTTTTTTCACCAGAGTTTTCAGCTTATATAGATCTCCATATACTGGCAGAAGCAGGAATCCCGAAATTTACTTTAGAAACATGATCTTTGACTCTAAGCCTAGTGAAATAATATATCCACATAATTTCAGGTTATGAAAAGAAACATACCTAAAATCAGTTAATTCCTTTTCCCCAGCTCCTTCTCATTTTAAGTTTACCAGTTTTGCTGTGTTTGTCATTAGAAAGTCCATTTATAAAAGTATAGTTGCAACTCCAGAAGGATTAAAGGTGGAATAACTCAGAATGGATTTGGCTTCTAGAGCCATACAAATTTTTACTGTGTTGATTTATCTTGAAATCAGAGTAAATTTCACAGTTTAGAACTGTAAAACTGTGTACAAAGTGAAAAAATGTTTTCTATACATAAAGGTTGTGAAATAGTGCGAGTGCACACAAAATGCTGAAATGATGCTCTTGCTTTCACACCTCTATGCCTGCTGAATTATTTCTCCCCCTAATACCCCTCCCCTTCCTCTCATCCTTCAGTGCTACCAATTCAAGTTACAACAGCTAATCCCCAGGGGGAGACAGTCCTAGCCCAGTCTCCCCACCTCTTTCCCCTCTGACCCTCTTCCAATTAATCTGACTGCAGTGTAAACCTTTGTGGTTTACTATTGTGCAACTCCCCACGTCTCCTTCGCCCTCCCACCCACCCCTCCCCCCACCCCAATTCAGGGGAACTCCCGTGAACGCAGTGCCACTGGCATTACTCATTCATCCCCATTCAGACTTTCCCCAGCATTTATTAAGGGCTCTCAGCTCCTGCCTCTCACTCTCCTCCGCTCCTTCTCCACTCACTTGAGAGCCTCTTTTCTCGTCCCCTCCCGCCGTCTGTGGGAAGAACTTTGTCTCTTCAGCAATGCATCTCCCTGTGATTCTGTTTTGTGCTCTCTGGTCTGCAGTGTCGGCCGAGAACTCGGATGAATACGAGCTCATGTATGTGAATCTGGACAATGAAATAGACAATGGACTCCATCCCACTGAGGACCGTAAGTTCATTTTAACTGTTTCTCTGCTAACCCTAATTACATATCCGCCTCTTTGGGTCTAAGTATTATACATATATTTTGTAGCCAATTAAGTAAGCAAAAAAATTAGTTTGTTTTGCAAAAGAGAAAAGCATGTTAGGAAAGGGAGAGGTTTCAAAAAGTTACTTCTGTCAGATACATAATGGGTTGAACTGTATGAAATCGCCGATATTCTCGTTTTGAGCTCCATGAATGGCAATTTCATAGAGTTCAACTTCATATAAACTTGCATGGTTTCTGTCATACTCGAGATATTTACATGCTGTTTTTTTGCAGGTATCCTGAAAGGAAAGGGGGGTACTGGGGATGAGTACTTGGGACCACCGAGGGAGGTCGGCATTTTACAAGGCACGCCCGAGGAGGGCCTGGGCGGGTCGGTAACGCGTGTGTGTCCCGTGCTCTAGCTACGCCGTGCGACTGCAGTCGGGAGAACTCCGAGTGGGACAAGCTCTTCATCATGCTGGAGAACTCGCAGATGCGGGAGGGCATGCTGCTGCAGGCCACCGACGACGTCCTCCGGGGTGAGCTGCAGAAGCTGCGGGCCGAGCTGGGCCGGCTGGCGGGCAGCCTGGCGAGGCCGTGCGCGCCGGTGGCCCCCGCCGAGGCCAGGCTGGCCCGGGCGCTGGACGAGCTGCTGCAGGCGAGCCGCGACGCGAGCCGCAGGCTGGCGCGCCTGGAGGAAGCCGGGGCGCTGCAGCCGCAGGAGGAGGCGGGGCGGGCCCTTGGCGCAGTGCTCGAGGAGCTGCGGCAGACGCAGGCCGACCTCCGCGCTGTGCAGGGCTGGGCGGCAGGACGCTGGCTGCCAGCAGGTGAGGACGCTGGGCCGGGCGGGGACCCCCACGCAGCTTCGTTCTCGGAGCCCAAGCTGCGGGAAGCCGAGTCAGCCACCCCTCTCCGGGAGTCTTTAGTGGGAGGAAACACACACACACACACACACACACACCCTTCTGTTTCTCCATGCATGGTCACAGAGCTCGGACACACCATACAAGGCGGGAAAAATGTTTTCAAAAGTAGTCTCCAGTCCCGAGGAACCCAGAGGATAGATGTGCACGTATAATCATCACAGTCTTGAAATAGACGTCAAGGGGCCCCAGACTGACACCCGATCCGACCAGGCGTTACAGGAGCTCTATTGGCCGGTTATAACCGTGACCTCTCTCGGTGTCAGCTTCCCTCCGTTAGGGATTTCCACTTCATCTAATTTTAGCCAGCTTTTCTCTTTGGGGGAGCTCTGGTTCCCCGCGCTATTTCAGGGCCCAGCCTAATTTTTAAGAACGTTTTCCAATCCCTGGGCTGGCCCCTCCTCCATGCCAGGTCCAAACAAAAGACTTGAGGCTGAATCTGATCTCCCAAGGGGTACCCCCAGCCCTCGGGTCTGTGAAATGAGCGCCAGAGTGAGGTCCAGGGTGTGAGGTTTGGAATAAACCAGAGGCTGAGGGATTCAAAGAGAGACAGTAAGACGTAGGAGCCAACTGGTATCCAGGTGGCACCCCAGGAATGTGGAGGATCAGGGTGAAACAGGAGAGAGGCAGTTCAAACCAGATGCAACCTGTCCAAGTCCCATGTAATAATAAGTGAATTTTCAAACACATTGTGGGCCCGAAATAATACATTTTAAAGACGGTTTGAGGAAATAAAGAGTAGATTTGGAGCCAAGTAACACTTCTTTGTAAGTCAAAATTTCTAAGAAATGGTGATGTAACAATTGTGGGTTACGTTAGAAAATCTGTGTCCTATGTCAGAAAATATGACTTACACTTTTCCTGAGCATCTTATGAACAGAAAACCATTACAAAAAGCACCATCCTTTCTTTATGTCCAATAAAGCAACTCTTATTGGATGGGGTAGGAGAAGAATCATGCACGTGTGAGAGCATGTTTCATTTAAAATTGCAGAAACCGTATCAGAATATGAGTCTTTCCTAAATAACTGAGGATTGTCTATCAGTACAGAACATATTTTTAAAAATATTAACTAGGGCTTCAGAGGGGGGAAAATCATAAAATCAAATATATAATAGATCCTCAATGTAAGTGACAAGAAGACAAATTATAATTCTTTAGCTGTTTTAATGGATGAAATTTCTTGTCTTTTGCAAACCATGTAAAATCATTGTACATATCACACCAAGAAAACTGAAGAATTATGCTGTTTCACTTCCACCTCTGCATACTAGTTACAGCAGAAGAGGGATGTATTTCTGAATTCAAAAATGTTAATTTCTTATTATAATACATCCTCTACTAATACTTTTACCCACATGCTTTGATTTCTCCTCTCTTGGTTTCCTGCCAGCTTGGCTCCTAAGGGATTCCTAATCATTCTGTTGTCAGCCTCTTAAGAACCTGGTTTTAATTCTGTTTGGTCTTTGATAATATAATCAGAAAAACCTATTAGTTAAAAGCCATTTCATGAGAGAGTTTCTGACATTTTAAAGACATATCAAGAGCCTCAATCACTGGCCCCCAAAAGAAGCCACAAAAAAACTTGCCAACATGCAGTTCTACTCCATGAACTCATATAACCAGTGCAGCCGACAGGGGAAGCTGGGTCTCTGAGAAGCAATCAAGGAAGGCTTTGGAATGCAATCCTAACTGCCTGGGCTTATTTAAACAGGAAATCAGTTCATGAGATTGTAGTTGGCACCCTCTCTGAACACTACTGAAACATTACAGAGACTATGTCAAATGACCATGCATATGGTGATCTTTTGTTCCATGATCTTTGATTGATTTAAATAACATAGCTAGAAAAGCATGTACCTACCAATTTCATTTGAAAAAAAGAATCAACACCTCATTAAAAATTAATTTTAAAAAATCTTCAGAAGGGCTTCCCTGGTGGCGCAGTGGTTGAGAGTCTGCCTGCCGATGCAGGGGACACGGGTTCGTGCCCCGGTCCGGGAAGATCCCACATGCCGCAGAGCGGCTGGGCCCGTGAGCCATGGCCGCTGAGCCTGCGCGTCCGGAGACTGTGCTCCGCAACAGGAGAGGCCACAACAGTGAGAGACGCGCGTACCGCAAAAAAAAAAAAAAAAACAACTTCAGAAATTCAAATTATTCACTGGAAAAGTTAATACCGAAGTATGACACGACCAATTTTGTGCTTTAGTATGATGGTTATTTTTCTAGGATTTTCTGAACCTCATTATCTTCTCTATTTCTAAAGGATAAGGTCCATCTGCTTAATTTTTTCAGGATGGAGCCTAGCCCTCAGCCACTCATAGGCAGTTAGCTTAGTTTACCACACTTTGCATGGATATTTGGTTCCTGTAAGTTGTCTATTCACCAGTTAGTCTTTAAAAGCTCTGAGAGTTTGCTTTTTAAAGCTATCTTATGGTAAATCTTCTTTAGGTTGTTATAAACTGAATACCTAGCCCTAATTTAGATTTTAAAAAATTCTTTCTTTATATGGTCTTTTATACATATATGAGGTTAGCACAAGGCAGAGCTCACTTGTTAAAGGTTTTAGCACATTATTTCCTAGAGACACCTAAAAGGTCTTCACTTCAGCATCTGCAGCTCCCTGACTGGCCATGTGACCTGGAGATGGACAGAGGTGGGAATTTACTGAGCTCCCAACCCCCAAGTTTGAAACTCTCCTTCTAAGTGCGTATTAGCAGAAATATATACTCTATCCGACCCCATGGAAGAATTCACTCTTCCTTAAAGGTTTTCTGTTACGGCTTACATAGCATTTATAAGCGTGTGGACAGAGTAAGAATTTTTAAGCATATCTTTGGTCCACAGAGCTCTTCTCAACTGCTACATGCTTGTTCTTTACATACTTGCAGAATATTACAAGGAGAATGGAAGAAAGAGCCTTTGACAGATCACTATAAAGCCTGGAGAAATTGTGGGGCTCATCGAAAGCAACACAGCTTACTAGTAGCAAAACAAACTGAATTCCAGCTCTTTTAGCCAAATCCAGGGGTTCTTCTACCATTAAGAGGCAATGCAGTGTGCTGGTTAAGGGGTGTGGCTCCTGCAGCCAGAGTGCCCAAGTTCAAACCCAATTTTACCATTTCTCTGTGTGCCTTCTTTTACATGCTTCTGAATGAGACAGTTGATTTTCCTTATTCCTGTCTTCTTTCCTCTATAGAGATTATACTTGGGCCCCTCAAGTCATAACATATTACTGCATATAGTTTTTAACTGTTGTCATTAAAAGGCCCATCCTAAAATACCTAACTGCCAGAATCATTTCGGAATGAATTTGTATTTTCTTTCATATTCTTCCTTGCTACTCTAGGTTGTGAAACAGCGATTTTATTCCCCATGCGTTCCAAGAAGATTTTTGCAAGTGTGCATCCAGCAACACCAATGAAACTTGAGGCTTTCAGTGCCTGCATTTGGGTCAAAGCCACAGATGTGTTAAACAAAACTGTCCTGTTTTCCTATGGCACAAAGAGGAATCCATATGAGATCCAGCTGTACCTCAGCTATCAGTCCATTGTGCTTGTGGTGGGTGGAGAGGAAAACAGACTGGTCACCGATACTGTGATTTCCCTGGGAACGTGGACCCATCTGTGCAGCACCTGGAATTCAGAGAAAGGGCATGTGGCCTTGTGGGTAAATGGTGACCTGGTGGCCGCCACTGTAGACATGGCCACGGGTCACGTTGTTCCCGAGGGAGGAATCCTGCAGGTTGGCCAAGAAAAGAACGGCTGCTGTGTGGGTGGTGGCTTTGATGAGACATTAGCCTTTTCTGGCAGACTCACGGGCTTCAACATCTGGGATCGTGTTCTCAGCAAGGAAGACATAAGAAAGGCTGGAGGAGCAGAGTCCTGTCACATCCGGGGCAATGTGGTTGGGTGGGCAGTCACAGAGATTCAGCCCCACGGAGGAGCGCAGTACGTTTCTTAAGTGTGGTGAAACTCTACTTAAAGCCAAAGAAAGAAACTCACATTTTAAGCATATGCCACTTGAGAAGGTCTAAAAACCTGAATGCATTATTAAGAACACTTGAGACTAATGAAGGAGAGAGTTGAGATCAATCTTTATTTATCTTGGCAAAATACTGAATAAATAGTTGAAGGGGAGACATTGGAGAAGGCTTTTGGGGATATTGTTACTAGACTTTATGCCATGTGCTTTCAGATTAATGCTGTGTCTTTGTCAGATAAACTCTCAAATAATGAAAAAAGACTGTATGGTTGAACAGAAGGACAATTGTTTTACTTTTCTTTGGCTAATTTTGTTTTGGCCAGAGATGAATTTTACATTGGAAGAATAATAAAATAACATTTGTTGTCCACTGTTCATTGTTATTGGTACATACCTTATTATGAAAAAATGATGATAGAACATATTTATACTACCATGTGACTTAACAAATACAAATGTAGTGTGTGTTATAATCAAATGTCACTTTTTGAGGAGATAGTTATATAAGTTATATTGTAAAATGGTTTTGTATTAATTTTATTGAGACTATTTTTGTAAATCTCTACTGTAAATAAAATATTTTATAAAACTAGTCCATGTCATCTAATTATAAATTTAAAATGTTTGGGAGCAAATCCACACTTTTTAAAATCTAAAGCAGGCAATTAGTCTTCAGATACTAATCTATTATGTAAATAGTAATAGTTACTATTGTTAGAAACAAACTACAGAGTTGTTTTAAGCATTGGTTTCCTATAAATCATAGGCAAGAAATATGATCTTGGCTAAGTCAATTCATCTCTCTGGGTTTTAGTTTTCTCAACTGAGAAATCAAGGAATTGAAGAAATAATGATTCCTTCCAATTTGATGATGCTATGAGCATATACAACTTTCTGTCCCATGTATACAGGGGAAAAAAATATGAATTATATTCAGAGTTCCTCAGATTCACATGATACCTGCAAGAGATGGTTTAGGACTGTTACTGGGGAGATCTAAAAATCTGGAAAAGAAACAATGACTTCTGCCCTTAATACACATCCCATTCTCTTATGCATAAAGGAGAGGACAGTCAAGTCCCTTCATCCTGCAGATGGGGAGATAACTCTCTACCACACTAATGTTCTCCTCCTGTAGAGGCTATGCAAGCAAGGGCTGACAGAAGAACCACAAAGCCACGTCTGAACATCAGTAGGAAATGTGGTAGAGCCACAGTGATGATGTGTCTGCCTAAAGGTAGGACCTGAACAACAGGTCATCTCCTGTTCATGAGGTTTGGAGAAGGGAGCCAGGAGTAATTATCAAACCACATTTTGTAACTAATTAGCCTGGTCCTTAGACAAGTTACTTAACTCCTCTGGAACTTCTCAGTAAAAGGAGGGGGTTAAACTCTTAGTGTCCAGTGCAATTCTATAAATCTAGGGATCTTTGAAGATATACTCATGGTATCAATACAGCTTCACCCTACTCGTGAGACCCACAAAGCCAGGGTGAAGTGTCTCAAAGAAAATCCTTCCCAGTTTTGAGGTCACAGGTCAGTCTCGGACACTTGGAGATTACATAATTCAAGGTTGCAGGCACAGTGGTCATATGCACGTCCCTGTTTAGCCACTGTCTATGACTCTGAATGCTGAGCTGAAGGAGGAAATACTTGACCTAACCTTCAGCAGAGTTAGGCATGCTTTCAATTCCTTTTCACATTTCAGCATGAATTACATCTGTTCAAGAGACCTAAGATGATGCTGGCCAAGAGATATGCAAATTCATATGCTGATAGAGTTAAATGTAAGGGAACTTTTAATTTTTAACAGGAATTACATGTTGAAGGCAGAGAAGAAACAAACTGAAAAAAAGATAGTAACCCTTGAGTTACCAAAGTAGAAATTACATCTGCTACAGCAGTAAATCTGGATAAGTGTGTTCTAGGTACTTCTAATTGTTCCCTGATATCTATTTTCCCTCTTTTCCTAAGTAACAGAATTCTGGTTTTAATGGTATGTATGGCCACTCGGAGTAAAGTCTCTATTTTCCAGCATCAGTTGCAGCTAGATGTGGCCAAATGACTATGTTCTGGCTGATGGTGAAATAACGAATGTGATTCCCTTTCCCTTCCTCCTTCTGACTGATGGGAATATGGTAATCACGGCTGGAATTTCAGCAACCATCTTAGATCAAGAGATTTAGCATAACAATATAGAATAGCTTGGGCCTTTAATATTATGAAGCTGTCTTGCCAGCCCTAGGCTGCCTGTCCCTGCACTTCTTTTATACAACAACAACAAAAAAATACATCTTTATCTTCTTCAATCCACTATTGGTTGACCACTTAATCTAATCCTGATCCAGTAGAGCAATTTTTCTTTTTAATAAAGACCAAGCACTTTATTCCCTCAAACTACTCAGACTACATGTACAAAATACAGTTTACAGTCTCAGGAAGCTGGCTATCTGACTCTTTTCTTTACACTAATAGCATTTAATGAGTTTTAGAATACACAGTGTCAGCAAAAGGAGGAAGTAAGAAATGTGTAAAATAGTGATAAAATAATCTAAAGAGAAATATCAGCGTGATAGCTTAGTGTAGCACATTGGCAAAGAGTTTCACTCACCAGGATGGTTACTGAGGGCATCATTATATTATAGCACAGTAAAAGAATTGTGCAAGATGGCTCAAGTTATTCAGAGGAAAAAAATACATGTATAGCTAATATATAATACATTACATGTACAAAATATAAAATATTATGTATGTGTGGTACAGTGACAAACTGTCCTGGTTTGCCTAGGACCAACCCAGCTTTAGTACTGAAAGTCCCCTGTTCCAGGAAATCCTTCAGTCCTAGGCAAACTGTGACACTTTGTCACTCTGTCACTCTAGTACCTACATATGTATGTAAGTATGTATGTATGTATGTAAGTAGAGCAACTAAGCCCATGTGCCACAACTTCTGAAGCCCGGGCGCCACAACTACTGAAGCCTGCACACCTAGAGCCCGTGCTCCGCAACAAGAGAAGCCACTGCAATGAGAAGCCTGCGCACCGCAACAAAGAGTAGCCCCCACTTGACGCAACTGGAGAAAGCCCACGTGCAGCAATGAAGACCCAACGCAGCCAAAACTAAAGACAGGAAGGAAGGAAGGAAGGGAGGGAGGGAGGGAGGGAGGGAGGAAGGAAGGACGGAAGGAAGGAAGGGCACTCAAAAAGTTAAAAATCTTGGTCAAAGTAATTGTATGTGTTTACTTATACATTCCTGGATTCAGTGAACTTGAAAACTCAGATTGCTGACCCTTGCATTCGGTTTTATAAATCTGGAGTATAGAAGAAAGCTTGCTGGGCTTGGGGTCAGAAACACAACATTCAAATCCTAGCACCATTACCCACTAACTGTAAAATGTCAGGCCTGCTAACTAATCTTTATGAATCTCAAATTAGTCAAGAAACTGGGGATAACAGGACTTACCTACCTTGCTGAAGGGGTATTATGAAAATGATATAACAAGAGATAATGTATCTAAAAATGCTTTATAAACCCTAAAATAAGTTTTGAAATGAAATAGTTATCATAAAAATGTTTTTCAAGTTGTTCCCAGTGGATTAAATAAAAAATAAGCAAACAAACAAAAATACAAACAAATAAATATAAAGATTCCTTTCCATTGTGGGTAAGTTATCCTCAGAGTTCGGCCCATGGATGCTTATAACTGTGCAGGCCTTATTCTACTTCACAGCAACATCTGCTGGTGAAGTCAGGAAGATGCAAACTCTGGCGTGCATCAGATCCAAGACTTGGTTAACGATTCAGAAGAGATTCTTTTCTGATTTAAGATGTGTCTCTATTTCTTGTTCAACGTTTGTATTGACTTTTATAACATTATATTTAATATTTCCCTATATCTACTAATATTCAGGTTGAATATTCTTAATGAGATTACTTTGGTAGTCTGTTTTCTAGAACATTTGATTAATAAATTCTTTCTCAACGACCTGTAATATGGTGAACTTAAAACCTTTTCCTTGAAGAATAACTGTATCATGAATTTTTAATGGCTAAGTATCTTCCCAGAGATTACAAAACTATACAAATGGATGTGATTCTGCCTTTAATATTTTAATATGGGCTTGGTATACGGCAGACACTCAGTGATGACAATAACGATGATGATGATTATGATGATGTGATAAAAAGAAGAATCATGGTAACTGCTGATGAACTGTGGGCCCGGCACTGTGCAAAGTATAGCTGCTTTATCTATTTAAGCCTCACACCCACACTATTTGGTACATATTATCACTGCCACAATAAATGGGAGGTCAATTTTCTATCTCCACTTCTCTGAGACAGCTCACCAATCAGTGGTTTGAACTTTGTCTCACATTGAGAAAGAAATGAGGTGAATTCATCATAATTAACTAGACAGTCTTTTCTAGGCCATTGCCAGGAAGTCAGGAAGGAATCTGGACTCTTGCTGAGACAAGATTACATTTCTTTCCAAAGACTTTCTACTTAAGTTTCAAATCATTTGAGGTCATCTTGTGATTTGTGCCAGAGGACCGTGTAAAAGGTATATTGACAGAGAGGAATATTTCCTTATGACCACTGATTCAGAAACGCAGATGAAAGGACGTCACTGTTTTTAGTTTTGATAGTAGTGGTGTGCATTGCATCAGAGTTCCAGATAAAAATTTGGAAAGGGTTTCCCTATAGGCTCTCAAATAATCCCTTACAGTTGGTGATACCCTCATTTTAGGGATCACCAATAATATTGTCAACTTCCTAGGTGAAAGATATGCTAACTCATGCTGCACTAAGCATTGGTTGTGCTTTTATATTCCAGTACTGGACAGGTTTAACAAAGCATCTTCACATAGCAAAGAATAAGTTTGAAGAATTATTCAGTATCACTGAAAAACAGATCTCCCACTCTGAAAAGGTTCTGATGTTACAAAATATTAAATTGCCCTGATATGATTTAAGCAGAAAACAAATTAATTACCCAAGGGACATCCTTATCTTATCTTTTTAATTCAATGGGAAAGCATTCAACATTTCCTCATTATGATTTTAGATGTAAGTTTTTACAGATATCCTTTATTAGATTAAGGTTGTTCTCTTCTATTGCTAGTTTGCTGAGAGGTTTTGTTTTGTTTTTTTAAATCATGAACAGACTGAATTTTACAAAAGGAAAGGATATATATATATATATATCTTAATTATATACATATATATATTATATCCTCTTAATGTTTCAGGAAGTTCTCCAAAATTCCTAGGTTGCATTCTTTATTTTTTTTTCAATAATGGATACTGAATTTTATGAGATGCTTTTACTGATCAAATAACTTTTTTCCCTTTTAGCTTTTACTGTGGAGAATTACATCTTGAATATTGTCATCCTTGAATTCCTGGGATAACTTTATAAAATGAGGATAACAGGGCTTCCCTGGTGGCGCAGTGGTTAAGAGTTCTCCTGTCGATGCAGGGGACACGAGTTCGTGCCCCAGTCTGGGAGGATCCCACATGTCGTGGAGCAGCTGGGCCTGTGGGCCATGGCCGCTGAGCCTGCGCGTCCGTAGCCTGTGCTCCACGATGGAAAAGGCCACAACAGTGAGAGGCCTGCGTACCACCAAAAAAAAATGAGGATAACAATAATTCCTCCCTCATAAGCTATTAGGAGAATTATATATATAAGTTAAAAGACTAGTACCTGGTACAGAGCAAGAACTCAATGAATGTTAACTATCATATTCTTTACGCATTGCTAGAATCACTTTGCTAAAATTTTGTTATTTGTGCATCTCTTTATAATTACGATGGGTCTATATTTTCCTTTCTTTTTTTTTTTTTGTGGTACGCAGGCCTCTCACTGTTGTGGCCTCTCCCGTTGCGGAGCACAGGCTCCGGATGCACCGGCTCAGCGGCCATGGCTCACGGGCCCAGCTGCTCCGCGGCATGTGGGATCTTCCTGGACCAGGGCACGAACCTGTATCCCCTGCATCAGCAGGCGGATTCTCAACCACTGCGCCACCAGGGAAGCCCTATATTTTCCTTTCTTATATTATCCTTTGGTATTGATATCATGGCTATACCAGCCTTATAGAATTAGCTGGAGAATGTACTTCTTTTTTTTTTTTAATTACCACATTAATTTATTGTCAACACAACTAAGTACAGGCAGGCATATATAATAACATGTGTAAACTACCAAGCAAGCAGAATAAAAGGGAAACTGTACTGTGATTCACCTTCAAGATATTGTGCACGTACTCATTAAAGCAGTATTTTAGGTTCTGTTTTGTAGTTTCATTAATATTGTTATACAAAAATCTGTGCCCATACATTCCCATAATGCTTTTTTTTTACATCTTTATTGTAGTATAATTGCTTTACAATGGTGTGTTAGTTTCTGCTTTATAACAAAGTGAATCAGTTATACATATATATATATATATATATATATATATACCCCCATATCTCCTCCCTCTTGTATCTCCCTCCCACGCTCCCTTCTTTTTTAATTATATGAAAAAGTTTAGATAAGACTGTAATTACTCCTTGCATATTTGTTCTAATTTGCATATAATACTAAATGTGACAGGCTTTTTTGTGTGTGTGGGGGTTGATTTAAAAATACTGACAGAATTGTCTTATTAGATATAGGGACATTCAGGTTCTCTATCTCCTGAGCGCTCAAGTATTAATACAAATCAAGACAACATTCTGCTCATGCGTTCAATCCTTTCTCCATAAAGAAGGACTTTCAGAATTTCCTTCTCACTGGGAGTATTCAAAAAACATAAAACAGACAAATGGAGTCTAAGCAATTTGAATAAATGAATTCATACTTACATTTAATGTAAAAGTAAATAGTATTACTCATATACAATCATTAATAATAGGAAGTAGTAAAACATGGGCTTGGAACTAGCCTTCAGGGATAAATACTTAACCCCATTTGACAGTCTCTCATGATTGATTTAAGCTTAAAGGACTCATTTGGTTTGGAATTAGGGATAGACATGTATATAACGCAATTGAAAAAATATGATCAATGGAATAACACCAACCAAGGGTAAGGGATTAGTTACCACTGGTACACCACAAGGCTTGCCTGGCCCCATCGGGTCTACCTTTTCATTACTGTTTTAAAATGAAGATAGAGTGGTTCTGTTCATAAAATTTACAGATGACAAGAACCTTGGAAGAACTGGAGATATATTGAAATGGAGGATCATTATCAGTGAGATCTTGGCATGCCAAAGAAATGAACTGAATCTCTTAAGAAGTATAAAGGGATAAAAGTAAATATTTACATAAGGCTACTTTTTGGTACCCAGTATTAATTTACAACACTGTTGGCTACAGTCCTGGATTTTCGGGTTATCTACTCCTCATCCATGTGGTTCTGCTGAGTTTACTATCAACTCCTGCTCTGAGGGTGGCTCATGACCCTAATCCGGCCAGTTGAAGTACTGTATCCCCCGGCAACAATGATGGAATTGGTTCCGAAATGGGCATGTGGTCAAACAGGACAATAAGACTGGATATGGAGTTTCTTTTTCTTAACTGGTACTCATGATGATGTGAGCTCATGTGAGCTCTCATGATGAGAGAGGCCCATTACATGAAACCTGAAAGTGAAACCAATCCACAGGAAGCAGAACCAAGTAATGACTTTTGGGGACCACATTTGAGTCCTGAATCAATCCATATGGGAAGTCTGATTCAAGCACCGCCCGGGTAACTGAGCTAAATCAACCTAAGATTCTACAATTTTACAATTCTAGTCTTATAAAAACAGGTCAAATCAAATAACTCTAACACTTTAGCATTTTCTGCAGAATAAGGATTAGGATAATATAAATCAAGGAGGAAAATCGAAAGGGGAGAAAACTATATGTAAAGAGAAAAGAAATCCCAATGATGCCTCCTAAGGCTGTTTTGCAGGGGATATATGACAAAGATTTGCAGAGCAGGAAACTTACTACTCAGAGACACCAAGATCCCTTCTGTTTCGCAACTCAGAGTTTGATAGGCTTATGTGAGTGACTGCAGAGTTTTACAGACACATCAGTCCTAAAAATCTATCCCTGAAATATTTAGTCCCACCCAACCTTTTATAGGTTAAATTTTCATTTATTTTATGATGATTTTCATAGTGCCAGATCAAATAAACGAAATCATTTGTTTATTTTAAATACTTGCAGTTAATTCAGAAAGTGTATTTTGCGTTTCAAAAGATTTCTTTGTCATTGAAAGTGCATTTCAAAAAAACAAAACAAAACAAAACAAATACATGAGTTAAGTTCTTGGCAGGTGCAAAGAGACATCCATTTTTTCCCCTCATAAATCAGTTACTTGCAAGTCTAACTATCATGGTTTTAAAATGTATGGCGTGTGTGTTTGTAATTTCTATAAAATCTGTACCAAATATGTAGTCAAGGTGGTGAAAAAAGCATAATTGCTTTCCTGGACTTTTAGCAAATTTAGGATCATGCATAAAGAGAAATTAGCAATTCAGTCCTGTAGCCAAAGAAAATGAGAAATGAATAATATGTACTAGTAATATCAATGACAAGTCTTCAGAAGGAAGCACATGTAGAGTGATAAACTTCCACTGTCATGGTTGGGGTTCAGACAAACTGGGAATCTGGCAGACCACTGGGGTGGCTGGTCAGATGTCCAGGGTTGGGAGTGGGTACTAAGAACTCTTCTTGGGAATGTCTGGTATGGTGAACAAAACCTTGGTCCTTGGTGGGCTGTAGGAATTTTGAAAACTGGTGGACTAATTTGTTACTAGCCTGACTCTTCGGTGGATAGCTGAGCCCAGAGAAGAAAGAGAGAGTTTCAGATAAAATGGAAGAACATATTCTACTGCGAACTCAGTACCATACTTTGACACTGGGAGCCAAGCAACCTTGCTCTGGCTATCTACCAAAGTCTAATACTAAGGGGAAAGACAGGTTCTCTTCCCCATCCTGCATCCTTCCCCATCCTAGCACAGTGGACTGAGGACTGGTGGCTTCTGAAACTTCAGGGGTAACAGCACAAAGGGACAGAGGCTGCCATTCTGGGCAGGACAGTGTGGGGCAAGTCCATTCCTGGGGCCTCCATGGTAGCAGTCCACAGAGTTTGCTGGGCTCAGGGTGGTAGAGATGGACATCACCACATATGCTGTGCCAAGAAGAGAATACTGGGGCCTTTCAGAAATACTTGGAGCACTTTCCAGAGGGCTGATGCTCCATTTGAGCATGTGGGCCTGTGGCAGTCAAATGTGGGCCAAGGTACTCATGGACCTCAGACATTTATATTAATGAGGGCTGGGGATATTTGGGTACCTATCAAATAATACCATATATTGTTCTTTGATCCCAAACCAAAAAAAAAGGTTTCTGATAGATCTAAAATCAAAAGAAAATAATACAAGAAAAGAAAATATTCTGACTGCACTAACTTGATCTCTTTCATACAAATATAAAAGCATTAACAGAGATGTCCTGATTTGACACTTTATGGTAGTATTTAACACAATTATAAATCAGTCCCAAATCGTGTTCACATTTAAGAGGTCTTCACACATTCTCTGGTGTATTTTATCTAGCATTTTGTGCTTTGGGAAAACAAAGGATGAAGAGCTTTTCCATCTGCCACTGACAGCAGTGGGACACATTCTACTTAGTACAGACAGGTTCTGCACAGTTGGTAGTTGGACAAGATTACCAGAAGCACGGAAAACACAGTTCTCCAAATGAGACATAAAGAGTTGAAAGGAAGCATGCGACTCATCTAATGAGTCCAAAGAATTCATCTGCCTGGTGAAGAGACCCCGACTCAGCCAGCTCAAGTAACCTTATCCATGTTCCCCAGCCACCTAGTGGCAAAGCAGAGAATCTAACGTACCTCTCAATACTCAAAGTCTTACTTTCCACAAACCATAACTGCTTCATGAAAATACTTTAAAATGATTGTTAAAACACATCCCCAAGCTCAGCCTTTGCACCATACCTTGGAGTATGCTCTTTACTATAACCTCTGTGTGATCGGCCAAGAGGTCTGCCTTGGTAATTGCAGCCAGGGACAGGTAGTTGGACATATTTCTGCACAGTTCCTTGTTGCCTCTGTGGAGGAATTTCACTGCAATGGGGATGGCTAATGCCATCACAGGGGGCCGGTTGTAATTCTGAGGAAATATAAGAAATCAACAAATAATAAGTGGTTCATTCTTTATTCATTTATTCATTCATCTGAAAAATATTTATTGAGCTAAGCTCTCAGAGTGCAGCTGTGAAAACACAGGGCCCACCTTATTTTCCTTGCATTTGGGAACTCTGGGAACTCTTGTTCTTGTTAGGGAAACTTCGAGGCAAACAGGCACTTAATAGCATAGGCTAACGAGGGCCATGATAAGGAATGTGCAGGGGGATAAGGGAGCAAAAAAAGGAGCGCTTAATCCAGTCTGAAGGGGGTGTCAAGGAAGACTTCCTAGAGGAGGTGATGTCTTCACTGAGACCTGGTGGATGAAGAGGAAATGGCTGGGAGATAGCTAGGAAAGGAGTGGACAAAAGGAAAAGCGTGTGTGAAAGCAGAGAGGTGAGAGAACTTGTGCATCTGAGGAACTGTAAATAGTTCAGTATGGATTATGTGGGGTACACATGGGAAAAAATGGGGTAGGAGATGAGAGAGGGGACTGGAGAGGTAAACAGGCTTGACTATGAAAGGTCTGGCACCATGCTAAGGAGTTTGGAATTGATCTTTAGGGTGATCAGGAGTCACTGATGAGAGGAATAACTTAGATTTATACTTGAGAAAAAAAAAAATCTAAGGAATGTTGAATCAGTTGCTTCCTGACTGTATGTTAAAAACTAAAGTTTCAACTGAGATTCGGAAGGAAAAAGATGAATGAATGTAAGGCTAAAAACTAAAGGAATTCTGGGTCCTGAAATAATTCTCTTTTCGATATACTTTGTGACTGAACATCATATCCTTACATACACAAAAGTGCCATCAGTGTTCAATTACCTAATTAGGGAATACTATTTGGAAAATACAAACTGTTTTCTTACAAATGAATGATGTCTTCCCTACCATTAACCATTCTAATGATCAACCCCACCCCTTAGGCTAACTATAAAGCAAAAGTTGAACACAGTTTGTTCAACTTTACATGACTACATTAGAAATAAAAAGTGGTTGTTTTTCTCTGACTGTTCATGTGAAAAGTGCTTCTATCTTTCTACCCATAGATTATCCCCTCTAATACCTCCCACAATTCTAGGTTTATGGCAGGTGTTCGATAAACGTTTGTCAAGTTGAATAACTAATGAAGAAAATACAAATCTATAGTGATAGTGACGACTGGGAACACAATGTAGTGTGAAGAACGAAGAGCAGGTGAGGGGGTGGGGAAGGGCCTGCTCGCTCCCACCTTCTCGCTTGGGTCACCAACTGCCAGCAATGGCCTCCAGTGCCATCCATTTTCAGGGCTAGTTGATTGGGCAGGTGAGTTGTTACACACTCCTTAGCAAACAGGACTTCCACGGCTACCTCCCAGGTACTTCTAATGAAGGCATTTACACCCTTAGCTTCACGGGCGGTCAGATGACTCAGACATTGACCAACCAGAGAATCACATTTCCAAATGATAAGTTCAGGGATGGGCAAGTTACCCAATTATAATGGAGGAGTCATTCAAGGGCTCTGTGAAAGAGACTTTCTCTCTTCTGTCGTATTCAAAGTGCTGAGAATGGAAGATCAAGAGTAGCTGCCATTTTGTGACCTCAGTAGGAGAGAATCTGTATGAGATTCAAGGCAACATGGATCTATCTGAGACACGTTAAGAGAAACATGGGGGCATCATTTGAGCCCCATGTATTAGGCTGTGCCTGAGGCCAGTTCTATCCCTAAATTTTTCTAAATGAGCCAATTAAGTCTCTTATGCTTAAACTTTTTTTCTTCCCAGTCCCTAGAAACAAAAATAGACCTGATAAATCCATAATCCATTCCTGTAGTTCCACTCATTTTTCAGATTCAAGAATCAGTCTGACTCCTGAGCAGAGAAAATAGGTATTCAACAACCTAAGCTGATGTCTCACCATGAAGTCAGCCATGATGAAAGCTCTGACCCTATTCCTTGGTGACAAATCATGTGTTTATATATCAGTCCCACACAGTAGGTCTCTGTTTTATCCTTCTTAGAGTTCCTAACACCATCTAACTATCAGAACCAGGGCCTGCAGCCAGACTTCTCTCAGATTAGGCTTTATCTAGAGTGTCTCCCCTCCTGGTAATTTAACTGTGCCTGATTAGACTGGGCCATTATTGGAGTGATGAGGTGTCAGGCATCCCTGGGAGGCTGGCTGCTCCCCACCCTTCAGCATTAGAAGTCTGCCTGTGTACTTGGCCAGGCCTTATAGAACTGTTTGAGTCCACTGAGGGAAACTCACACTGAGGGATTTCCAAAAGGCTGGTGCATGATCAGGTATGCCAATTTACTCTCTCACAGTGACAGTCTTTTCAGGTCAGACCCTTTCACACCATTAGGAAATCAGGAGCCAGATTACCAACCAGAATGTTCACTCATGGGCACAAGAGCAGATCAGAGCAAAGGAATATCTTGAGGGCTACTTCATCTAGGCCATGGTGAAACCTAACGGTCCTGCCCTACAGCCAAATCCCCATCTCTCTCCATCAGATTAAGTCTCTACCCACACTTCACCCCCGAGACAGTGCTGAGTAAATGTGCCAAAATAATGACCGCATACTGAGCATCCTCTTTTTGTTGACATGCACTTCAGACATGTAGTGTTTAGGAAGGCTGACCAATTTGTCGATTTTCTCTGTTATAATCTTATTCTATGCCCGCTCCCTTGAGGTTACATTTAAGTTATACCTCAATTTGAAGAGTATTTTCCCAAACGCTTCAGTTTCACCTATCAATTTCTTGGGTTGCCCCAATCTCTCCATAGTGTGTAGATTTTTGCTAGTTTACCTTTTACATGACATACCTTTGTCCCTGTCATGGCTGCCAAAGCTCTAGTTTTGAGAGTGGAACACAATCACACAATTCTTCTCAGAGCTTTCCAACAAAGAATATCATGCCCCAGTTACTTTATCTTCTCTGACTTTAGCCAAAACAACTTGCAGCTAGAGAAGTATACGCCTTCCATTGGAGGAAACTGTCTTTAAGCATATTTACCCGTAACTTTCTGAGAAACCATGATGGTGGCATTGGAAGTACAACTTAAGTGTTTCCTACTAATTGTGAACACAGACAGGCATAGTAAAAGATCAGTGAAAATCATATTCACAGCAACTAATGTTTTTAAACCTTGGGAATGAGCTAACGCTTGCCAGCAACAATGAAAGAACAGGCTGTCTTAACCAATTTGGTCATATTTTTTTTTACAACAATTCTAGATGTCTTAGGGAAAAATAGTGGGCAGCTATTGAAGTCTTTGAAGTGTCGTTCCAAGTGAAAATTATTTAAAAATTTTTAAATGTATAATATCATTATTAAAAAACAAAACAAAACTTTAACACACTCAATTTTTCTGTTTTCCTCCCACATATGTCATCTGGAAATCTCTCAAATGAGAAGTGAAAAATTAAGCAAAGAGCAAACAGTTCATATAAACACCAAGGAATTACCACCAAAGGCTCTCAATCTCTAAACAGCATCTAGACAGTTCCTAGTGTTTCAAGAGGCCATGGGCACTACTGACAGCAACAGCATATGAGTGAGGGGTTGGTAAGCCAAGGTGAGGCTGGGCAAACATGGGTCCTATGGACCTCCTTCCAACGGCTGAGCTTTGCTTTCAGGTGAAGCAGAAGGATTTGCTAATGCTGTAGATCTCAGGCCCCTGAAATTATTTTATCTCTATGATATTTGGATCCCAGGAATGCTAATGGTATACATGCAGAGAAAGCCCCTGTGATTGCTCAAACAAATAAACCACTTTAACAGCAACTTGTAATGCCAGAGCTTATGCTAGATCTTGCCCCTCCATGCAGATGTGAGCATGATGGCATGTGTATCTTCTTACACACAATTCAATACTCAGTACTCAGGGAACAATTCAGTGAAGTACAAGGTAGCAATAAAGACTTGCTCATGGGGACAGTTATATCCAGCAGTTGAAGCAAAACAAGAGGGCTTTGTTCTACAGATGCCAAGAATTATATTTCTTGACTAGATTAGCACCAATTTGAGCTGTTGGTGGAGATTTTCCTTTGGAAAATGCACTTTGGGAAGGTTTCCCAGTGTTTTATAATTGAAAAGAATAAAGCTAAGTAAAAGAGATAGATATCTGAGGTGATAGCAACTAAAAAGCTCTTTGGTCTCAGGCCTTGAATTCAACTAAGAGCCGTAAAAGAGTAATCTCAAGAAATATTAAATGCCATATATTAAAATGGTTATTTTATTGTTTTTCATCCCCCATCATGGATCAGATAATCAAATTTGGATTTATATATAAAATGCTTGGTTCTTAGCAGCATGGCTATATATAAAATCTAAATGGCATCCACTTTAGTTTTCCCAGTGTATTTTCTGACAGGCAATAAGGGAGTGGGTCTCAGGAACCTGGGGGGTAGGGTGGTGTCCCAATCTCCTCCCATTTCATGCCCCTGTCTTATGCATCATTAAGTGAGGAACTGGTACTGGGGCCCACTCTGGGGCGAAGCACGGCTAGTAGAAAAGCCAGAGGGCAGTCAGGTCTCCTGAGCTACTCATGTGTTCATTTGTCCATTAATTAATTCATTCAGTAAATATTATCTTAAGCACCTACTATGTGCCATTCACTGTTCTAGGTGATGGGACCACATCAGTGAATAAAATTAAGCTTCTATTTTGGGGAGGGGGTGGCAGGCAATGAACAATGGCTAAAATAAATAATTAAATGACAAAGTGTTGATGCTATTTGAGAGTTTCCTGCAGATGATGATAACGATGACAATACCAACCAGAGCTAATCCTTATACAGCACTTCCTGTGTCTTAAATATTTTATGTCTATTTTTTAATGTCTATCCATCTAATCCTCGCAACAAACTCATGAGGCAGCTACTCTTATCTGTATTTTATAGATGAGGAAATTAGGGCACAGAAAGATGAAATGCCCAAGATCACCCTGCCAGTAAATGGTAGAGCTGGGATTGTCTATTGAATAAACTTCTAGATGAACATGACCAGTCCTGCCTCTGAGAGCTGAAAAGGAAATGCTCTCAAAATTGCCTAAGACATTTTGCATGCCAGCCAGGGACAGAATTTGAATCTTCATGCAGCATTAACTGGGGATGAGGAAATAAGAAAACTGAAGCAGAAATCAAGGTGAATGGATAGTGGGGGGTCCTTCTATAAAGAAGAAAAAACAGATACTTTTGGATTTTCCCACAGTGAATTTGGTGGCTATTTCAATTCTTCCCTCCTCCCCGCTTTGGCTATCTCCCTCTTCAAATGATCATCAACAGTGTGAGAAGATGTGGAGGAAGAGATAAAAGGCAGAGCTTACTTGGCATTAGCTCTGCTAAGTGATCTGGTTGGTTGGGGAAGAGGCTGAAACCACTGTAACTTGTACTGAGGAGAAAACTAGGCATTGGCTCTCAACATCGTGATGGTTGGTCTGTCAGTTCTCTAGAATTTCATTCTAGTCCATCTGTTATGTCAGTAATTACAACCCCCTTGAGGTGCATGTGTATTTTCTTCAACGCTCTTCAGGTTTGGATATATCTGAGAATGTAATGTGCTTTGTGGAGGGGCAGAGGGGTATCTTCTCTTTCAGGATTTTTCTACAGGCAAAGAAATAAGCATTGGACAACTCCATATAGAACCCTGGTCAGAGGAAGCTGTGGTTTGAAATAGGTACTTCCAGATAGTGGCTGGATCACAAATGGAGATAGCTTTTATAATAAAATTGTTCTTCGTGAGCAGCAAGTATTGTTATGCCCGTTTTACAGATGGCAGAACAGAGGCTTAGAGAGATGAAATAACTTGCCAATCTCTCACTGATACGAGACCAAAAGTATCTGATTCTAAGGCCCTCAAGCTCTAAAGCCTTTTGTTCTTCTACATCTCAGCATCTCCTATGGGAGTCAGAATTTCAGACTAGAAGGTGATCTGAGAGCTCACCTGATTCATCCTTCATTTTACAGATGTCTAAGGACACAGGGTGGGATGGCAGGATAGTATCACCCACCACAAAAGAAACCAGAACTCACAAGTGCATGCCTCATACATGTACAGATTCTGCATTGAGGAAGGTATAAAATGTGAATTCTGAAAATTTTTAAATTATTTTGAGGTAAATGTGGCAAGTTCATACAGTTAGGACCAAGAAAAGAAAGCAGTATAACCACTAATTATTACAAGTAGAATAGTAATGGTCATCTGAAGTAGGTCTGAGTGTAGGCTGAAAAAGGAAATTTAGGAAAAAAAAAAAAAAAAAAGGCTTTTTCTTGTGTGTGTGTGAACATATTTAGCTTCAAATGACAGCGAAGTGGCCAGAAAAAAAAAATGGCTAAGAATATGGGCAGAAGAACTGGTGGGTCCTTGTTTGATCAGGTAGTGTGAGGCTGGGATTGCTTATCTTGGGAGGTAAGGTGGGTGGAAAGGGAATCTTTGTGTGTGTGTGTAGCTAAAAATGTTAAGTGGTTGACTTTAAAGTTGACCTACTGTTTTATTTTACTGAAAAAACAAAACAGAATATGAGTCATCTGGATTTCTACATGTTTCCCACAAGAACCTATTTTACAAGTAGGACAAAATCTTCTTTTCAATATTTACTGCAAGCCAAAGCGTCCCCCTTAAAATATGATTGAAAGCTAAATTCCAAAGCTGCAACCACAGCCTTGCCTTTGGTTCGTGGGAAACAACTTTCTGGGACCACACCCCTAGGGGTAGCCTGGACAGATTCCTGCACTTTGCTCTGAAAAAGGCAAGTTTACATTTAGGGCTTTCCATCTTCCATTGTTACACCTTCTGCCTGCTCAGAGGGCACACAGTGGACGCCCTGTGACCACACTGGCCCTACAGGCTGCAATCGCCCACTTCTGTGACTCACTTGTCCCTCTCAACCAAGACGCCTAACCCTTAGCCCTTTTCTCTGTCCTTTCCCAAAATGTCAGTGCTTGCCCTCAGGGCCCTGCTCTCAACAATCTTACAAACTCATTCTCTTTGATCAGCAGTGAGTTTCACGTTTTTATTTGCTCCCCACCATCCCCTTTTTAAAGTAGGAGACATAATGCCTTACCCAGAATAAAACATCCCTTTATGTTAGACTTTGGGGCATTTTGGAAGAGTAGCCAGCTTAGTTCTCTGATCTGGGTCTCATTTCACAAGTATGGACTTTTGTACAATCTGTTTTGTCTACTTGGAATGTTCTCTCACCCCACTTTTCCTACCTGGTAAAATTCCCGATAATTGCTCATAACCCTTTCAAATTCGATCTCCATCCAGAAAGCTTTCCAGACTCTCTAGAACTGTACTAACACAGGAGGCGAGTGAACCTACTGAGCCCCTGAATTGTGACCAATGCAAAGTAAGACATGCTAACACACACAATGGATTTATGAGACTTAGTATAACAAAACAAGTAAAACATCTCATTAATTTTTACACTGATTACATGTTGAAATAATAACATTTTGGATATACTGAGTTAGGAAAATATAATATCACATCAATTTCATCTGTTTTCACCTCTTTTTAATATGGCTATTAGAAAATTTTAAATTCCATATGTGGCTCATGTTTGCAGCTTGCATTGTATTTCTGTTGGACAGTGCTGCTGGAATCTAGACCAGTGGTTTTGAAATCACAGGGGGAGCTGGAGAATAGGGCTGATTTATGAGTTTCTGTCTGAATGTCTGTGGAGTGGTACTTTGGAATGAAATAATCTAGGTTTCTGATGTATGTCAATAACATAGTCAAGAATAATCAACAAACTAGTGGTTGCCAGTGGAGGGGTGGAGGGGCGACATAGGGGTTGGGGAGTGGGACGTATAAACTACTGAGTGAAAGATAGGCTCAAGGATGTATTGTACAACACAGGGAATAGAGCCAATATTTTGTAATAACTATAAATGGAGTGTAACCTTTAAAAATTGTATAAAAATAAATAAAATTTAAAAATTATTAAATACTCAAGATAAAAATAAAAGAATAATCAATGAAGAAAAGGTGTGTTAGGTCTTTGTTGTTATATCCAACAGCATTAATCAATCTTCCATTAATTTCGCTGAAATATCCATTTCCTCCCCTCCCATCTCTAACTCTGGGGACAAAGGAAAAACAGTATGATAGTGTGTATAGACTCTTTTGTTCAGTTGACCAGTCCCAGAACTGAGCAGACAAAATGCAATATGCTCCAGTTAAACACAGACAACTGTGAGAAAAAAACAGAAGAAAGGAAGCTAATATTAGCTGCTACACACAGTGCTAAACACTCTAACATAGCTGGAATTTCCTGACCTATGCTCAGTAGAACACTAGTTCTGAGGGATGTTCATAAACGTTGTGTTGGGGTGAGATGGGGAAGGAAGTTCCATGGTCAAATCAGACTGCAAAATGCTGTTCTAAACAAAGTTAACCAGCTTTCTTTATTGCAGGACTTTTCAGAGCCTTTTATGTGCTATGAAACATTGTGACAGCTCAAAAGGGAAAAACTGAATTCAGTGTTTCCCAACTTATTTGACCACAGAATTCTTTTTAAAGAAACAACTATCAACATTACTGGTTGGTAAAATCTGTCACAGACAATGTCACTTCATCTGCATTTTTTTTTTTTTTTTGTGGTACGCGGGCCTCTCCCGCTGCGGAGCACAGGCTCCGGACGCGCAGGCTCAGCGGCCGTGGCTCACGGGCCCAGCTGCTCCGCGGAATGTGGGATCCTCCTGAACCGGGGCACGAACCCGTGTCCCCTGCATCCGCAGGCAGACTCTCAACCACTGCGCCACCAGGGAAGCCCTATCTGCATTTTATAGGGCGGAAACTGTGGCTTAGAAGTTACGTGACTTGTCCAACATTTTAATTTTATATAATGAGTTCGTGGCTGAGCCAAAATTCCAAATTCATGTTTATGCCAAAGGAAAGAACTTAAACATGGTCAGAACAGGCAAATATTATTATAATGGAAAATTCACAGTACATATAGAAATGCACTTAAAAATGACTTAGCCACTTCTCTCCACATATTCCAAGCGCACTGCCCCTCAACTCAGACTCCACCCCCTCTTTGGTCTCCTTGGATGAAAGAGGTCTCCTTTTCTGAATTTTCCAATATTCCTCATTTGGATCTGGACACACAGTGCTTTACTGTTAGCTTTTTGTATGTACACGTCTTATCTCTCTTATCTTAGAGCTTGTTGTGGTGTTACTTTGAATTCCCCTCAGTGTGTCTTGCATACAGTAGGGGCTCAGTACAACCTTCTCGGTTTATTAATTACCAGCCTGCTCAACTTAGCTATTGATGGTTTGTGGTGTCTTTTTACAGTATCTGAATGCTACAGAAACATTGGCTCATGGTTCAGAGACACCACGTGTTCACCTAAGCTGCCAAGCCGGTCTCAAATAGCATGATGCTGAACACTGACGTACCTGTAAAATGCAACTCATGATATCAGACGCGATTTTTGCGTGGGGAGTGTCTTCGTCTTTCCCGGACGGTCTCAGGTTGTGTTCCAGGCAGGAGTCCCAGAGCCCCACAAGGGCCTTTGCGTGCTTTTCAATCGACTCTGTTTCTCTGATGGCTGTTGTGATTCGTGTGATACAGATTTCAACCACTGCTTGGTCATTGTTATTGGTTTGGTAATCCTGTTTGAAAGAAAACCTTCATGTTAAATAATACTCTGGAAAGTTATCCTTTGAAGGACCTACAAAATATGAACTCAGTCACTTAGCAAATGGGTGTGCCACACTGCGGCTAAAGGATGAGGTTGTAAAGCCCAGTGCAATACCTTCTTCTTTGGAGATGAGTACTTTGTGGACTAGGCAGATTTGCAAACCTGCTAAAATGGAGGAGGTTTGTACTATCACAGATACACAGACAGGGAGCAGAGAGAGTCCAAAGGAGCTTAATTATTCACTTGCACGTGGGTTCAAATTTCAAGCTATTTCAGTTTCTAAGTTCATTAGAGGTCAGGGTTTACTTTTTGCTCTGACATTTCAGCAACTTTTGTGAAATGTTTCAAATTACTCTCCAGTTTCCCCTCAGGAGTGTTCTCTCTCTTTCTGTACATAACAGAACTTATTATTCATCTCTCCCTTTTCAATTCAAATAACTACCAAGTCCATTGTAGCTCTCCTCAACCAAATTTCCCTCCATTCCCCTATTTTAATTCTTCCTCAAATACCTAATGATCTTTATGGAGAGGTAATATGACCCTTCAAAAAATCTAAATGTGAAAAATAGGTCCATCACTTTAACTTGGAAAATTGGTCTGTGAACTCTGCGTGGTGGACTGGCAAAACTGAACACAAAACAGAGCAGGGAAGAGCTTAGACTCTTACACCATTGTGTACCATTAGAGTCAGGAAGTGGTGGGGCTTTCTTGTCCAACTGCAGGCTCTAGCTTGATCTTTTTTCTACTCTTACAACTAATGTTGCAGTAAATATCTTATGCGTGAAGCCCTCTCCACGCTGTAGATTATGTATAGTCCAGATTCACCAGAAGTGGAAATTTCTGAGACAAAACTCAGGAACATTTTAAGGCTCATGATACATACTGCCAAACTATTTTCCAGAAAGGTCTTACTGATTTATACTCCCACCAGTTGGGTTAAAGCAAGCTCTGCCCATTGTACCTTTGCAAGAACAGAGTATTTTTAATTTTTGCTAATTTGATCAGTGAAAAACAGTATCTCATTGCTGTTTTCCTTGGAATTTCTTGATCAGAAGTAAGGCTGAATATTTTCACATGTTTATTTGTCATTTGTATTTCCTCCTTCGGGAACTTCCCACTGTATCTTATGTCTATTTTTCCTTAGATGACTTCATTGTTTTTTGGTCCTTCTTTGGTGAAATAATATCTTTTTCTATTATGGATATTATGTCAACCTTTGGCATATTGGTTGTGAATATGTCCCCATGTTTCATTATTTTTAGTTCTTTTGCTGCTCTTATTACATGCTGAGGTTTTAGATAGCCAAATCTATCAGTCTTTGGGGACTTTATTGTTTTTCCTTTTTTTAATTGGAAATTAAAGTTGGTTAAATTATTTAGTTTTTTGAAAAGGTAATACATGGACATGGAACAAAAATACAAAAGACACAAAGAAACGATTTACACTGAAAAGTTAGTCTCCCTTTCACCTCAGGTCCCTTCCCTGGGGAAACCATGCTCACCCATTTCTCACATGTTTGACAGATGTACTCTATGCTCATACAAATCTCCATCCACATGCACTCCTTCCTCCCTCCCTTCCTTTCTTTGTGATTCCTTTAATAGCTTTTTACTAACTTCATGTTTTCTTTATTCAAAGGTTTAATAAAAATTTACCTGGAGACTTCCCTGGTGGTCCAGTGGCCAGGATTCCACACTCCCAATGCAGCGGACCCAGGTTTGATCCCTGGTCAGGGAACTAGATCTCACATGCCACAACTAAGAGTTCACATGCTGCAACTAAAAGATCCCGCACGTGGTAACAAAAATCCTGCATGCCACAGCTAAGATGCGGCACAGCCAAATAAATAAATATTACCCCCAAAAAAATTTACCTGTATTTTTCTACATTAAAAAAAACTCAACAACATTTAATGTTTAGTATTTTAGAAATTAATATTTTAACCATTCACTTAGCTCTTAGCTCACTTTGCTCACTTAGTCTATCTGCCATTTATGGAAATAAGTAAAGATGTACATTTTCTATGAATTAGCTCATCTAATTTCCCCATCATTATTTACTGAATAATTCATTTCCTAGTTATTGTTTTATGTGTATATCAGGTTCTAATTCAGGGCTGTCTCTTCTGTTTACTTGTTCAATTTTTTTTTTTTTTTTGTCCCTCGTAAGTATTTATTGTCATAGGCTTGCTCCATTAAAGCCACAGCAGTGCTCCCTACACGCAAACCTTGCCACACAGTCCCCACTGGTGGGTTCCAGTCCGCGGTCTCCTGGAGCTGAGGCCTGGCCATGCCACCAGAGGTCTCAGGATCAACCAGTCTTACCTGGTTCTCTGTTCATGCCAGCAGCTCCCCACCCCTACCTGGGGTGCCCCCACCAGGTAGTTGGAGGGCCGGTGGGAGGAATGCAGGCCGACTTCTGGCCTCTCCCCGCCGGAGCGGAGCCCTGGTGGGGCTGGAGCCGGCTCTCCCAGCCCCTGTGTGGCTGCCTTGCTCCTGCGCTGCGCTGGAGTCTCCTGCATGAGCCGGGAAAGCGAGGGCAGGCCACCCCACCGGCTCCTTCCCTGTCCCGGCAGAAGGTGCTGAGAGTCCAGCCCGGTGCAGAAGGCACCACTCTGCCTCCATTCTGGGAACAAGCGCCCTTCTGCCCCAGCTGCCAGGAAGCCACTTTAGGGAAAGATAGTCTACCTTCTGGGCCTTAGAGTTCGTTTCCTGCCTCTGGTTGTGACCCGCATAAATGCAGCACCTGCCACTCCTCAGGCCTTGCTGAAGAGTCCCGGGTGCGGTGACCGGGTGGCCCCGAGGCGAGGGGAGTTCACCTGTAGCCACCTGCAAGCTAGCAGCCAGTGGTGCAAGATGCGCCTCAGCTGGCCTCAGAGTTCGGGCTCGGGAACCACCTGTGAACCCTGCTCTGCGTCCGCCTCCTGTAATGGCCATTCGACTCTCCCAGGCATAATGTGAATCAATGAAGTTGCACTCCGAGGGCCCCCAAAAGCAAATTTCACAACACTATGTGGCCGTTTCCAGGACTAGAAAGAATTCAGTGGTGCTCTTGGGGCCGTTGTGGCCGAGGCCCAAGAGGCAGAGGTCACGTGTGCTGTACGTGACCTCACACACTTACCTGATGACCACAGGTGCGGGGAGGCCTTCCACATTTCAGCTGAACTGAAGGAAAATGAGGACACAGGTCGAGGCCAGGACGGCTGCCCACGTGCCTGTCCCTCTGCACCCCACATGCCTCATCCCAGCCCTCCAGGGAACAGAAAGGTCATTGTAAGGACCTCACTACCTGCCAAGCATAGCAGCCTCAGGAGGTCAGTAATCGTCATTCTTGTGTTTTTCCGATGAGACAGGCCTGGGGGTGAGTGGGGAGCTGAGCCAGAGATCAGGGCTTGCTTCTAGAATGCCATTTATTTTGGCATCTGGCAGGTCTGGTGAACGCAGCTCCGGTAAGGTCCCTCTCCAGGAGGATTCTGAGTTTGGCAGAGGCTGGAGCTCTGACGGGCAGCACCTCGCTCGGGCCACGCTGCGGCTTAGCTGCGTGGCAAAGTCCTGCGCACGCTCCTGCAGAGTCCGGCGGGCATGCGCCTGGGCCCTCTTCTCCTGCACCGCCCCTGCTGCAGCCTGGTCAGCCTCTGCTCCCGCCGCTTGCAGGCCTGTAGCCGGCGCTCGGCCTTCTCCAGGGCGTCAGGTGCGGCCTCTGCCCGCCGCTTCCAGAGCAGGCCGCTGCTCACCCGGTCGCTGGACTCGTTCTGGATGCAGGCTCCGGCGGGTGGCGGGAGGCGCGGCATGCAGGCCGAGGGTGAGGCGGGACTCGGCTCCAGAGGCGACGGCTGCCGGTTCCCGCTTGGGTGCTGTCTCAGTGCTGCAGCCCGCTTCGTCTGCCTGGGCAGCCAGGGGCCCCAAGAGGTCTGAGAAGACGCTGCTCAGGCCAGCCTCCAGCCTCTCAGTGGGTGAGGCAGGCAAAGTGGAAGGGGCTGAGGCCTCTTCCGCCGGAAAGCAGGTGACGTCAGGACGTGGAGGAGAAGTTGGCCTTGTGGGCCCTTGGCCCTCAGAGCTGCGCTTCCTGCATCGCCGGAGCTGGCTGACTTCAGGAGGTCCAGGTGGGTAACTGTGCCCCTGGGTCCTGGTAGTTGGGTGCAACTTGGAGAAGGACTCAAGATATTGTGGGAACTGCTCCCTCCTTCAGCCTGTGATACCCACTGATTCCCACCAGTTCAAAGCAGTTCTCCTCAAAGTGTTTGAAGCAGATGTACTCAGATGCCGGGTCCCACAGGCCCTGGCCACTGGGGTCCAGGTGCTGTCAGTTGGCCAGCTACAAGCCTCGCCTCTGGTTGTCCTTGGGAAGCCTGTGGAAGGAGATGCCACGGTTGCGCGTCTCACACGTGTCCCACGTGCACCTCCCGGCACGGAGCAGTGACAGGACGTGGGCTCACTGTTGCTGCGCCGAAGTCCTGCACGGTGTGATACCGAGCCGTTTAGCTCGTCTTCTTTATTTTTTAAAATTTATTCATTTTATTTACTTTATTTTTGGCTGCGTTGGAGCTTCGTTCCTGCGCGTGGGCTTTCTCTGGTTGCCGTGAGCGGGGGCTACTCTTCCTTGCGGTGCACAGTCTTCTCATTGCGGTGGCTTCTCGTTGCAGAGCGCGGGCTCTAGGCGCGTGGGCTTCAGTAGTTGTGGCACGTGGGCTCAGTAGTTGTGGAGCACGGGCTTTGTTGCTCCTCGGCATGTGGGATCTTCCCGGACCAGGGTTCAAACCCGTGTTCCCTGCATTGGCAGGCAGATTCTCAACCACTGTGCCACCAGTGAAGCCCTCCAGTCTTCTTAATTGTAATGTTTTTTTCTGATCATTCTCTTGGGTTTACTAGAAAGATTTCTGTATTGTATCTGTACCTTTTATATATCTCACGGATTATTGTGTCAGCTAGAATTTCCTAAGCTATTTCACATAAAAAGGATAAAAGAAAGAATGCGGTTTAGTTTCTGGTTTTAGTTCCTGATTTTTGATGTACACAATTTTATGGCCAAAAGCAAGAAAATACTGTGTTTTAAATCATATAGATGCACCACTTTCTATTTTGAAAGTTTAAATATTTGTTTTAATTTTTTTCATGTCCTCTCAGCATCAATAGAGGTAACCAAGCATTTTTTCCTTACCTGGCTTATGGATGTGAAGTGTTATGTTATCATATAGTATGAAATTTCCAGATATTAATCCATCACCATATTCCTAGAATGAACACCACTTGGTTTGGTGGACTGTTTATTGTATTTTCTTTTACCTTTCTCCTTTGTTGGTGAGTGTATTTTTTATTTTAATGCAGCAGACTTATTACTTGTGCTAGAACCTATACAGCAAATAGGTACTTATAGAGGCAAGTCATAGAGAAAAAATGGAATATTAGAGGGCAAATAAGTGATGCTGACTTTTCCAAAAATCTCTGCAGCAACAGAAAAACCAAAACACCATTGGGCTAAAATCACTATCTTTGGCCATAACTGTTCTTGTAAAAAGCAGTTATTTTAATGGCATCATCTTCAAATATGAAACAGCATCATATTGGTTACTTTATGTAATAAAGAGAATATACATAAAATCAGATGAAACAGAACCAATACCATAGATAGAAGGAAGCCTGTATTCCAACTGTAAATGCTAAGATGGTTAATATGATTGCTCCATAACATTTTCTCTAAGCTCTCTGGACTCCAAGAAGAGGAGGAAATTGTGTACCACAGTGCTTTTGGAACATACAATCGTACCTGGTACATAGTTGATGCTCAGTATAGGTTCATTGGTTTTATTCATTCATTTATTTATTTAATTTATAAAAAATTGAAGTATAGTTGATATATATATCACAATATACAATATTATGTTAGTTTCAGGTATACAGCATAGTGGTTCAGTATTTTTGCAGATTATATTCCATTATAGGTTATTATAAGATAATGGGTATAATGCTATATAGTAAATCATTGTTGCTTATCTGTTTTATATGTAGTGATTTATATCTGTTAATCCCATACCCCTGATTTGTCCCTCCCTTCTTCCCTCTCCCCTTTGATATCCACAAGTTTGTTTTCTATGTTTGTGAGTCTGTTTCTGTCTTATATACATTCATTTGTATTATTTTTTTAGATTCCTCATGTAAGTGATATCATATAGTATTTGTATTTCTCTGACTTATTTCACTAAGCATAATATTCTCATTGGTTTTAATTGAATAGGAAAGAAGATTTTGTTGGCACTAATTTTCAAAATTTAATTATGTGAAAAAATATATTTATGAATCTTAATTTAAAATTTAATTTAAAAAATAGGAAATAAGAAACAAGTCTCCCTTTTCCCCTACTCATTACCCTCCCACAAAGAACCAAGTTATTACTTTCTTGTGTATCCTTACAAAGATTTTATATACATATTCAAACAAATGTACATATGTACATAGAGAAATATATGATACACATACATACATACATATACATATATACTCCCCCACTCCTTATTTTACACACAAATGGTAGCAAAATGGACATAAACATCTGCATCTTGCTTTCTCACTTCATACTGAATCTTGGAGATCTTTTCAAACTAACGTATGAAGAGTTTTGCCATTCACATTTATGGTAGGATAGTATTCCAGTGTACCATAGTGTATTTAATTTGCCCCCTATTGATGAACATTTAGGCAGTTTCCAGTCTTTGGAATTATGAAAAATGTTGCATTGTCTAACCTCATATGCAAGTTACTTCACATTTACAGGAGCATGTGCATAGAACAAATTCCTGTAAGTGGAAGTGGATTGGTGTCTCTCTGTTTTATATTTTATATTTTTTCTTGGTTGTTATTATCACTACTGTGAGTACTACTACTGCTACACAGAGGAGCTATAGAATCAGCTTGTCTAGTTCAGAAAGAAAATTTCTGATGGTGTTTTTATTAAAATATTTCAACTAATTTAGGGATAACTGACATATTTATGATGCTGAGTTTCCTATGTAAGAATATAGCATGGCTCTCTACTTTTCAGGTCCACTTTTGTGTCCCTCAGAAAGATTTTAAAGATTTCTTAATCTAGAGCATGCACATTTATTCATGCAGATTATTTATATATCTAGATACTTTATCTTTCTGTTGACATTCTAAATTGGTTCTTCTTGGTGACTATTTCCACGAACTGGTTATTGTTATATAAAATCTACCAATTTCTGAACACTAATTTAATACGCTACCAATTCACTGAATTCTTTTAATGTTAGAGTGTTTTCAGTTGATCCTCTTGGATTTCCAGATATGTTCTCACGTTATTTACAAAAGATGGCAATTTTACCTCCTTCTTTTTAAACTTTTTGCTAATTTTATCTTATTAATTGTTTTGGCTAGAATCTCTAGAAAAATGTAAAATAATTACATTATACTAGAAAGTCTTGTACAGTTCCTAACTTTAAGAAAAATACTCCTAGAATTTCTCTAATAAGTATTATGCTGTTTTTTTATAACGTTAAGATATATTTTATAATGTTAAGAAACAGCATAAACAGCATTATGATGTTCTTTTATAATGTTAAGATATATTTTATAATGTTAAGGAAGTACCAATCTATTCCTATGTTATTGGATTTATCTTTTAATCAAGAATGGATAATGAATTTCATTAAATGCCTTTTTAGAATTTATAGATATATTATTTTTGCCCTTAGAGCTATTAATATGATAAATTATAGACACAAATTTCCTAATGTCAGTTATCTTTGCATTCCTGGAATATATCCCATTGCATCCTGGGAAATTAATTTTTTAATGTGCTACTGGGTTTGGTTTATTAATATTTTATTTAATAATTTTGCATCAGTATTTGAGGGATTTGTCTTTATCTTTGTCAGGTTTCATACCAACTTCATGACAATTTCATAAAAAGATTTTGGAAGATCTTTCTTATAGCCTTACTTAAATTTTTTTTATTTTCTTGTATTATGGCCCAAGAAAAGTGAATTAAAATTTCCTACAACTAATGTATCTTATCTTTTTTTCCTGGTATCTCCTAAAGTTTTCATTTTATGAATATTGTTGCTATATAATTTGATGCATAGTCTTAATCTTTATAACTTGTGAACCAAATCCTTTCTCATAAAAATTTCCTTTCTTTGTTTCATTTAATGTTTTGGCATACATTTTTCCTTGTCTGATATAAAGATCATGAGTTCTTTCTTTTGGTTTGCATTTTCCTAGCATCATTTGCTTTTTTTATCCTTATTTTTAACATTTCTTTTACATACTTTTACATTGATTTACATCAAATGAATGGCTGTTAATATAACTTTGTATGAAACAATTTAGTAGTCATTATTCAATGCTTCTTAATAGCTGAAGATATGCCTAGTATATAGGTTATACAAAAATAAGAAGGTAGTACTTGATCATCATATGATTCCAAATCATTCTGTCAGCACTTTTTAAAAATTAATTTTTATTGGAGTATAGTTGATTTACAATGTTGTGTTAGTTTCTGCTGTACAGCAAAGTGTATCAGTTATACATATACATATATCCACTCTTTTTTAAACATGGTGTGATTACATGCAGAGTTCACAGATCTTCATTTGAGAACAGAGGGCCCTGCTTTAGCAGATATGTGGACAAACTGCTTCTCAGAATTTTCAACAAAGAGGATTAATTTTAACTCAGTGTTGACTTTCTGTCTCAAAGTGTCATTTCATGTGCTTTATTTGGTAATTTGGTATGGTACAAAAAATAATAAACTCATATTAGGTTTGAATATGTCGCATATGGTTTTGCTGTAAATATCAAAAGATTTTCTTTAATTTGAATTAATTTTAATATGTACTTTAATCAAATAAATTATTGTTTTTCATCTTATTTTTACATTTTCTAAATCATTTTATTTCATATACGTCTTTTGTTTGCTAGCTTTTGCCTTGTGATCCCATCTAAAAGTCTTATAACAGACAAGTTTGACCATTTAGATGAAATGATATGATAGATATATTTGATCTTAAAATGTCATATTATTTTGTACTATGATTTTGTTTTTTCTTAACTTTTGGCGTTCAGTTATTTTGCTAGGAAGTGGCACATCTTGGGTTAGACACAAACAAAGCCAGAAGGCATAAATAAGCTGTGTGAACAGGTAGCCTAGACTCCTATGTCATCTACTACTATAGAAATGACACCTCCAGGACACAGTCTTATGGCAGGTTCCCTTATGATCTGCTGACAGAGTAGGAAAACATCTGAACTTGGACTACTGATGGGTTAGCTCAGTATGTGGATGGAAGTCAAAATTTGACTGCTGTTACAGTGTAGACCTAGTTAGAAGTAGACCTTGAATGACAACAATAAGAGAAAATTCTCCCAATGGACAGAGCTTCAGACTGTGCACTCGGTCATTAACTTTGTATGGAAAAAGGAACGTACAGGTAAGAGCTAAGAATCATGAATTGTGGCAGATGGCTTGGCTGAATGGCCAAGGGCCTGGAAGAAGGAAGATTGAGAGATCAGAGATAAGGAACTCTGAGTAAGAAACATGTGGTTCGATACATGGAATTTGGCACAAAGTGTAGATATTTTTTTATCCCATTTTAATGCCCATGAGAGCATTAACCACAGAAGAGGCACTAAAAAACCAAGTGGATAGAATGGCTTAGATGACATCAGCTTTATCATAGCCACTACAGTGTGATCCAATGGGTGCATGAATGGAGTAGCCTTGGGGTATAAGCTAGGCATCACCCAACAGCATAAGCTCCTATTCACCAAGGTTGATCCTGTTATTATTGTCATTGCCTAAGTGTGCAATCTGCTGGCAACAGAGGTCAATGCTGAGCCCCCAAAATGTCACTACCCCTCAAGGAAACCAATCAATCATTTGATGGCAATTTTTTTGCTTTAGGTCTTTCCACTACAGAAAAGACATCAATACCTACTGAATAGATGTAATCAGAGTTTGAGTTTGCCTTTCCTGCCCCCAGGTCTTAAGCCTTAACTACTATTTAAGGGGTCACAGAGTATGTGATCTGCTGACACAGGATTCCACAAAACATTGTATCTGACCAAAGAACCACTTTACAGCAAGGAGGTTCATCAGTCGGCACATGATCATGGGATTCTATCACTTGTTCTTATCACATACCACCTGAAACTGCTAGACTAATAGATCAATAGAATAGGCTTTTGAAGGAGCAACTCAGCCAAATACTCTATATGAATGGGCCACCATTCTCCAACAAGCAATATATAATGACCATCGCATGGTGTTGAATTCACTATGGGTAGAATACACGAGGCTGGGAACCCAGACACTCCACTTTCCCAAGTCAAGAGACCAGCAGAAAACAAAAAGAGCTGCCATCCTTGCAAGGGTAATTGGCCACAGCATTAGGAGGAGGTTGGGCTGCTGTTACACAGTGGGGCATCTGTAGGCACTCCCTTGCCCAATTTTGATGTAAATGGACAATGGAGTAGTCGAAGCCTAAGAAGGGCATGGAGACCAGGGTCTCAGATCCCTCAGGAAAAAGCATCTGAGTCACCCAACTAAGAAGCAACTGAAATCATCAGAGGTGCTAGCTGAAGGTGAGGAGAATCTAGAATAGGTGGTGGAGGAGGAAGACTATATCAGCTTTCTTGTTGCTGCTGTAATGAATTATCACCTATTTAGAGGCTCAAGAATTTGTGTTGACAAATTAATTTTCTTACAGCTCTGGAGGTAAAAAGTTGAAAATGAGTCTCATTGGGCTAAAGCACAGATAGTTCATCTGGAGGCTCTGAGGGGAGAATCCAGTACCTTTTCTTTTCTAGCTTCTACAAGTTATATGCATTCCTTGACTCATGGCCTCCATGAGCCTCCATCTTCAAAGTACATCACTCCAACTTCACTTCCATCATTCCATCTCCTTCTTCTGCCTCTGACTTTCTTGCCTCCCTACTGCAAGGATCCTTGTGATTATACCAAGCCCACCCAGATAAAAGAGAACAATCTCCCCATGTCAAGATCCTGAACTATATTACATCTGAAAAATCCCTTTTGCCATGTAAGATAAAATCCATAGGTTCTGGAGTTTAAGATGTGGACATCTTTGGGGAACCATTATTCAGCCTACCACTGAGACGATGAGTACCAACTGCAGCACTGATACCAACTGGAGTGGTAGAGATCAGTCAGCATCTCTGAGAAGCTGTTTCCATATGGGAAGAAATGATTACATAAAGCATATGGATTCACATGGTGTCGGGGTAGACTGTAGTGGAGACTATGCTACACTGCCCAAATCCCTTGCTAGGAAAAAGACACTCATTTTCTCAGCTGGTTCATAGCCAAGTTTGCCTGCCAAAACTGTCCTTGGTCAAAGGAAATGGCCTCACCCAAGATTTTGTTTCTCCTTGGAGCAGTCACTTTAAATTGGGTCCCTGGAACCCAGTTACCACAGAGCTTATATAGATGACATTGAGAAATGTACTAAACCATGCCTAAACAATCATTTAACAACAAATAGCAAAGAGATTTTCATTTGGATGAAACAAGCCTCAGTAGAAGTTGAAGGTGCAAATCAATGAAGGCACATGGCATATATATGTGTCTTGGTTCTTGAACACAAAGGTTCAATAACTTCCATGCTAAGAGAGTACTGAATTATTAGGAAATTTTGAAAAAGGTGCCTTGGAATGAGGCTGGAGTGTACAGGATAGTGTCAGTGAGATTGTTGAACCAAAGGCATATATTCAAAGATTTCTAACTAGCAAAGTTGAGTAGCTGTCCATAAGGACAAATCACTTCACACTGGTCGTAAGTTCAGCTGATACGTTAATATATTAGGTTTAGGTGCACCAGTTAGGAACCTTCTTATTACTGTGAACCTCTTGCAGCTAATAATTTCTTATTCCATACCACTTCACTAAAAATAAAGAGATTTCTCAACTGGAAATTTTATATATTCAAATTCCTATGTATGACATGAAGAAAAATTTATTCTCTAAAAAGGAGATTTCCTCCAGTAAAGGGAGAAACCTGAATTAGTAGTTAACTGCTTCCTTCAGCAGATATTCAAAGAGACAAGGCAAAACAAACAAACAAAAACAAAAAACAAAAAAACCCAACCTTTTAAATTCTTTTAATGATGTAATTGAATAGTTTAAGGCTTTTTGGTGAAGAATCAGATTTGAAGTTAGGGTTTTCCTGATTCACATTCCAGGAAACACCCTGTTCTTATGAAATATATATGTGTTCATATGTATGTGTGTATGCTTGAGCACAACATTGGGTTAGTACCCATGCATATGAAAATGAATATCTTCCAAGGACCAGATCTATTTAATAGTAAACCCATCAAGCTGAGTTTAGAGATTCATTCCCACAGTGACCTGGTCATTGTCAATTTTAAAGTAATTTATCCTAAAGTGGTGGGCATGTCAAAATGGAGGAGTAGGACAATGAAAAAGCCACACATTGTGCTGCTCCAGGTCTAGTGATCAGGATGGATCACTCCCACTCAGTCATAGACCCTACACCTCCACATCAACCTCCATTAACCTTTCAGTCACCCTTCTCTATGCTGTAAGCAGTCTTCAAGGAATGGCCCACTGGAAAAAGGGAATGTGGAACCTCTGAAATAAAATGGTTAGTGGTGGGAAGAGTGGATTTGGCATGAAAGTAGAGGCTTGAGAGAGAAGAAGGGAGACATCTTATGGCAAAGGATGGACCATTTCTCTTTCCCTTTAGAGACAGTATAACATAGTGGTTATGAGCACGGGCTCTTGGGTCAGACTGCCCAAGCTCAAAGCTATGTTCTGGTCTTACCAGCTCCGCAATCTTGGGCAATCAATCACTTATCTTTCTATAACTCAGTTGCCTAATCTTTAAAATTGGAATGTTGTTAATATTTACCTCCTATAGTCATAGTTGTGAGGATTAAATGAGCTAACATACAGGGAAAGGATTTACAACAGTGTGTGGCACATAGTAAGTACAGATAAAGGTTAGCTATTACTATGTTTATTATTTCTCTTAAGGATACCAGAACCCTAAAAGCCAGCCTTGGGTTTATAACTTACAGAGAATTACAGATATTGCCTTCTGTGGTTACAATTTTTATACATTTATTCCATAACCACTAAATAACATACAGCACAAAAAAGACCACATAGTTACTCCTCGGTTATAGTCACATTCTACATTGGCGTCCATACTGATAATCCTTTATATTTGTATCACTCTTTCCACTTTAAAAACCACACTTATGTGCATACCTCATTTATTTTACCATTCCAAGAATCTCCAAAGTCAAGACACTAACACTAACAGCAACAACAAAACCAAAAGCTGTCCCAGAGATGATAATATCACTGGGGTTCCCAGCAGGAGCAAGTATAAAACTGCTTTGAGGGATAAAACACTCAACCCTCACGCAATCCAGTATTCACACAAGTAAAATCCTTCTTTAAACACAACTAAAAAATTAAAATTTATAAAACACTCAGGAAATAGACTGAGTCTCTAATAAGCAGATTAGATACTAAAAAATTTCAAGTAATAGAATTATTGATCTCAAATTATGCAATTATATGTTCAAAATGATTCATTGTATAAAGGAAAATTACTTTTATGAACAAAGACCAAGTCACTTTAAAAAGTACCCAAAAGATGTCAAAAAGAACCGAATGAAACTTAAAATTAAAACCAAATGAAACTTGGATGGCAACCAAATTCCAGCCCCCAAAGACTCAGTGGATTGGAATATAGGGCTGAGGAAATGAAAAAACAAAGTATCACATAGAGATGGAAAATATAAAAGATGAAGAGACATAGAGTTCCAAAACATTTTTTTCCTGTGATGACAACCTTTAAGATCTACTCTCTCAGCAGCTTTCAAATATGCAATACAGTGTTATTAACTATCATCACAAGGGGAAAAATTTGTAACTTTGATGGTGATGGATGTTAACTAGACCTATTGTGGTGACCATTTTGCAATAGATACAAATATCAAATCATTATGTTGTATACCTGAAACTAACATAATGTTATATGTCAACTATACCACAATTAAAAAGAAAGAGAGACATGGATAAAATAGGATAGAATATAAAGGATATGAGGGCAATTCTTTTTGTCTGCTTTGTTTACCATTATGTTCCCAATATCTAAAAACATTGCTGGAAGATAGTAGGTATTCAAAACATATTTGTGGAATGCATAAATAATTAAATAAATAGGATTTCCAGAAGGAGAGATTAGAAGGAAAAGGCAATATTTGATATAATATTTAAGAACTTTCCAAGTTTGATAAAAGGCATAAAACTCAAAATCACAAAACACAATGAGGATTAAGTAGAAATACACAAATAAAACCACATGTAGACACATAATAGTGAAAACCTGTAACACCAAAGACACAGAGAAAATATTAAAATAGAAAAAAGTAGATTATGCATAAAGGAATGACAAACTGACAGCAGATTTCACAACAGCAGTAGTATAGATTATTGAGGAATAAAAAGACCACAAATCTAGAAATCTATATCCAGGTAATTATCATTCAAAATTAAGGGCAAAATAAAGACAAAAAGTCTGAAAAACAGAAAAACAAACATTGAGAGGGTTTATTACTAACAGGCCTTCACTGAAGGGGCTTTAAAATGTATACATCAGAAAGTAGGAATTTGGATTCAGAAGGAAAAAGAAAAAGGAGGAAGAGAATTTAAAAAAAAGAATGGGGAGAAAAGAAATAGTACCTTAAGTGCTCAAAGTAAGCATTGGCTGAATTTAAAAAAACAAATCAGTAATTTTAAAGAATAGTTTTGAGGGCATTAAACAAGGTAGAATAAAAGTGCTGCTTAAGAATATGTAAGATGAGTAAAAGTGTTCTAACTTCCTTGTGGTAATAGGAGGAGAATAGAGCCATTGAATAACTTTAGACAAATTCATTATAATTTATCAGATGTAAGGAGGTGTCAATTATAAGACCTACCATTATGAAGAAAGAGAAAAATGTGCCATTTAATTGTGAGTTACATCATGCCTTAAAGAAAATCTTATGCACGACATAAATTCATTTCTTTGAAATTTCCTTCATCTGTTCTAAGGGAATTGCCTGTTTCTTCTGCTTTCAGTTGCACCACTTACTATATTTTAATAGGCAATCTTTTACAAATATCTCAGTAATAAAAAGGTGTTTTTATTTTGTTTTGTTTTAGGTTCCGTAAAGTTCTCAGTTACTGTTTTGCAAGAAAAGATGGAATTTCTATCTTTCCCCCAATGATGAACATTTCATTCACTAATACAAAATTTATACACTGGTCCTCTCTTTCTTTCCATGCCTTTCTGCATTGCTAATAAGTTTTTGTTTCAGTGCCACATTATATTTAGAAGTTTTGAAACATTTAAAATGTATATTTAGCTCAACATTGGTAATAATAATGCACATAATTCAGTTGGAATGGTAACAATATGCAAAGCTATGATAAGTTCATGCATACTTGGGCAATGACAATTATATTATGCCTATTGCCTGGCCCATAGCAACTGTCAGATTGCAATCAATTATAAAATGTATACTTGTTTCAGAGATATGGTTATGTGAAAAGTATCTTAGAATTGATGAAATATAGTGACTATGTTTGCTAAAATTTTAAAGTTAACTACTAAGAGACTAGAAATAGAAATTTAAAAATTTTAAACGCCTCTCTTAGCAATTGACAGTCCAAGCAAAAACAATTTTATTAAGGCTATAGAAAATTTTAACAATATAATTAATCAGAATTCTTTAATTGACAAGCTTAATGTCTTATGCTCAATGATTATAAAATACACATTCTTCTTGGGCACATATGAAACATGTAAAGAGGAGGAGGCAGTATAGTGTGGTGCTAAGAACAGTTTCTGAAGCCAAACTCTCTGAACTTGATTCTTGGCTCTACAATTTACTAGCTGTATAATCTTGGACAAGTTAAATTATTAAACTTTCTGTGTCTCAGTTTCCTCATCTATAAAATGGGGATAATATTAGTATATTTATCTCAAAAGTTTAGAAAGGAATAAGCATATTAACTTGTGATAAGCTCTTAGACCAGTTCCTGGAACAAAGCAACTGCTACATAAGCATTAGCTATTACTATGTACACAGATTAGCCATAAACTATGCTACAAAGCAAGTCAACCATTTCCAAACAATTGGTGTCATGCAGTTAACATTCTCTGATTAGAGTGCAGTTAAATTTTAACTCAACAAGATTACAAATATTCTTTGGGACATTAAAGCACAACCTTCTAACTTACTTATGAGTCAAAGAGGAAATCACAATAAAGTATTTAGAATTCATAATGAAAATACTTTGTCTCAAAAACTTGTAGGATGAAGCTAAGTGGTACTTAGCAAGAAATCTATCATCTTAAATGCTTATATTAAAAAATAAGAAAGTAAAAAAAAGCAGAATACAACCAGAGAAAGAACAAAGAGGAAAATCATAAACATTAAAAAAGAAATTAATAAGAAAGAAAGATCCTATATAGATGCTAAAAGCTTTTAAGAAAGACAAAACTCTAAAAATATTGATGAAAGAAAATATCAGTGAAAAAGAGCATTTAAATACAGATGCAGCAGAACACACACACACAGAAAATAATGCAAACATTTTTATGCCAATCAACTTGAAAACTCAGATAAGATGTACAATTTCCTAGAAATTATATTTTACCAAAAGTGACTGAAGCAAAAACCCTTCCATTTTCTTCAAAGAAATTGAATCAGTACCTCAAAAATCTACCCCAGAAAACCAACCAAACAAACTCATGGTGCCCCAAGGGTGTTCTGTGAGATCAAGGAATATATCATCACCACCTTATAAAACTGTTGTATATAATAGAAAGGTGGAGATATTTCCCAACTCATTTTATAAGACTAGTATTTATACTTTGATACCAAAGCCAGGTAAAATTAGTAGAAGAAAGGATAATTATAGGCCAAGCTTACAGTTCCAAAACTCCTTTAAAAATGAAAGCAAATCAGGAAATGTATTAAAATAAATGTAAAATCTTATTTTATCCCAGGAGTGCAACAATGGCTTTGTATTTTAAAAATCCATTACTGCAATTCACCACATCAACAGATTAAAAGGGAAAATCAGATTATCTAGAAAGAGCAGAAAAAGCAGTAGATAAACTTTAACAGTTCTTAGAAAAATACAAATAAAAGGGAATCTCCTTAATCTGACAAAAGGTATTAACCAAAAGCCTGGAGCAAACGTTATACTTACATTGCAAAGTCAGAAAGCTTCCTTTAAAGAAGAAAAAAACTATATCTGCTATTTCTAGTCTATTCAACATTGTTCTCGAGAGCTAGTCAGGACAAGGAGACAGAGAAATCAAATAAAAGACGTAAGAATTGAGAAGGAAGAAACAAAACCATCATTATTTTAAGATAATGATTGTATATATAAAAAATTCCAAAGAATGTGCTTCTCTTTCCTTAAAAAAATCCTTTCTTGGACTCCCTAATTCTTTCTAATTACCACTCCATTTCCCTGTTCCTCTTGGTAGGAAAATGCCCGGAGTTGTCACGGCTCATTTTCTCCAAATCTCCTCCCATTCTGTCTTAAACTCCAATCCAGTTTTCACTCCTCTCTACCCAATGATACTGTTTTTGTCAAGTCACAATGACCTTCATGTGCTGGAATAAGGGTCAGTTCTCAGTCCTCATCTCACTTGACCTATCAGCAGCATTTGACATCGCTCTGTCCTTGATAGTGTCCACTTGGCTCTCAGGACATCATGCTCTTCTGACTTTCTTCCTCTTTCACTGGACCTTTCTCTCAGTCTACTTTACTTGTCCTCCTTCATCATCTTTTTGATCTTCGTGCACTGGACTCAGCCTTTGGACTTTCTTCTTCTCTGTCTACACTCACTCCCTTGCTGATCCCATCCAGTCTCAAGGCTGATGAGTTCCAAAATTAAAATGTCCAGCCCAGACTTCTCTGCTCAACTCCAGACTCATATATCTAACTATCTACACTATATCTCTGCTCAGATATCTGACAGCTCAGACTTTATATGTCTGAAGAACTCTTGATTCCTTTCTACCTCTCCCCCAAATCTGTTCCTTCCAGTCTTCTCCATTTTACTTAACAACAATTTTATCATTCTAGTTTTTCAGGCCAAAAATCTTCGAGTCCTTTCTCTCTCTCTTTTTACATGCCAAACCTATATCAACGAATCTTGTTTGTACCACTTTCAAAGTATATCCAGAATCTGAACACTTCTTATCACCTCTATTGCTCCAAGAGTCTCTGCTGTTTCTTATATCTGGATTATTGCAGAAGCAGGTTAATTGGCCGCCCTGTTTCCACTTTTGCCTTTTTGCAGACTCTTCAAAACAGGAAAAGGAAAGTCAGATCATGTTACTTCTCTGGTCAGAACTCTCCAACTCTCTGTCCAAGGACCAACATGATCCAGCCTGCCCTTTCCTTCTGACCCGACCTCCTGTGATCTTTCCACTTTGCTCCCTCTGCTGCAAGCACACTGACCTCCTTGCTGTTCCTCAAAAACTCTAGGCTGGGGCTTCCTTGGTGGCGCAGTGGTTGAGAGTCCGCCTGCCGATGCAGGGGACACAGGTTCTTGCCCCGGTCCGGGAAGATCCCACATGCCGCGGAGCGGCTGGACCCGTGAGCCATGGCCACTGAGCCTGCGCTCCGCAATGGGAGAGGCCACGACAGTGAGAGGCCTGCGTACCGCAAAAAAAAAAAAAAAAAAAATCAACTCTAGGCTGCCCTCAACTTAAGGACCTTTGTACTTGATGGTTCCTCTACCTGAAATGATTTCCTGCAGGTATCCACAGGTAATTCTCCCTCATCTCCTTCAAGTTTTGCTTAAATGTCAGCTTCTTCGTATGGCCTGCCTTGTCTGCTCTACTTAAAATTTCGAACCTCCAATTTTATGTCCCCATTCTTTGTTTTATTTTTCTACATAGCACTTATCCTCTTCTAATATACTACATATTTTCCTTATGTATTTTATTTTCTGCCTCACCCAATTAAATGGATGAAGGCAGAGTTTTGTGGGTTTTTTTTGTTTTTTTTTTGGTCTATTTTACTTAACTCCTATGTCCTCAGCATAGAAGTGTCTGGAACACAGTAGGTACCTAATAAATATTTGTTGAATAAATGGAAAAAATTTATAAGTAATAAGAGAGTTGAAGGAGTTTACTGGACATAATATTACTATACAAGTGTCATTTATGCTATTATCACCTCAAAAATTGTTGGAAAATATAATGTTTTAAAAGGGTACCATTTATAACTTCAGCTAAAAACATAAAATATTTATAAATTTTAAAGAATGTACAAGACTCAAGAGCCTTAAGAAAAGAAATCATAAAACCTTATTGAAAGATATTAAAGATCTAAATAAATGACAGGTGAACATTATCTACAGATAAGAAAACAGTACCATAAAGATGTTAATTTTCTTCAAATTAATCTATAGATATAATGAAATTTCAATCAAGATACTGACAGAATTATTCATGAAACTTGAGAAGCTTAATACAAAATTATTAAAGAACAGAAATGAATCAAAACAATTTTAAAGAAAGAGTTTGGGGATACTCATCCTATCAGATATCAAGATGTTACAGTAAAAGGCAAGCTATATTTGGAGTAAGAGACATGCACAAAGTGACAAAGGATTTGTAGGAAAATATCCAAAAAAACTCCTTTAACAAGAACAGATTCTTTTTAAACCTCAAGAGAAAAATGGAAAGAAAAAAAAAAAAACCCAAACCATAAAGAGGTGCTTTACTGAAAACTCAAATAGCAAATAAACATATGAAGAAATGGTCAGACTCCCTAATAATGAGAGGAGTGAGAGTTTAAATAACAATCAGACACTGCTTCACTTAAAGTGACACTTTAAAAATCTGATAAAAGCAAGCATCGATCAGGAAATAAAGCCACTGGGACTCTCATACTGTACATGTCTGATGGGAGTGTAAATTGGTAAAACCACATTGGAGAGCAATTTGGTGGTTTATCAGAAAATTGAAAGTACACAAAACCCCAAAATTAGTTGTTTCACTACTGATTGTGTACACTAGATATTAAGCACATTTGCCAAAATTGTTAATTATAAGAATGTTTGCTGCAGCACTGTTAAAATAATGAATGTCCATCAAAAAAAGACTGGATAAATAAATTGTGGCATAGTCATGTGATGAAATACACTATTTCACTGAAAACAAAAGAATTGGAACTACATGTACTGACATAGATAAACCTCAAAAACATAACATTGAGACTTATGACACTATTTATATAAAGTTTAAAAACATGAACTACAGTGCTATAAATCATTTTTGAGCCATGCATATGTAGCAAAGAAATAAAAACACGTATTGGATAAATTCCACAACAGGATATTGGTTTTAAGAGAGGAAAGGGAGGAGCATTGGGTTAGAGAGACACATGCAGGTGATAAAAATTTTATTTAATTTCTTAAATTTGGTGATTTTTGTGTACCTAACTTTTTTTGTTGTTGAAAAAATTAAAGAGAACCAGAAGACGGGTAGATCGATTAGGCACGGATGAGCATCGTGGGAAAGGTGGTGCTGAGAGTATGAGAAGAGGCTGAATGAATAGGGAGAGAGTCTCACCTGGGTAGTCTGGAAAGAGGGAGCCTAGGTAGTCCAGATAAGACTTGAAATGAAAAGACAAAACTTAAAGGTGTATTTTGGAACTTAGAATTTTGAGTGAGAAGTCACTTTCTCAAATCAAGCCTGAGGATAAAATATTTTCCAGCTCTGTTTTAGAGTAACTGATGGAAAAAAAGGGCATGGACTGCAGAGCAGAGTCTAGTAACATTCGATTGTTTTATGAGTGACTTTGGGGGAAGGATTAGAGGCTTGCTTACTGAATTTTCAGATTCTGCAAAGCTGGGAATGATAACTAATATATTGGGCAGAATCATGGTTTTTTAAAAGGTATAAACATTCTGGAATGAGGGCCTAAAGACAAGAATATTATTTCAATGGTTAAAATGTGACATTCTGTACTTAAAAATTTTTTTCAAGTTATCTAATTACAAATCTTGATTTAACCTGAGGCTCTTGGCACATCAAAGGATAAATGTGGCCAACTGTGTGATGTTACTATTGAAAAGAAGTTTTAGAAACAGAATATCTGACTAGAATCAGCAACTGTTCCCAGCAATTGGTTCAAGTATCAGGCAATGATAAATTACAATAATAAATTTAAGAGATTCCAGGGGAGGGTAACCAAAATTCTGAGAACATAGGCTACAAAGAGGCATTCTCCAAAAATCTGGAAAAAAGATTGCCCTTTGAGGATTAAACAAACAAAAAAAACCCACTTGTATGAGTGGGATTAGCTAATAACTACAGGGCTAATGCAAGACACTACCTATACATGGGTGACTTTACAGGTAAGTTAAATACAATCTCAGGGAGGTAGGGCTAAAATGTGATTATAATAGAGGAGGAAGACGCCTAATCAGTAATAATATTCCTTGTCTAGAGAAAGACTGAGTAAATAGAGTCGGGGAGAATAGCATGGAGCACACAATAATTCTGACAGACGTGAGTTATACTTTTCATTATAAGTCACTAAGTCACCATTATATTTCCTACTTCTGATAGTATGATTTAAATAGCAATTCTCATGTACTGACAAAATTTAGTTTCCAGACCAGAGACTGGTGTAAACTATCCTTGCTACAGGCCCTTCTTTGTCACAGAAAAACATAAGGATATTAAGCTGGGAAGAGAAGCCAAAGGTGAGACCTGATACCTATCTGCACACGTTTAAAGTTCTTCTTGTAGGAACAGAGGTTAGATTCTCTTGATTGTTGAGGGCAGAGAATAGAACAAATAATAGTAGAAAGAAAATACATAGACTGCGATTTTATTAGGCCCAAAAGAGGAACACACTAACAATTTGAACTTCCAACAGTGAGACAGCTATCTCTTTGACAGTTAGGATTCTTTGTTCATAAGCAGCAGAAAAAGTTTGGATAACTGTAGCAAAGTAAACAAACAAATAAAATAATTAAAAGATAGGAGGTGGCTTTCAGATTTGAAGGGAAATTTGTAGTATCTAGGCTTAGAAAGGCAATGACTGAGGCAGCTATAGTCATAGAGGGACAGGAAGCAAGGACTGTTTCTTTGGGACACCATCCTCATGATAGCTCACCCTTTGCTGATTTCTTTCCTAGAATTACTGGGAAAGAAAATCTGATTGGCATAGCTTGGGTCAGGTGTCCCCACTCCTGCCCTTCCCCCTCCCTGGCAAAGGCAAAGTAGAAAACCTTGACTCAAGGCCCCATCAAGGAAGGCTTCATGCAATGGGAAGGGGCAATTTACCAAAGGAAAATGGAGGAGCAGGAGAAAAATATCAGAAACCTACTATGTCCCCATCATTGCAAAAACAGAAGGAGCAGCCACCTATTTGTCGAGAATCCTAAAGAAGGGATTTCTGTGCTGGAAGGAAGTTGGACAAGACAGTTTAGAAGGTCCTTCCAGTTCTATGTTTCTAAAGAGGAATTGAGAAGTGGAATTGATTGCTGAGATCCAGGGCCATTAGGAAAGGCCTAAGAAGGAATATTTATCTGATCTTGTTTATAAGGGAAGGATGGGATGCAGCTAACAGGGAAGTAACCATAGAGTAGGCATGGTCGTTCAGGGGGCTGATCACTGGCATTGGTCATTGAATGTCATGGGTATTGAGGCATCATGGAAACACTCTGAACAATGGAGAGACATGTAATAAAACCTGGCTTAGGAAATTTAAGCTGGTAACTGTTAGTAGATTGAACTAGAGAAAGGCAAGGCCAAAGGCAGGGAGATCAATTGGTTTGAGAGCCTAAGCCAAGGTGATAGCAGCAGGAAGGGAAGGGAGCAACAGATGAGAGGCATTTCTCATGCAGTGCCTACAGAATTTACAGGAAAAGGCGAGAGTGAGAGAAAGAGGTCAAGAATGACTCCAGGTTTCAAACCTGGAGATCTAGGAAAAGGGTAGTATAACTGGAAGAAAGGTGACAACTTCTAATTTAGATATATTGAATCTGAAGTGATGGATATCAATTAGTACGAGCTTGAAATTCAACGAGAGATATGAAGGCTGAAAACATAGATCCCGGATTCCCCCATGTAGAGATTGCACTTGAGGATATATGAATAGATGACTTTCTATAAGAAAAGTATAATGCAAAAGGGCAATTAAGTCCTTTTAGAAAGAGGCAACCACTAAGAACTAGAACCACGAGAAATCATTTCAGGAATAATGAAACTTGAACTGGCTTTTAAAGGAGGGGAGGTGGGAAGGAATGCCAAACAGGGACATGTTTATAACTAGGATTGATCAACAAATTTCAAAACTGGATTGATCAACATGATCCCTGCATTTGAAAATTGGAATGATTTCTCTTAAAAAAATTATTCTTTTTATTCTGCCACCTATCTCCTATGTGCCACGGTTACAGATAGAGAATGGAAGAAATGGAATGTGACAGAAATTAGTAGATGAAGATCTCAAGAGAACTACTAGCTCTCCACACCTACTAGTCTCGTGGGATGCTAAGTGGAGGGCTTAAAGTATGGACAGTGCTCTTGATGACAAAGGACATGCCAGCCTTAATGGTTTAAAGTGGGGACACATAATAGAACTCACCAGTCCTGAAATTCTGAATTTGACATCTGTGAGACAAAGCAATTGAGGAAGAAACAGAAGAAATCACTGACACTAGTGACCTCTAGTGGAAATAGGCTTCAGAGAAATATAGATACAGATACCTAGATATACATATACATATACATATTTTCCATTAGATTAGATAAAATCAGTAGCACATTCAGCCAGTTTATTTCCAGAGGAGTGCGAAGGAAGGGACTGCTGGAAATAGCACACAAATCCTACCCCAAAAGCGGAAATGTACCAGGAATACTTTGTTTTCTGAGTCAGACTAAGTTGATTAATTTTCTGGACACGTAATTGCTGTCAAAGACATTACCTGAGAAAAAAATAGTGTTTGGGCAGTGACTTCACTTGTCACTGGGTGGACTTGGCACGTTAATGGCAGCCAACAAGAGAACATGCTGACAGATTTGAGGAGGAAGCAGCACTGGTTGCCATGTCTTTTAAGCATCTTTTCATTATGACATGGAAGAAAGCTGTTATCTCTGAAATATGTACATATTTGCTATTCAGTATTTTATGGCTCGAGTCCTGTCTCTTTCCTCTGCCTGGTGGGTGTTTGTGCCAAGTGTTGGCAAAAACACTGTTGAGCTGGGAGGATGGGAGGGGATAATTGGTGGCCTTGGCCTTTGAAATGGGACCAACCTCCAAGCACAGTCAAGAAGGTCAACATCAGACTATGCCAGGCACTCCACATGCACTCTCTTTCAGAAGTGCTTTCAGGATATATCTTGACACTGAGGAAAAGCGAAGGAATGGGAGGGTTTATGGAGATTTTAAGTTTGTCTAATCACACTGGGGGCTAATAACGGGTGAGTTGAATTAAATGGGTGGGGGGGTGTAGAAAAAGGAGCAAAGGAAAGGTTTAAAAAATGGAGATTATACAGAAGCAAACAGAATCAGCGTTATTAAGCCCTGGGCAACTGTCACTTCTGGCAGCAGAGTGATAGTTGTCCTGGTCTCATATTACCTGTGTGGCAGGAGGTGTCACCTTGCCTTCTTTCATTATTTAACCCCATCTCACACCCTCCTTTGTTTACTGATGCTCTTATGCAGCTTGGTGGGTCTGCTTTCCCCCACATTTGCTCCCTCTCCTCTCCATGTCATTTCAAGGATGTAGCAACAACCTTTAGATAGCCTTTTGTGAGAATTCCACTCTGGTCTGCAATTTCCAGTGTTCTGGTCTCTGTGAATGGACAAAAGGTGGTATGGCTGCTCCCCAAGTCAAAGACTTCCCTGGTATTATTTCTTAGATGCCAGCTAAACCACAGAGAAGAGTTAAGAGAGACCAACATGAGTGGTCCTTCCTCTTTCCTCTGCAAAAATCTTTTTCCCCAGGATATGTACAGTCATTTAGCTCCAGAATCGGTCATTTCAGGGGTCTAGTCTAAGAACGAGTTTACTTACTGAAGATGAGCTAATGATTTTAATTTGCTCCAAGGCTTCTGTCAGGCTGTCTTCAATCTCGGAGTCATCTAAGGAGAAGAGGTCGCCGGCTCGTGAAAGATCTTTTTGTCCCAAGACCAGTCTGAAGAGTTGATGCATGCTGAGGTGTCTGATAATCAATGGACCGTCTGCAGGTCCAGGACCATGTGTCTCAGTCACCAGAGGTTAGTGAGACAAAAGCATGTAGCAGGACATAGACTTTGTATTCCTTGAAAGGTCATTTTTCTCCAGACTTTGAGGTCTTCTTTGACACTCTCTGCGAGAGAAACAAATGACACGAGATAGCCTTTAGTAGGATGGCATGAGCTCAGAATGTGAACTTGGTGCCCAGAAGAGAGAGAGGAAAACAAAGACATTTGGAAATGTGCACGGCATCACAGATTGATGATCTTCAAAAGAACTCTTCCCTTATTTTGTCTCAAAGAGTCCTGTCAAAAATGATTATATTTCTCCAGAATTTAATTTGAGCCTCAGAAAGCAGCTTAAATCCCTTACTTTTCTCCTTTCTATATCCTCTCCTTCTCTCCCTGCCACAAGGAAACAAGTGGACCAGCAACAAATATGCCCAATACTTGCCAGATTTTCCCCAAACAGATTCCCATGGGAACCAAACAGAAAAGGGCAATTAAAGGAAGATAGAACACAGGAAACACCTTTTAGACCCACTGCCTGTTTCCTGGACGTGGAAACTGATGCTTAACTTACCTCCTTGGCTGGGCTTCTTTGCTGTATTGACAACAGGAGCTTCCTGAACCTCAGTCCAGAAGGTGCCCTATTCTTATGTACTCTCTAAACAAATGGCTATGAAATAAAGAACTCTGCCTGGGAGTATGAGACTAGATAAATCTCTATAGAACGTGAGCGTGAACTTGAACACAGAGCTTGAAGGTGAGAACGTTGCAATGAAGGCTAACGAGGAAGGGTTTTAGGATCGGACTATCCTCCCTCTATTCCCAAAGTTGAAATAGGCTAACGAGGAAGGGTTTTAGGATCGGACTATCCTCCCTCTATTCCCAAAGTTGAAATAATAAAGTCCCATTGTAGTTCTTACTTAATTAACAGCCCACAGAGAGTAAGGCAATGGTACCAATTAAATAACTGATTATTCTCATCAGCTCCTTTCTGGGCCTAATAAAACCATAGACCATTTGTACTGGTAGAGACCTTAGCAATCATTTCATAACCAGGGAGGTTTAAGACTTCTTTGAGGCCTCACGGTAGCTGTGGCAGTGCTCTTCTCCTGATCTCAGGCCAGTGGGTTCCCCCAAGTTTACATTAGAGTGGAGTCACCGCATACATACAGGTAACTTGCAAATGCAGCCACTTGTTCCGAGAGTGAGAGCTGAGAGTGATTTATGTAACATAAGCAATTTATGTAACATAAGCAATTCTGCCCAGCATTTCAGTCTGAATGTGTTCCCCAGAATGAGTGTGAAAAGGGAGAGTCTGCTGCTCCCTTGGGTGGCCCCTGGGAGCTATCACTGTGGCAGCACCTCTCTGTGCTGAAAGCAGTTTTAAAGTTTAAAGATACATACTCTCCATACAACATGCTCTCTAAACACAGGCCAAATCCCTCATCAGGCACCTAACCAAAGAAGCTATCTGTAGTATTCCAGATGGTGCAATTTATAGGCCATTGGAGAGATTTCAGGGGTAGTATTGCCTACATGCAACTTTTGCACTACCTACCAGCTTTAGAAAAATGACACCCAATACTTACATATGCTTGTCTATATGCCAGATCCTGGATGCTTTGTAAACATTAACTCATTTAATCCTCATAACAACTGTATGAGGCTATTTCATTCCTATTTTACAGTTGAGGAACACAAGGCATTAAATAACTTGTCTAAGCCACATAGCTAGTAGATTAGAGAGCTGGGATTTGGACCCAGAGACTCCAGTGCTAGGCTCCCAGTTCGTAACTGCTGTGGACTGATGATGACACATAAGCCTCCACGTGAGGCTACCGTTAGGAATAGAAACCTCATTAGTAACATTTGAGGATGAAGATATGGGTAGGGTCATAAAGCAAGAAAATGAATTCCTCTTGCCTCCTACACGGACACTGCCTCCTTGTCCATCTACACCCTGGGATTTAGGTCAACCGGAGAGCAGGGGAGTCACAAGGAAGAGAGGCTTAGAGGATGAGAAAAGAACGAGGTGGATGGGGAAGGTTTCAGGGCATGGGGAGAGAGAAGAGTGAGAATCCTGCAAAGTACCTTTGCATCCTGGCAATTGTGGAGGGGTGAATTACAATATCTACAAGAAAAATTAGGGCAGTGTTTTCCTGAATTTTCCCCTGCTCCCCTCGCCCTCCCCCACCCAGATATGTGCAATGACAGAGTCTCCGTGAAATAATATTCAGGAAAATAAGGCACTGGATGGAAATTACTTCACCTTGACCAGTCAGCTTATCAGGCGCTTCTGGAAGCAGACTGAGCTGCCCCAGCCGTAGCAGAGCTGGAACCCTGAGAAGGAGCAGGAATAGGTGCTGGGAGAGGGGGGCGCCCACAGGGCTCTCCTGGGTCCCTCCTTTTCTTTTCACACTTGCAGTGACACCTGGCGTGGAGTCCCACACTCACGCTTCCAACTGCAGCTCTTACTCTTGTGCGTCCACCACGTGCAACATTGTTGTTCAACACATAGCCATACATGAAAACTTTTACACATCCAGGGGGGGAGGAGGGGGAGAGGAGACTTGTACCAAACATTCTACATTACAAGGATGACCCAGAGAAAAGCCCCCGAGGTACTACAAAAGGAAATTTGGGGAAGTACGAGGGAGAGAGAGATCTCTCCTAGGGGAAGACGATAAGGAATGGGTTCGTTGAGGGAATGGTGTTTAGCCAGAACTTTTAGGTTTCATTCAGTGCCTGTGTGCTGAGTACATACTAAGCCACCTGCTTGTCTGGGGCCCCAGATTCAAGTTCCAGCCCAGCCACTCAGTGGTCATGGGGCCTTTGGTTTGTGCTCTTCCCTTCCCCAAGCCTCAGTTTTCTCATCTGCAAAATGTGTCTAAGGCACACCTCATCTACCTCATCAGGTTGTTTTGAAGATCAAAGCAGATAACACACAAAAGAGCACTTTGTAAAATAATGACACCACCAGCTGATGTTTAGTGGGTGTTTACCATAACAAGTCACTGAATTCTCACAATTCCATGTGATGAGAAACTGATGTTCAGAGAGGAAAACAAGCAGTCCAGGGGGACCTGGAGAGTAAGTTGCAGAGTTAGGGTTGAAAGCAGTTGGTCTCCCAGGACAAAGCCCCTCTCAGGACTGTGTGTAGGTACATACATGACTGTGCATGGTAATTATTGAGCTGCCTCCCTTCCATCCGTCCTCATTTAAAGAGCACCCTGCATCCTTATCCAGCCCGCCCTTTCCTGGATAAGAATCAACAGGGCATGTTATTTATTTTTCAGCATCTCTGGTCAATGTTTTGCTCAGGTGTCTGGTTTCTCTTGCTGCTCTCTTTGCAACATCCCAGAAGGTTAGAGCCAGATCAAATTTTACCTCATCCTCTGAGAAACTTCCTCCTCTTATGAATGTCATAGTCCTGTGGCCTATATGTAGGTGTACATATGCACCCACCGTACACACACAAGCACACGTATGTACACACACTAGGACACTTCCTATGTACCAACTTCTTCACTAGACACTTTCTTCTCAGTTCTCCCATCAACTCTGCAGGTAGATATGATTACCGAAGAGGAAACAGGACTGGTGAGGTTAAACATCACGCCCCAGGTTACACACAGAGCCAAGATTCACATCCAAGTAGGTCAGCCTCCAAATCTTCTACTTTCTATGTTACAAAACCTGGCTTATAAAATTCCTTTTCATCCCCAACTTTGGCCATCCTAATTTCTTTCCCTAATCTTTAAGAGACCCTAATCTGACACCCAGGTTCTCATTATTCAGTCTACATTTTTTAAGCAGATGTTGACTGACAAGTCGGGTTTCTGTATGGAGCAACAGACACCCCCAAAAGAGAAATGATTCTGATCCATGCGCAACACATTTCGGGGAGTCCCAGCTGTCCCCCGCAAACGCGCTTTACCTGCATGCTACTCCTCAAAGGCGCACTTGCGGCTACTCAGCGGTCTATTTTGAGACCGGGTGGGAGACTCGGGCAGCCGACTCCGAGGGCACAGGGAGTGGAATCTACTCAGCTCAGTGAACCTGAAGTTGTTCATGGCGGTGCCGGGTTCAAGAATTCTAGGAATGCAGCCCGATGCCACTGGCAGCACTGGAGCTGGTCAGGTGACAGGCTGTGCCTCACCCAGTGGAGAGTTACCTCTGAGTGAAAAGCTCTGTTTCCTGCGGTGAAACAGAAAGCCTGCTCCAGTAAAGTGGAGTTGTTTTTAACAGCGAAAACAAAACTGCCTGTGTTCGTGAAAATCTATACTTTCCCTGAGAAGAATGGAGGGGAAGAAAAAAAAAAAAAGCCACGCAGATAACACGGTTTCAATGGGAACTCAAGCAGGTGAATGGGACGGCTATCCGGAGCCATTTCTCAACATCCACCCCCCTCCCCTCCCCGGAAGGGAGGAAAATTGCAGCTTAATTAACACTTCCCACCCCCTCGAGATTTCACGTACAGAGTTTGAAACACTGAGAGTTTGTCCAGGAAGAGTCACAGCTCCTAAAGAAGTCATCGTTTTGCTCTGCCTCTAGATCAACATTGTTGAAAGTTTCAGGATGCAAGAAGTTGCTCATAAACAGAACAAACTCACTCAACAAAGATGCATACCCTGTTTTTCCCACTTTATTTACTGGGAGATTCTTGGATCAGACTTAGATTGGTACTTTAAATATTGCAGCAGTACTCAGAGAAAATGTTTATGTGCTTCATCTGTTGATACTGCAGAGGAGAAAAAGGTACCGAAACCCTTCCTTACTGTTTCAAAAGTTAGTGACACATTTTTAAAACATGTTTTAAACTATATTATTCTCTACCCCTAGCTTGTCTGTTCCTATAGTAGGTCTGCTCGTCCCATGGAGTCACCTATCTGCTGACAAAGTGCACAAAAAGCTGTGCTGCAGATAAATTCATCTGCATGATCACCAAGATGTGAACACTGCAGGTGTCTCCCCAGGGGTGCTACCCCATAGCACAGGGTGCTACCCTGTGCTCAGGGTGGCCACACACCTGCCACTGAACCAGGTCATATGCTTCAGGAGAATAACCTCTTAAATCTTCCTAAACACTTGGTGGTCAATCTATTTTTATGCCATCCACATGTGGAGGACTGTCCCCTTAAAGAGTTTACTTTATAAAAATAGAGAACCTAGTCATCCGTGAGAAGGTGTATTCTCTCACTGATAATTTTCTGATACAGTAGCTGAATTCTATTCCCTTTTAATGGAATAGACTATATTTCTTTAGTCTTCCCTCTTCTTCATCCTCTATTCATTATCCATGGTACTTAGCACTAGTTTTTATTCAATTTTCTTTCATTTTTAAATGAGCTTAGGGTCCAGAATTGGACAGAGTATGGGGACCCAGTAAGAAGATCAGAGTGGTAAGTGCGGGGGGACCTGGACACATCTGAGCTCAGCTATGCCGTTACCTGAAGTATAAACCTGGGCAGATTAATCAACCTCCCTGAACCTCGGGTTCCTTATTTACACCTGAGGATGGTGATGTGGGTTGTTGGGAGGTTTAAAGAGATTATGTAAAGCATTTCACACAGATCTGGCGTATAGCAACCACACAAAGAGGGACACCAATCATATCCTTAATAATATCATTATTCTTGTAGGTCATTCTCCTGTTTACATGTCCCCATGCCATACCTTGTAAATGCTAACGATGACTGTACTGCTACCTGACATTGAATTCACAGAGTTAAAGATGCCTAGGTCTTTTCCATTTGTGTCATATTTATATCCTAGTTGTACTCTCCCCCAATCTTAAATCTGGGCAGTTCATACACTATCTTGTATGTGTCCCTGTTGACTTCTCGGCAAACTTGCCTTGTTCTCTTGGAGAGACATCTTTACTGTGATGCTGTCCCCACCGTGGCCAAACAGTAACAGTGAATTTTTTCACAGAGCGGATATGGACTGAAATACAATGTATCTCAGGCTTTTTGTGGCCAGGTAATCCAAATACCTGAGCTTTCTACTTAAGTGTCCCCCTCACTCCCATGTTTATTAGGAAGGAGGGAGGGTATTATTCCCTCCAGGGCACCAGAGGGAAAAGTTCTTTATGACTTTTCAAGGTGACCTACGCTGAATGGGTGCTAATAAGACCTTGCTGGTTTACTCTATTATGCATCAGTAGATTCTGCTAAATGAAAACACATTTGAACCAGAGGACTTAATCGCCCAGCTATTGGGACCACTTTTGGGGGGATTTCAATAAACATATCTATCTCAGGAAGCCAAATAATTCTGAAGAAATGAGCCTCTAGCTTCCAACTCCAGGTTAGGATATTCTCTGGTTTCTTCACTTCAGGTAGTTCTAGAACAGCAATATTTATTTACATCATGCTTTGGGCAACACTACTGTGCACCAAAAAATTCTCATTTTATTCACCTGTGTTTAAAATGCCCAGTGACTAACTGAGACCCATTTGGGTTCTAGAAACTTTCAATAAAGTTCTCAGATTTTCCCTGGAAAGAAAGGATTAAAGGTCCTTTTCAAGGAGCATCTTTTTCACACAGTGTGAAAGAACTACAGGCGTTCCCATGGGAATGGGCCGCATACATTTCAGCCCTTCCCACAAGATGTCTATTGTTCCCTGGGCGTCTCTCGGCTCTCCCTCTGCTGTGACATGTTGCTACACTTCACTTCTACTGAAAGCCTTGGAGGCTGGGTTATTCCAAATGATGCTAAAGGACTCAACCCTTGGTGTTTTTGCTAGAACCCATACAGTCTAAGTTTGTAGCAGCCTTGTTATCATAAGCGCATACAAAAAATAGGTTTGGTGACCTGTTTAGGCAAGAGCTCAAAAAAATCGACTTAATTTTGAAAATGTATTGTAACTTATGAGAACACAAATAGATAGGAAACATTTCATCAGGAATGAAGGAAACATCTAGCAAACTTTCTAAACCAAGAATTTGTGATCTGTCATAATGATTTCAAGGTGTATCAATTTTCATTTGTAAATTTTGACTTCACAAGACACATTTGCTCTGGAATTGATACAAATCTCACCAAAAAATTTTAGTTCCAATTTTCTGGGTTTGCTTTTCCAGAGAACATATCCAGAGTTGCAAATTACAAGGAAAATTCAATGTTACATGTATCTTTATTTACATTTAAATTTCATATATTAAACAACTGCATGACCAATTCAAATAATGCTCTAAGTATTTTTTTTCTAGTCTTTAAATTGAAAACATATATAAATGTCATGGAATTCAGCAGTTGAGTACTATAGCAATTTAAATATGTATTTGAAAAACAAAAAAGTGGCTAGATTCAGTTATGATTTGTAAGGTATCTGAAACATCAAGGGAAAAAAATGACAGCAACAAACAATAATGGTGACTGTCCTATCCAGTGACTAATGATGACACTGAATTTTCTTTGAAAATCATAGGCAGAGCCAGTTTCTTTGCTGGTTGCAAAATGTTTCTTGAGGTAAACAAAAGTATGAAATAGAAATGAGCCTAGACTATTACGGAGTAAAACAAAAATGCACATTCTGTGAATCTAGAAGCACAGTTTTCTGCTCCAGAGGCCTAGAGACATGTTTTAATAACCCACAGAGAGGTTGCTTTTTTTTTTTATCATACTAACTGAAAAGCATGCATACATGGCTAGACACACAGCTCCCAAATGCACTTTATCTACATAATCAGCCACAGCCCCTGGAAGTTTCTCTGCCCCAGTCCCTAAGCCCACTCCTTGCCCTAGTACCGCTTCTGACATTTACTTTAATTAGCTTTTGTTTTTGCTGAACAAAAGGACAGGAAAGAAGACAGCCATACCTCTTAGCACAGGAAACTCTGGCCATCATAGGAAATAGATGGCAAAATGCTTGATCTTTAGAGCAATTCGGCAGGAACCCACGACCATGCTCAGAAGCAGCCCAGTCGCCCCTGCCTGGTTCTGTCCTGTCGGCAGGCAGCAGCCGTGTTTTCCTGAGCTGCTTGTCAAGCCTGAGGTACACTTGATTCCCTCCCCTGGACTCACCATGCTGAATCGAGCAAATGAGTAACTTCTCCTCCCTCTTTCAAACTTCTGCTTAGTGCTAACAACTGGCACAAAGCTTCACTTATTTCTGCAGTAGATTTACAGAAGTCTCTCGGAGCAGATCCGTAGATTGAAAGGAATTAGAAGATTTGCCTAACAACCAGTAATTTAGGTGCTGTTAATGAGTAGCTCACTCTAAGGAATCAAGGAAGTTTTAGGTTAATATCAGATGTGGGGCCTTTTATCAGGCAGGCATCAGTGAAAAGGTCTGGGGAGGGATGGAGGGAGGAATGTAGTGGAATGAGATAGTATTTAAGCCAAATATGATAGAAGAAAAATACCACAAGAGAAGGAAAATAACTAGTCTCAATGAGCAAACAATCTAACTATATCAGTATTGCTAGTGAAACCCTGAACAACTGAATGAAGCATCTAGTAGCACTTGAGATCTTTCCAAGCCAGCACTGTCCCTTCTTGTGCCCATCCAAATTGCTAATTCACTTCCTCTTACCATCCAAATATGGAACTCCTCTTCTCAGGCCTAAGACACTGAGGATCCCTTACAAGCAGTCCTACATATCCTTACATCTCCCTCTCTCTCTCTCCTTTAAGGAGAGTGCTCTTCAAACCTCTAATGCATAAATTAATTGGTGGTACCCAGTGGTTTGTTGTATCTGGAGGCACTTCTCACCCCTTATGTGCATGACATGGGCTCTCTACACTTATTGATCTGAGGTTTTGCCTGCACACAAAGCACTAGAATATTTCTGAGCCTCTTCTAGCTAGAGCTTTCAGTCAAATGAAGTATGTGAGTGTGGTGGGGTAGTGTGGTGGGGAGAAATAAGATGTAAGTTGTACAACTGTACAAATTGCACAAATATCAATATTTCCATGTCATTGGCAATCACACTACCATGTAAATAAATTGCTGGCTCAGTAAAAAGGCATTCTCATGGGGTGAAGAGGACTTTCTTCTGTGTTTACCGCCCAACACCCACTCATCCTACTACTGGTAAAAACTGTACCCAAATTTTCCTTGGAAATGATGTCCTTTAGATAGAGTTGATTTACATAAACAGGTTGGATCTTAGCCAATCAGAGAATTGGATTCAAACACTAACCATAGTGTTTAACCTAGGGGAGGTGTGTGACCCCTTCCAGCCCAATGAGAGTCAAGATAAAGATGAATGTTTGGCTTTGGGGGGACAAGAGTCTTTCCTGCTAGACTTGATGATGAGATACAAGGTCTGGTTGCTCTTGCCACCAAAAAACAAATCTTGTGACTTTGTTTAAGCCTCTTAAACCAGCTGCTTCTGATATTGGCAAGATCTACCCTTCACTGTAAGCCTTTATAGCTTAAGTGAGTTGAGGTTGGGTTTTCTGCCATTTGTTTTGAAAAAGTTTTACCGGACAGAATCAGCTGAAGACGGGTTTGTGGATGGGCTCTCCTGAGTCCCCACAGGGCAGCTCCTTGCAAAGGAAGTGGACTAGGAGACTCATCAGGAACCACCTCTGTCAAACGGGCCTCTTCAGTGACAACCACAGGCTTCCACAGACAACAGGTAGAGACAGGAAAGGCCTACAAGGAATGTAGTCATTCAGTGTACTTGAAACTGGGACATTCCAAATTAATTCTTTTTAAACAATTATATGTTAACTTCCCCAAATAGTTCCACTTTAACCACCTAAACTTGTTTGGTGGATCCTAGTCACGTACTATTTGACCTTAATAAACCTAATCATGGAATCCATCCATCCGTGTACGATTTTCATAAATTCCTTTGGATAATTAGTGTCACAAAGTATTGCTCTCCCCCCTCCCCTGTTTCTGCACAACTTCCACCCCTTCCCACACTCCCTTGGCAAACTTGAAATAAAGAATCTCTAACCACAGTCAAACTAAGATGCTTCCTTTACAGAACATATATAAATTCGAAAACGACTTTAAATGTGTAAATTATATATAAACACTGAGAATTCCTGGATGATTTCATTTTCTATAAATAATTTTTCTTTACCTGAAACCACTCACACTGCTTCAGGTGTACCATTTCTGTGTTCAGGCTCCCAGGTTTGCAAGAGTCCATTAGAAACACAGAAATTCACACAGGTCCAGGGACTTCCTTTTAGCTCAGCAAAATAACACATGGCTTGAACTGTAAGAGTTTGTTTGTTTTAAGAAAAGGAGAATAAGGACCTGGGGCTAGGTTTATTGTCTATTTCATTAAAATAAAAAATACTTTGATTTAAAAAATGTGGTAGTGGGAATTCCCTGGCAGTCCAGTGGTTAGGACTCTGTGCTTCCACTGTGAGGGCAGGGGTGGGTTTGATCCCTGGTCAGGGAACTAAGATCCCACAAGCCACAAGGCTCACATACAATGACCCTGTCACATCCTAGGTCCTGTCCATCTGTGTCCTCCACATTCTTTATTATATGTGGTGGGCAGATCTTAAGGTGACCCTCAATGATCCATTTTCTGATGTTCATGCCCTGTGTAATTTTCTCCCCTTGAGTGTGAGTGGAACCTGTGACTTGCTTCTAAGAAATAGAATACGGCAAAGCTGGTGGAAGGTTACTCCCATGATTACCTAATGTTATATAGGACTCCATCTTGCTGACAGACTCACTCTCAGATTCTCCTTGCTGGCTTGATGAAGTAATTGGTCCTACATGACAAGGAACTATGGGAGACCTCTAGGAACTGAGGGCAGCATCCAGCCAAGAACCAGCAAGAAGCCAGGGCCTTCAGTCCTACAGACACAAGGAAATGAATTCTTTCATCAACCTGAGTGAACTTGGAGGAGGACTCTTCCCCAGTCAAGTTTCCATAGAACACAGCCCAGCCATCGCCTGGATTGCAGCCTTGTGAAACCCTGAGCAGAGGACCCACCTAAGGCATGCCTGGATTCCTGACCCACAGAAAATGTGGAACAATAGATGTATGCCATTTTAAAACACTAAGTTCATGATAATTTGTTATAGAGCAATAGAAAACTAATACATGACCATTCTCCACTGCGATAGCTAAATAGTTTTGTTTCTGTTAAATTCTTTTTTTTTTGTCTGTTAAATTCTTCATCCTCTCTTATCTGGATGGTGACAGGAGTCTCCTAGCAGATCTCCATGCCTCCAACATGGCCCCTTCAATTCCATTCTCAACTCTGCCACCAGATTAGCTTTCTCAAATAAAATATGATATATGACTCTTTTACTTAAAAATGAATAAGTGACAGCTCACTGCCTGAAGATGAAATCCGACCTCCTTTACTTGGTATACAAAGGGCTTTGTAATCTGGCTCCCACCCCCTTTCAAGCTTGCTGCACCACTCACACACACACAGCCCTGTGTAGTGAGGCCAGTGCCTTCAGAATATATCCAGGAGCCTATCACCTTTCACTCTCCTCTCTTTACTACCACTACTGTGATCCAAACCATTATTTCACGTCTCACTTGGATTATTGCAATAGCTCCCTGGCTTTTGTTCTTGCCTTGTTAAAATACAGTCTTAACAGAACATCTAGATGATCCTATGAAAATGCAAGTCAAAACTGACTCCCTTCTGTTGAGTACTCTCCAGTGGAATGGCTCTCCATCTCACCCTGACTCAGAGCCAAAGTCCTTTCGATGATCAGTAGAGCCTTGTATGATATAGCTTTCCCCCTCTTCTTCCTCCTTGTCTTCAACTTCATCTCCTACCACTCTTGCTTTTTGCTCTCTCTGCTCCAGCCACACCGGAGCTACACAGAGTTTTCTTCTTCCTTGCTATTCCTTGGACACGGTAGATATATTTCCACCAGAGGGCATTTGTATTTGTGTTTCCTCTGCCTGGAAGGCCCTACCCCCAGAGGTCCTTATGGCTGGCTCCTTAACTTCATATGTTTACCCACATATCACCTTAGCGTGCTTTGCTTGACCACTGTCTATAAAACAGTGACATTCCCTGCCTCCCTTGCATGTCTCAGTTCCTGTTTTTTTTAATTAATTAATTTATTTATTTATTGGCTGCATTAGGTCTTCGTTGCTGTGTGCAGGCTTTCTTGTTGCGGCCAGTGGGGGCTACTCCTCGTTGCGGGGCACGGGCTTCTCATTGCGGTGGCTTCTCTTGTTGCAGAGCATGGGCTCTAGGCACACAGGCTTCAGTAGTTGTGGCATGTGGGCTCAGTAGTTGTGGCTTGCAGGCTCTAGAGCACAGGCTCAGTAGTTGTAGCGCATGGGCTTAGTTGCTCCATGGCATGTGGGATCTTCCCAGACCAGGGCTCGAACCTGTGTCCCCTGCATTGACAGGCGGATTCTTAACCACTGTGCCACCAGGGAAGCCCATTTCATGTTTTATTTTTAAATTTTTGTCCATACCACTTACTGTCACCTGACATACTATATATGTTTGCCTCCAACATATATTTACTTCTTTCTTTTTAAAAAATTTTTATTACACTTCTTTCTCACCACCCCTCCAAAACTATAAACCTCATGGAGGTAGGAACTTTGTTCAGTGGATTCCGTAGAGTTCAACCTGGTGTCTGGCATATAGTATGGACCTGACTTGTTGAATAAATTTGAGTAAATAAAGGAAGGTAATTTAAGCTTAATCAGACTCTCCATTCAAGACTGTAATTTAGAAGTGAACAACCTGATGAAGGATAACTGTGTAGAACCCACTTTGTCATTGAGTTTGGTAAAAGAAACATCCATCTTTCATGGGCAGGAGTGGTGTCAAGGTCACGGTCCTGGCTCAACACAGGCACCTGTGGGACCAGGCTGGAGGTGGTTTCCCCACAGTTCCCAGTGCAGGAGCAGAAAGGGCTTCCCCACCTGTTCTCCAATGATCCTTCACTCCTCCCAGCATTCTGGGAACTCCCAATATGGATTTTTAATGAAAATCCATTTCTGTTTAATCAACCCCAAACTGCTTCCGTTGCTTGCAAGTAAAAAAAGGAACGATGATACAGCCATCATTCTCCCTTTTGCTACTGTGCCTTGTACCTGGCAGCCCCTCTACCTGGAATGCCTGGTCTGTTTATAAAGTGCCAGCTCATCCTTTCACCATGATTCTTACCTCTTCCTCTCTGTAAAGATACTCATGCCAAGTAGAGCTGACCTCATCGTCTTTTGTTTCCACAGGGCACTTGTACAGAAGGCTACCATGTTAATCTCATTATCTCCCACTAGCTGACAAACCCTTATGGGCAGGGTCCAGGTTTTAATTTATCTGAGAAACTCCAGCTCTAGCCTACTATCTGGCACAGAGGAGGACTTCTATAAAAATTTCATGAATAAAGGCTTCCTTTTTAAAGCATCAGTAAAACAGTAATTCTGTAATTGAAAAGAATTCTGATGCAGAAACAAAGAAATATATAGCAAATAAATCCCATTTGGCTGAGATATAATTATTTTCTTGTTAAATTGGTAAAATTTTTTTTTTTAATTTTCCTAGTACTGGTAAGGAGGCATATCCTTTACCAAAAAAACTCTAACCAGCCCAGAGAAACAGAGAGAAGACACAGATTACCTGTATCAGGAATAAAAGAGTTGACATCACTACAGATACGATAGGTATATAATACTTCAGTCACTTAACAGTATAACTTGGTGCTTTAGCTTATTCGTTATTTTTTTTATTAAAATTTTTTTTAATTTTTAAATAAATTAATTTAATTTATTTATTTTTGGCTGCATTGGGTCTTTGTTGCTGCATGTGGGCTTTCTCTAGTTGCGGTGAGCAGGGGCTACTCTTCGTTGAGGTGTGTGGGCTTCTCATTGCGGTGGCTTCTCGTGGGCTCTAGGAGCGTGGGCTTCAGTAGTTGTGGCACGCAGGCTCAGTAATTGTGGCTCGCGGGCCCAGTTGCCCCACGGCATGTGGGATCTTCCAGGACCAGGGCTCGAACCCGTGTCCCCTGCATTGGCAGGTGGATTATTAACCACTGTGCCACCAGGGAAGTCCAGTTCATTCTTTTTAAATCTGCATTTTATTCTACTGTATGGATATGGCATAATTTATTTAATAATAGGTGTTTGGGTAATTCCAATCTTTCTTCATTTCTACAAATAGAGTAGTAAATTAGAATAGAAGCTTTTAGCTTTTAAAAAATTCATCTTTCCTTTTATAATTCATACTTTTAATGTCTTATATAAAGATTTTTCATATTTAGGTTTTAATGCAAAATTTATTTTTTGTTTATAATGTGAGGTAGGAATCTGATTTTATTAGTATATATGTATATACATACATATGTGTGTATGTATATATATATAATTTTTCTAGCATGATTTTTTTTTTTTGTAAATAGTCTGCTCTTTACCCATTGATTTATGATACCAGCTCTGTTATAGTCCACATTTACATATATGTTTGGGTTTATTTCAGGAGTACCTATTATGTTCCATTGGCCTATTTGTTTTCCTTTGTGCCAATACTACACAGTTCTGATGATCTTAGCTTTTTAATATATCTTGCATATGTCTTTAATATGTCTTTAATATTGTATAGAAAGAGTACACCTTCTTTGTGCTTTCTTTTTGAAATTGTGTTAGCAATTCTTTGACCTTTACAACTTGTTGACCACATAAATTTTAGACTCAGTTAATATTTTTTCATAGAAATCAATTTGAGATTTTGATTAGAATTGTAATTAAAATTATATGGATTGTAATGAATTTTATAGATTATTTCAGAATTACTGATTTTTTTAAATATTTATTTATTTGCACTGGGTCTTAGTTGCGGCAGGCGGGCTACTTGGTTGTGGCTCGCCAGCTCCTTAGTTGTGGCATGTGAACTTTTAGCTGCTGCATGTGTGTGGGATCTAGTTCCCCAACCAGGGATTGAACCCGGACCTCCTCCGTTGGGAGTGCAGAGTTTATCCACTGCGCCAGCAGGGAAGTCCCTTGTATCTTTTCAGTGTTGATTTATTTAATTCATGAGCAAGGTAAAATTTCCACTTAATTCAAGTTCTCTTTTATGTTATTCAATAACATAATTTTTATGAAGTTCATGCACATATTTGTAGGATTTGTTCCTAGGTAATCTGTAACAGGTACTGCTGTATAATTTTTTTGTGATTCTTTTTTTAAAATTACATTTTCTATTTTATTATTCCTAGTGTAAGGGAGTCTTAAAGAAATTTGTATATTAATCTTATATCCACAACCTTGTTGATTCCTTTTATTAGTTTTAGAAGTTTGTCTATAGAGACTTTTGAATGTAGATAATCTTATCATCTGTACATAGGACAGTTTTATCCATCCCCCCCCCAATTTATTTTCCTCTTACTTCTTTTTTATTCATTTGAACCCCTTCTGATTTTTTTAACCCATTTTGCCATTAGTCATTTCAAAGAACCAGCATCAGTTTTGTTGGTCAGTCCTATTTTTCTTTTTAGTTTCTGTTTCATTAACTTCTGCTTTTATCACTATTGTTTCTTTTCTACAAATTTTATTGGGTTTACATTTTTTTCCCCTAGCCCCTTGGAATGACTAGCTTAGCCATATATTTTTTTTAGTTTTCTAAAAAATTTCCTTTATATTATATTTATAGATTTTATAATCTTACCTTTATTACTTCCCTCCTTCTGCTTTCTATGGGTTTATTTTGCTGTTCTTTTCTATTTTCCCAAGTTTGAAGTTGAGGTTATTGATTTTCACCCTTTCTTCTTTCTTCATATTTGCCTTTAAAACTAAATTTTCTTTTAAGCATAGTTTTAGCTGCCATTCATAAGTTTTGATATGTTATATTTTTATTATCATTGAGTTCAAAATATTTTCTATTTTCATCATGACTTCTTTGACCCATGACTCATTTAGAAGTTTACTGTTTAATTTCCAAACATTTAGTGATTTTCTAGTTGCCTTTTTATTCCCCCATTTTAGGAGAGAATCCACTCTATTCAATCCTTTAAAATGTTTTGAATACTGTTTTATGTCTCAGCATATGATAACTGCATGTTGGATTCAGTGTTCTGTTTATGTACACTAGATCAAATTTACAAATTAGTTTTCCAGATGTTATAATATTACTTTTTATATGGCTTTTAAAATTAGATATTTCAAGATGTGTTACAATTTTCTGCTATGTTTTAGAATTGTCCATTTCTCCGTTTGTTTCTTTTGAAGTTCTTTCTATTTTGTAATTATACTATTGTGAGGCTCTGTTATACTTAGATAGAAAATTAGAATTGTTAGCATCTCTGGTGGATGAAAACTTTTATTATTAAGAAGTGTTCCTTACTGGTAATAATGATTTTTCTTCTAAAGTCAGCATTGTTTGACAATAATATAATTATGCAGTATATCTTTTGGTTAATATTTCCATGCTCTAGATCCTAATTTCAACCTCTCTTTATCCTTATGTTTTGGATATGTCTCTTTTTTACGTCATATAGTTTTGCCCCCTCAATCTCATTACTTTCATGTTTTAATTAGAATATTTAAACCATTTTCATTTAATCTAATTACTTATATATTTGGGTTTAAGTTTATCATTATAATATTTGTTTTCTATTCTGTTTTATGATTCTTTTTCTCTTTCTTAATTAAAAAAAAATTTTTTTTAATTTATTTATTTTAATTATTTTTTTTGGCTGTGTTGGGTCTTTGTTGCTGTGTGCAGGCTTTCTCTAGGTGCAGTGAGTAGGGGCTACTCTTCATTGCAGTGCGCAGGCTTCTCATTGTGGTAGCTTCTCTTGTTGCAGAGCATGGGCTCTGGGCACGTGGGCTTCAGTATTTGTGGTATATGGGCTCAATAATTGTAGCTCATGGGCTCTAGAGCACAGGCTCAGTAGTTGTGGCTCATGGGCTTAGTTGCTCTGTGACATGTGGGATCTTCCCGGACCAGGGCTCGAGCCCATGTCCTCTGCATTGGCAGGCAGATTCTTAACCACTGTGCTACCAGGGAAGCCCCTTGCTTTTGTTTTGATTGAACATTTTTTATTCCTTTTGTCTCCTCAATAAGCTTCAAAATTACATACTCATTTACTATCTTTTTGTACTTCCTTGGAGAATACAATATGTAAAGGTGTACACTATGTAATATGGGTATATATCTCCACAAGACTTTATTATTTTAACAATGACATTATGTTGTGCTTAGGTGTGGATCTCTTTTAATTTATCCTGCACTTGGGATTCCTAGGGTTTCTTGAATTTGTGGTTAGAGGTCATTTTGGAATTTTTCAGCCTTTGTCTCTTCAAATATTACTCCTGCCCCCATTTCCTCTCCCTCTTTTCCTTCTGGGTCTTCAATTACATGTATGATAGACTCTTTATAGTACTTTTTTTTTTCTAAATTTCACTTGTTTCCATGCTTTGATTTTCTGTTCTACATTCTAGATATTTTATTCTGATCTTTTAGCTTATTAATTCTCTGTTCAGCTGTGTCTAATATAATATCCCATCCACTAAATTTTTCATTTCAGTTATATTTTTGTTTCTAAAATTTTCATCTGCTTTTTTTCACATGTAGATTCCAGTTCCCTGCCAATTTTTTAGTCGTGTCTTTTTTTCCTCCTTGAGTATTGTAAGCAAAATTATCTTAATGTCTGTGCCTAATAAATCCAGTATCTGGAGACCCGGTGAGTCCATTTCTGTTGCCTGCTTTTTTTCCCCCTCTTGTTTTTATTCATATATGTTATCTCCTTGTATGCTTGGTTATTTATGTGTATGTGAGTATGTATGTGTGTGTGTGTGTTTGTGTGTTCATATGTGTGAGTGAATGGACATTGTATTTACAAAATTGACTATAAAAATGTTTTGAAACTAAAGATGTCTTCTGCTTGAGAATAGGATTCAAATATGCTCATGCATTAGCGCTGGTATCACCTCAATCCAATTTTAAGTATTGAGATAAGTTGAAACTTTATTTCCTCTATTTCCAGTTTACCTTGTCCCTAGGGTGCAGATGTTTGGAATTTCTACAGGAGTTTCTGCAAGTCTCCTCCCTTCTTGATAGGTCCTGGACTCTAATGCCTACTCCCCTTTCTCTGTGAAGCTGTGAAAAGTAATGCTCAGGTTCTCTGCCTGTTAGACTTTCAGATTCCTTTTTGAGTCAGCAAAGCCCATCAGGGAAAAATGGCCCCCAAAGCCAGGTTCACTTCCCTGGTCTTCAGTCCTCCTCCACATCTAGGCTCCCTGATACTTTATTATGTTTTTGCCTTTTCAGTGCCTTGAAACATATTTTTTTCCAAACAGCGAAAAAAGTATTTTGTCCAGATTTTATTGTTCTCATCAGATGAATTGGTCAGATTTGCCTAGACTATGTTGAAAGTGGAAGTCTAAAACAGTTAAGTTTTTATATCTAAAATGTGTTGTTTTTTTTCACGTTTAGAAAATTAGTCTGCACATGCACTGAGATTATACTAAAATTGCATTTATGAATATTTTTATTATTTCTACAACCTTAGTTTTAATGGGTCAACATTTCACATTGGTGGACACAGAATAAAGCAATAATTTGCCTTGAAAAATGTTTGAACTTCAGTTATGCTTTACCAGCATAGATAACTTTGTTCTTTATAAGCAATGGAATTACAGTTGCCAGGGAAACATCTTACCTAGCTCCTTTATCTGTAACCTTCATGATAGATTTCTACCTAAATTGTCCAGGACAAAACAATGGTTAATTTTCTTAACTAAAGGGGGTTTCAGAAAAGAACTCGTATGGCTGATATGAAACATATGCTAAGAAGGTAAGACCATGAAATTAAGTATTTTTTATGTTGGTACCATTGTCTTTATCTTTACTACCTCATAAAGTGGCTTGTAGGCTGAATACAACCCCCATCCCTAATGTGCTTCATTATGAAAGCAACACTCAATTAAGTGGAGGACAAAGCCAGAAACATGCTATGGTTTAGGGAAATCTCTTAGTTTATTTTCAGATGTTTCTAGTTTGGAAAAAGCTGAAGCACATTTTGTTGAGCACATTTTATTCCTATGTGTATTATAAGGGAAATCTAACCCATGTGTTTTATTTCATTAATATTTTGCCAAGTTAAATGGTTCTTTTGCAAGATATATTTAATGTTAAGTTATTTTTATGAGGCTTTTTCCCTTGGATTATGAATTCATATGTCACCTAAAGTAAGTATACTTTGATCCAAATATCTTGTAGTTATGAAGTCAGAAACCCACAAAACTTGGGTGATTTTCCAACAGTGCCAAATACAATATTTCATTTCTACCACTAACATGATTTTTTCCTCATATTTGTCAATCAGCACTTTATTGAGAAAACAACAGCATTATTCTCCATTTTAAGCCCTGCTTTTTGATAAACGTCCAAATGAGGCTGTGGCTCAATTCGATATGGGGCACTAACTTCAAACTGTGGGCACAGATCTAAGTACATGGTTAATATACTGACTGAATCACATCTGTGGTTACTTAAAAGTATGATATAAGTGGGCACCTCAGAGAACTTGATGAATACTAACTCCTAAGAGTGGCAAAAATGACTGGTGAAGATATGAGGCAACAGGAATTTTCAGTCAAAGTTGGTGGGTGTGCAAATTAGTAAACTGCTATAGAAAATAATTATTATCTAGCAAAGTTGCAGATATGCATGCCCTATATCCCAACAATTCCACTCCTGGGTATAGTCTCAGAGAAACTTGCACATGTGAACCAGGAGATGTGAACAAGAAAGATCATAGTGTCATAATAACAAAAAACTGGAAACAGCTTAAATATCAATCAATAGACAAAATGGATGTAAGTTGTGCTGTTCATACAAAGAGCAATGGAAATGAGTGAATTATAGGCACATATATTATCAACATGGATGAATCTCAAAAACAGTGCTGAATGGAAAAAAGTCATAGTAGAAAAAAAAGTAGTAGTATTGTATTTATATAAAGTTCGAATGTGTGCCAAGAATTTAGTGTTTAGGAATATATACAAATATGTGACATTATAAACAAAAGTCATGGAATGATACAGATAAAATTCAGGACAGTCATTACTTTGCATGGGGTGATGGAAAGTTGAGGGGATAAGATACAGGAAGAGCTTCTAAGTTGTTTTTTTAATGTTCTATTTTTTAAAGCTGTGTGGTGTGTGTACAAAAGTTTTTGTTTTATCATAATTTTTATATTTTAAAATGTCTTATAAGTATGATTTTGTATGTATTCAACCTTTAAAAATTAATTTTAAAAATGCAGATTTAAGCATGCCATCAAATTGCTGGGCTGTTTGCCTTCTACTGCAATTCTCATGAAACTAAAGCGAAAGGTACAGTCTGTCAGAGTTTCATTATGTGCTTAATGTTTCCCTTCCTGCCCAGACTTTTCAAGAAAAATCCCTTTGGGTTCATTCTATGTCTTACATAGTTGGGCTATTTCTTGTATTTTCAGATTAGATTAAATACTATCAGGCAGCTTCTGTCATTCTGCATAAGTAGTAATGATTACTCTATCAGAAAAAAAATATATAATAACATAGCATAGCAGTTAATGTTTGACAAGCAAGTCTCAGTGGTATACTATAGCTGTCAGTATAGCCATTAGTAACAGGAAGACACAATGGGCTAAATTCTGCAAGAGAATAGAGCTCTCCCTCATCAAACAAGAGTGAATTCTTTCCAGACAACAGGGAATCTCTTTATTATGTAGAATCAATTATTCACAAGCCCAGAATGGCCAGCCTCCTTCCCTCCCCACCCCATTCTTTACTTTTTTCCCTCCTCCTCTTCCTTCCTTTCTTTCCTTCTTTCTTTCACCAACTGTATTGAATATCTATTACATGCCAGGTGCCAAATGTTCAAGTATATGCTGGTGTCCCCAAAGAATTAACAGGACCTTTGGCAGTGCACATACTGCAGTCATACTTCCTTTTCCTCTCTGGCACGGAATGACACCTACTTTGGTTAATCAAGGGGTACCTTCACAATTTTTGCCATATTTGTTAGCTATATAATTCCTTTTGTCTTTTTAAATTATAAACTCTGTAATATATACCAATGAATGTATTATTTTTAAATATACAATTTAAGTGATTATAATAAAATGAACACTCATCTACTCACCACCCAGCTTAAAAAATAAACTGCAGTTAGAATGTGTGCCCCTCCTCAATTTTCCCTCCCTTTCCCCACCCAGAAGTAATGTACTATTTGAATTGTATATCATTATTCTCTTGCTTTTTAGAAATAGTTTTATAACACATGTTTTTATCTAAATACTTCATGTTTTTGAAATAATAATTGAATAATAAACTATATTCTTCTGTGACTCAATGTTTTTTACTCAACATTCTGTTCTTGTGATTCTTCCATGGAAATGTGGCTGATTTACTTTTAACAGATGTATAGTATTCCACTCTATGCCTTTGTCCCACTTTATTTTTAACTTGTCAATTGGCTTTTGGCTTGTTCCATTTTTGCTGTTATGGAGAGTCTGCTCTGGACATTCCTATACATGTCTCCTCATACAAATGTGCAAGTATTTCTCTTATGTATACACTTAGAAGTGGAATTTTTAGGTCATAGGATATGTGAACCTCCCACTATACTGAAAAATGCTTATTTATTTTCCAAAGTAGTTGTCTTGATTTACATTCTCATCTGCAATGGGTGAGAGTTCTTAGCTCCACATCATTACCAACAGATTATTGTTTGACTTCTTAATTGTTGCCAATTGGTTGAGTGTGATATTATGTCTCACTTGGGCTTTAAACTGCAATTCCTTGATCACCAATGAGTTTGATCATCTCTTAATATTTATTTGCCGTTCATATTTTTCTTCTGTGAAATGCTATTCATGTCTTTTTTCTGTTTGGTTATTTTTTTCTTGATGATTCATAGGAACTCTTTATATGCTTTGCTGATGAGTTCTTTTTCAGATATTGGTAGTACAAATTTTGTACTACCAATAGTACAGTACTACCCAGTTTGTGGTTTGAATTTCATTCTCTTTATGACATTTAAAAAACTTTATTTATTATTATTATTATTATTTTGGCTGTGTTGGGTCTTCATTGCTGTGCACAGGCTTTTCTCTAGTTGTGGCGAGTGGGGTCCACTCCTCACTGCGGTGCATGGGCTTCTCTTGTTGCAGAGCACGGGCTCCAGGTGCACAGGCCTCAGCAGTTGTGGCACATGGGCTCAGCAGTCGTGGCTCGTGGGCTCCAGAGCGCAGGCTCAGCAGCTGTGGCACACGGGCTTAGTTGCTCTGTGGCATGTGGGAATCTTCCTGGACCACAGATCGAATCCATGTCCCTTGTATTGGCAGGTGGACTCTTAACCACTGAGCCATCAGGGAAGTCCCTCTTTATGATATTTTTAAATGTCTTCTGATATTTTGATTTTCATGTAGTCAAAATTATAAATCTTTTTCTTTATGCCCTGTGCTTTTTGTATATTATTGAAGATATTCTTTTGTACACTGAGATCATAAATATATTCTCTCTTACTGTCTTTTAAAAGGTTTTAACGTTTTGCATTTCACATTCAAGTTTTTAATCCACAAGGAACTGATTGTTGTATGTGGTGGTATGTAGGGATCCGTTTTATTTTTCCTCCTATTGTCAACTGATAGTCAGGTACCATTTACTTATGAGTTTATCCCTTCTTCAGTGATCTGCGCTGCCATCTCTATCCATTTCCTTCTAGAGAATGCTCTGTTTCTGAGTTCTATGTTTTCTTCTTTAAATATATAGCCTATCTTTGTACTAATAACACATTGTCTTAATTATCACATTTGGTAGAGCTAGTTGTCTCATCTTTTTCTTTTGCAAAATTATTCTAGCTACTCTCAGCCCTTTGAATTTCCCTGTAAACTTCAGAATCAGATGGTAACTTCCACGTAAAATTCTAAGTTTTGATTGGAATATAATGAAATTTACAGTTAACTTGAGGAGTGTTAAAATTTATATAATATTGAATTTCCCTAAACATAGCATGATATAATTCCAAAATCATTTAGGTCTTCTTTAATGCTTTTCAGTCAATTAGTTTTTTCATGTACAATTTGATGAGTTTGGACATATGCATACAGCCTTTCATGAAACTATAGGCACAATCAAGGTCAAGGTAATAGACAGATCCATCAGCCCCCAGAGTTTCCTTGTGCCACTTTGTTTTTGATTTTGTTTTTGTGGTAAGAATATTTAACATGAGATCTCCCCTCTTAATACATTTTTTAAGTGCACAACACAGTATTGTTAACTATAGGAACTGTGTTGTACAGCAGATCTCTAGAACTTGTTTACCTGTGTAACTGAAACTTTCTACCCAGTGAACAACACCCCCCCGCTCCCCCTGCCCCCAGTCCCTGGTACCCACCATTCTATCCTCTGCTTCTATGAGTTTGACTATTTTAGACACCTCACATAAATGGAATCATGCAATATTTGTCTTTCTGTGACTGGCTTATTTCATTTAGTATAGTGTCCTTCAGGTTCATTTATGTTGTCATGTATGAAAGAATTTTCTTTTTTCTAAGGCTGAATGATATTCCATTGTATGTATATACCACATTTCCTTTATCTGCCAGTGGACAAATTTAGGTTGTTTCCACATCTTGGCTATTGTGAATACTGCTGCAGTGAAAATGGAAGTGCAGATATCTCTTTGTGATCCTGATTTCTATTCTTGTGGATATATACCCAGAAGTGGAATTGCTGGATCATATGGTACTGCTATTTTTAATTTCTGGAGGAAACTCCATATTGTTTTCTATAATGGCTGTACCAATTTACATTCCCACCAACAGTATACAAGCGTACCAATTTCTCCACATGCTTGCCAATATTTGTTATTTTTTATTATTATTATTTTTTGATAATAGCAATCCTAACAGGTGGGGGATATCTCATTGTAGTTTTGATTTACATTTTCATGATGATTAGTGATGCTGAGCATCTTTCCATATACCTGGTGGCCATTTGTATTTCTTTTTTGAAGAAATGTCTATTCAAATCTTTTGCTCATTTCTAAAATTGGGTTATTCAGGGAGTGGGGTTTGCTACTGAGTTTGGATTTTCTTGTATATTTTGGATATTAACTCCTTATCACATATATGGTTTGCACACATTTTCTCTCATTTCATATGTTGCCTTTTCATTCTACTGATTGTTTCCTTTGCTGTGTAGAAGATTTTAGTTTGATGTAGTACCATTTATTAATTTTTGCTTTTATTGCCTGTGCTTTTGGTGTTATATCCAAGAAATCATTCCCAAGACAAATGTCAAGATTTCCCTCTATATTTCCTTCTAGAAGTTTTATAGTTTCAGGTCTTACATTTAAGTCTTTAATCTATTTTGAGTTGATTTTTGTATAGTGTAAGATAAAGATCCAGTCATTTTATTCTTGTTGCTATTGTAAATAGTGGGAGTTTAAACTGTAAAGGTATTTTTTTAAATTTTTATTTTATATTGGAATATAGTTGATTAACAACGTTGTGTTAGTTTCAGGTATACAGCAAAGTGATTCAGTTATATGTATATGTTTATCTATTGTTTTTCAAATTCTTTTCCCATTTAGGTTGTTACAGAGTATTGAGCAGAGTTCCCTGTGCTATGCAGTAAGTCCTTGTTGGTTACCTATTTTAAATAGAGCAGTGCAAACATGTCAATCCCAAACTCCCAATCTATCCCTCCCCCACACCCTTCCCCCCTTGGTAACCATAAGTTTGTTCTCTCAGTCAGTGAGTCTGGTTCTGTTTTGTAAATAAGTTCATTTGTATCAATTTTTTTAGATTCCCCGTATAAGTGATATCATATGATATTTGTCTTTCTCTGTCTGCCTTAGTTCACTTAGTATGATAATCTCCAGGTCCATCCATGTTGCTGCACATGGCATTATTTGATTCTTTTTAATGGCTGAGTAATATTCCATTGTATATATGTACCACATTTTCTTTATCTGTTCATCTGTCAGTGGCATTTAGGTTGCTTCCATGTCTTGGCTATTGTAAACAGCACTGCAGTGAACATTGGGGTGCATGTATCCTTTTGAAAAATGTTTTTCTTTGGATATATGCCCAAGAGTGGGATTGTTGGATCATATGGTAGCTCTGATTTAATTTCTTAAGGAACCTCCATACCTCCTTAAGTTCTCCAAAGTGGCTGTACCAACTTACATTCCCACCAATAGTGTAGGAGGGTTCCCTTTTCTCCACACCCTCTCCAGCATTTATTGTTTGTAGACTTTTTGATGATGGCCATTCTGACTGGTGTGAAGTGATATCTCATTGTAGTTTTGATTTGCATTTCTCTAATAATTAGTGATGTTGAGCATGTTTTCAATTGCTTTTTGACCATCTGTAGGTTTTCTTTGGAGAAATGTCTATTTAGGTCTTCTGCCCATTTTTTGATTGGGTGTTTGTTTTTTTGATATTGAGCCACAAGAGGTGTTTGTAAATTTTGGAGATTAAATCTGCTGCATTTCTATACACTAACAACAAAAGATCAGAAAGTGAAATTAAAGAAACAATCCCATTTACGATCACATCAAAAAAAAAAAAACAAACCTAGGAATAAATCTACCTAGGGAGGCAAAAAACCTGTACTCCAAAAACTATAAGACTCTGATGAAAGAAATAGAAGATGACACAAACAGATGGAAAGATATACCATGTCCTTGGATTGGAAGAATCAGTATTGTCAAAATGACTATACTACCCAAGGCAATCTACAGATTCAATGCTATCCCTTTCAAATTACAATGGCATTTTTCACAGAACTAGAACAAAAAAATTTTGTATGGGGACACAAAAGACACAAATAGCCAAAGAAATCTTGAGAAAGAAAAATGGAGCTAGAGGAATCAGGCTTCCTGACTTCAGACTATACTACAAAGCTACAGTCATCAAAACAGTATGTTCTTAGCACAAAAGCAGAAATATAGATCAATGGAACAGGATAGAAAGCCCAAAAGTAAACCCATGTACCTGTGGTCAGTTAATCTATGACAAAGGAGGCAAGACTATATGATGGAGAAAATATAGTCTCTTCAATAAATGGTGCTGGGAAAGCTGGACAGCTACATGTAAAAAAATGAAATTAGAACATTCTTTAACACCATACACAAAAATAAACTTAAAATGGATTAAAGATCTAAATGTAAGACCAGATACTATAAAACTCTTAGAGGAAAACATAGGCAGAACACTCTGACATAAATTGTAGCAGTATCTTTTTTGATCTGTCTCCTAGAGTAATGGAAATAAAAACAAAAATAAGCAAATGGGGCCTATTTAAATTCAAAAGCTTTTTCACAGCAAAGGAAACCATAAACAAACCAAAAAGACAACCACAGAATGGGAGAAAATATTTGCAATCAATGCAACCAACAAGGGATAAAACTATTTTTGGAAAACAATGACACTATCTTATGAAGTGGAAGAAGCACATACCTAGGACCTAGCAATTCCAGTCCTAAGTGTATACCGAAGGGAAGCTCTTGCCCATGAACACCAGGGGGCCTGTAAAAGCAGAATTGTGCATAAAACAAAAAGTGAAAACAATTGAAATGTCCGTGAACAGTATAGTAAATAGATTATTGTGGTATGTTCACTGGAATAGTACACATGAGTGAAAATGAATAAACCAAATCTATGCATATTAACGTGTCAATACTAGAATCGTAATATTGAGTGAGAAAATCAAATTGTAAAGAATCCATACAGTGTGATTCCTTTAATGTAAAATTGAAGGACAGGAAACATTAGATAGAATATGGCTTAGGGGTACATACACACATAGTAAGATTATGAAGAAAGGCAAGGGAATGATCAACATGAAACTCAGTAAAGTAGGTACCTGGGGATAGGAGGGAATGGGGTTGCTGTTCGTAGGGCACACTGGACACTCCAAAATACTAGTCATTTTCTATTTCTTAAGCTGGTTGGAGGGTGCAGGTATATCTTATTACTTTAAAAATATACGTGTGTGTGTATGTTTATACATGCCATACATGTATATATAGCATACATACTTTTGATGCATGCTATAACTTATAATAAAATCTTAATAAAATTTAATTAAAACTTTTAATAATTAAGTTATTTTTTGGTAATTCAAAGAGTACTTTAATGATTTTATTACAGCTCATTAATGTGTTAGTGCCTCAAGGGTGTGTTCTTGGTCTGAGCTTCTTACTTTGTCTCTTTCTATACAGCGAGGTAATAAGCCAACTGTGGTATGTTTTCAGATCCCTTCGTCTGTGTATTATAAATTTTTGAAAGTTACATTTCCTGATTTATCTAAGAAAGAGATTCACAGAGGCTCCCAGGGCCCTCATGCAGACCTGGGTCTGGCCCCCATGGCAGCATTGAGCCATGTATAACGTGTGTCATTGAAACACAGTGTGGAAAAAATATCTGTTGACCCTAACCTTTTTCTTTTCCCAGGCTTATGGCTGGAGAACTTCCCTTAGCTCATTCAACAAATGAAAATGGGATAAGTGACAACTTTTGAAATCCTTCTTTAATTTCTAATTTGTTTATTCCTGTCCTCCAGTCTTCCTTTTCTATTTAAAATCATTTTAAACAGAAACACACATCTTTTCAACACATACACAGAACGGTTTCTTAGGCTGAATTGCATGAAAACTTACCAAAAAAAAATTCTAGCCCAAATTTTCCTAAACTTCAGCCATTTGAAAAACATTTTATGGTTTTTGACATATCCATTTGTCTTGTTGTAAATGTGGTATTTTTCTTTAAATTTGCTTTAATTTGACTCACTTTTGGTATCTTTACCTCACTGTAACAAATAATATTAGTCAAATCATGAGTTTGATGTGCTATTTCTATTTTATCTAATATTCATGGAAATAGAATCATAACTATTACCATTTTTTAATGTTTGTCCATATACTACATAAGACCCAAAATCATTCTAGGTATGACCATGTGCTGTACTTTGGGAAAATCTAAGCAAATTTAGAAAGACAAAGAAAAGTCTCTCTCCCACCTCCTCTGCCCCAACAGTACATGTTCAACAGAAGGGCAACTGGCAGCAGCTCCAATGTCAGCATTTGCCAGACTGCCAATTTTCTCCTTTGTCTGAAGAATATTTCCCATTTGGATTTGCTTTATGCCTTTTATTGGGGATTGCCATCTCTCTGTTGCCCAGCTCATTATAGAAGGGGGTAAATTTATGCCCGGGGAAACCAACACTCCCACAGCTGCAATGCCAGCCAGTCAGCCAAGATAAAATAGCAGAGCAGAATTGATAGACTGGTGCCCACGTCCCTATTTATATGCAGGTCAAGTCACTGGGGGCATGTGTGGCTGTGTTGAAAGTGGATTGCCAACCTCCCCATTAGCATCCTGCCAATAGCAGTGTGACAGCAGACCTCATAGTCTTCAGTGACAGTCCAATTCACATGTCTCCTCAGTGCTCATCAACCACTTGGGTTAGTTTACTCAAGTTCTCCACCAGCTTTCTAGCTGGGCATTCCTAGTTTATTAAGCCCTGCTTCTTTCTCAGTGGCATGGGGCATCTCTGATACAGTGTGATTAAAGAGCTTTTTTTCCCCCTTCCATTTAGCTGCTCTTCAAGGTCAGGTAGTTTAGATATTTCAAGAGGCTGCCACTGCCTCTTAGTTGCACACATGCGAATATAATGGTATGGGCAGGGTCTTCCAGGAACATGGCAGAGTCCATTAGGACTTAGTGAAGCCTCAAAGGGAGGATCAATGTTTCATTTCATCAGAAGGCTCTCCCTCTCATCATATCGTGCTGGACACAGGCTGGATAACATCTTACTGCTAATCAGCCCTCTCTGACATCGAACTCTAAGGATTGGTAGTTTGAAAACCAGCAGTATTAGCTCTGGCCGTCCCCGCTCCTCTCAATCATCTACCCCCTTGCCAGAGAGTACAATTTGACACGCTTGTTCGTCGACTTCTCACTCATTAAACTGATCAAGATACAAAACTTGTTAGTTAACTTTTCATGCACTTGGGGGATCTGGTTGCATATTTTAATGATCTGCTCTCAGGATGTGCTGATCAAACTACATATTTTGTTGATTTGCCATGACACATTCTTAACCGCATTGTTGCTTGCACGGGGTTCTGGGTGATGTGAGATGCATCCGGGAAGCGTGGAGTGGCTGCCGTGTATGCGTGGAATTCCCCATCTGAGAACTATTGCACCAACATGTATTTAAAATCCAGCTTGTGGACTCCTTCACTGAGTGAGAGAGATGGGCAGAGCCCATCAGCCCATCAGTACGGCTCCAGGAAGCCTCCTTCTAAGACAGAGCCTTAGGCCCCAGACCCCAGGCAACCACAGCCCAACCTCCCTCTTTCCAGCTGGAGATTCTCAGTTGCACCAGTGCTTCTTGACCTTTTCAAATACCTGAATTTTTGCCAGCACATTTGAGAGAATTAAAAGACACACACTTTTCTGTTTGTTCTTTTAAAGCAAGTTTCCAAAAACCCAGAAAACTTCCTGTAATAACCTGCTATTCTTTTGTTTGCCCACTCCACCATGTCAACCCTTGAGTGGAAATGGTTACTGCCCTGAGAATGTTCTTGTGTGTTCTCCTGGAGTACAGCTCTTCTGGGTTCCTGTAAACCTGTGCCCTACCTGTGGTCCCAGCTGATGTTCCATTTCCCCCTTCAGCTGTCACTCACAGAAAGCTGACCCCTGCCCCATGCCACCCACCCTACCAGCCCTGCTCAGTCAACTCTCCAGCCCTGACTGGCTTCACCTCAACTGTAAAACTGTAAAAACAAATTGCTCATATGGATCCAAATGTGTCTGGCCACTGTTCTGTTAGGACACACATGGCAGATGAGCAAGTGCAACCCGGTTTACTATATCTGGGTGTCTTACAGAATGATTCAGAAATCTCCGGTCTCACAACTTTCAGAGCCCCAGAGCTTCCCTCTGTAGTTGAACGTCTGTATCTGAAGGCATTTTTAAAAATAGAAATGCCAATGCCTGTTCCTGATTTTAAATGCACCCTTGGCAGATAACAGTGACAGCTATTGTAGTACAGCAGTCACTATACTAAAAACACTTTTCTAGACATTTTTTCATTTGCGCCTTGCAGCAACCCTGATCTACACAACAACCAACACCTCCTAGGGCACTGTGATTATTCTGCTTTACAGATGAGATGACTGAAGCTTAGAGGACAGCAAAGTGACTCTCAAAAGTCACATAGCTATGTACAGAGCCAAGATCTGCACCCAGGCAGCCTGAGCTCCCAGGCAACACACTTCTCCACCACTTTATGAGGCCTCATTCAATGGCTTTTTCATTTATAATTCATCATAAATGATTCAAGTTTTCTAGAACCTAAGGCTGCAGGCTTAATTGTCCCAGGCGCTCCTTTCCACCCGGCTACACTCATTTCCTCGTTTGATGACATGCCTTCTTCCTTACACAGCTCTTCACAAACTGTGGTCAACAAGCATTTTATTCATTGCCTCCTTAGGCCTCTCCCCACCCTCAATTCTCACAAGATCTTGAGCGTAGTACCGTTTCCTCTCCACTTTTTCTTACTCACATCTTCCACTAGGGGGCACATTCTGACCATAAAGCTTTTGATGTTCTTGCCAGGCAGCTATAAAATACAACCAGTGTCACCCTAATGCTTTCATTCTGTTATAAGAAATGGCTTTATTCAAGCTACAGTCCTCATTGTTATTTCATGGAGGGGGAACAACAGTAAAAAAAAGGAAAGTGTATAATTTTTGTGGACTGTTTCTCCATAATTCATTCACTGGATTTCTGTTATATTGTATGGAATCCATTAAGCAGGATATTGAAGCTTATGAATGGAGACCTAGTAATTCCTCTTTAATAAACATGAGTTACTTTTACTTCTTAAACTTTATTAGGCACTTACTCAAAACATTACTCAAAAATGCTTGTTAATAATATGAATGATGATTTTTATTCCATTTGCATTATTAGTATTTCTAAAGGCCTAAAATACAAAGTCTAGACTATTCATAAGGACTGAGAAAATGGCTGGCATTTGAATGTAAATCTTTGTGCCTGAGTTTAATTCCATCTTGACACTTCTCACCGAACCTTGTAAAGAAGGTGGTGGCTGCTACCACAGGGCCCTTCTTGTATGGCTGAGGAAACTAATAGTGGAGGATGCTTACTCAGAGCTTTAGGAGGAAGTCATATATGAGGAACAGGCTGGTTTGTGTTGGTTCCCTGTCAGCTACACTATTCACCAGGCAGAGCTATCACAAAGAGTAAAGAGCTATGAGTACATGTTTTAATTTAAAGTCCAGCTTACCTTGTCCTCCTTACCTGCCAGACCTCTAAATGCTGGAATCCAGCTATTTTTTGCCCTCTTTTCTTCTCCATCACACTTCTTCCCTAATCGATCTCATTCATAACCATGACTTTGAAGAACATTTATAGAGTGATGACTCTCAAACTTCTATCTCCTAAGACCTCTCCTCTGAACCCCAGGCTCATACCTAAATATCTTCTTGACGGTTCCATCTGGATGACTTCTTTCCCTATCAAACTGAACAAGTCTAAATGGAACAATGGATTTTGCACCACAACCCAGAAAAGGTATCACCATCGTCCCAGCATCACCTTTTCCCCAATTTTAGGAAATGCCGCTAACATCTACCTGGTTATTAAAGCCAGATACCTAAAAGTCATCCTGATACCCACTCGTACCTCTTCCCAAACCTAGATGAACCAGCCAGATCTCTTGATCCCATATCTAAAATATATCTTATATTTTTCTACTGTTTTCTTTCCATTTCCTGTTCCACTTTAGTTCAAGATTCCATCATCTCTGGTCTGGACCACTGTAGGAGCCTCTCGCTGGCACCATGCTCCCATTCTTTCTTGTCCCTCTCCTCAACAATCCAGTCCCCAGACAACAGCCTGATTCATCTTCTTAAATCTCAATTATAGATTTGACTCTGATTTCTCCTGCTTAAAACCCTTCAGTGGCACCTCATTGCACATAGAATAGAATCCCAACTCTGTATCATGGCCCACAAGGCCCTCTAAACTCTGGTCCCTGCCCATCTGTCCAACTTTATCCCAATCCTCACTCCACTCAGCTGGCCTTCTGTGGAATCCAGAACAACCTCTTTCAACACCTCAGGGCCTTGTGCTGGCTGTTCTTCCAGGCTTTTCCTGATCATCTTAGATAGGCAGGTGTCCTGATTATTCTCTATCACCCTACTCACTTCCTTCCTAATGCTTTTCACACTCTAATTATTTTATTTATTTACATGCTTGCTCATTTATTATGTCGCTCTCCAATGATGTAATCTCCAAACCTAGTTTGGTCAAGAAAAATCACTGCCCTTAACACCAGTGTGCAAAAATATGACTATTTAAATGATTCCTTTTTGTTCACAAATTCCCACTCTACCAAGGCAGGCAAATCTAATCTGAATCAAGGTGACCCCCCCATCCACTTTCCTGGGGTTGCACCCAAGTGGTAGGGGGATTACATGGGTGCCCCATCAAGATCTCCATGTTCTCCGTCCACTAGTACCTACCAGGACACCTGTTGTTCTTCTGAGCCTCTGTCAGGCCTTTCGTTCACAAAGGCCACCAGAGAGACATCCTCTTCCTAATCCAAAGGCCCTTCAATCTAGTAGTTCACACCACGTTTCTATTAGGTGCAAAACAAACTATTCTGCAGTTTCTACACCACTTTGGAGTCTGGGCAGTCTGTGCTGCTGGCTGAAGCCTGGTCTTCTCAATCTGGCTCTGCAGTCATTCCTACCTGGGGACAGGCACAGGGCCCTGTTCCAGAACCCATCAATGTCTGCACTTTTATTACCTTCCTCCAGATCTTCTGTCCTCTCAGTTAAGAGAACCTTTTCCTAAAAGGAGCAGGATATGGGATAAATAGAAGCCTCACTCTTATTTTTGAGATCCCTCTCTCAAATATTTTGTCTATAGGGAGTCCTGTGTGCTCCCCTGAGGGCCTAATCTTCTGAAACTCAAAAGCAAAGGCAAACTATTTTTCTCCACTTACTGTTTCACATAATTTCCATGATTCTTTGAACCCAGAAAAATTTAACTAGCTGAACTGGGAGAAAGAGCTAAAAATAGGAGATGGTAAAATTATTTTTATTTACTTTTATTTTTATTTTATTTATTTATTTTTTGGCCACACCTTGTGGCATGCAGGATCTTAGTTCCCTGACCAGAGATCAAACCCGTGTTCCATGAAGTGGAAGTGCAGAGTCTTAACCACTGGACCACCAGGGAAGTCTGGCAGAATTTTTTTAAAATAAACTAATGCTTCAAAAATATTTCTTCATCACACTAGGATTGTGCCTGGTACATTGTTGCTGTGTAATAGGTATTCGTAATTTAGAAAATTATTAATAAATGAATAACTGAATGAATATATACTCAGTAGTGTCAGAAAACTGCAGTTAGGTAGAGAGGCCAGAACACAAATTAGGAGGTACAAGTACTATTCCTTACCCTCCGGCTGAGTGTCTGATCCTCTATAGCTGATTAATTATACCACTCCAAGCTTTCAAAATAGAGACAGAATTATGGTTAACAGATGATGATAGCCACTTAGAAGAGTTCTTTGAGCTCCTTATAACAAAACATAAGAACGTGATGCCAGGCCCTGCAGCCAGCCACTCTGGAACACAGCCCTGCCCACCAGTAGACGAGCAGTCCCCCCAGGAGGCACCTCGTGGCAGCCAATCAGGCTAGGAGCCAGCCCTGACTATCAGCATGCTCACAGTAGTTGGCCATGCTACAACAGAAGGACCACATAGAGGCCCTCCTAGAGCATCTAGCTCTGGGGACCAGAGGGGCCTGTGTTGCTGGACAATATGGGACCTACATAAGGCCTCTTCTCCAAGACTGGGAAATGTAACTAATCTACGTAATACATAGAAATAAAAACAGAGAGAATCAGGCAAAATGAGGCAACAAAGGAATAAATTCTGAAAGAAGGAACAAGATAAAACTCCAGAAGAAAAATTAAACAAAGTGGAGATAATTGATCCACCCAATAAAGACATCAACGTAATAATCATAAAGATGTTCAATGAATCTGGGAGAAGAATGGATGAATGCAATGATAAGGTTAACAAAAGTTAGAAAATATAAAGAAGAACAAAACAGAGTTGAAGAATACAATAACTGAAATAAAGAATGCACTGTAAGGGATCAACAGTAGATTGAATGATACAGAGGAATTCAATATCCATGTATGATAACTTTCAACAAAGTGGGTATAGAAGGAATATAACTCAACATAATAAAGTCCATATGTAACAGCTAACATCACACTCAATGGTAAAAAGCTGAAAACATTTCCTGTATGGTCAGGAACGAGACAAGGATGCCTATTCTCACCACTTTTATGCATCGTAGTATTGGAAGTCTTAGCCACAGCAATCATACAAGAAAAAGAAATAAAAGAATCCAAATTGGATAGGAAGAAGTAAAACTCACTTTTTGCAGATGACATGATACTATATATAGAAAATCCTAAAGATGCTGCCAAAAAACTATTGGAACTAATAAATAAATACAGTAATGTTTCAGGATATAAAATTAATATACAGAAATCTGTTGTGTTTCTATGCAATAACAACGAACTATTAGAGAAATTAAGAAAATAATCCCATTCAGAATTGCTTCAGAAAGAATAAAATACCTAGGAATAAATCTAACCAAGGTGGTAATAGACCTGTACTGGGAAAACTATAAAATTTTTTTTTTCAGATACAAGTAATAAATTTTGTTAGAAGTTGAGTATCTGTTAATTAACAGGCAGCTATATAACTTACTATAAAGCCACTACAATTCAAACATTGTAGCATTACTACATGAATGAGCACATATACAAATTAAACAGAGTATATCCCACAAATAAAAACTATAAGATATTGATGAAAGAAACTGAAGACAGAGCTTCCCTGGTGGCACAGTGGTTGAGGGTCCGCCTGCCAGTGCAGGGGACACGGGTTCGTGCCCTGGTCCAGGAGGATCCCGCATGCCGCAGAGCAGCTGGGCCCGTGACCCATGGCCACTGAGCCTGTGCATCCAGAGCCGGTGCTCCGCAATGGGAGAGGCCATGGCGGTGAGAGGCCCACGTATCGCAAAAAAAAAAAAAGAAAGAAAAAGAAAGAAACTAAAGACAATGCAAACAATTGGAAAGATACACTACACTCATGGATTAGACAAATTAACATTGTTAAAATGTCCATACTACCCGAGGCAATCTACAGAGTCTATTCAATCCCTATCAAAATACCAATAACATTTTTCATAGAACTAGAACAAATAATTCTAAAATTTGTATGGAAACAAAAAAGACCCCAAGTAGCAAAAACAATCCTGAGAAAGTAGGACAAGCCTGGAGGTATCATGCTCCCTGATTTCAAATCATACTATAAAGCTACAGTAATCAAAATAATATGCTACTGGCACAAAAAGAGACACATAGATCAACAGAATGGAATAGAGATCCCAGAAATGAACCCATGCTTATATGGTTAATTGATCTATGGCAAAGGAGGCATGAATATGTAATGTGGAAAAGAGAGCTTCATCAATAAATGGTGTTGGGAAAACTGAACAGCTACTTCCAGAAGAATCAGATTGGACTACTTTCTCATACCATATACAAAAATAAACTCAAAGTGAATAAAAGGCAAATGCAAGACCTGAAGCCATAAAACTCCTAGTGGAAAACACAGGCGGTATACTCTTTGACATCAGTCTTAACAATATTTTTTTGTATATGTCTCCTCCGACCAAAAAAACCCAAAAAAACAAAAAAAGCAAAAATAAACAAATGGGACTACATTAAATTAAAAAGCTTGTTGTACAGTTAAGAAAACTATCAACAAACCCAAAAGGCAGCTTACTGAATGGGAGAAGATATTTGCAAACAATATATCTGATAAGGATTAATATCCAAAATATACAAAGAACTTATACAACTCAACATCAGAGGAACAAACAACCTGATTAAAAAATGGGCAGAGAACCTGAATAAACATTTTCCCAAAAAAGACATACAAATGGTCAACAGACACATGAAAAGATGCCCAACATCATTCATTATCAAGGAAATGCAGATCCAAACCACAATGATATATCACCTCACTCCCTGTCAGAATGGCTATTATCAAAAAGACAAGTAACAAGTGTTAGTGAGGATGTAGAGAAAAGGGAACTCTCATACACTGTTGATAGGAATGTAAATTGGTGTAGCCATTATGGAAAACACCATGGAGGTTCCTGAAAAAATTACAAATAGAACTGCCATGATCCAGCAATTCTGCTTCTGGGTATTTTTCCAAAAAAAAGAAAAGAAAAGAAAAGAAAACCACGAAAATACTAATTTGAAAAGATATACACACCCTTATATTCATTGCAGCATTGCTTACAATAGTCAAGATATGGAAGCAACCTAAATGTCCGTTGGTAGATGAATGGATAAAGAAGATGTGGCATACTTATACAATGAAATATTACTCAGTCATAAAAAAATATAATTTTGCCATTTACGACAATATGGATGGATCTAGAGAGTATTATGCTAAGTAAAATAAGTTAGAGAAAAACAAATACCGTATGATTTCACTTATACGTGAAATCTAAAAAAGAAAAAAAAAGAATGAACATAATAAAAGAGAAACAGACTCCTAGTTACAGTGAACCAATAAATGGTTGCCAGAGGGTAGGAGGTGGGGGGGATGAGAGAATAAGTGAGGGAGATTAAGAGGTACAAACTTTCATTTACAAAATAAATGAGTCACAGGGATGAAATGTACAGCATGGGGACTATAGCCTATAATATTGTAATATCTTTGTGTGGTGAAATGGTAACTAGACCTACTGTGGTGATCATTTTGTAATGTATGGAACATTGAATCACTGTGTTGTGAACCTGAAATTAATGTGATGTTGAAGGTCAATTATACTTCATTTAGAATAGAATGTTATGGTTTATATTCTTTATAGAAATCATTTTATTATACTATTCTCCATGATAAAAGTATTTGCCAGGATTTTTCCGGTAACTTGTTTTATAATGTCTCTAACAGGCAATGCAAACTATGAGTTTGCATTCATAGGTTTACTTCAAGGTTTACTCTGAATTTAGATTTTTCCAAAAGTAGTTCAAACTAAAACAAAAAAAAGTTATTCCACATTGAATGATCCCTTATCACTAGTGTATAGAAAAAAGAGAAGAGAAATAACACGGCACTAATCTTGAAAATATAAAACGTATCTGTGCTCCATGAGGTTGTACCCATGCCTTTATGCATTGGTTTGTTCATCAGGAAAGTGGGATTCATAAGTAATACCTATTTCAAGGGCTCATTTTGAGGATTAAATAAGAAAGTGCTGTGAATTTCTTATCTGTTGCCAGAACCAATAAATATTAGGTTTTATTGTTACTTCTTAACCAAGAAATGAGCATCTTTGTCACTTACCTATTGCTGCATAAGAAACCATCTGATATTTGTGGCTTAAAAACAACAAAGTTATACTATGTTCACAGATTCTGTGGGTCAGGAGCAAAGACAAGGCACAGTGGGGACAGCTTGTTTCTGCCACATAATGTCTGAAGCTTCATCTGGAAAGATTCGAAGGCTTGGAATGACTCAACAGCTGGGGGCTAGAGTCATCTGAATGCTTGTTCACCCAAATGTCAGGCAGTTAAGGCTGGTAGTCTGCTGGGATCTCAGCTGAGGCTATGGGCTGGATCACCCACTTGTGGCCTCTTCACTTCCTCACAGTGTGGTGGCTGGATTCTAGGAGTAAGCCTCTCAAGAGAAGCGAGTGGAAGTTGTTATCTTTTATGACCTAGCCTTGGAAGTTACAAAATATAACTTCTGCCACAGTCCCAAGCCACTAAGATTTAGGGGGTAATAACATAGACATCCCCTCTTAATTGGAAAAATATCGACATCACATCATAAGAAAATCAAGTGAAAAAGGAGATCTTGTGTGGCCACCTTGGAAAATACAATCTGTCACAGCTTCCAAATTGACATATCTTAGGACACGTTCACATTAGTCTTGCTACTTGTCATTTGTGAACAAATCGTGTTTTGGTAAATGAGGAGTCATTTAATAGGCATGATTTATAAGGTTAAAGGACTTTCTGTCTGTGGAACTACAATCATCATCGTCATCATCATCATCATCTTCTAGCAAGAGAGAAGAAATAAAAGAACCTGTAGGTTCTACCAAACTGATAATAGCATGAACTCTACAGGAATTCACTGCCCATAACACAGGACTGTAAAAGTACTACCACACCTGGCATAAGCTGCATAGACATATACCCCAATCAAGACTGTGCAGGGTTCTTAGCAGCTCAGAGTTGATGGTCAGCAGTCCTACAACTAAAGAGGTGAGTTTCAGCTCTCTTCTGTGTTGCTACTGCTTACCGTTAGGCTGAGAATAAAAGGAAGTGGCCCTCCATGTGGGACCCTGTATGTTCCCTAGGACAGGGCAGCTGAGGAAGCGGATTCCAGAAGAAAGAAGACAAGCACCTGAGAGAGAGCCTGGGTATCCCAGGTGGGTTGGCTGTGGTAATGGTCTATCCAGGGCATTTTCTCCTCCACGTAAAGAAATCTGATTCTAAGACTTTTGGAATCCAATCCCCCCACCAAACCAAACCAAACAAAACAAAAACAGAAATGAAAAATATACAGCTACGAACTTTTAAAATTCTACTAAGTCCCTTTTTACAAAAAAAGAAGTCATAACTAAAACATTTCTATCTACTTTCCCCATTATTTCCTAGAGGAAAGAGTGTTTTCCCCACCTCCAGAAGAGATGGGGGATGCTTTGGAAGGTCTTTATCTCAGAGCAAGAGCTGACTTTTTAAACTGAGTAAATGTAGTTTTATGAACAACTTCCTACATAGTCTGTACCTTTTTCACTTTGATTTGGACCAGTGAATGTTCTATTATGCATCTCTATGAGATCAACAGTTGGTTTGGGGGAGCCATTGATTTCAGGACTCCAACTCCCCTGAGGGAATTTGAGACAAAGCAACCGACTCAGTGCTGGAAAGAGTTGTCTATACTCCTGTCTCCTCTCCTCACCTTCCCTTCATCTTTCACAGTAAGGGCTTTCCTCTCCTGTCACTTCGCCAAAAATGGTCTCCCTAAGGTCACTGGTGACTTCTTACTGACCCAATCTAATGGGTACTTCTCAGGCATCTTTCTTCCTCTCACTGGTGTGGGAAATTCTTGATCATTCCTGTCATTCTCTTCTTTTTTCTCTAGCGTTATTACCCTTTACCCCAGAGAATTAGGTTCCGCTTTTTCTGACTTTTCATATACAACTTGAGCCAGGCAAGATTTTAGCTACAAAATATTAACCATAATAAGGTAGATGCATGTTTTGTACAGAAAAATGTTGGAAGAAGTCTTTTTTTTCCTATGTGGTAGTATATATGTAATATTGCCAAGGACAAATGATTTAGGAATATGAATATTCATTTCTTTTTATAATAGTGAGAAGCGGGTACAATCATGTTTTATCTCTAATTTCATACAATGAGAACATACAAAAATGGCTTTATCCAAATCCCTAGAAGCGGATTTCTTCCTTGTAACTTACTGAATTGAATTTAACTACAAAATTACAAAAAATCAAGTTCTAAAGGCACTAAAAGCAATTATTAATGGGCAGTATTTTTTATCCTTATTTCTCTGAAGACAGCATTGCAATTTTTACATCTCTTTAAAATTTATGTCTAAAATGTATCTTTTTAGCTGATCTTTCATTCCTAAAACAATATTTTCCATAACGTTGACATACAAGATATCCCTTTTTTGGTTTACTGTACATTTTAGAGTTTAACGCTATCATGGGGGTAAAACTGGCCTCTTCCTTTTCATAAAACCTTGGGGTTTTAAGAGCTAAATCATTAAATAATCAAAATACTGAACACAAGTTTAACCTTACTACCAACCTAAGAGTCTATTCATTTAATTTTTAGAAACATTTCTAAGAGAGCCTTCCTTAATTCTTGCACAGAGTAGGTATTCAAAATTTATTTATTGAGCTGAATCTTGCAAGGAATTGATGCAACATCTAAACTCTTGGTTTGTATCTTTCACTTGTCACTTTCTAGCCTGCTCTGTATTAAAGTTACATTTATATATATTGATATTTCATATCACTAATGATCCTGTCAGTTTCTTGAGGTAGGAACCATGTCTTGTATAACCTTGTCTACTTCATATAGCCTAGCACAGTTCCTTTCATGTTGCAAATGTTCAATGAATATTTAAACTGAGGGGGGAAAAAAGGTCCAATACAGGACTTTATGAAAACCTATAGCAAACCTCAAACTAGTGAAATGTTAGAAAAATTCTCTTTGAAATCAGGAGTGAGACAGGAAGACCTGCAACCACTCCTTGTATTCAGTATTGATTACTGTGCTGGAGATTCAGGTTGGCACAATGAGACAGAAAAAAGAGAGGGAACAACAAAGAAAGAACGAAGGAAGGAAGGGAGGGAGGGAGGGAGGAAGGAAAGAGAAAAGAGAAAAGAAAGTATGAAGATTAGAAAGAAGTAAAAAATGTGTAATTATATACAGGTGATACAATTATATACGTACAAAATCCAAAAGAACTTCTAGATAAGGTATTATAATTCATAAGAAAGTTCAGCAAGGTTGCTAGATTTAAGATCAACATAGATAAGTCAACTACATTCCAAAACACTAACTATAGAAAACATAGAAATACATTTTAAAAATTAATTTTTAAAAGATAACTTTTATAATAGTAGGGATAGATAAAAGTATTAAGGGTAAATCTAACAAAAATGTGCAATACTTTAATGAATAAAATTATAAAACTTTGTTTATAAATCTTTAAAAGTTTAGAGACATACCATGTTTTTTGGGGGTTTTTTTTGGCGTCACCTTGCGGCACGTGGAACTTCCCTGACCAGGGATCGAACCCGCACCCCCTGCAGTAGAAGCACAGTCTTAACCACTGGACCACCAGGGAAGTCTGAGATATACCATGTTTGTATTGAAGTTATTTGCATGTGTTTCGTATCACTAATAGGAAGACCCAATATCACAATATTCCCATCTGTATGGATTCAATGTTATTTCAGTCACAGTCTTTACTAGAGTTTGCATGGATATTGACAAAATGAGAATTGCCCAGATTATTATTTCTAGTCAGGCTGAAGTAACAAGGACCAGATTTATCCTATACCTGAAAAACCAAAAACAATGGACAATATATATGAAAAAAAATGGTTTTTGTGACATTGGACATCAGGCAATGAAGGGCAGTGATTCCTGAAATATGAAAAGCAAATGAGATGAGCCCTACGTTTGCCCCAGATTATTGCCTTGAGAGTTTTCACACCAAGTTTCAGAGATACTTACCCAAGGGGAGTCAGGTGAACTCTCTGAGTTCAGGAGATGGAGCTACAATCCAGAGAGACCAAGGTGGCTAGATGGTGCAGCTTGAATACCAGAGAGGAGAGAGCTGTTGTGACCCCCTCTGTAGGACCTGTGAGTATAATAGACTTTGTTTTCCTGAATGTCTCCTGTGTCTCCTCTTGTCGCTGCACCTGACTGACCATCACATAAAAGGACACAGAACACAGGAAAACACTGGCTCTTTTATTCTGTTTCATTGGTTCACTTGTCTATCACGCTGTTAATCCCATACTAACTTCGTGATTAAAGCTGTGCTAATTAAGACAGCATCTTATTGACAGAATGACAGACAAGTAAACTAGTAAAAAAGAATGAAAGATCCAAAAAAGGTCCTATCAATATCTGGAAACAATATATTTCATACCTGGCATTGCAGACTAATGAGGAAAATAAGGACTACTTAATAAGTAAGTGGTGTTAGGGCTAATGATTGATTAGTAAAATGGTAAAAAGGAAAATTGGAACTTTATCTCAGAAAATAAATTTTATGTATAAAAGTAAATTAAAGATTAAAATGTGAAAATAGAGAAGTGTTTTGAACTTGGAGAAGAAAATATTTCTTAAGATAAAAAAACTAAAAATAGTTCAATGAATTCATCTACACTAAAATTTAAAGTTTCTGTTAATCATAAGATACTATAGAGTAAGTGAAAGGGCAAATCCCAGCTGAGAGAAAAATATCTTCAACACACATAACTGGCAAAGGACTGGTAGCCAGGATACATAAAGAACCAAAAAGAAAAAAAGGAAACAACTTGATGTTTGAAAAATGGACAAAAAAGATGGACAATTTACAGAAGATGAAACATAGATCATCCAAAAAACAAAAAACAAACCGTGAAAGACACTCATCTATATTAATATCCAAAAAAATGAAGAGAGCCACAGTGGGAAGCTATTTTACACTCATCAAAGGCAAAGATCTAAAAAGTCTCAATACCAAGGGTTGTTGAGAAAGCAGAGTTTGAGGGACACCATTGACTGGGGTCAATGAAATGGTGCTATCACCCTTGAGAAAAATTCAGTAATACCTTGCAAAGTTGGAGAAGTGCATACATTTAACCCTGCAGTTCCACTCCCCATTAAGAGTGCTAGAGAAACATTCATATGTATGAATGAGGAGACACATATGAGAATGGCTATAGCATCATTTCTGTAAACCTTTGTTTTCACCAACCCCAAAAGATAATTAAAACAAACAAAACAAAACAGGAGACTGGGTAAATAAGTTGGAGACTATTCACAAATGAAATAGTATAGAACAGTGAAAATTAATGAATTGGGGCTATAACTTTCAACATAGATGAATCTCACAAATGCAATTAAGCAAAAACAAGCATACACAGACCATGAATCTTTGCAGAGACTACGGTTGCTTAAGCCACTCTTGTTTCCCTCTTAGCAATAGAACACCAATATTACTTGGTAAATTGCTTCCCAGATAAAGGGGACCTTGCAGCTTGGTGTGGTCATGTGATTTAGTTCTGGCCAATCAGCTGTAAGTATAAGTGATGACTAGGACTTCCAGGAGCTTTTAAAGGAGTTGCGCTCAGCTGCTAATGACCCTTTTTTGTCCTTCAGCCTTATCCCCTTCTTCTAGCCTGCAAGGTGACTGTAGTGGCTGAAATGCCAGAGCTAACTTTAGACTTTAAGGTGCCTTGGAAAGTGGAAACCATGAGCTAGGATGAAACAGATTCCTAGGTACCACTGTATGGACACTGCTGGCCCACCTCCAACTTTCTCCTATGTGATAGAAGAATAAACATGTATTCTGTTTAAGCTGCTTTCATTTTGTGTTTTTCTGTTATATCTATTTGTTTCTATTTACATCTGATACAGATGTAAATAAGGTTTCAAAAGATGCAAAGCAATTAGTATGTAGCAAAAGCCTAGAAAGCATGCAGTGGTAAACAAATTTAGGATAGTGATTACTTTTGGGGTGGGATGCAGGAGGGGGAGATGGGACATGTATATACAGCATGTATTGGGTTTCATTTTGTTTCGTTTTATTCTTCATACCTTTTTGCATGTCTTAAATGCTGGCATAATCCTATTTAAGACTTTGGAGCCCTTGGAGCTTTGGGAGCATAAAGCATATAAATATCATTATGGACTTTGCGTGCAATCTGACTCCCTCAATTCTCATTCCCTTTGGTGACCGGAGTTGGGCAAACAGAAATAAACTTGCTGATTCCCTCGACGTTTTTTCCCTAAAGGCCAAAAACAGTCACCCTATCTACTGCCGCTCTTCCCCTCTCTTCGTGTCCCTCACAGATACACAGAGAAGCCTTCCCAAACATTTTCATATCTCCTTTCCAAGTGTCACCACAGCCAGCATTCCTCGAAAAGGAGAAAAGCAGGAGGAGAGGAGAGAGGGCCTCTATCATCTTTGCACTTTGGGATGAAGTTTGGTTCTAGTGCACATTAAGTGTTCCTTTTCTCAGATGGCATCATTCCAAAGAAGCAAAGAAGAAGGGGCTTTGCTAAGGGGCCAGCCGTTGCTTAGTGCTTGGCACGTCAGCGGCTATCGCCCCACCATGCTAAGAGGATGTCAAATCTGTTGGGCATTTAGGAGCATGCAAAGAGCAGAACAGCTTCTACAATAACAGTGCAACAATTTCCCTCTGGAACATTTCACAAATGGGTTGATGGGATTAGACAGTATGCCTTTTTAAGAAGACTTTATAGACACGATTGCTTATATAAAGATGAAAGTGGTGTTTTGGGGAAAACGCCAAGTTGCAAATCTGAGGAGGAGAAGATATTCCATTAACCTTGTATCTACGAGACTGTCTATTAATTTCAAATGATAAAGGGATGTCAGATAAAGCCAATTAGCATAAAACACACTTAGTCAGCTTTGCAAACCTTCAACAAATAGCAACAAGAATGAAGGACATTTGGGGATGGAGTTTTTCCAAGGAACTATTAAAAGTGATTGTGTCTTCACTTTCTTTCATCTTGTACACTCTATGTGCAAGTCCTAAGGCAACTACTAAGTGATTTTCTAAATCTACTCTTCTTCCCGTCTTTTCTCTCCTTTGTGATTTAATGTCCTGTATCTCTTTGCAGAGAAGAGACAAATGGGGACACAATTCTTCTAGGGGAGGAAACACAGGATTACACCTGATATTCACAATGTCTCAGGGTCTCTTGAACTGATGGGAAACTGTCACTTTTAAATTCACAGTGTAACTGTAGTGATGAGGTTTCTACATGGGGTGATTTTGGTGATTAATAGGGAGGCTTGAGGTACAATAATGGGTGAACACTTTACAAATTGGGTTTGTGTGGTAGTGACCTTTTGTTTTACAAATATACCCCTCCCTGGGTATATTATTGTAGGTAAAATTTTAAGTGTTCACCTTATGCTTGGCTCTGGGTTGATCAACATGGAAGAAACAGTAGGCTCTAAGGAACTTGGGGACAAGGGCCATGCCTTACTCAACATTTTTCCCCCAATGCCTGGCATACAGTGGGTGCTCAAAAACAATTTTTGAGTGAATAAATCTATATATGTCAAACAAACAATGAGCCTATAGTAGTATACCATAAACTAACAAAAATATTATATAATAATGAAATATGATACAATAATATAAAAATGTGATACTTACTATAAGAGCTATAGAAGTTCCAAGAAGAGGAAGGACACATTCAGAGAATGCTTCATAGAAGAAGTAGAACTTGAGGAGCCACTTGAATACTGGTTACAAGAGAAGAACAGACGGCATTCCAGGGGACATTAATGTGAGCAAAAGTATGGAGGTAGACATGAATAAAGCATGCTTGCAAGATTAGTAGAACAGCCTTGCGTTGGAAGTATAAAGCATTCCTTTGGGGAAATAATGGCACCCACAGAATCTGTTACAGAGCCTCTATTTATCTTGGCTGCTTAACCTCCCATATGCTCAGGGAAGGTGACCAACGATGATGGTTTCATTATTCTTACCAATGACTGACTAGTTTCCTCATGGGCATGTAAGCCAATCCTGGATAAGGAGTTGGGGGGTCTTCTGGAAAAAAAGGTCTTCTTCACCAATTAAAGAGAAAGCCCCTTTTCTTCACTGGGCATTTTCCTGTTTGCATGTGATCTCTGGAGCAATGGCAGCCATCTTGCACCCATGAGGAGAGACATCACCACACACCAGAATGATGGGGCAAAAAGATGGACAGCACTACGGTCTTTGACAACATGGTCTAGCCAATCATGAAAATATTGGCCCTGAACTTACAACGTGAGATATTTTTGCTTATCATTTAAGCCATTTTTGGACTGAGTTATCTGTTGCATCTAAAAGCATCCTACACACCTAATTTCCTCCAAACTTTAGTGCCTTTGGCCCCACTAAGTAATATAGAGAGACAATAATAATTATTACAATAACTATTGCTAGCATTTATTGAATGTTTACTATGTACCAGGGGCTTTCCTTAGTGCTCTACATCATTTACTCTATCACAAGAGGTAAATATTTGCATTAGTTAAGGCAATGCTACCTGCTCTAACAAACTTTAAAATGAACAGTGGCTCAGACACCATAGAAGCTTCTTTATTCATCCAAGTCCAGGATGAATATTCCTGATTGGTATAAGAGCTATATGATCCTCCTCCAAATGGAGATCCAGGGATCCCAGGCTCTTTCCACATAGTTACTCCTTCATTTCCAATGTGTTGCTTCCTAGGATGTTCTGGACACTGACATCTAGCTGGCAAAAGAAGAAAAATGTGCAGAAGGTGCCCCTACTTCCAAATCACATTAACAGAAAGCAACACACATCACTTCTGTTTACATTTCACTGAACTAACCACATATTCCCACCCAGATACAATGAGGGCCAGGAAATGTAGTTCCTGGCCAGGAAGCCACTTCACAGAACAATTCTATACAGTGGAAGAGGAACAAGATCATCTGTCCTTGAGGACCCATATTATCTCCATTTTGCAGTTGAGGAAAATGATGAATAGGGAATTTAAGCAACTTGCCTGAGATCACAGTGGTGGTGCACACTGTTCTCCTTGGAAACATTCTTGTATCTTAAAAATTACCACATATTCTTGGGCATTTGATTTGTTTATAATTATGGATACCTATTGCTAAACCAGGAACTATTAAGTTTATTGGGAAGAAAATGTGGAGGCCAAATTCAACTGAAATGTTGAAATTTAATGAGGACTGCTCCCTGCCCACGCCCCATCCCCACCCCCCCATGTAGCCTCACTTCCCTTTCCTCTGTCTAGAAATGTGTAGTCACTTTCAATTGTCACAAATACTGGGGTACTACTCAAATTAACTGATCAAAGCCAGGGATGCTAGATGTTCTATGATACCCGAGACAGCCTGACTCTATGAAGAACTGTCCCATTCAAAAATCCAGTGGTGTCCCTGTGTGACAGTAGACTAAGGCTGTCCCTTCTGTGAGGTGCTTACGTGTCAGCTGGAGAAAAGATGTGGTTTAGAGGGAGCACAGATTCTGGGGTTGGAAGGTTTCTGCCTGAGTTATGTCCTATCACTTACAAGCTAGGTTAGGGGAGTTTAGATGATGAGAATAGCTCAAGGAAGAGATGGAATGACTGTTGGAAGTATAATAGGGAGCAGAGAGAAGACAGAGTCCACCTGGGAGGGGTTTAGCTCTGTGTGGACACAGGTTGGGCATCCGGTAAGGGATGAACATGACCTCAATCAGCAGACAGAACCACAGGGAGTCAATCACACACCCAGCTCTCTGGATGGTTCCATCTTTAATGGAAGCATGGGGAGCATTGCTGGAAGGAAATGTGGAAACTGACCGGGGTTGAAGGAGGGTGGAGATAAGCGTTATTGTTTTCCAAGGGTAAGAAGCCCCTTTCAGCTTTTTCCATTACTGTTCCCTTTAGATTTTCTTTCCATAAAGGGCTGGTGTAAATTCCCACTAAAGTGAGGTTCAGTGTCTGGACTCCAGTGATGATTGCAGCACCTGTGTGTCAGACAGGCCTGGTTCTAAGAGCTTTTCTTACACTCTGTACCTACATATAGGTGTCTCATTTAACCCAGCCCCTGACACAGTGCCTAGAACAAGGTAGGAGGTAACATTGATCAGGAATGAAAGCATGAATGTAAGTGTGAGTGAGTCCTCATGACAGCCTGCACATTGGTGGGCATTACTGTTTAGGTTTTCAGGATGAGGAAACTGAGACTGCTAAAGCTTCTAGGGGAGAGAGAAATTAGCAGTGCAGGAATCATGTCTGCAGCCTTTTAACAAATGGCTTTAATGAACAGAGGAGCAAAAAGTTAAAAAAAAAAAAGAAAACAGCAAAGATTTTTTTTTTAAGTGAGCAAACAAGGTGAACAGGAGACCAGACACTCATAATGGACCAGTTCTACCATGACACACACAAAACCATGCCTCCCATTCAGAAAATAATACCTTCCTAACATCTAATCTAATTCATGGTCCAGAATCTGTGACTGTGTTTCAAAAGTTGTGGGGAACTGCTGAGCCATAGCTGTCAACTCAGATGCCAACGGGTCCATAGGGTACTTGTCCTGTCTTAGAAGGTGAAGCCGTGCGTCAGCTCCAACCCACTGTCACAGGAAAAGCTGCTTCAGCTGCCAGGTTTTCCCATTTCCAAGAGAAGCCCACATTCTCTATTTTTATGTGAAATATTTTTGGTTTTAAATGTTGGCACCAATTTAAAACTTTTTACAACTAGAGGCCACAACATTATCCAGCTCCAGGCTGCATTTGACCACAGGTCTCTGGTATTGTGCCCTCAAAATAGATGTTAGGAGAGCAGGATAAGACACTGAAGCTGGGAGCAGAAGAGGTTCAAGAAGGAGGAGGGTGTGAGCTGGAGCCCTGCCTTGGCGACGTGGCCTGGGATTCCGGATCCACTAGTGCCTGTTTCTGGGTTGCCAAGGGCACTTTGCCCCAGATCCTGTTCCCTAAGCACCTCTCCTCCCCAAAGGGGGTCCTGGGGAAGCCACCCCACTTATATGGCTTTAGATAAAGCCCTGTAGCACCAAGCCAGCTGACAACCCTCTCAGGCACCTGTTGTATCTTTACATCCCTTTCAAGAACTGGAATCTTTGGCCTAGGACCTTGTATGGTGGTGATGAGGCAGGTACAGGGGTGCCTTGAAATGAGGAAAGTGGAAATCTGTTTGGGTGACTCCCTTTTCCAAGACTGCGGCCCTAGACCTGGCATCACTGACTGCTGGGGTAGAAGTGTTTACCATGCCTGTCCTACATTGTCTGGCATTGAGAACTGTGTGCTTGGCAATTTGTATGTGGTGATCAGACACCACCAAGTCTAAAACCTGTACCCTATTAGGGACTTCCTGGCGGTCCAGTGGTTAAGACTCCGAGCTCCCAATGCAGGAGGCACGGGTTTGATCCCTGGTCGGGGAACTAAGATCCTGCATGCTGCCTGGAGTGGAGAAAAAAACCAAAAAAACAAAAAACCTGTACCCTATTATGAATTTCAGACTCTCTGAGAGAAAAGGGGACATAGTATGTGATAAAGTATTTGACTAGCACAGCTCAAATGAAGAACAAGGTATGAAATATTTTTTGCTACGGAAATTCTTTATCTGATATGTACTTCTAACTTTGTCTTAATTGGTGTCTTGCATCCAACAGACTTTATTTCACTATTTTTATATGACCTGAGAGAGTTGTGAAAGTGTGTTCTTCAAGCAAGTGAGAAGATCAGTACAGAATTTCCAGTGAGTAATATTTACCTTTTTGATGTTTTAATAGCTTTGATCATTTATATGATTACAATCTGCTGAGACTGGGGTTTGCTTAGAATCTCTGAGAAAATCCTGGTGTCACAGCTGTACATCACTGTGGGAGAAGTGCTGTGGGGACCGCTACAGAAACGTGTTTATACTTTAACTGTCAGCCATTTTCTTGAAGATTACTTAAAGTATCAACAACAACAATAAAATCTGTTGGACCACCCTACCTGGTGGCTGCCTAATTTGTAGGTGGGTGCTGGTCAGCCAGAAAGTTGAACTGAACTAAAGACAAGTATAATCTTTGATGCATAATTTACATCTTGGATTTATTTCTGAGCATAACAGGATGGTGTTAGATCCACACATTTGAAATATTAGTAAGAGCCTACTAATGACATATTGGGTGGTATTTGTTCCATTTGACTAACAGTTACTGGCTGTGATGGACAGACACTGATGTGCGGGTTGTGTGAGATGTGTGAGCTTTCTCATTTTACACTATTTAGAGAACAATCAGGAGAGTTTACAAAAGATTAAACTGAAGACTCCGTTTTCAAATAGCTTTGGTTTTGCAATAAAAGATTACTGAGAAGTTGAAAATGGAGAGTGACATGTGTGTGTGTGTATGCGTGTGTCTGTATCTCAAAGCTAAATGTGATTTCAAATAGAAAAATATAACTTTTGTTTATTAGCTTCAAACAAAATCCTATGTGGTTTTATAGATAAGACCTGAATTTTCTTACTAATAAAATTGATAACATCTCTTAAGGCAATTAATAACTTATTGCTGCATTTTGTGTGGGAGACAGTGAATTTCATGAAAAATACAATGATGAAACATAACCTAAAACTTTTTGCAAATCTACTTTTCCTCCTTGCTCTACTCTATTTTTTAATATATGTGTTAAAAGAAGTTAAAGGAATGGTCAAAAAGAAGAGGTTTCAATATTCAAATTCTAAGACAAGCTTCCAAGACTCTTATGCATGAATTGTTTTTCCTCCCTAAGTCTGAAATGTGGGTAGGCTTTACCCGTAAGCTCTCTTTTGAATACCATTTCTTTTGGTCACACTCATTTTCAAAACACATTCTTTAGGACCTAAGCATACAGCACTTTGATAAATAAGATATGCCACTGTATCATTTTCAGATTCCAAACCAACAATCATGCTCCATGCTGTCAAGGATCAGGAAGTTGGAAGCAGTGAACAGAAAGGTAAGCTGATTTGCTTGTATGATTTTTTTTTTCTCAGTGTTGCATTTTAGAAGTTTACCACTACCAAAAAGCCACTATATAAGAGGTAAACTAAACACCCAAAGTTCTCCAACTGCATCACTTTTCCTAAACCAGCAGCTCTTCAGAAGTGGCAAATTGTTTTAGGCCTTTCTCAATTTGGGAAAGAGTTGTAAAATAAAACTTTGCTTTTTAGGCATTTAGTGGCCCAGTTACATTCTAACCCTTCAAAGAAACCCTCCCAAGAGTCCTTAGAGACTTGATTTCTCTGTTCTCTATGTCCTTCATACTATTAAAAAAATCTATTCTTTTAGAGAATATAAAACAAAAGAGGGGTTTAATAAACCAAAAGTTGGGTCCTTAAAAAGATCAATGAGATTGACAAATCTTTAGTTAGACTAACCAAGAAAAAAAGAGAAGATACAACTAAAATAAAAAATGAAAGTAGATTGTTACTACCCACCTTTCAGAAAATAAAATGAAAAGAGAATACTATGAACAATTGTAGGCCAACAAATTAAATAGCCTAGATGAAATGGATAAATTCTTAGAAACACAAAAATAACCAAAACTGATTCAGAAGAAACAAAAATCTGAACAGATCTATAACAAGAGATTAACTCAGTAATCTAACCTTCCAACAAAGAAAAGTCTAAGGCCAGACAGCTTCACTGGTAAATTCTACCAAATATTTGAAAAAGAATTAATACTAATCCTGCTTAAACTCTTCCTAAAAATTGAAGAGGATAGAACACTTCCAGATTCATTCTTTGAGGACAGTATTACCTCCAACCAAGTCCAGATAAAGACTCCACAAGGAAAAAAAACTACAGGTGATAGCCATTATGAATATAGATGCAAATATCACCAACAAAACTAGCAAACTGAATCCAACAGCATATTAAAAAGGATTATACACAGCAAAGTGGGATTTAACCTAAAATCGCAAGAGTGGGTCAGCATAAGAAAATCAATCAGTGTAATATACCACATTAATCAAGTGAGAAGTAAAAAACCACAGTATCATCTCAATTGACACAGAAAACATGTCTGATAAAATCCAACACCCTTTCATGATGAAAGCACTCAGAAAACTAGCAATAGAAGGAAACTTCCTCAACATGATAAAGGGCATTCATGAAATACCAATAGCAAACATTGTACTCAATGATGAAAGACTAAGCATTCTTCCTAAGATGAGGAAAAATACAATGGCACCTACTTCCATCACTGCTATTCAACATTGTACTGGACGTTCTAGCCAGTGCAATTAGGCAAGAAAAAGAAATAGAAGACATCCAAACTGAAAAGGGAGAAGAAAAACTATCTCTATTCATAGATCACATGGTCCTATATATAGAAAATTCCAAAGAATACACACACACACACACACACAAACACACATAACACAAACTACTAGAGCTAATAAATGAATTCAGCAAAGTTGCAGGTCCAAGACTAACACACAAAAACCAATTGTGCTTCTTATACTCTTACACTGTACTATCCAAAAAGAAAATTAAGAAAATTACATTTACAATAGGATCCAAATAATAATATATCTGGGAATAATTTTAACCAACGAGATAAAAGACTTGTACACTGAACCCTATAAAACATTGCTAAGAGAAATTAAAGTAGACTTAGGTAAATGGAAATACTTACATGTTCATGGCTTGGAAGACCTAATATTGTTAAGATGGCAATACTACACAAAGTGCTCTACAGAGTGGATGAAGTCCCTGTCAAAATTCCAAAAGCATTTTTTCAGAAATGGAAAAGATATGCCTCAAATTCATATGGACTTGCAAGGGACCCTGCATAGCCGAAACAATTTTGAAAAAGAAGACCAAAGTTGGAGGACTCACACTTCCCAATTTTAAAACTTATGACAAAGCTACAGTAATCAAAACAGTTTGGTACTGGCATAAAGATAGATATATAGATTAATGGAATAGGATTGAGAATCCATAAATAAACCCATACATTTATGGCCAATTGTTTTTTGACAAGGGTGCCTTGACTGGGAGTGAATGGGATGTTTAATGCGGTACTTCACCAGTCTTTTTTGTACTTATTACTTAGTCGCCTCATTAAGCTCTATGATCTGAGTGGTCTACAGAAATGAAAAGTGGATGAAGCACTCTTTCTGAGACTTCTGCTCTGCTGGATTGGTGGGGACCTGACAAATTTCATAGGTTGCTACCTGACTAACCAACTGCCTATTCAGTTAAATGTTTCTCAGAATTAATCTTTAAAGAGTGAAAGATTATGTATGCATGGAAGTCCTCATGTATAGGCTTACCAGATTTAGCAAATAAAAATACAGGACACTCAGTTAAATGTGAATTTCAGATAAACAATAATTAACTTTTCTTTTAAGCATGCCTTAAATATTACATGAAAATCCTGTATTTTATCTGACTTTTTAAAAATTAATTAATTAATTTTGGCTGTGCCACACAGCATGTGGGATCTTAGTTCCCCATCCAAAGATCAAACCAACACCCCCCTTTGTGGGAAGCATAGAGTCTTAACCACTGGACTGCCAGGGAAGTCCCAGACAACACTCTTTATATATATATATATTTATTTATTTATTTATTTATTTATTTATTTATTTATTTATTTATTTTTGGCTACATTGGGTCTTCATTGCTGCATGCAGGCTTTCTCTAGTTGCAGTGAGCAGGGGCTACTCTTCGTTGCGGTGTGCAGGCTTCTCATTTCAGTGGTTTCTCTTGTTGCAGAGCATGGGCTCTAGGCGCACAGGCTTCAGTAGTTGTAGCATGTGGGCACAGCAGTTGTGGCTCATGGACTCTAGAGCGCAGGCTCAGTAGTTGTGGCACACAGGTGTAGTTGCTCCGCAGCATTTGGGATCTTCCCGGACTAGGGCTTGAACCTGTGTCCCCTGCACTGGCAGGTGGATTCTTATCCACGCCACCAGGGAAGCCCCTTGACAACACTCTTAATGTTACAACTTGTTTAGACTAGAATAGAGGCCAGTCTGTTTTCAGACATTCTTTTTTTTAATCTATATTCAGTTTTAATTTCTTGTCTTCATCCGGTTTTAATATTTTCTTGCCTCAAGGTAGCTGAACATGATATGCTGCCATTATGGGATATCTTTTCTTTTCTATACTAAGTCTGAAGAATGATCCACAGATGCTGACAGGTAGTCCACAATGAGAGTAATCGTTACCAATAGTTCATGGCTACAGGCAAACCTCTCTGTGACAATATTCAAATGTAAAACAAATAAATAAAGTGGAAGATTTGTGAGCTTTTAAAATATCTTGCTAATGTATTTAATCATGCAAATAACTTTGTCATCTTCGTAAACCATATTATAGACATTGGATAATGGTGGCTTTGGATTTGACATTTTTGGATGTCCATCCTTATTTACCACTCCAGATTTTTGCAGCTCTCTGCTACATGAACATGAGTATGATCATGCCTTCACAATTTGCAAACTATAAGTTAAAGAATCAGAAGAAAAAACAATATAAGATCAGTAACAGTTCATTTTAATACTTCTATTCATAATTGACACTTTTCTCATTTAAAAATCAATAGAACATTTTATGATGTGACAGACAAGGGCTTAATCTCCAAAATATACAAACAGCTTATACAACTCAACAACAACAACAAAAAACAAACAACCCAATCGAAAAATGGGCAGAAGACCTAAATAGACATTTCTCCAAAGAAAAAATAGAGATGGCCAATAGGCACATGAAAAGATGCTCAACATTGCTAATCTAATTATTAGAGAAATGCAAATCAAAACTACGATGAAATACCACCTCACAAGAGTCAGAATGGCCATCATTAAAAAGTCTACAAATAACAAATACTCGAGAAGGTGTGGAGAAAAGGGAACCCTCCTACACTGTTGGTGGGAATGTAAGTTGGTGCAGCCAACTATGGAAAACAATATGGAGGTTCCTCAGAAAACTAAGATTAGAATTACCATACAATCCAGCAATCTCATTCCTGGGCATATATCCAGACAAAACTATAATTCAAAAAGATACATGCACCTCTAATGTTCATAGCAGTACTATTCACAATAGCCAAGACATGTAAACAACCTAAATGTCCATTGACAGATGAATGGATAAAGAAAATGTGGTGCATATATACAGTGGAATACTACTCAGCCATAAAAAAGAATGAAATAATGCCATTTGCAGCAACATGGATACAACTAGAGATTATCATACTAAGTGAAGTAAGTTAGAAAGAGAAAGACAAATACTATATGATATCACTTATATATGCCACAAATGAAACTATCTATAAAACAGAAACAGACTCATAGACATAGAGAACAGACTTGTAGTTGCCAAGGGGGAGGGGGGAGGGAGAAGGATGGACTGGGAGTTTGGGGTTGGTAGATGCAAACTATTATATATAGAATGGATAAACAACAAGGTCCTACTGTATAGCACAGGGAACTATATTCAATATCCTGTGATAAACCATAATGGAAAAGAATATTTTTTAAAAAAGAATGTTTAAATGGGTATAACTGAGTCACTTTGCTGTACAGCAGAGATTGGCATAGCACTGTAAGTCAACTCTACTTCAATTAAAAAATAAAGATAAATAAATAAAAAATAAAAATCAATAGAACATTTTAGAGTTATTTTCAATGTGATAAGGCAGACTTTGCTAAGACATAACATTTCTCTTAATCATCCCTATGACTCCTTTAAGAATTTTGGGATGTGACACATTTAGATTCCATGCTATTTTATTTCAGTTGGTCTGTGTGATTGAAAAATGAACAGAAATGATAAATCAGAAAAATTTTGGTTCCTCTAGGTAAGAGAGAGATTGGCAGGAAAAGTCAAACATTCTTAGAGAGATTTCTATAAGTGGTAAATAGTACCACTTTTTAATCTCTTGCCTACTCTAAAAACATATCCTCCCCAAAACCATAACTGCAAATAGCTCCTAAGTGTTTACTGCTTGTCAGTACTGTTGTAACTCAGACAACCTTCACACCACTTGGTAGAACAGGTACTATTTTTATCTTTAGAGGCTGGCCCAGAATAGACCCTCAGCATATATTTGTCAAGTAACTGAATATCATCATTTTTACTTTTGCTTTGATCACTGTTTCTTTCAATGACTGTTCAATTAGTTTTTTCATTTCTTCATTTGTTCATTGATGAGCCAATACAAAAATAAAATTTGTTTTTAGCCATCTATCAATGAAAATAGTGTCAGTCTCTCCTTAGGACTCATGGGGCCCATTTTCTACTGCCCCCTTGTGGCTGTAACTATCACAAGGCGGGAGCAGTCACTCAAATCTGCAAAATCAACTCCAAAGCCCACTGGGTACCATTGTGAGGAAGGCAGGGGACACCATCCAGTTGTGTACCAGGCGCTAGGCCTCTTACATGTGCTCTCTGCTCTTGTTTACTCTTCACAGCAACCTCCGTTATACAGATGAGGAGACTGAGGCATGGATAAACTGGACCAAGGCCACACAACTGGTAAGTAGAGGTGTTGGATTTCAAAATCAAAATAAGGTGATATCAGGAATTTATCTGACTGATTCACAGTTTAACTGATGTCACATGAATCATAGCTTCATAAAATGAGGGCCTGCCTCTGTCTGTTCAATATTGAGTCCCTAGGACCTAGCATATAGCAGGCATTTGGTGAAGAGTGGTGGAATGGAATGAATTATAAAATATGTGGATGTTTCCAGTAAAGCTGGTACTTAGAGGATGCTCATTCAGTTTCCTGCCCTGCTCTGCCTTCCCTCCAACACCAAACCCACTTTAAATATATTAAATAAAGCAGGACATCAAGAACTAAATTAAAGGACTACTTGGGGGAAAAATTGCTAAAATAATGGGATATAGGTGTAGTCACCGTCATCACTAGTCCAATCAATCTAGAATTAATCCTGAATTTCTGTGGCAAACAGTCTAAAACAGTATGACAGGCTAAGCTCTCTTCAATTTACTCCCTCAGGCCTAAATTGAGCAGCTCATACAATTTATGAGGTTTCTGGGACAGAGTTTTGCTTGGCTGCACTATCTTGTGCAAGGAAAATAGACTGAATTTGGAATGATGTTAAACTTATGGTCAATGCAGTGTTCAAAAGAAAATGAAGTTTTGCTAAGGAACGTGGGCTCAATTGTTCCTCTCACCCGGAGTGTTAAGGGATAAAGCAAATCCCCCAAATACAAAATGTGTTTGAAGGTAATTTTTTATTGAATTCTATTGTCTTAACATGTGGTTGTAATATGTCAAAAACTGAGTTCTACCTTTGCAGTTACAACTCCACAAATGTTTTTAAATAAATGCTTCATCGGTTTGATGTTAAAGTGGGAATGATTTACCCAGAATCTTGCAATCAGACATCTGGGTGTCTGGTGTCTCTTGATACTAACAACGCTAATACAGATGTAACATAACTACAAAATTAAAAATTGAATGCAGAAGTTAAAACTGCATGGACTTAACTCTGCCCCTAGTAACCCCTGGTGGACATTAGTCTGATTTGTAAGGCACCAAGTTTTCTATTTCAACATAGGTTTTTGTATGTTTGTTTTTATTTTTGGTGTCGTCTGTCACATTTGTTAAGGTTCTACATCCCAGTGTTTCCTAGCTCCCTAAACAAGAGTATTCAATTTGATCCTCATTCCTGGACGTTCTCTTGCTTCTGTTGTTACCTGGTGGAGTAAGATCAGAGCCAGCCAGTGCCCATGGAGAAGGAGCCATTCTGTTCTGTATGGTTAATGGTTTATGGACCAGCTGCTTTTTGTTTTTTCCTTGGAGAGCTTTCCAGACTGTACCTTGGCTGGCACTGCTGACTGGAGGTTGAGTGATCTAGATACAGATATAGGAGATGTGGTCCTTAGGATGTAATGACTTGGTTTATAGCATCTTGGAGCAGCATCATGAAGTATTCAGTTTTGCATTCCTGGCATCTTGAAGTGTAGGTGTTTATTAAGAATTTGTTGATTATGTTACTCCTCTTTCCCCCATGACAGGACCTCTGCGTGGCATGTTCCAGTGGTGCCTAGGTTTCTCTTGGTCACTGCTTTTTCTCCGTCTCAAGAACAGGTCTTCTGGCTGCCTCTTTCCTTCTCTCAGAGGCCTAGGTCACCCTCTCTGTTACTGCTTTTATTTTTTATTTTTATTTTTTTTTTTGTGGTACGCGGGCCTCTCACTGTTGTGGCCTCTCCCATTGCGGAGCGCACAGGCTCAGCAGCCATGGCTCACGGGCCCAGCCGCTCCGCGGCATGTGGGATCTTCCCAGACCAGGGCACGAACCCGTATCCCCCGCATCGGCAGGCGGATTCTCAACCACTGCGCCACCAGGGAAGCCCTCTGTTACTGCTTTTAATTTCTGTTGACCGTTGCTGCCACTCACACCACTTTTCATCTCCTCTCTCCTTTCCTGCACTGTCTTCCCACTCCATCTCTGCAGTGTTCTCATTCCTGTCTTCTGTCCTCTTCCAAGGCCTGCCAGCACTAGTATGGAGGCACTGAGCTTATAAGCATGTAGCTGGGCAATTCAACAGCACTTTCCTTTCCTATAATTGATCTAGCCAATTACCACAGTCCATCAGGTGCTACCTGTGGCTACTCTCGTCTCAGGTGGACTTGGTGATACTGAGTTCTAAGAAAAGGACATACTTTTTTCATTTCTTTTTCCTGGATACCTTTTATTGTGGAGCCATTCCAGAAGCACAAATATTCTGGAGATTAACTACCAGATAAGCGCTTTTTAGCTGCAGTAATTCCTTTCAGCGTGCTGCTGGGTATCAGCTCAGTAGCTTGTGGCGTTTGTTCACCATTGCCTTGTTTGTTTGTTTCTAAGCACTAGGGAGTAGAAGGCTGCAGAATTATGTGTGATTGGGGTACAGGCATTCATTGTGCTGTCCGTGGCAATACTCAGTGTTACTGATGATGAATCGACATGGGACTTCAAACGGAGTGAAAAAGGGAATCTTCATTTGAAAGCGATAAGCTCTTTCCTTTAGATCCATTTTTTGAGTCACTTTAGAAATGTTTTTGCAGAGTTTTTCATTGTTGTTAATCTTATAACTTCTGCAAAGATGTTGTGGATGTGCTAAAGTTACTCTAGGAAACATTTTATTTCAAAGAAGAAATGAGAGTGTGCTAGGACACAATCCCCACCCCTTCCATATTCTCCCAATAAAAAAAAATCATGAAATAATTTTTATTAACTTGTCAAATAACATCTAAGAAACTTCAAGCCTTTGGGATTTCACAACTAGTGAACTTAGGTATACCAAAATCGATCAGGGCTTTGTAAAATCCAGATACGTGAAAATCGGAGGGAATCTTCTCCCCTTGTGGAACAGAGGCTGGTGGGCAGGAAGGCCTGACCCAAAGTGAGGAGAACTGTTGGTGAACATGCCTACATAATCCCTCCTCCAGGCAGATGATTTTATACTGGTCAAAGAAGGGGTTCCATGGGTATGACCCAGAAATCCACATGGAAACCAGGTAAATAAACCTATATCGAAGTTATTTAAGAAAAAAATTTAATTGCCATTATTCAAAACAACTTAGCATATCCAAGTGGAAAGGTGAGTGATTTTGCTACCTGACTAGGGACTACTACCCATCCTAGAAGAAGATGCTTAATATTTATTGGTCTCCAAAATAACAAAGATGGAAAAAAATTTTTCATACTGGTTCTGTTTAATGACTCCCAATTTCCTTTAAAATACTTAGATTCTAATGTGTGCTTTAATTGCCCCTTAATGCTATCATTCTTTCTGCATTAGGGTGCTCTTGGCATAATTGAAATGGCAGGTTTTATTTGTGGCCATCTCTCTTCTATATTCTACTTAGGATCTCAATTCCCCTAACTGTATGGAAATGTAAGTACATCATTTGCTCTGTATGCTCTGATCAATCAAAAGTGCTTCTTACCTCTTTCTCTACCTTTGGAAGATGACTTGGAATTCTGAGGAGTGCATTTGGGACCAATAACATGGAAGTCGCAGTCTTGAATTGATTCTTGCTCAGATTGTTTTGTTCGTTAAGCTCCTTTTGGCTTAGGCAACAGAATACAGATCAACCAGAATTTTAGTCTCAGTCTGTTTTGCTGGGCTTGCATATTAACACCAATACAATGAAATCACAGTAAATTATACAAAGCATTTGGAGTGGATATGGTGGTTGTTTCAACTTTTGAAAAACTCACTATTCCCTTGCGTTTTGCAGCTAATGTACTTCATTGTGGCGACCCAAAAAGGACTCAACTTGGGGATGTACATTTTCTCTTCCCGATTTTTTAATTATCCAAGGATTATTTGAACTTCCATTCCAATATATTCTCTCATTCTGTCAGGTTCTGGAAATTGAACACTTAAAATTTTTGAATGCTTAGTGGGAATAAAATAATATTTTTCTGTAACTAATACATTTGGATTTCCACATGTTCCAAATATTCTTATATGTTTGTCAATATTTTGAAATGAAGTATTGCAAAAGCAATATATATATATATATATATATATATATATATATATATATATATAAAGAGGAATAAATAACCCAGTAATTAGCAACAGGGAAGCAGACTCTGAATAAAGAAGCTTCATGGAAACAACACTTTCTTCAGAGAAGGTTACTATAGTCTCTCCCTCAGAATTGTCTTGAAAATTAGCCCAAAGGCAGCTTCATAGTAGGTAATTTACAAACTCCTGATCCAATAATGGAGCTAAGAGATCAGTGCTAAATGACACTTCAAAGGGCATTAACTGACACCAGCATCACACATAGAGGACATTTTAAATATTAAAACTTAGTACTTTCTAATCTAGAAGGAAATGGATGAGAAAAGAAATATTTATAGAATTAACTATAAATATTTGACATGTCTGGACATCAAATATAGATATAAAACCAAAATATAAAGGACATATTAGGAAATACATATGGTGAATAACAGAATGTTAACAAGAATCTCCATAACTGAGAAGGAAAAAAGTTAAATAGAAAAATTTACATAGGACTTAAAACAGATAATTAAAGAAGAAGAAATAGAAATAATTAGAATATATGTGGAAAATAATTTAACCTCTCTAGGAATTGAACACATGCAAAATGAATAGACCAAAAGTAACAGACCATTTTCACCTATCAAAGAGCAAATACAAAGAAGCTGTAGGGATCAAAGCTGATAAGGGCAGGGCTTGTTGGCACACTCATACTCTGCTGAGTAGATGTATAAATTATTATACCCTTTCTGGAAGACATTTTAGTAGTTTGTATCAAGAGCAATCTGGATGGAGGTTCCTTAAAAAAACTAAAAATAGAGTTACCATTATGATCCAGCAATCCCACTCCTGGGCATATATGCAGAAAAAATGAAAACTCTAAGTCAAAAAGATGCATGCACCTCAATGTTCATAGCAGCACTATTCACAATAGCCAAGACATGGAAGCAACCTAAATGTCCACTGACAGATGAATGGATAAAGAAGATGTGGTACATATATACAATGGAATACTACTCAGCCATAAAAAAGAATGAAATAATGCCATTTTCAGCAACATGGATGGACCTAGAGATTATCATACTAAGTGAAGTAAGTCAGTCAGAGAAAGACAAATACCATATTATATAACTTATATGTGGAATCTAAAATATGATAGAGGGGCCTTCCCTGGTGGCACAGTGGTTAAGAACCTGCCTTCCAATGCCAGGGGCATGGGTTTGAGCCCTGGTCCAGGAAGATCCCACATGCCACAGAGCAACTAAGCCTGTGAGCCACAATTACAGAGCCTGCACACTCCAGAGCCTGCGAGCCACAGCTACTGAGTCCGTGCGCCACAACTACTAAAGCCCACATGCCTAGAGCCTGTGCTCCGCAGCAAGAGAAGCCACCACAGTGAGAAGGCCCCTCACCACTACAAAGAATAGCCCCTGCTCACCACAACTAGAGAAAGCCTGTGTACAGCAACAAAGACCCAACACAGCCAAAAATAAAATTAATTAATTAATTAATTTAAAAATAAATAAAATATGACACAAATGAACTTATTTCCAAAACAGAAATAGACTCAGAGACATAGAACACAAACTTATGGTTACCAAAGGGGAAAGGGGGGATAGGGATAAATTAGGAGTTTGGGATTAGCAGATATAAACTATTATATATAAAATAGATAGCAACAAAGTCCTACGGTATAGCCCAGGGAACTATATTCAATATCCTATAATACCATAATGGAAAAGAATATGAAAAAGAATATGTATTTATATTGTATATATATATATGAATCATTTTGCTGTACACCCAAAACTAACACAATATTGTAAATCAACTATACTTCAGTAATAAATAAATAATTAATTTTAAAAGATGTCATAAGTTCTAAAGAAATACAATGTAAAACTTTTGTGAGGTGATGGATAGTGTAGTAAAAAGAACAACTAATAACCATCCTCACTCCTATATTAGTACCAAAGAAGGTCTATTGAGGGGACTCCATTTTGCTGTTTGCATTGGCTGTGATTGGGAACTGCACATAGGGACTCAGTGTGGGTTTAAAGACACCAGCTGCCCAGTGTCACAGGAGCATGTGCATTGTGCATCATCTTCCTTGGCTTCTTGGGAGTTTTGGAGTCTCATTTCCTGACTTTTTTTTGTACCCTTTGTCATCAGAATGCCATTTGGAGATAAACATGTACTTTATATGGCCTCTTCTAAGAAGTGTAAATAGCTAATGGTATAGCCATTTCATTTTTAAAGTCTAGATATTCATTTATAAAGAAAGCGCTCTTTTTTTCCAAAGTGTCCTAGGTTATTAGCATTGTAGCAGGGGATCAAATTCAAATGACAGTTCCTTGGTTTCCTTTGGTACATCAGATAAAAAAGTTGAGCCAAGATTAAGCATTGAAAGTGATGTATTTTAGATATGAAATTCTTGTTAGATTATAATGGCAGGTATTAAGAAAAAGGACCTTTTCACTGCTGAAAAACCCTCCAGAGAACACTTAGAATTCATAAATGGTAACTAACGTTCTTCTTTGTGTCTATAAGAGTGATTCTTAGGAATGACTAGTTTATGGTAAAACTTTTGGAATAATTGGGTAATGAATTTAATGAAAATTAGCCATAGTATTTAAACCTACATCCTTTGAATGTAGGGAACAAATTTGAGTGCACTCTTCATTTTCAATATCTTAGCTTATTAAAATGTATAATAGTTATGTAATCAAATTGAAATATTATATTTGTGTTCTTTTACTCACTGATGTTTGAGTTTCAGAAAACATAGGGGTGCTTATTGTTGATCAGCTTGATAAAATTGGCACTAGTTGTCATTCAGAATTGCAATGTAAGAGACCTAAGGCTCATATTCTGGGTTGTCAGAGTATCAAATAATCTCTTAAGAATTCTTGGCATGAATTTTACAATTAGTTTTTGGACTCAGCCATTAAAGAAAATCAAAATAGGTCTTTGCACTTTAGCAGCCCTTTATGATTTTTAGTACTTTGCCATAGATCACTAACAAGCACTCCCAAAATGTTTACTGTGAAGCAGAAAAATAAAAGCCTCATTTGAAAACTGGATACCTTGAGGCAGAGAGTGGATACTAGGAATAGATTCAGTGAGTGACAAACTTGGGACCAACTCCAGAGCCCCTGTCCTCAGCAGGTCCAGGAGTGGGAAAGGCAGTCCCAGAACCCACACAAAGGGGAATTCTTGAGTCATTCTCCTTTCTTCAACTTCTAGTAAGATGAAGGGCAGAGAACCCCATGCCATTGCATTAGGAGACTGTATTTGTTTCAACTTCTTTCAAATTGAGGGAGTGGGCTAGATTTATATCTTGTCAATGAACAACCCAAAATACTGTTTTTATTTTGATTTGAGCATATGAATGCTTAATCTCCTGCTCCATGGATTGGAATGCATGGGAGGGTGTTGTCCTCCAACTGACCTTTCCCAAAATCGAATCCTCAGTCGAAAAGCTGTAACCTAAAACCCCAAATCATTGGCCTTAAAGAAGTTTCCCTGAGAGAATTAGGCCATTCCTTTTTGATTTCTAAATGCATGTGCCTTGTGCATGCATTCAGAAACTGTGGTATCCTTGGCCTCAAGCCTCCCTGAGTTTCAGGATGCGTGGATAAGCAATAATCTCTCAGTTCCAACTTGATTGGAGCCTGAACCCAATCTCACCCGAAATTAGTTTCCAAATCCAAATGCAATTAAAAACAGATGTTTCCAATCAGACTGAAAGAGATTGTGAAAAAAAATCAGGTTCACTGCCTTTACAATCAGTTGAATATTCTAGGTATTTGTAATCAATGGTAAGGGAGAAGAAATAAGTTGTTTCCAGAGAGTTCGCTCTTCTTTCCTTCCACACTGAGCCCTCCAAGGGCTCAGAATCTGTACATTTTGAAGAGGTGTATGATGATTTGCCAGGCTGGACTTTTCTGCCTGATCCACTTTCTAATCTATTCCAGGTCCAGACAGATAAGCATCTTGAGTTAGGCACTTCATAATTCTTATTGCTGAGAATGAATTTCTACCAATAAAAGTAGGGACACATAAAAATAACTTGTTTCTTAAAAGTACTAGAATATTAAATATTCTTAGACAGAAAGTTTCATTTAGCACATGCTTTAAAATTCCTTCTAGAGCTAGCCTAATGGCGATTCAGGAAACATTAGTGAGTTTGGGGAGGTTTTTTCCCCACTGAATCAAAACCCCATTAACGTATGCATAGTGGGGAAAAGGAGGAGAAAGCTTACTTGTGGACAAATAGTACCCATGAACTTCAATGCATTAAAATGGATTCATAAGTTCTTCTAAGATGAAAAACACGTGTCCAATTATTGTGAGATTCACCACTCCTTACAAGTTCAGAGCAGACAGTCCTCATCTCCTTGTCTTAAAATGAGTATGTCTATTTTCAGAATAATTTTCAGCATGAAGCCTGGTCCACCATTTGATTTTTAATCTCCTCTTTTATCCCTGGAATCTTGCATTCCTGGTGCACTTCATCTTTTTGTGTGTGGAATAATATCTTTCAGAAAACTTTGATGCATTGGTGAATTAAAAGAAAAAAAATGAGATGTAAGTGCTTGCTCTATTTGTCATTTTTAATACATTTTGAGTCACTTGATTTATGATTAAGCATTTCTTGGGAGAGGAGAATGTTTAAGGTGGTATTTTGAGCTCCATTTAAGGCAATTTAGTTGTCATCAGGCCTCCTCACCCCATAACCTTCGTAAGACCTTGCTTCATAAATTGGACCCAAACAATTGGCTTGTGTTTCGAGTAGACAAAGCCTTATGGAAATGATACTTGCTAAGTGTTTTTATTGGACATCTGGGTAAGAGTTAGTCTTTGTCAGACCAGTCACAGACCATAGCCAGCCTGACTGCTACACCCTTGGTGGCAGTTTCTGCTCTTAGAAAACTCTTTTAAAATTCTTTTAAATGGAGAGGGAATGAGATTTGGATTCATTTTGACCCCCAGCTTTCTGCTTTGATTTCTGATTCCATGGCTGAGTTTAAGGGTGTTCACTCCATTCCTCCCTCATCTTTAGGTCAGATCTCTGCATTTAGTGCTTCCCTTGTCCTCTGCTGGCAGCACGCCCTAGCGCTGGGTGGAATCCCATAGCCCATGTTACATACATATCATACCTGGATCTTGTGGCTTTGCTGAGGAATGGCAGGGCGATTTCAGGCCCTGGAGGTGCCAAGTTGAGTTCAGGCAGCTCGAAAAGGTGACTGGGGTTCTCTCTCCCCTCATTTCTTCCTCGCAGTGAGTCACCTTGATCCGAACTAATAATGTTGGATGCCAGTGGCATAACACCTCCTCATGGTCTATTTGACACTAGATGAGAGAGAGAGAGAGTTAGTACAATTTCACTCCATTTCTTAATCGCAAAACTTACCCTTTATTCAAAAGAAATAAAAGCAATGAATATGGTATCCCCTGGGGTTGATTATCAGATGAAAAAGAACGAGGAACTCTCTCTAGTATTTTTTATTACATGTACCATAATACAGAATTTTATGTTGGGAAAACACTTCTCAGCCATGACTTAATTCTAGAAATTCCTGGGCCAAAGGTAGAGTACCTCTTAGATGAGAAATTCAAGGACAAAGGCAGGAAGTGCTTTGGCCAAATATGAAACAAAACCAAACAAACAAATAAATAATAAATAGATACATAGAGGAGGGGAAATCTTCAGAGAATTCAAAAGATGAATTTTATTCCTGTTTAAACTGAGAAAAATGTCCATTCCCCAAGAGAAAATTGATTTGCATGTGATTCAGGGTGCTGACAAGAATAACACATAGTCCTAGCAAGTGGTACTCTCTGTCTTTTATTAGTGCTCTCCTGAGAGTTCTGGGGCTGTTTTAAATGTGAGAATGTAAAAAGTGTGCATCCCATGGAGGTGTTTATTTAACTTCTTCTGGTGTGGAGATATATCAGACATCTTATTAAATAAAGTTTTCAGATAAGCCCTCACTGTGCCTACATGTGATTTCATAATTGAGGAGACATGAATGTCATTGCAGTCTATTGATGGTTTTAAAACATTTTCTGGGTGACAGAGCCATCTCACACAGGACATCTCAGATTTGCTATTCTTCAGAGGAAAGGTCCTCAGTGAATCCAAAGAGTGCAATGTGGTCTTTGCTTTAGTCAGTCCCTGTAGTAGTACCAACCGGAAAGCTGCAAACAGGAACTCCTAGAGTCAAAGAATTCTGCCATAACTAGCTTCCATTTCTTAGCAGTTTAGTTTGCTTGTCAATAATGGATGGAACGAAATTGAGGTGTTTGTCATGAGGTGGAAGGACCTAGAGTCATCATACAGAGTGAAGTAAGTCAGAAAGAGAAAAATACCGTTTGCTAACACATATATATGGAATCTAAAAATAAATGGTTCTGAAGAACCTAGGGGCAGGACAGGAATAAAGACACAGACATAAAGAATGGATTTGAGGACATGGAGAGGGGGAAGGGTAAGCTGGGATGAAGTGAGAGAGTGGCATGGACATATATACACTACCAAATGTAAAATAGATAGCTAGTGGGAAGCAGCCACATAGCACAGGGAGATCAGCTTGGTGCTTTGTGACCACCTAGAGGGGTGGGATAGGGAGGGTGGGAGGGAGACATAAGAGGGAGGGGATATGGGGATATATGTATATGTATAGCTGATTCACTTTGTTATAAAGCAGCAACTAACACACCATTGTAAAGCAGCTATACTCCAATAAAGATGTAAAAAATAATAATAATAAAGTACATTGACTTCAAAAAGAAATAATGGATGGAACCGAGTTACATCTAAAATAGTCTTTCCAGCTTTAGAATTCTTTGGCTATTCTCTGTATTCAACTCCAGAGTTTGTTTGTTTTCATTCCTTTGGGTGTAGGACATAAAGGAAAGCAAGCAAGCCAGGGAGGAGACAAGGAAGGCAAAGATCAGGAAAGGGAAACGAGAATGAGAAACAGCTTGGAGAAGAATGAAAAGAAATAGACTTCTAGATAAGTAATGGGTGAGGGTGGGATGCAGATTAATTTCCTGTATCTCAGATTTAATACAAGGGGGAATAACTGAGGAGTTGAAGTGTAATTCTGTATGTAGTGTCAGTTAATAATCCATTTAACTTTTTCCTTAAGAAAAACATACCAGGCGAAGGCACTGTTCATTCTGTACTGCAGGCACAGATGACAATGGCCCAGTTGGGTGGTGCTGGGAGCAGAGCCCTTACTGGTTAGTAAGGAGGAATCCCAGAGTGCAAACTGCAGCCTCCTCCACGGTGGGGCGAGGAACTTCATTTTGTTGATGTTCTTTGGGTGCTGGGATGCTTCCATGCCTCTTCCTCCCTGCAGCATGTTCATTCTAGAACCTTCTGTCCCAACCAGGTCTATCCGTTCCAAAATAAAGAGTGGGTTTCCCATCAAGGTTTTCTGAAACTGGCTACATTTTAGTTGATCTGAAAATCTGTAGGAATTACCGTCTCTGGTTCTAACTTTATTCAGTGGTCAGCAGTGGTTCTTATCTTTTAATGTACAGAATAACAAAAATTACTGATGTGTTCTGTGTGGTACCCTGGTCTCTTAAAGCAGATGGGGGCCAGGGGGGTGGGGTTGAGTGAGGATTAGGCATCCCTTCTGTTGTGGGTAATTGTAAAATGTTTCATTTCCTGGAGGCGGGGGGATGCTGTGGTAACATATTGATACAACTGTGTAGGGAACTGGTTCTGGAAAAGATGGCAAAGGTTCTCAAGGTGGAGTTGGCTGGTGTGAGCAGGCGTTCCATAAACACTGGCTGAAACACCATGGAGTGGACTGACTGGTGGGCGTGGGTGTAGCTGGGGGGGGGACCCCAGTACAAACATTCCTCTCCTGGCCAGAGAGGTGATGGGCTGTGATAACAACAGCAGCCACTCTCCAGAAAGTGTGTCTCTGTTCAGGACGGTGCCGCAGCAGCAGTGGCCTGGAGCCCTTTGTTTGGAAAGAAATTTTATTAATCCTCAATCGGCTGCTGCCCAGAGTTTACAAATCCTGCAGGCAGTTGTTATGCCTTCTTTGTTTATGAAAACCACACCTCAGTACCATCCTTTACTGACATGGCAGCTCATTCATGGGGGGTCCCTCTTAGCTTGTGCAAGAGGGATGGGGGCTTGGATCATTGACTGGAAACAGTAAATAAAATGCAGAGCTATTTTTAAAAAACGAATACATCCAAACTATAAACATTTTCCTTGAACTTAAAATATAAAACTGTATGTTGATTCAGGAATCACTTGATGCAGGAGGGGAAAACTCTTTTCTTTAAATCTGGCTCTGATATTGGAGTTGTCTTTCACAAACCACATTTATACAATTCCCCGTTTTGGGTTCCTTTAAAGTTATAGCTACATTAGAGCAAGAATTTAAAGATGCTCGTAGAATACTCTGAGAGCAGAGGCCTCCAGGTTGTAATTGTCGTTTTTTCCCTCGAGTCTTACAGTTCTCTCACTCACACGTAGTATAACAATATTTTTAGGAGCTCCCTTTTGGCAAGCCTTTCCAAAGCAGCCATCTTCATTTTCCTAAAAACAATTCCTTCCTTTTGCACTCATCTTTCATGGCTTCACATAATATTTAGTTAAATTGTGTAAGTATATTAAGTCCAACAGGTCACATACAGGTGTCAAATCAAAAACAACTGATTCTTAAAAGATCCATGCACCCCAATGTTCATAGCAGCACTATTTACAATAGCCAAGATATGGAAGCAATGAAAGTGCCCACCAGTGATTGGATTAAGAAGATGTGATATATATTTATATAAATGTATCTGTATATCTATGCCTAGATATATAGATATAGATATATGATAGAATATTACTCAGCTGTAAAAAATAATGAAATACCACCATACGCAGCAATGTGGATGGACCTAGAGAATATCACATCTAGTGAAATAAGTCAGATAGAGAAAGACAAATACTGTATGATATCACTTATATGTGGAATCTAAAAAATAATACAAATGAATGTGTTTGCAAAACAGAAACAGACTCACAGACATAGAAGACAAACTTGTCATTTTACCAAATGGGAGAGGGAAGTGGGGAGGGACAAATCAGGGGTATGGGATTAAGAGATACACACTACTATGTATAAAATAGATAAGCAACAAGGATGTACTGTATAGTACAGGGAATTATACCCATTATCTTGTAATAACCTATAATGGAATATAATTGGCCAAAATTCTGGATCACTATGCTGTATACATGAAACTAATATTGTAAATTAAGTATACTGCAGTTAAAAAAATCAATTCTTGGTAAATTCACAACTCAACCAGTCAGAGCAGGAGGAGGCCTGCTCTTGGTTGACCATTGGTGTTGGTGGCAAGGAGCAGAGAGGCTTACAGAGGGTGGGAGTGACCACTCATCTGCAGAATTTGTAGGTGGGGGTCATTAAGCAGCTTCCACTCTAGTATTTTCGTACCATACAGAGTGCAATGTGACAGTCCATAGCGGGGAAAAAAAGAGAGAAGTCCAGTTGCTGCTAAATGTTATGTGCAGTGGAGACAGCACATTGGAAGAGAGGTCACTTCTGGCTGAAATGAGTAAATGGAAGGCAGTTGTTATGGGATGAATTGTGTCCCCCCAAAATTCATATGTTGAAGTCCTAACCCCTAGTGCCTCTGACTGTAACTGTATTTGGAGATAGGTCTGTAAAGGTAATTAAACTAAAATGAGTGGGACCTAATCCTGGTCTTTTTATAAGAAGAGGAAATTTGGACACAGACATGGACAGAGAGAGGACGATGTGAAGACACAGAGAGAAAATGGCATCTATAAGTCAAGGAGAGAGGCCTGGCACGGATCCTTCCCTCACAGCCTCCAGAAGGAACCAACTTTGCTGACACGTTGTTCTCAGACTTATAACCTCCAGAATATCTGTTATTTAAGCCACCCAGTCTGTGGGACTTTGTATGGCAGCCCTCACAAACGAATACAGAAAGCTGTATGGAGGAGGGAATATATGACGTGGGCTTGAAAGGATGGTTAGGTTAGCAGTAGATCAAGGTTAGAGGAAGGAACTTCCAGGCAGCTGGAAGGGCAAGGCTTAAAGGTGGGTGGCGTATTTGAGATCTAGTAAGAAGACTTGTTTGGCTGGAGGAGGGTTACTGTAGGGCAGTAGTAGAAGAATAGGCTAGAAGAGGTAGGTCAGAACCTTGGGCCTTAAGGGCCACCTGTGGGCCATGGGGACTCACTGAAGGCTTTGGAACAGTGCCATGATCAAAGCAGCATTTTAGAGACTCTGGAGTTGTCAGAGCAGGCTGCTCGGCACCTGCCTAAGTCCCTTGTGGCTGTCACCTGGATGAGTGTCACCAGCTCCCAGGCGTGGCTAATGATACTCCTTGGATACTGCCTAACTCATGAGGGAGGACCTAGACTTTAATTCATCTTTGGGTTTATGTGATGCTTCTCACATTGAGGTGTTGAAGTTGAAACAGCATTTTACCTTGCATGTGAGTCTTTAAAGCCGGTTTATCTGTATATGGTAATTCCTGGAAAGCCTATAAAATCATTGGTGCTTAATATTTGTGAATAAATGCAGTAATGAGCATGCCCGTGGTTTTTGATAATGCTTGTAGCCTGCTGCATTAGAAGAAGTTTCTCAGGCCTCCATCCACACTAGCTATTCTAGAGCCTCGTGAAATTTTAGAAAATGATTACCCAGAAAGGCTGTTAAGTAGAAGGCCCCAAAAGGAAAGATTCTGGGATAAGTTCTAGGTATGTCTATTTATAAAAAGTTCCAAAGATGATTGTGACATGTAGCTAGGGTTGAAAAATCACTGATTGCATTCAACTTTTCAAACTTTTATAACAGCTTTAAGAGCAAGGTTAAATTTGATAGCAAAGAATTTTAATCCTTATGCTTCTAATTTTATCAAGCTTTATTAGCTTATCTAGAAAAAGTCTTTGCCAACCCAGGAACCAAATAAGTGACTTCAAAGCAGCCACTTCTGCTTTCCACTCCAATTTAGAGAGATCTGCTTCTCTTTTTCTGGACTCCCTCAAACCAAACAAACAAAACAAAACCACCTGAACAAAAGACAGAACATCTATTTACCTAAAAAAGTCCCTGCCCAGAACCACCCCCAGCTAACCTCAATTAAGCTGAAATACCAAACTCTTTATAAAAACCTAGCAGATACATTGTCCACAAACTGAAATGAAACTTTATTTTTTTATAACTCAACTTGGTTTCTATTTCAAGCTCCCACTCCAGAGGAGGCAAATCTTAGTTTTAGTCAATAAAGGGTATTTTCTGTCTCCTTTCCAGGGGCTGCACTAAGTTATTGGGAATTTAAATGGTAGAGGGGCACAGGGGTGGATGGTCAGCAGGAAGGTTGAGTCATCATCGGTTCCTGCTGGCATCACTGAAATGTCCTCATTCCTCACTGGTCCTTGCTGCTATGTCACCCTCATACCCCCTGCAAGGTTTTAGGCACCTGCTAATTTTCATGTATCTCCCAGGCACAAGATGAGTCTGCTGCTTCCACCAACCCTGGGCATTGGGGGGTGAGCTACGCGGCTGCCTCTGGCAGATGTATGTTGATATATGAGGCAGCCATTTCTACCCTGGGTTCTTGCCACTCCCCACACTCTGCCCAGGAAAGATGGATGGGTTTCATCCATTCCACTGTGTTTTCTGTTGCAGTTGCCCCTCCCTCAAGGCCCCCAGCATCTACTCCTCACTGCCCCTCCCTCTGCTCTAGGGAATCTCTTCTAATCTCCAGGGGCAGCAAGCCTTGCATTTACATAGCCAAGCATTCCCGCAAACCTGTTGTTTTGTTTCTGCACTAGCATCCTTTCAATTTTCCTTTGAGGGTTGGGCTTTTGAACAAATCAGAGAAAATGCCTTGTTTTCCTCTTTAGGCACCATCACTTGTTCCCTGAGGCAATACGTACCCAGCTGAAAGCATCAGGGTGATGCCAAGGAGTAATGCAAATAGAAAGTTAGGCTTTCTCTGAAATTCGTTTGATTTGGCCTTGACTGAAATTGTGACCAAAGCCAGAGGATCATAAGCTTCAGTGATCAGTTTAATGAAGAACTGTCAAGAATATTGGCACAGGACTTGGTGAATACAAAGCACTCAGTTAGCCAGAACATCTTAATATATAATAGCTGGAAAATGTAAGATGTTTACTTTAAATACACTAAGAATATAAACAGCAAGGTTAGGGTAAAGGTCTTTTCCCCCCCATGTTTATATTTATTCTGTATCTTGTTATCGTTAAATCATTCTCTGACTAGTTTGCAAGAATTTCCTTGGAGAAATACTGACTCTAAACTTTATTGTTATGTTCTATGGACTACACACATCCTTAATCTCAGAGACATGGTTGCTTGGAACGGGAAATTGCATTTACTCACCCTAAGTTTGTGAAAGGAAATTAAATTTGATGGAATGTTTATTGCTGGAAATCAAGTTCACTCACCTGAAGCTGTAACGTACACACCAGCTCTGTGGCCTCTCTAACTTCATTCTGTTACTTTATTCTTATATAAGGGCCTTGACTTCATTTAGTTAAGAAGCATCAAGCCCTTTACTTAGCTTTCTCCCTATAACCTGTTTGAAGAACTCCAAGACCCTAACAGAAGTAGTTTTAAAGAGCAACATGAATTTTTCTCCACTAGTGAAAAAAAGGAAATACCAAGGGAAAAAGCCATTGATTAATACTGGTTACTACTGGTATTGTTATTCTGCCACAGAATTTCAAATGTCTATCTAATATGTCTTAGTGGCAAATACACAACTTCAGAGTGATATCATCCAAGGGGACATAGATCAGAGAAAAGTCAAGGAATTAGGACAAAGATGTATTCAGTTTCTCAGGTCAAGTGCCCAGTCTATCTTGGTACCCAATGTGCTACTACCATAGGAGAAATTAACTTGGTACAATTCATTCACCTGAATGCATTGGTTATGTATACTTCCTTTGTCTCCCCATTAGTTTGTATATTTCATTAGGGGAGAGACTTTGTCTATTTGTTGTATCCCCAGGACATCCTACTAGGCAGTCAATAAATATTTGTTGAAATTTAAAAAATAAATAAATGAATGAATTCTCCCAGGGTTCTGGATAGACTTACTTGCTCTGTGCCCATTTTTGATTAGGTGGGCTCACTCCCTCTGTCTGGTAGGATACTCTTGCATATTTGCAAATGGGTATTTTCCTATGAGTATCTGATGTAGTTTTGTTGTGTGGATGGTCAATGAGTTATGTAGGTGGGTTCTGGAGGAAAGAAGCAAACACCCGATTTACTTTCATTCCTCTTGAAGTACATCACAAGGAGTCCAGCAGTATATACAAAAGCAATTACAGCTTCTGGGGCATTCTATGCTGAAATGTGCAGAATTTAATAAAACCAAAACAAGCAAACAAAAAAACTTCCTATTTTCCAATTTTGTGGTAGGTGTAAAGTACTTAGCATTTTGCTTGGCACATTGTAGGTCCTCACTGAAAGTTAGTTATTATCATTACAAACCATAGAGGCTCTTGTTGTTTGGAGGTTTATATCTTTCTCTTGACTAGAGGAGACACTTTGCAAGTGATATGTCACCCAATCTAGAAAGCTAGAGCTAAAAGGAATGAGCCAATCATCCCCATTTTATGGATGAGGACATTGAGGCCCCAGGAAGTTAAATGGCTTAGACAAAATTATACAGGTAAACCGGAAGGCCTAAGATGAATTCCCCTGGCCCTGAGCCTACTGTGATTTCCACCAGCCCAGGTCCGGAACTTACCAGACAGGTAGAGCCTATAGGTGTGTCTGTGCAAGGCCTCTGGCATTGCTCTTATCATCTACAGACCCCCAGAGGAGAGCAAGGTGTGTTAAACGTCTTAAAGGAAGAGAAAAACATCCATGAGACCCAGAGAGAACTCCATATCTGTTTGGGGCTCAATTTTAAAGCCTGAATAAAAGTACAGTCTTTTGGAATAACTTAATTTTGATCAGGTAAGGTAGGAACAATTCATTGATTTAGATGAATGAATTGCCAAAGGTCTCTTTTGTCTGTAAATTAAAATACAAGTCATCATGTGATGAAACCCAAAATAATGTTCCCCTGTTCCATTTTCTTTTTTCCTGAAAACATGGGTGACAGAGATCTTCACATCCAGCATTACTTTTGGGGAAAACTTAAATTAAGCTATTTCCCCTCACCTCTGTAGATCTGATCTAGAGAAATTGAAGGCTATGGAGATTATGTCCTGAAGTTGATCTTTCTTCCACTGCTCCCACTGTGGTTCATTCAGTTTAATGTGATTCTATTTGTTTTGGATACTCATTAGTCAATCTCTATTTATAAGCCAGTGTCTTTTCAGAATATTCTTTAACATCAAGGGAAATTAAAATGTTATATTGTCTTTGGTCTTTTTTTTTTTGTGGTACGTGGGCCTCTCACTGTTGTGGCCTCTCCTGTTGCGGAGCACAGGCTCCAGACGCGCAGGCTCAGCGGCCATGGCTCACGGGCCCAGCCGCTGCGCGGCATGTGAGATCTTCCCGGACCAGGGCATGAACCCGTGTCCCCTGCATCGGCAGGCAGACTCTCAACCACTGCGCCACCAGGGAAGCCGTCTTTGGTCTTTTACCTTAGGATTTAGAGTTCAATTTAGAGTTTTTCTTTTCAAGATATGTGATTGGGCCTAACCTGACTCCTCATGGGTATGGAGTAAACTGAGATGGAGCTAGCAGATGGAACTTGTCTCTAACATTTCAGGGGACAGCAACACCTCTGAAGAGTAGATGCCAAGTTCAGAGAACTTTAGACAGGGCATGGTTAGAAGATCACGGTAAGGTGGGCTCTTGAGTGTTTTTAATTTTTAATTTTTTTTCAAATTCTTTTTCAAATTCTTTTCCTATTTAGTTTGTTACATAATATTGAGCAGAGTTCCCTGTGCTATACAGTAGGTCCTTGTTGGTTATCTATTTTATACATAGTAGTGTGTACATGAGACTCACATAGATGGTTAGTTTAGAATAATTTGCCTTGACTGTTGAACTTTTTGTAAAAAGGAAAATAAATTTACTTTTGCTCACCAAACGTCCAAGTGGTTCAGTTTTGGGCTGTACAATAATTTGATCATGAAGTCACATATGACAAATGGATTTCCAGGTGGAATTTCTTGAAAACAATGGCTAAAAACCTCCAACTGTTAACTAATGCCAGGAAATGCTATAGTAATTGGCAAATACCTTGTCTGATGGCCTGTAATGATTTGTAGAGCAAATCAGTATGTCTTCTGTTGTTGTTGTTTTTTTTTTTTTGGTCTCACAAACTGTCAAAGATGTTAGGGAAACATGCTTTCTATTGTTTTCTTCATCTTTTAAAACTTTGGTTTAAATGTAAAAATAATGACTGTCACAAAAACCGGCAGAAGAACCCTAGGATTTTATTTTATATTTTAAGAGGAGATCCTAGATTTTCCAGACTCTATCAGATTCCAATGTCTGCATCTGTATTATGCTTGGGAGGTCTCATTATTGCAAAAATGACTGTTGGGTTTCCTTTGAAATTGGGTTCTATGAATCTTTCTAAACAATTCTTTTTTTGACATTGCAAATATTAAAAGGCCTCTATATTATCAGGAAAGGGAACGCCAATGTTTCTTTTAAGCTGTATCTCTTTTGTTGTTAGAAGCACCTGCAAATGGACTATTATTTTTTATAGTCTACCTTTCAATTTATTTCCTAACAGTTAATATAAAATATTTGTGAAATATTGCTGATGCTTTTCTAAGACAGATTGCTTATTAAGTAACTTCTCCTTTAACACACAACTTTTAGATCCTTAAAAAAACAAACAAAACCATGAACAATGTCTGAGAAAGATGGCATTAAGGATCAATACCAGTGATCATTAAAATAAGCCTAGTCTGCAGTAGTCACAAAATTTTCCAAATAGTGTATATTTGCAGTAGAAGGATAGAAGTGGCCTTAATTTTCATTCAGCAGATATTTACCAAGGGCTTGTCACTCAAAAGGGACTGGGAAGAATTGAAGAACATATGTCATTGAGAACATTGCTTCTGAGCACCTCAAAGTGGAGTCTGCAGAACATCTGCAATGAACCTTCATTCGAAATGCAGATCAGATGGCCCCGCCCAGATCTATTGAATCAGAACATCTAGGGTGAAGCCCAGAAACCTGCATTTAGTTATAGTCATATGCATTACAGTTTTAGAATGATTAAGCTAGGGGCTCACGTTTTCTACATGGGGAAGCAGACTTGTGGGCAAATAACGCAAATTCTTTAAAGACAGGCAAATGAACTGAGTTGTAAAAAATTTAGAAAAACTTTGAGGACAGAACAACTCAGGAGGAGAAGAAAGCATGGTTCTACATAAACCCTTCTTAGGGGATGTTGAAAGGTGAGCCTTCATCCTTTAAGCACGTTGTGTAAGCACGTTGTCAAGGTCAGTATTAAGCGGTGTCTGGGAAGTGGAGTACTGTAGCCCATGGAGGATAGTAGATTTCTAAAATCATTCCAGCCAGGGTACCTGCACTAACTCTGGTCCACAGTTCTCCTTTCTATCAGTGACACTGGCAGCCTGTTGCCTCCAGGCTAAAGCTTCAACGGACCAGAACCTCCCCTTTCCAAGCCAAAAACTATGGAAATGAGAGAATGGGAGAATTGCAAAGGGAAAAGCAGCTTATTGTGCATAATTTAGGTGTGGTGGGGGATAGCGTGGTGTGGGCAGAGAGAGATCTGGTTTCTTAAGCCAGTAGTAGCTGTGTGACTGTTGGTGCAATAATTCCTCAGGGCCTCGGCTTCATCCCTTGCGAGTGAAGTCCTCCATGACCCCTCTGCTGCATTTCAGCTCTGAGACTGATTTGATTTGTGAGCGTCAGTGTCTTATCTAATTGCATGGCTGTTTAGACAAGCACGGCTAGAATCTCACTGGCCTTAGGCCTCTCCTGTAATCTAGTCAGGAATTGAAATGTCAGCATCCACTTCCCCTCTGGATGGCACCGTGGTTAAGAGAACAAGCTTTAGAACCAAGATCATCCAGTGTCAGCTCCGCTCTGTCACTCAGAAGCTGTGAGACCTGGAACAATCAGGATAATACTGCCCATCTCATTTGTCCTGTTGAGAGTACTAAATACTATTTGTGAGATGCCAGTTCTGTGCCTGTTACATACTGTTAAAAAATGACTACAGAATACCATTTAGGTGATACAAACGAACTTTAACCCTTCCTGAAGCAGACAGGCTCTGTTTTAAGAACTGAAAAAGGGAGCAGAAGGAGGGAAACTTTTATAGGATGAACAAGAAAAAATAAGTAAGAGGGCTTCCCTGGTGGCGCAGTGGTTGAGAGTCCGCCTGCCGATGCAGGGAACATGGGTTCGTGCCCCGGTCCGGGAAGATCCCACATGCCGCAGAGCGGCTGGGCCCGTGAGCCGTGGCCGCTGAGCCTGCGCGTCTGGAGCCTGTGCTCCGCAACGGGAGAGGCCACAGCAGTGAGAGGCCCGCGTACCGCAAAAAAAAAAAAAAAAAAAAAAACAAAAAAACAAGTAAGAGTGGTGATCATTCTGTCATGTGTAGAAATATTGAATTACTATGCTGTATACCTGGAACTCACATAATGTTGTAGGTCAATTATACTTTAATTAAAGGAAAAAAAACCACGAAGAACAAGAAAGAGAAGAGTAGGAAATACCTGATTGGCTGGAGCCACAAAGTCACCTCTGTTTAGGGTGTGAAGGAAGAAGGAAATTAAAAAAAGAGCCCAGAGCTGGCTTGGTGTCTGGGGAATGGCTGACTGGATGTATTGGGTTTCTGGTCCAGCAGAGTATGTACAGGGACACTACAGATATCTACGTTTCGATTTGCTGACGTGGCTCCCCCAGCAGGAGCGGCTCCATCTTGGGCCTAGAAGGTTTTATAGTTCTTCTATATGAACTTCTATCTTAATCAGAGGAGTGCCATGTTCAACGAGGAAAGGCCACCATTTATGTCAATCACAATTTTAAAAAACATACTTTGTAATCCATTGCAGGGAATACTTCAAATATTTGACATCTGGAGTAGATAACAAGGGCTTAATTTCCAAAATATATAAACAGCTCATACAGCTCAATATATATAAAAAAAAAACCCAATCAAAAAATGGGCAGAAGATCTAAACAGACATTTCTCCAAAGAAGACATACAGACGGCCAGAAAGCAAATGAAAAGATGCTCAACATCACTAATCACTAGAGAAATGCAAATCAGAACTACAATGAGGTACCACTTCACACAAGTCAGAATGGCCATCATCAAAAAGTCTACAAATAACAAATGCTGGAGGAGGTGTGGAGAAAAGGTAACCGTCCTACACTGTAGATGGGAATGTAAATTGGTACAGCCACTATGGAGAATGATATGGAGCTTCCTTTAAAAACTAAAAATAGAGCTACCATATGATCCAGCAATCCCACTCCTGGTGTATATCCAGAAAAGATGAAAATTCTAATTCAAAAAGATACATGCACCCCAGTGTTCATAGCAGCACTACTTACAATAGCCAAGACATGGAAACCTAAATGTCCATCAACAGAGGAATGGATAAAGAAGATGCGGTACACATATACAATGAAATATTATTTAGCCTTAAAAAAGAATGAAATAATGCCATTTGCAGCAACATGGGTGGACCTAGAGATGATCATACTAAGTAAGTCAGACAAAGACAAATATCATATGATATCACTTATATGTGGAATAATGATACAAGTGAACTTATTTACAAAACAGAAACAGACTCACAGACATAGAAAACAAACTTATGGTTACCAAAGGGGAAAGAATACATTAGGAGTTTGGGATTAACAGATATTAATACATACTACTATATATAATAGATGAACAACAAGGACCTTCTGTATATAGCTCAGGGAACTATATTCAATATCTTGTAATAACCTATAATGGAAAAGAATATGAAAGAGAAATATATATATATATATATATATATATATATATATATATATATATATAAAACTGAATCACTTTGCTGTACATGAGAAACCAACCCAACATTGTAAATCAACTATACTTCAGTAAAAAAATTTTAAAACCCCAATAATTAACAATTTGAAAAAGAAGAGCAAATTGCAATTTTAAAGATATTCAAATTCAGTAAACTATTTCATGTCTCACTAAAACGTGTACTTGCCAAACAAAACTATTACACATCCAGTTCACAGTTTTCTTGTTTTTAAATTGGAAATATAAAACCCCCAAGCTGTTATACAGAAGTGACAGAATTCAAGATGTAATTCAACATCTTTGTTTCTTTGTTTTTATAATCACTCAGCAACTATTGTTTATTTGAATTTATTGTTTAAATGCAGGAAGCGGTGGTACCACCAGGGCTGAGGGCAAAACCTGCACCAAAATTAACTGCTCCAGCAAATTTGAAGGTTGCAAACTTACTCTAGAACAAACTCCTGTGTTTGAGTCTATTATGTGGGTTGTGCATGGAGGTGAGGCCCATTGTATAACTGGGAATTCTTCAAATTAACTTCTGTATAGAATACAATGTTAGAGGATAAGTAAGTTAAAAACTGAGATACTATGAAGCTTACATATATATTATTAAAACCCGATAGTAACACAATAGTTCTCTAGAACTTAGATGAATAAGAGATTTTTTTTGGGGAAAGACACTGACATTGTTTACAATTGTAGACACATGTTGATGATAAAAAGCAGATCAACTTTCAGTCAGCTTTATTATTGTCTTTAAATTCTCTACAGACAACACACCCTGCTACTGTCTGAGCCTGGTCTGTGCTTGACATATCATTGATCCAGTTGAATCTTTCTTTCACCTATGAGTTTCCAGAATGCTCTGAATTCCTAGCACCCAGCACTGCCCTTTCCGAATAGTAGGTACAAAATAATTATTTGTGGGCTTAAGAATGCCGGTGACACTACATTTCCCTATGCTCATTATTTTTAAAATGCCCAAGAGCAAGTATTATTACCTACCTTTTATAATCAAGCTTTGAGAAATTATATAACCCGTTCAAATTCACACAGCTTGTTAGGGGCAGAGCTGGGATATCCAAACCCAGGGCTCTGTGTCTCCTGTGCATTCAGCACGAGGCCCATGTACACAGCTTCTCATCTGTGCCATAATTTGTTGACCCCTGACTACTGACTTTAAAATTTATAATGCATAATTAAAGAAGTAACCTTTGTGGATACTATTTAAGCTTCTTTTCAATCCGAAATGCAGGTTGCAAAAATATTTGGCACTCATGGCTGTCACATTCATTAGGAGCCTTAAACCCATCTGCAGCTCTATTGATATTCATCAGCCCTGCTAAATCATTTACACCATCAGGAAATTAGCCTAGAATGACACTCCTTTTCAGAGAAGGGAACCAGGAAGATCCAGAGAGGCAATAAGCTGAACCCTGATGGGAGGTGAATAATAGCAGGTAATAGCTCCAGGCCCCACTGCCAGGGGGACCCAGGAGCCACTGTCATCCATAGGTTGGAGAAATAAAATCCCAGCTGCGGTGGGATTTTCATTCATATGGCAACACAATCCAACGCCTGGCAAGTCACGGAGACTGCCCAGCCAACCATCTGTTTCAAAGCCTCCTGCATTTTCCCATTCATGTAGCCATTTAATCTGCCCTTGGCAGGATTGAAAATAAAATTCGAGGGACTCGCTGAGAAATGCATGGCTCAGAAAAGCCCTGAGGTGAACTCAGGCCTAGCACACCAGGACCACTGCAGGAAGCAGCACAGAGGCCCTCTTGGCCCACAGCTTTTTCTAATCAGAAAGTATCCCACAATCTGTCACTAGGGGGAGCCCTCCACAAGACACAGCTAGCCTGCAACCACAACGAGGAGATTGGCTCTGGGAACTTAACTGAACTTCTGTAATTCAGTAATTTGTTTTTCTTTCTTTCCTGTTGTGGTGATTGGGCAGGGGAAGGGAGGTTTGAACCTTTTCTTGCTTTGGCTAGAAGTGGCACCAAGAAGAGGAAATCAACTTGAAGGGCTGAGTTGTCTTACCGCATCTTTTAATTGAGGATTCAAGAGTTGAGGGAACACCAGATTGGAAATTTAGAGTGTGACATTTATTTTACAATTCCCATTCATCAACCAAACATTTTTTTTCCTTCTAAAAACATTCAAAAAAATTAAAATATGTATAGAAATGCTCAGTTACCCTTAGATTTCCTGTAGCAGATTTCAAACCGTCATGCCTCCTGCATAATTATAAATCAAAAGTTTAAACTTCTAAAAAAATTCCCTGAAGTCATTGGCTCTAGATCCTGAGGAGCATCCCTATGACCTAGGATCTTTAAAAAAATATATAGAAACGGTTCAATGAATTTGAGTTGAGGTCTGAGAAGCTATATTAGAAAAATACACAAACTAGGTGATTCTAATGATGAGCCAGTTTTCAGAACAACTGTTTGGGAACAGCCCAATAACATGATTTTATCTGCCTAAACCATCAGGGGCTCTGAATTCCAGTTTGCTGATGACAAATAAATGAGGCACTTGGTTCTCCTAGTGAGGTTTTTTATTCCTGAACCTCTATTTCCCAGACTCGCCTGATTCACAGATTATCTAGGCATCGGTCTCAAACTTGACTGCACATTGCCATCACCTGGAGCTCTTTAAAAAGCCCCTCTGCCTGGGGGCCACACCCGATGGCTCTGATTTTATTGGTTTGGGCTGGACCCTGGGCATTGGGATACTTTAAAGTTCCCATGAATCTAATGCACAGCGCAGCCTGAGAACCACTGACGGAGCGAGCCTGTTACCTCACAGATGCCCAGGCCCCAAGCTCGACCCACTGAATCAATACCTTTAGGGCAGAATCTAGGGTGTCTGAATTGTTAACGAGGGAGCCTTATGCCTGGCAAGGCTGTGAACAGAAGGAACCTCACATTTCTTTTCCCAGTAGACTGTGACCCTTCCCTGTGCAGTCATTTTACCAGAGCTGCAGCTGAGGCTGAGATGTGCAGAGTGGCAGTGAGGTCTGGGGCCAACCCCAAGGCTCCCTCCCTTCCTCTGCCACCCATACACACACATGTGGATGCTTCTATAAATCACTTCCAATACGCGGTTCCTATTCAGGAAGTGTTCTGACTGTTTACCCCTGTAATGATGGAGTGGAGGAAAGGTCTAATTTTGGAATGACTGTGGCTTAGGCAGCGCCGTGTTCCCTGCAAGTCTGAATTTCCTCAGCACAGTGGCTCCCCCACCCCGCCTGCTCACCACAATTACATAGGCTGTTTGAGGCACGCTCTCCATCACAGCAAATTACTGGTGTGATCCGCTCGAGAACAAGGCTGGACAGCCTTGCTGATGGCAGTCTTTGCAGAACCTTCTTGATAGCCAAGACAAAGGCAAGGTGGGAGGAAGAGCTTGCAGGTCAAGGCTACTGAATCAATTAACAAGATCTCTGCCTGACTTACGGCCTGAGTGAGACACAGGGGTTGTGAAAGCTGCTAGTACACAGACAGCATTATACCAGGGTGTGCGTTCTCGTCCCCTGGGTTTTACTGGCAAAGTACAATCAGGAAAGGGAATTAGGATTTGTGAAACCCTTTACTAGCGGTCACACTCTGCTAGGCCCTAATTGCAGGAAATTCACTCAACAGCCTGGTGAGGCATCATCATTCTCATTCTCCAGGTGAGGAAACCGAAGCTCAGTTGATCTAGAATCACACAGGACGGCAGAGGCAGAGCAAGATTTAAGCCCAGGATGCTCTGTCTTCAAAGCCCTTGCACTTCCCAGTACCTTAGGCCAGTTGAAATCCCACACACCCTGGAATCCAACTCCTCACAGGTCAGCTCCCGAAGAGCCGGGAGGCAGGGCACAGAGGTCAGTGCTGACATATCGGCAGTGAGAACCTGTGAATGGGCTGCAGGGTTACCTTCCCAGAAGGACAGGACAGGAAGTGGAACTCCATCCCCTTTCATGAACACAGGGTGTGTCTTACCCCACATCTACACTGCCGGTGGCTGTTTATCTCAAGCCTAAGGTGCAAGGCTTGGCTCAGTCAGTAGGACTGTGAGACCCTGTGCAAAACTGTATTACAGACAGCTTTCAGCCCACTGAGCGATTGCCATCGAGACCATTCCATAGACATCATAATGTCGATGAATTGCATTCCTCATGTTAATAAACAACCCACATTCCTTTGCAAACATTGCCTCTGTGAGAGACACACCCTGAATTTGAACTGGGAGTGCAGGGCAAACTCACTTTTTACGTAGGCGCTATAAAAGTAAGGCTTTCTCGTCCCACAAGGCAAACTCATCCAGGGAATCTCAAAGGGGAGGGCTGAGGAAGGAGGGCTGCACCTGGTAAAAGGCTCCTGCAGGTAGGGCTGGGGGTGTGGAGTGGAGGCCCAAGTGCGGGAAGGGTCCAGAGGTGGTGGCATGGCAGGGGTGGTGGAGACTCCAGACACACGGCCCTCATGGGATGAAAAGGGCTGGGGAAAGCGGAGACCTGACGTCTGGGCTCTACCAGTAACAAGAAGGAGGCCATCGCTGTGGGTTTGGGGTTCTCACCTGTAACCTTCAGAATTATGTGGCTTCCTATGGGAAGAGAAAGGGAGAGGTGGCTGAGACAGATGAGGGCCCCTCTAGCAGTGGTTTGTTCTGGCTAAGAGTAGAGGGTCAGACATTTCCAGAAAGGAAAGGAGGGGCCACATACTGCTCCTGACCTTGTGAACTGGGGGTTGGGAGTGCTTGTTAGGAGAAGCAGCTGCCACTTTTATGGCTCATTCCCAAGTGAGTGCTATTCACCTAGGAATTTGGAAGGACTGACTGTACTGAATATTAAGGGTTGTTCCTAGATCCTGAATAAACTGATGGGATCAAGGAGCCTGATGTCAAAAAAAATTCTGCAACCATTCCTAGGACCCTAAACCAAATTCTGAAATTAGCCAACCAGTCAATGATGGGGTGCCTAACGGGGACGGGGCAGTCCTTGTCAGGTAGTGATGAATTCAGAGAGTCACTTTATATCAGAGAAGGATGAGTCATGAGCTCAGCCTTCCAAGAATGTCTGTGAAGAGTGAGCCTGGAGAGGGAGAATGCAATTATCTAATGCAAGGGCAGCCTCAATGAAGGATGACAAGAGGATGGGCAATAAAAGAAAGATACCCGGCCCCAAATGTAAAAACAATAGTGATTGTTCTCTAGAGAGTCGAGAGGAAGCTTCCTTCTAGGGGAGTTGAAGTAAATAACCCCTGGGCCTCTCTCTCCCCCTCTCTCTGGTCTGAGACCCCCAGGGACTCACCACAAAGGAAGCCGCAATGAATTTTAAATACAATATCAGATTTGCAGGAAGGATAGACAACGGGGCTCGAAGTCATGGGATTAAGAGGCCAAAGATTTTGGCTTTGACAAGTCAGGTAAAATATTTATCCTGAAGGAGGGAGTAGCACCAGATGTCTTTCTGCTCGAGGGTACTCCAGGTAAGGCTGGTGACAGCTTCTTGTTGCATGAGGTGTCCTTGAGGGAGGACAGAAAATGAAAGGGAGCTGTGCTAATCTTCCTGGTACCCTCTCAGCTCTGATACTCAGAAAACAGGCTCATTGCAGAAGCGGATCAGAATCCGTGAAGGAACGTGAGTCACGGGAGTCTAGGGTTGTATCCAGGCCTCAGCTGCTCACAGACAGGCTAATGTGATTCCCTGCTGCCTCTTACAGGCCGGGGACTCATACCTTCTCCCCTGGGGCTGCGAGGACCCACGATGCACCCGAGGAGCCAGTTCCCTCATCTGATGCGGGCTCAGAGGGTGGACCACGTTTCCCGTACATTCTGGGCCAGGAAGCCAAGGGGTCCTGCAAACTCAGTGGGAAGTACTTCAGCATATTCAAGGGCTAGCCCCCCTCCCCCCACCCACAGAGTAAGGCAGGGCAGAAAGTCTTCGGTGGACACCGGGTAGGCTGCGGAAGGACCGTGGCTATTTTGATGAGGGGTGGATTTGGTGGATCCCCCTCACTGAGGCAGGAATGAGTTCTTTTGCTGGTGAGTGGGTCTGGCTGGCTGCCCAGTATCCCTTCTCAACGGTTTTCTTTCCCTGCTGAGGCGCAGGACAGGCCGTAGGTAAACACATATCCAGGAATGTGCCGTGTTCTGGGAAAGTGTCCCTCAGGCCAAGTGTCGGCTGCAACATTCCCTGCAGATTTGAAGACTGAGACCTGGTTCCTACAATGTCAGAGGGGACCAGTTGAGGGTGTGCTCTCAGCTGGCATCAAAAGCTCCTGGCACCGCCATCCACAGATTATTTTAAGTCTGAGACAGAGATTTGAAAAAGAGGTTTCTTTATTTGATAAAGATGTTGATGATGATGATAATTGTCCTTGAAAACAATCTTCCAAAGGGTCATAGGTTTATTTTTTCTGTGGTTTGGGATCAAACAGAGAGAAAAGACATCTGACCAATAGCTGCCCCCTCACGGAGTCAGCCTCACCCACGCTGTCTGTGAACGTAGGCCCCAGAGGACCTGTGGGGCGGGTGACTCCTGCTTCCGAGGGCCTGTTCTCTTGACTCGTGTTTTTCTTTCCCACAGTCCTGAATCTGTCCTCCAGAGTTATCAGTGAGGGAAAAGGATTGGGAATAAAACTAAAACTGACCATAGGACTATGTCTGGCGCTTGCTTTCTCTGAGACTGGAACTGAATTTTAGACTGTGAGGTCCGCAGACCCCACCATCGTGCAGAAGAGAAAGTGAGAACTGGGGAAGTGAAATGCCTCACCCAACAGCACCGCAGGAATCTGCAGAGTCTGGGGTCCCAACACGTGACTCGCAGCTCGGTGTCCAGTGTCATAGTTCTCTTTATTTGACTCTATTGGACAGAAACAGGAGGAGGAGGGATTTAAGGTAATCACTGACTGTCATTTTTTTCAGACCTAGAATCCCAACATTCTAAAGGGGGGCACTGACACTCTTTCCAGGTGAAAATCAACCAATACATACATGTGAAGGTGGACATTTTGGCTTTAGGTGTTTCCTACCCCAATCCCATTCATGAGCCAGATTAGAATCCTTGAACATCTCTACCCAAGCATCGTAAGCATTGTAAGAGAGCCTCTCATAAGACTCATTTCCCTGTCTCATAGCCATATTGGGGCTGGGGAAGACCTAGAGAGAAGAGAGGATGGTCAGGCAGCTGGGAGGGGACACAGAGTGACTGGCCTCTCCTGAAGCCCCTCTCCATCCCCTCACAGAGTGACTTGTCCAATCAGCCATGTCTCAGGCTGCACCCAGCAACCACAAGCCTGGGGAAAGGAGAGGAGGGGTCTCCTGAGACAGGCTGTCCTCAGACCGGGAGCTGGTTTTATCCTGTAATCCTCACTGCATTTGGAGAGGTCAGTGGTGGTGCTCTACAAACCATCATCCACACTTGGCCTCTGGAAGGACTATGAACCACAGTCTTAGGGGGAATGAACTTGGACTTTGATTAAATTTCTCCTGGGGAGGCATTGGGCAATGGGCACGTGAGTTCAGATTCTGATGCTGGGGACTCCTACTTTTCCATTTGAGTAAAAGCCACACTTCAGAGAAGACACAGAGGGTAGTGGTGTCTACACCCCTGAGCCTTCTTGTTCAGTCCACACCAGACCCCTCTGCTTACCTGTCATTTAGATGCCACCCATCCCCTGATTTTCCTCTCTCTGTCCTTTACACAAGGGCCAATTTTATCTTAACCCCATCCAAAGACTTCGGAGTGGGTCTCCGTTGCTCATCAATTCAAACAAACTCTCGTCTCCGAATTGCAGGATCTCCATCCCATAGGCCCACCGCTCCCTTCACAGGTCTGCTCTCCTGCCAAGACATATTTCTTGGAGTTTCCCAAACTTAACGCTTTCTCTCCTGAGCTTTCTCACCTCCCTGCTTTTTTATTTTCAGATTAGCTCCCTCACCTAGAATGCCACCCTGCTCTCCCCACGAATCTCCACCTGCCAAAATCCAGCCATCAAAGCTCACCCCAAATGTCACTCAGAATCCACCACTTTCATTCTCCAGATGCTGGTATGAGGAGGATGTTGGTGTGTAACATTTATTATAACTTATGAGGTCATGTGTTATGTGTATGGGTTTTTCTGTTGAACCCTCAAACCCACCCTACAAGGCAGGTGGTGTCACTATCCCCGTTTTACAAAGAAAAAGAAAAATGCTAAGATGCAAGGAAGTGACGTGATTCTCTACTCCACCTCGTATTGTAGTAATTCGTATCCATTTTGCATCTTTCCTCGTAGGTCTTGGAGCAGGAGGAGGGTACTAATCAGCTTCTTCTTCTCCACCTTGCCTAGTGAACTGCCTGATGCATGGGACCAACTCAGTACAGTGGGTGTCATTTCAGATGGGTGCAGGAATTCAGCTGTTCTGTTTTTTTTTTTTTTTTGCAATTGGCTATTCTTCTCATCTGGTGGCTAGTGTTTATATTTTTTAGCTCAGGTGTGAGGTGAACAGAGGTGGCCCATCAGCTCTTGCAGATGTAAGCGTCATGTAGGTTCCTGAGGGAGACAGGAGAGAAGGGGAGGGAATCTGTTCTCCTTATGGGGTGGAGCTTCCCTCCATGTGTCTCTCTGTGACCCAGAACAGCACATAACTGAGTGGCTCCAGTTCCTCCAGCCTAGGTAGGACCGGCCACCATTCTGATGGGGGTGAGCTCTCAGAGTTTGGTTAGGAGGAAAGGAAGCCAAAGGTTGGAGTTCATAACTTTGGGCATCACAGCATAAATACTAGAGACTTGGGGCTGATAAAAGGACCATGGGGCAGAAGAGAACGGATTAACTTTACCAGTGAGGTGAAAGGCCAAGCTCTCTGTGCCCCGCTGCATACATCAGTTGTGGAGAGGATGAGGAGCCATGGCTTCCCAGTGGAGCCCAGACCTCCTGTCCCCCATGGCAGTGGAATCAGCATTCCCAGGATCACACAGAGACCTAGACTCAAGCTTGGCATTGCCACTTGTAAGCCAGGTGACCTCTGGCAAGGAACTTACTGGTTCTGAGCCCCAGGTTCCGCATCTGTGAACGTCATCCTGCATTACAGGGCTGAGGTCAGGGCTGGACGCGACTATGTACATAGACCATGAGCACAGGCGCGCGGCCCCCACTGATAGGTTAACCCTGGCAGCTCAGCAAAGGGAGAAAATGGAGCTGCATCTCAAGCCCCAGGATCCCCAGTGAGCCCACAAGGGACCCTGCCCTACTTGCATGGGGTGCTTCTCTGCTCTGAAGGCCTGAAGCCCCAAGGTCCCGGACCCAGCTGGTCCCCTACCACCTAGCACTCCCCAGGAAGCTCTCCCTCTGCAAAAGGAAAGGGGAACTGGGAGGTGCATTATATTCCCACTGGATAGCCCCTTACATGGCTTTAAGGGGCAGGATATCACTCTTTTCCTGACACCCTATAATAAGAAATTATACACTTTGATAGTTCTTTGATTTGATGTGTCCTTAGTACACATGAGCTAGAATTTTGGAGAACATGGCTATAATATAGGGCTTGTGGATAATTACAACTCAGATGCCAGACAGAATTCACTACCAGTCTATCCTCTTGGGTCTTCCACTTTTGCACCTTCATTCTTTCATGAAGCCTTTTTAAGGATGTTCTATTTCCTTTCTTATCTCCCTTCCCATCTCCTGAATTTAGGCAAAGAATAAATTCACTTTAAAAATTGCCCTAAGAAGCTCTACTTTGATTGGTGTCTTTGAGCTCACCTAAAACCAAACCCTCACTCTACAGGTGAGAAAAATGGAGGTAGAAAGAGATTAAGTAACATGCCCAGATAATTACAGAGGGCAGGTGGCAGATCCAGATGAGAGAACAGGCTCGGGTGTTCCCAGGGTACGATCTGTCTTCACACTGTGGTTCCAGTGATCCTGCATTCGTGTCCATTTATGGTTTCTCCCATATTCGTATATGTCCTGTACTATTTTCTATCCAACGCTTTTTTTCTTTAAGTTGACTAGCATTTTTATTTAAATAAATCTATCTTAAAGGGGAAATTTTAGATCATCACCTAATGAAAAAGCAGTAACACTTACCACTGATAGAAAGTTAACTAAAGACAATGCAAAATAGAATTATATGGAATTCTAACTAGGTATTGCTGCCTAGGCAAAGAAAACCAGCTGGAACCTGTTCTCTTTGATTATAAACGACAACTGGCAAACTTCAGAGATATTCAAGACCTAGTAGGACTAAATGAAAATGGATTCTGGACCTGATTCCAATGTTACCTAATGCCATCTTTACATCGAGAAAAATTTTTCTGAAATAAAATCAGTAGGATATTCTTATGCTTTGAGACCGTTGCAGTCCCCAGTGCTGCCACACCAGGTCCCTGTGACTCCTTTGAGGTCAGCCGACAACCCCGCTCTCCTGCACAGCAAAACCTTTCAAGGAAATTACACTAAAAGAGCTTTAGGCACATTCTGTTTGGTTACCAGATGCCAAATGAATGCCCGACTGTCCTTCATTTTCACAGTAGACTACATGTTGAACTTAAGCATTAATTTTGGTAAATTTTCTTGTTCATCCCAGAAACAATGTCAAGATAAGTAAATTTTAGATATTAGTGAATCCGGGAAGTTGATCTGAGCAGTAGAAAAATGCTGATTTAAATTGCCAATATACAGATACTTTTAGTTCTTAGAAGCCAATGCCAACTGTGCCTGCCGGAAGTTAAACTCTCAGTAGGTTGTTATGATTGATGCAGGCATTAGTCATTAAAAAAGAAAAAATCCTGAACTAAATCATTTGCATCCAAAGGATGACATCAGTCGCACCTTGAGCTTGTTGTTTCAGAAATAGACCACTAGATGGGGCACTTGCAATTCAAAAATAAAAAAATCTCAGCCCTGGAGGTACAAGCATTTTACCAAAGGATCTATTGTACTTCTAAACTGTTCCTGTGCACAAGCGAGGAGGCACCGCTTGCCCTGGAGATGGTATTCTTTTCTTTTCTCCCAGACTTTGATATGCCTCTCCCTCTTTTCCTCAGGACAGGTCACTTCTCCCCACGGGCAGTTTCTCTGTATGAGTTCACCTTTTCAAACTTCTAGCGTGTCAGTATTCTATTCCTAGCCCTGTGATTGAATAGAAAAATATGTTCCTCAAGATGTGGTTTCTTTCTTCCCCCTACCTTGACACTACTCACTCCTGAGCATTAAGGCAATGCTTCCTGAAATCCCATTCCTACTTGCTAATCTGATGGCGGAGCAAAAGCACCTTGATTTGGAGGACGTTCATTCTTCTCCAGAAATGACACCCCACCTTTATTCTCCCCCCATGATGATAGCAATAAATCTTCTTTAAAGTTTTTCTTTTTAAAGAAAGTCCACATCAATGGAGTAGTTGTTCTTGTACCAACTCTTTAATGGCCATAATGAGGTTTATGAGCCCAGTTCTCAGAGTGAGGACAGGAAATAGGAGTGACACATCGGAGCAATACGGTCTGAAACAATAGAATACATTGAGACCATTGCAGCAAATCGGTGAGCTTATTTGCAAGTTCTAATCCAGGGCGATACTTTCCCCAGATGGTTAATGGTGTGGTGTGGTGTGGTGTGGTGTGGTGTGGTGTGGTGTGTGTGTGTGTGTGTGTGTGTGTGTGTGTGTGTGTGTGTGAGAGAGAGAGAGAGAGAGAGAGAGAGAGAGAGAAAGGTTGGGGGGAAGACAGCAGAACTGAAACATTGACTTATTCTCTGCACAAATAGGCATGTCAACAAAATCAAGCACAAAAGAGCCTCTTTGTGTCTGGGGTTTCCTGGCTGCAGCCCCAGAACCTAAGAACCCAGATCTATTCCCAGGTGGCCTCTCCTAATTTGCTAAATAACCTTGGGCAAGTCACTTAACCTTCCCAAACCTCAGCTTCTTCAGCTATAAAAGGAGGGTGCCAAGAGCTGTCTTTTCCCTGCTTCTGGGGGAAGTTGTGAGGATTAATGATGAGAGAAAGGCAGTCAAGGGCCTGGAGTTTCTTTAAGAAAGGTGTTGCTTACCCTTGGATTGGAGTCACAAAAATAAAAGGAATAAATACACAGCAACAATCCAGGTCAAGGCCATCAGGAGGACCCTGTGTCCTGCGGGTTTCCACATTTTCCTTTCCTCAAAGGGGGTTCGCAGGAACCAAACCAAACGAAAATACCTAATAATGCCTTTGTTTGGCAAAATTCTCACTGGATTTTTATCTGATTGGTCTGTGTCTGTAGATGAAATGATTTTAAACATACTGAAAGAACTGAAAGGAAAAATCGGTTCATCCCAAGCACACCGGCACTCCTGCCCAACCCTTCATCAGAGTGAAACGCATTTCACCGCAGAGAGGAGTGAACTCCTCTGACAATTAGCCTTCTAGCTCAGTGGCAGTAATTATCACCATTAGCGGCTTTTCTTTCCCTCTTATGATGAAATATATATTCATGCCGCGGTGGCCCCAACCTGAGGACGGCTTGGGCAGAACCCAAAATGCAAGGAACAGATCAATTTTAACCTATTTTAAAACATTTGATCTAATTCGATATTTCTAGTTTTCAACGGCTTACAGCAAATAGATGAAAATAAATGTCTTGTCACATGTGGTGCTGTGAACTATGCCTTTTGGTTTTCAAAGACTTCTGAAAACAGGAGGAGAATCCTCTATTAGCTGTGTCTTATGCCTCAGGATCTTCCAGCTGTCATTGTTCAAAGGTCTAGTTTTTGGAGCCTTGAGGAATGACCAAGTGGATTATCTGCTCTAAAATGCTGTAAGTGATCTGCTTCTCTGAGTCTTTCGGCTGGAATAATGGAAAGGGATGGGACAGAAGGGCAAGGAGCAGGTCCTCTCAAGAATATGTGGGTCGTATATGCATTTCTGTGTATATTTTCAGGGTTAAAGATCTAATTCTGTATTTGAAGAGGGAGGAAGCACAATAAATAACCACGGATTGTGCTGCTGTTAGCTTTCTTTTCTGAGGTCTAATTATTGAAGTGGCCCACTGTCTTCATTAAAGCCTTTCCTCCCTAAATAATTAATTTGCATTTATGCAAGTGTATTTGCCTTTTTCAAACCTTAACACATAACACTGAGGACCCAGGCTGAGCAAACCCACTTTCAAGCGTATAAATAATTGCCTTGGAATAATGAACAAGTGTCCTTGGTAAAGGAGGGCTAAACTTAATATACCATATTAATTCAAAGCAGATACCAGCCATTTGGTGTTAAAAATGTTATAAACACATAAACATTTATAAATGTACATGGGCAATAAGTTTAGTTAGCTGGAATATGTTAACTAGTTCAAAGGAATAGTTTCAATGTAAATATTTAACCAGTTTGTTTCAATCTATTTCACAAGCATTTATACAACCGGACATTTTTTAAAAAAACAAAGGGCCTGGAATCTAGAAGAACGGGGATTGAGAGTATAAATAGATGATCAGGGGTCCTTGCAACATTTGAAGCCAAAACTCAACACACGTGGTCTGTCGATGGTGGCTGGGTAGCATCTTCTCCAAATGTCGATAATTTGGGTGTGAAACATACATGAGGACAATCCCACCCACTGGGCTGCTGGATTCTTGGTGGGCAGGGCTTTTGTAAAGGAATATGCTAAGAGACATCTTTGTTTTCCTAACGCTTGTCTTTCTCTGCCTCCATTCTCCTTGGGGAACATGTGTTTACCCTCCTTACTATACAGGTGAAGAGATGGAGGCCTAGCCAGTTCCCAGCCAAGGCATCCTTCCCATTCCCGTGACAATTCCAGATCTGGATATCGCCTTATTTCCTTTCAACCCAGTCAAGGGAGCTTGGGAAGCAGTGGGACAGGGCAAGAGGACACTCTGACCAAGGGGGTTATGGAGTGCCCCTCCATCCCTGGGGTCCCCAAACCCTCGGCCAGGGATTCTAAAACTGACTACTTCACACCGACTCTCTCTGGTTAGGACTTTGATTCCACATCATCTGATACAGTTCTTAAGCCTCACCAGTTTTCTGACATCTTGGGCTGTATCCACTGCAAGCGTTCTAGGCCATCCATTCAAGGAAAAGCCGTTTCCAACTGCAGCTGGAGAAGTTTATCAAGCCCAGCCCCCTCCCAACCAGTTACCAAACATCTTGTGTTTGGACCAAGCTGCACTGGTGTTTGGGATTTCCACTCCTGGGTGGAAGAAACTCTTTCTTTCTGCATGTGCAAAGTCAGCTGATGCCTCTGTGCATCTCAACAGTTTTGTGTGTGTGTGTGGTGGTGGATTTGGTTTGTTCTTCTTTTGTTTTGTTATTCATGTATTATTTTCATTTGGGGATGTTATCTTTATAAACTGAAATCCCAGACAAGTGTGTACCAGGCAGAATCATCAGACTTGTGCTTTGAAAAAGCCCACATGGGCTTTTTTTTTTTCCTACAGAACTTTCTTTCTGCCACTGGATTGAATCCTTAAAGATAGGGATGGGAGCGTCAGGGTGAAGAGTGACATGGATGAAACTTCCTGCATGGGGTGTATTTCCCCATGCTCAAAGATTTTTCAACAGGTCACCTTTCATGCAACCCCTGCCTTAAAATTCTTGGTGAACTCACCACTGTCTTAAATGGATTTTAGCTGGTCTGTGTCAAGAGCAGGGCAAGGAGAGAGGCTCAATAAATTTCCTGTGGATGAGCTGTATCCTGAAGTGGTATTCCCAGCAAAAGAAAGGGACAAATGAAGAGGGCCAGGAATCATCAGCATTGATCAGTAGTATCAATAGTGTGTCTACCTGGTGCTGGACAGCTCAGGAACAGGGCTGAAGATCACAATGCAAAGGAAGAGGGTAGTTTGGAAACTTTATAAATGGTTGTGCTAAAAAGAGGAAGCTCGTGAGTCTGGAAATAAGGTATCAAAAGGGAAATGGGACAGGTGGACTCTCCCAGACCCATAATGTCAAGGTATTTTTGGAATAACTGGACTGATGAAGGAAGGAATGAGTTGGTGAGTGTGGAATAATGTATTAGCTAGTGGTTTGCCTACTGTAAGATACAGCTTTTTTGTTGTTGTTTATTTACTTGCTTTCTTCCCCCCACCAGATTGCATGTTTGAAATTTCCTTTTTTGATCTTTAAATAGTCCTGGGGGAAAGAGTTATAAGGCTGACAAGATGTTTGCAAACTTTTGTATATTTCATTAAAAATAGGTATTACAGAGGAGGTTGTAGATCAAATCAATCTTTGTAGTATAAAAAGATGCCATGATTATAGTGAGGTCATTCACCTTAGTTTTTCTACCAGTAAATTGTAGACACTATGTTTCACCAACTAGCTGAGTTGGTATTTGAAGGAACTTTAAGCATTTCTAGAACTCTGTTATATTATAATAAGATTTATAGCTCTGTTCATTTTCTGCACTGATAGAAAGTTACTGCTCTATATCATCATTATTCTGAAATCTAGAGGTCTTTGCAATAATTCAAGAGTTTGACAATGAAGGATTTAGCCAAAGAATCTGGCATATTGCTCTGTTCCTATTCTGGGTTAGGTTTTGAATTAATCCAATTGAAATTGTAAGAAAATGTGCCTATATTTTTCTGATATCAAGTGTGATTATTAAATTTTTATACTTCTGCTATATTTCTTAACCCTTTATGAACATTTTAAAACATGCTCTTTCTATGGTTTCTCCTCAATAGGTTTTTGTGACTATTATTAAAGTACTATTGGTCTCATTGACTAACTGCCATTCAATATTTACCAATATGTAGAGAGACACGAAAGGCCAGATTTGTTCCCATGACAGACATGGTTGCTGTGATAAACATTTGTAGCACATTGTTTTTTCAAGTTGAAAGCTATTTCAGTTCCACTAGAAGGAATATCTGAGTCTCAGATATTTCTTTAAATCTTAGTGTGGCTTTCCCATAACATCCCTAAATAAGATGAAAAAATTCTTTGGAAATCCACAGACTACCAGTCAATTAATAGCTTCATGCCTGTAACTTAGAAATACAATCTGATGGGCATGCTGTCATATTATCAGGGGGAAAAGAAGTAGTATTTATTGAATAACTCTCATGAGCTGGGTACTATGTTAAATGCTTCTCTGAATTGTCAAATAAAGTATTTACAAGTTCATGGCAAATAAAATAATTACAAGTCCATGGCACAGTGTAATGAGTTGAACTGTGTCCCCCGCAAAATATATGTTCAAGTCCTAACTCACTAGCACCTGTGAATATGACATTATTTGGAAATAGAGTCTTTACAGATGTAATCAAGTTAAAATGAGGTACACTAGATTAGAGTAGGCCCTAAATCCTGTGACCAGTGTCCTTATAAGAAAAAGGAGAGGCAGACTAGATACAGACACTGAGGATACACACAGGAAAAAGTTTCCTGTGTGTATCCTCCTGTGTGTATCCTGATGAGAGAAGCAGAGATTGGAATGATCCACTTACAAGCCAAGGAATTCCAAAGATTTCCAGCAAACACCAAAAGCTAGGAGAGAGGCATGGAACAGATTCTGCCTCAGAGCCTCCAAAAGGAACCAACACTGCCAACATCTTGATTTTGCACTTTTGGCTCCTGAACTGTGAGAGAATAAATTTCTATTGTTTTAAGTCATCCAGTTTGTGGTAGTTTGTTACACCAGCCCTAAGAAGTGAATAGATGTGTGCACCATGATGTTACCTCTACTTCACACAAGAAACTTGCCCCCAAATATCTAGTTAGTAAGTGATGGGTGTTGGATTCAAACCCCAGGGCCTCTATGCTTTTCCCAACATTCACCCTATCCCTGTGACCATGACTTTGCAAAGTTGCTTTCTTCTCTCTTTAGTCTCAACTCTATGGGAATAAATAACACAGCCTCATGTCCACATGTGGGGAGACCATGCTGTAACACACTGAGCTATTTGCAGTACTCGAAATAACGAACACTGCAGCCGATTCCCAGCATATCAGAGACTGTCCCTGATAGCAAAGTGATGAAATATTTGAAACGTGCCAGCTAGACTCATTAAATTTTCCATTTTTGATGAGGCCTATAAAGATGCTTGTTACCGTCATTAATCCCTATACCCTTGGAGTTCCTAGGACAAATAGCAGATCCTGGGAAAATTACTCTTACTTTTGGATGTCACGTATTTTGGTTTTGATGTATACTGCCTCTTTTAAGAGATTTAATTCTTATTTCCTAAGGCATATTTAAACATTTATTATTCAGTGAAGCCTTCTGTAACCTATGCATGATATTAGTTCATTTGGAAGCAGCTATACATAAAATAATACATTTAACATGGATCTTTTTGGTATTATCATTAACTTTTCTTGACAAATAAGGACTGACTTTCTAGTTCCAGGAAGTACTGCTACAGCAGTTGTTTTTCCTCTAAATGAGTGGACTGTAGTACAGGGAACCCAAACCCATTGGTCATGAGTGAAACACAAAAGGACTTCAGTGCTGATGGAGAAGGAAGAGGAACACCCGGCACAGAAGGACTCTTGGGGGTGTGATTTCTCTCTACTAGGGCAGGGGACAAGGCCTGTTGATGGTGTAGGAAGGTGGGTGGGGTGGAGCCCTTCTGGTAGCTTCATGACCTCCAAAATAACCAGGTCCTTCATTGCTCACCAGTGAGGCTCAAGGGGAACTAAGATTCTATGGCCAAAATAAATCCCAATCCTTTAACTGACAAAGGAGGTGAGAATATACAATGGGGAAAAGACAGTCTCTTCAACAAGTGATGGTGGGAAAGTTGGACAGTCACATGTAAATCAATGAAATTAGAACACACCCTTTCTTCATACACAAAAATAAACTCAAAATGGCTTCAAGACTTGAATATAAGACAAGACACCATAAAACTCGTAGAAGAGAACATAGGCAAAAACATTCTCTGACATAAATCGTACCAATGTTTTCTTAGGTCAGTCTCCCAAGGCAATAGAAATAAAAGCCAAAAATAAACAAATGGGGCCTAATCAACTTATAAGCTTTTGCACAGCAAAGAAAACCATAAACAAAGCAAAAAGACAACTACGAACTAGAAGAAAACATTTCCAAATGATGCGACTAACAAGGGCTTAATTTCCAAAATATACAAACAGCTCCTACAACTCAACAACAAAAAACCAAACAACCCATTTGAAAAATGGCCAGAAGACCGAAACACATTTCTCCAAAGGAGACATACAGATGGCCAACAGGCACATGAAAAGATGCTCAACATTTCTAATTATTAGAGAAATGCAAATCAAAACTACGAGATACTACCTCACACTAGTCAGAATGGCCATCATTAAAAAGTCTACAAATAATAAATGCTGGAGAGGGTGTGGAGAAAAGGGAACCCTCCTGTGCTGTTGGTGGGAATGTAAATTGGTACAACCACTATGGAGAACAGTATGGAGGTTCCTTAAAAAACTAGAAATAGAGCTACCATATGATTCAGCAATCCCACTCCTGGGCATATACCCAGATACAACTATAATTAAAAAGATACATGCACCCCTAATGTTCATAGCAGCATTGTTCACAATAGCCAAGATGTGGGAACAATCTAAATGTCCATCGACAGATGAATGGGTAAAGATGTGGCATATGCTGAAATATATACAATGGAATATTACTTATCCATAAAAAAGAATGAAATAATGCCATTTGCAGCAACATGGATGGGCCTAGAGATTATCACACAAAGCAAAGTAAGTTGGAAAGAGACAGAGATATACCATATGATGTCTCTTATATGTGGAATCTAAAATATGAAATGAACATATCTCTGAAACAAAACTAGACTCACAAATATAGAGAATAGACTTGTGGTTGCTAAGGGGGAGGGATGGACTGGGATTTGGGGATAAACAGATGTGAACTATTATATACAGGATGGATAAACAACAAGGTCCTACTGTATAGCACAGAGAACTATATTCAGTATCCTGTGGTAAACCATAATGGAAAAGAATATAAAAAAGCATATATATGTGTATAACTGAGTCACTTTGCTGTACAGCAGAAATTAAACACAACTTTACAAATCAACTATACTTTAATAAAAGTTTTAAAAATCCCAATCCTTTAAAAGCTTATAGAAAATACCAATCACATGCTAACTTTTCAAACACAACATTGGCAACTAGCTTTGGACTGGTATCTGATAATCAGGTTGTATCAACAAGCTGTATATTTCAGGTCTGTAAGCTTCTGTCACTTTAGGAAACAGGCAAGTTATCAAAAAGGAAAGTCTTGGAGCAGAGTGGCACCTGCTAGGAGAATCTCAGGTTCCACAAAAGGGGTTTCCTGAAGATCCTACCAGAACACTGGAAGTACAGAATTTTTAACCTTTTATTTCCCAAACCCAACTCATCCTTGTATGCACCATGTATCTCTATCAGCCACACATTTGACCAGACAGTACCTCTTAACAGCACCATTTCCCCCCTACTTGCCCCACATTTCCAAGCAGGAGGGCAAGAAGGTCCACCATTTCCTCCATCAGTCTTTGGACTAGCCTCTGGCATTCTGTGCTGAGTATCACTGAAGCACTGATTGAGATCAGGACTACTCAATGTGGCAGAGGGCAGAGTGGAGATGCCAGACTTCCCTGGAACAGCATTTTGGGTACCGGCATCCTGGGCTGCAATGAGTGAACATGTGAGCACCCTCCAGGTGCTGCTGATATACTTTCCCTTCTCCCACCAGCTAAGAATGATTTCTACTCCTTTTGTAGCAAACCTTGTCAGCTAAGGAGCTCCAGGAAAACAAACCCTAGCCTCTTAGCAGCTTTAGTTCAAGGGAAAAATTGAGGAAAAAGAAATCCTTTCTTGGTCAATATTTTCCTCTTTCATGGTTATAAGATAAATATTGGGCAAACAGATGGTTTGCTTAAAGATGCACCTGCATTTCCAAATGCAACTAGGGTGAACACTGCCTGTTTTATCTCCCTCTTCTTGAATGCTTTTCAACATTCTCTTTCAGATATCATTCTCCACACACTGTTTTTTGATTTAGAAAAAATGTTTTTTGAACATTTAGACATGTATAGCGAATACTAAAGCAAACACTCCTTATACCCATTTCCAAGGATTAATACATATTTTGCCATATTTCCTTCAGATCTTTCTTTTTTTTTTTTTTTTTTTTGCGGTATGCGGACCTCTCACTGTTGTGGCCTCTCCCATTGCGGAGCACAGGCTCCGGACGCGCAGGCTCAGCGGCCATGGCTCACAGGCCCAGCCGCTCCGCGGCATGTGGGATCCTCCCGGACCGGGGCACGAACCCGTGTCCCCTGCATCGGCAGGCGGACTCTCAACCACTGCGCCACCAGGGAAGCCCCAGATCTTTCTTTAAAAGTTTTTTTTGAGATATAATTCACATACCATACAATTCATTCATTTAAAATGTACAATTCAGTGGGTTTGGTATATTACATTATTACTTTTTAAAAATTGTAAAATATTTAACATAAATTTGCCATTTTAATTATTTTTAAGTGTACAATTCAGTGGCATTAATTACATTCACAATATGGTGCAATTATCACCACCATCAGAAACTACAACTATTGAATGAAACTCCCATATCTCCACCCCCCTGACCCTGGTAATCTCTAATCTACTTTTCTGTTTCAATGAATTTACCTGTTCTGCATATGTCATATAGGTGGAATTATAAATATGTGTTCTTTTGTGTCTGGTTTATTTTAGTTAGCCAAATGTTTTCAAGGTTTATCCATATTGTAGCAGGTATCTGAACTTCATTCCTTTTTATGGTTAAATAATATCCCCATTGTATGGTATATACTACATCTTTTTTTATCCATTCATCTGTTGATGGACACTTGGATTATTTCCATCTTTTGCTATTATGAATAATGCTGTAATGAATATTGACACATATCTGTTCCAGTCCCTGCTTTCAATTCCTTTGGGTATATAGCTAGGAGTGGAAATACTGGGTCATATGGTAATTCTATATTTAGCTTTTTGAGGAACTGCCAAATCATTTTCCATAGTGGATGTACGATTTTACATTCCCACCAGCAATGCATGAGGGTTCCAATTTCTCCACATCTTTGCCAACACTTGTCATTTCCCTTTTTAAAAAAATTGCTACTCTAACAGGTGTGAAGTATCTTACTGTGGTCTTGATTTGCATTTCCCTATGACTAATGATGTTGATCATCTTTTCATGGGCTTATTGGACATTTGTACATCTTCTTTGGAAAAATGTTTATTCAAGTTCTTTGCCCTTTTAAAAATTGGGTTGTTTAGGGCTTCCCTGGTGGCTCAATGGTTAAGACTCTGCCTGCCAATGCAGGGGACATGGGTTCAAGCCCTGGTCTGGGAAGATCCCACATGCCACGGAGCAACTAAGCCTGTGTGCCACAACTACTGAGCCCACATGCCACAACTACTGAAGCCCACGAGCATAGAGCCCATGGTCCACAACAAGAGAAACCACCACAGTCAGAAGCCCACACACTGCAACAAAGAGTAGCTGCCACTCACTGCAACTAGAGAAAGCCTGTGTGCAGCAACAAAGACCCAATGTGGCCAAAAATAAATAAATAAATAAAATAAATAAAATTTAAACATTATACAAAAAAATTTTTAAATAAAAATTGGGTTATTTATCTTTTTATTGTTGAGCTGTAAGTGTTATTTATATATTCTAGATGTTAAACTCTTATCAGATATATGATTTCCAAATATTTCCTCCCATTCTCTAGGTAGGTGGTTTTTTCATTTTCTTGAAAATGTCTTTCAAAGCACAAGTTTTTAATTTTGATTAAGTCCGCTTTACCTATTTTCCTTTCGTTGCTCTTACTGATAAAGTTGCTGCCTCTTTTCTACTATTCTCCAACTAAGCTCCCCTCTCTCCTCAGAGGCTATTTGTATAGTATATATTATATAAAATATTATAATATTAAAATATTATATAACTATATAATATATGCATATATATAATCAATAGCATTCTTTTGTATGCTTTTAAAATTATATATAAACGGTATCATTTTTCTTTCTGCAGTTTTTCCTTTGAGCCCACATTTGAGATCTATCCATGCTGATCCATATTTACCTAGTTCATTAATTTTTTTGCTGTAATTGTACTCAATCAAATGATCAGAGAGTGATATTCAAAATATTTAACAACTGACACCAACCAACACACACAGGTGCTCATCATGAACAGAAGCACCTCTAGGTACCTATGCACACCTCGGTGTGCCTGTGCATACCTGGCTGAATACCAAACCAGCTTCCACATTTTATTTATCTGTTCCATTATTGTAAAATTTAGATTGTTTCCAATTTTTCACTATTATAAATAATATTGCTAGAAATATTCTTGTAGCCGTCTCTTCAGGCACATCTGTGAGAACTTCTCTAGGATACATACCTAGGAGTAGAACTGATGGGTGGTCTGCTATGCACATGTTCTATTTTATTATTCTGTTGTATCAGAATTGTGGCTAAGGCCTAAAGCTGAGGACAAAAGATGTTAAGCCTTCACATTCCAAATAACCACCATGATGTCATAGCAGTTGTGACCAGCTACCTCCCAGGAAGGAGTATTGAGAGGTGCCAATGCTGAGAACAGGTCTTTTCTCTAACCACTCCCACCCTGACCAACCTAAGGGAAGAATGGGGCAGAAAGGAGAAAGGTCTTTTAGAGAATCCAAGCTCACAAAGAAAGGATATCCTCTCTCTTTAAACAATATCCACCAGGATAGTCAAGGGAGGAAGAAAGGTAATCAATGATAAGGGCTTTCCTGGCATCTGTCAGAATCATTCTCCTTCCCTTCCACATATAAACTAAGTTAGAGGCTGGTGGTCCTCTTTTATGGAAACTGGGGGTGAGGGCTTGGACTTGCAGAGTCCAAGAGTCTACACCCTACTGCTCCAGGGTGTAGAGAAAGAGGCAGGAGAAAGAAGAGAGGACTGAGAGAGGCAGCGGCATTCCCACCACTGGGCATGACAAACACCCCACTGTTGGTCTACAAGAACTGAGAGGATGCCATAGAGGGTGGATGTGTTGAGCTGTCTTGGTGGTACCTCCCCCACCCAACAACAGTGCCATTGATATGTTCTGTGGAGACACTGAGGCAGGGTGGAAGAAATTCAGGAGGATTAAATCTCTTGTCAGGTAACTCTTCAGGGCTGAGGTCTCCATGGAGCCCTTCAAAGAATCCATACACGTGCCCCATGAGAGCTCAGCGTCTGGATCCTGCCATGTGGAGGAGAGATCAACAGCTCATTGGTGTGGGCTGGAGAAGCAGCAAAAACCACAGAGAAAAGTCTACAGACAGAAGCCTACTGCCCCCTCACCCAATCGTGCAGGAAGGAACTTTGCTGTTTTCCTTTTCCTCTTCCCCACCCAACTTGAGAGGAGGAAGAAAAGAGAGCGGAAGGTGGTGTCTGAGTCTCTGTGACCCCACCTCCCTAACAATAGCTTGGCCTGAGAGAGAGGAGGAAAAGAGCTTTGCATCAGATAAGAGGTCAAAGCTTTAAAACAAGCACAACTGAGTTTTAAACCCATAAATGAGACTGTTCTAATAAGTGAAAGTGGCCAAAACCTGAAGAAAATGGCCAAAGGATATTAAGGGAGCCTTTTCCTCAGCTGGCGGGGAGACTCAACATGTTATTGTAGGGCATTTGTTGGACAGAATAAAATCTTGTCATGTTTACAATCCAACAAGACTAGATTTTTCGATGAACTAGTGACACTCAATAAACCAGCAGTCATGTGAACTGCCAAGGTGATCTCCAAGTGGGGAATTCATCTTTATTCCCCCCAGCAGCGAATGAGAGCTCCTTGCCAATATCTTGGATGTGCAGTGATATCTGTGTTGTTTTTACTTGTTTATGCTTTTTCAGTCATGAAAATCACCAATTTTGAGCAAAAAAAAAACACAAGAAAACAACCATTTTTTTTAAGGTAGAAGTGACATCTTTATGATGTTGACCTGTCCCATCCAAGAACAAGAGATGTCTTTCCATTACTCAAGTCTACTTTTGTGTCTTTCAGAAGTGTTTTAAAGTTTTCCTCTTTAGAGTTTTGCACACTTCTTAAGATTATTCCTAAAGTGGGGCTTTTCCTACTTTATATCCCCTAGTTATTATTTATGTATATTAAGGCTATTGATTTCTGTATGTTAGTTTTTTAAACATTTGAGTTAGTGTTGTTATTAATTCTCTAGGGTTTTAGATATACTGTCAGGTCATCTTCAAATGGAGATAGTTTCACTTCTTTTTTTTTTTCCAGTTCTCTTGCCTTTAGTTGCATTCTCCTATCTAATTGCTTTGGCTAATGCCACCAGTAACACATTGCATAGTGGTAGAGATAATAGACAACCTTGCCTTTGTTCCTGATCTTAGTAAATGTCTCTAGTGTTCCCCCACCAAATGAAATACTGGCTTCAAGATTAGCTTAATTACTATTTTCTTGAGTGTTTTAACAGGAAAGGATGTTGAATTTTGTCAGAAAACAACTAATTTTGACCAAAACCAAAGAAAATTGCCAAAAGAATCATCACTACATAAATGGGTCCATTTTCATTTTCACGAGAAATGACCTAGCCCTCAAATGTTCACATTGAAATAGTCCAGAAAACTTAGTTCAGTATTTCTCCTTCATCAGAATCCTGGCTTCCTGGGGCCCCTTAAAAACTCCCCCTCCCTCACGTCCTGCATCCCTGCTCTCAGTGGTGATCAGAGGCATCTGTGATATGAGCCTGCGGCCCTGGGAGGCCCAGAGGCTCAGGAAACCACACCAGGCTCCCCCTCTAGCCTTTTGTTCAGAACCTTCTTGCTCAGGTTTCCTGCTCTCAATATTCCTTCCCTTTCCCTCACCCTGGTCTTGGCCGGTGCTTAGCTTCTTCAGATGGACATCAGCCTGATTTTCAACTGCAGATTTGCCTCCATAGGGATGGCTCATTGCTGCAGCCCATGGGCTGGGTCTGCATCCTGCCTTTCCCCCTGCATGCTGTCCAGCCTCCTGGGTGAGGTAGCGGGAGGTTGGACACACCTTGAATCTACTGGAAGGGAGTCTGAACACACCCTGCATGCAAGCCCCCTGTATTTTATTTCTAATTTAAACTTGCAGGCTAATTGTTATCCTGCCACCCTTAGCTGACAGAATGTATAAAAGGAATGGCCCTTGAAGGTAAAAGAGCATTACAGCTGGATTTAAGTAATAACACATCTCTCAAAAACCTGCATAAGTTGCAGTTTGATGAAAATTACAGTCAAACCTTGTGTTATAAACTGCTGTTTACTGGAGAAAAGAAAAAGAAAAAAAAATCCTGTAACATATAGAAATAGTATCTGAGACCACCTGGCAGGGTGCTTGGAATCATTATGATGTGTAAAGAAAGCCTTGACAATGACGGATAACCTTGGGAAGATCTGAACAGGGCCTTTTGTTTATCTTCACTTGCCTTTGCATTTAAGTCATGTCTTTCACTTGGGGGTGAGATTTCGTCTTTGAAAGTTGAAACGATTTTTAACTCAAGAAAGAGGTTTACTGGGTTTTTCATGGACTTGTTTCCCCCTCCCCCCACCCTCTACTTCTCCTTCCCTCCCTTCCTGACTGTCTCCCTCCCTTCCAGCTGGGGTGTGTCAGTCCTGGGTGCCAGATGCAAAATGATTAAGCCTGTGCAGTTCCCCAAGTTGAACTTGTTATTGATTAGCACTTCCTAAATCAAACAGAATTGCTGATCGCTATTGCAGGGCGGCCACCACTTGCTTGGGATCCAAGAGCTGCTAGAGTGTTTGAGCCTGAGCAGGCAGAGGGGGATTTTTGAGGTGTCCCCCCCACCACTTAATCACTGCTGCAGCCTGCGAGGAGGAAGAATAACAACTTTCATCGCCAATTCATGTTTCTTAGGCACCGACTGGGTGTGTGGCAGTGTGCAGTCACAGAGGGGATTTTGACAATTAGCAGGAGCTGCCGTCTTTACTCTCCTTGGCTGTGATAATTAATGCCTTAGGACATTTTTATGAGTTGATATGAGCTTGGCACATGACACATAGTACTGAGAGCATCAATTACATCCGACCCTTTTAAAAGAATGGGGAATTCAACAAAGAGGCCATTTTGCCCATTTGGTTTGTAGATACTTTAGCAGGTAATTTGAAATATTAGTAAAATAAAATGAGAAGAGAAGGTCTGTTTGCAGATCAGCCACGACCCAATCATCTGTCCAAAGGCATGAGGTACAACCTCACTCTTGTGTCACCTGCCCCCAATTCCTGCTCTTGCTGATGTATCTAGACACAAGTCAGTGATCCCCACCTATACATGTGTATGTCTTTTCATCTCCTCCCCCAATCCAACCACCCTTCCTCTACGTATACATATACACGTACACACACACACACACACACACACACACACACACACACAGAGAATTACTTTTCTTAACCATTTGAGAGTTAAGTTGTAAACCCCAAGCCCCCTTGTCCCTAAATACTTCAATGTGTGTTACCAAAAAAGAATATTCTTTTACATAATCATAGTGTGATTATTAATTCAAGACATTTAACATTGGTACAATACTATTATGCAAACTTAGCCCATATTCAAATTTTATCAATTGTTCCAATAATGTCCTTTATAATATTTTTCCAGCCCAAGATCTAATCATCAATCATGCACTATATTTAGTTATCATGTCTCTTTGGTCTTGTTTAATCTGGAACAGTTCCTCCACCTTTTAATATTTTGTCTTTTATGGCATTTGCATTTTTGAAGACTACAGGTCAGTTGTTTTGTATCCCTCAATTTGGGCTTGTCTGACGTTTCTTCATGATTAGATTCAGGTTATGCATTTGGGGAAGGAATTCTACATAAGTAGAATTATTTCCATCTGAGGGCATCCTATCAGGAAACACATGATGTCAGTTTGTCTCATTTTTTTTTTGCAATGTTATTTAAGACAAGTTTTTTTTAAGAATTTAAACTCACCTTTTAAAAAGCTGTTCATATAGTCAGCTAGTGGGCAATCGTGAAGACCTTGAGGCCCAGCTTTAAGGATTAAGAACCAATTGGAAATATGTGTTGTTGGGCCTGACACTTGAGAGTGACTGAAAAATGATCTCTTTGGCTCCTAAAACAGCACAAATCCAATAGCTCACAAATCAGACCACTGAGTATGACCAATGGTTCTTAAACATTGTTAAAGCCTGAGCAGAGAATAACAGTCATGTTTAAACTTCCTCTTTCATGTTTTCTCTATCAACGTGCACTGAGTATTATTACTGTTGTTATTATTAAATCTGGGCTTCACCTTCCTCATCTTTAAAATAGAAGGGTTGGACTTGATGATTCATTAAGTTCTCCTAATGTCTATGTGCTCAATAATATGGGAAAAGCACCTGGAATTTATAAAACATGGAGCATGGGATTTAGAAAATAGAAAAATAGGCCTAGAGGAAAGAAATGATGAAGAAGAACTTTCCCCCAATGTTTTAGCAGCCAGAAATGGAGGGCTCCAAGTCAGAGGTTGTCTTGACACAATCTGGAATTGTTCTTAACTGTCTCTCTGTTTCCTTTGTCACCAGAATATCTCATAGGAGATGAACTTTATGCTTAAAAGGGTATGGAAATTCCCACTTTATGAAATTTTTAAAATAGCTACTTTTAGAACCCAGAAAATAAAAAAATCTAAGTTATTTTCTATTCTTATTGGAGATGACCTGAAATAGCCTTTATATCTTCTATTGTTGAAATGTTTGATTTCTGGGTTTTTTTGTTTATTTGGTTAGTATGTTAACTTTTCCCTTTGACCTAAATCTTTGGTTTATTCACTTTGAATCAGAGCCTGACCTGCTCTCCAAGGCTGGTATCAGGATTTCTAGGCAGTTGTTGGCGAAGAGCTGGCTGATGGGTGGTTTCCTGATGATTGTCAGCTTTCCAGATAAGGAAGAACCCCACTTTATTTCAGAACAGCCTCATCTCAGGGCCAGAGCAGGGATAACAGAAGAGAACTACTGTGCTCAAGAGAAGTTCTGAGATATCTTCTCAGTGTGTCCCAGAGAATAGAACAGAGAGACCAAAGCTAGGCATTTGTGCAAATTCATTGCCTTTGTAGAACTTTTGAAAGGGATCTTATGAATAATCGTATTATAGGTAAGTAAACTGAAATCCAGAGAGATTGTCTTGCCTAAGATCACACAGCTAGTAATAATAACAGGTACTTTTCTGAGCATCTAATATGTGCCTTGCTATTTACATTACATTATCTTTAATTCTGTATTATGTACATAATGTATTATGATCCTTATTTTGAGGTTAAAAGTCAGACTGAGAAAAGTTAAGTAACTTGCCCCTGCTTATACAGCTAGGAGGTAGCAGAGCCTGGTCTTGAACCCAGGCCTGTCAGAAAATAACCCCCCTGCACGTTTCTGTACCACATCATGGGCAAAGGGGAGGTTGGCCAGAATGCCTGTTCCTTCCTCCTGTCTCTTACTCTCCTGTGCAAGAGGTGGGAAACTTGAGTGGGCTGACGCTATCAGAATTCTTCAAATGTACTTCCCCTGTCAGAGTACTTGTTATCTGTTGTTATTATTTATTGGATTTTCTGTCTGCCCCTGCATGATCGCAAGTTCCACTGAGGTAAGAATCCTGCTTTTTGTTCATAATTATACTTGATGAACCAGCACAGTGCCCAGAACATAAAAGGTGCCAGTAAGTTCTTATTGGGAAGCAGAAAAGAAGGGGAGGATGGAGGGAGAGAAAGAAGGAGAGTGAAAAACAGAGAGAGATTGTGAGGAAGGAGAAAATAAATGAAGAAAATTGTAGAGAAAACAAGTGGAACTCTGACTTTATAACATTACTAAGGCTTTCCTTCTTGTTGCAAATTACAAGGGACCTAATTTGGTGATTTCTCAACACACGCACACATACAAATGGTATTACATTTTGGTTTTATCTCAGCAGAGAAAATTGCAAACAACCTAATTACTCAAAAATAAGTGCATGAGTAAGTAAATTAGGTACATCCACTCAATGGAAGAATATGCAAATATTAAAAATAATTGTTTCAAAGGCTAGGAGGAAACACAAGAAAATACATTGGCTAGGATAGAATTACTGGTTTAAAAAGGAAACAGAATATTAAAATGTAGAGATGTGCAGATGTGTAAAGACACAAGAATGCTTACACATGTAAGAAGGTTTCCAGTTTTATTGTATGCTTTAAAAAATCCATAGGGCCTAATATAATGTTGAGTACATAGTAAAAGTTAAAAATAAGAATAACCATGGTTTGGTATAGCCATTGTGGAAAACAATATGGAGTTGCCTCAAAATATACAAACTAGAACTACTGTATGATCCAACAATCCCACTCCTAGGTATACATCCAAAGGAAATAAAATTACTGTCTTGAAGATACCTGCCCTCCCTTGTTCATTTCAGCGTTATTTATAGTAGCCAAGATATAGAAACAACCTAAGTGTTCATTCACAGATGAATGGACAAAGAAAATGTAAGATTTTCATTTGGAATAGTATTCAGCCTGAAAAAGGAAGGAAATCTTGCCATTTGCAATGATCCTGGAGGATATTATGCCGAGTGAAATAAGCCAGAGACAGAAAGACAAATACTGCATGATCTTATATGTGGAGTCTAAAAAAGTCAAATGCATAGAAACAGAGGGTAGAATGGTGGTTACCAGGGGCTGGGAGGGCAGTGAGAAATGGGGAGATGTTGGTCAAAGTGTAAGATATAAGATGAATAATTTCCGGGGAGCTAATATACAGCCTGGTGACTGTAGTTAATAAGATATCGTACATTTGAAGTTTTCTAAGAAAGTAGATCTCAAGTGTTCTTATCACACACATACATACAAAGTTACATATGTAACTATGTGACATGATGTATACATTAATTAGTTTGATTGTCGTAATTATTTTGCAATGTACAAGTATATCAAAAATCACATCATACACCTTAATTTGTACACCTTAAATAAAAATTGTATATATCAATTTCGATTTGTCAAGCATACTTCCATAAAGCTAGAAAAAATTTAAAGCACATACACAGAATTGAAAACAAAAGATGAATAATCATGATTTATTGACCATTTACACTGATTTCCAAGATGGAGTAATAGGGACTGGATTTACCCTACTGCCTTAAACAACAAACAAAGCAAACAAAATATATGAAATGATAATTTTCAGAGATTGGGCAGCAGGCTGCACAGTTCAGCAATCCCTGAGAGAAGGGAAACAAAACAGGTAAACTCTATAGTTGCCCCAGCCTACTCCCTGGAGAGTTTGCAGGCTACAGTGCAGGGAGGGAGAACCCAAACAGAACCTGGAGGTCTCTCTGAGTTGAGGAGACAAAGTTGAGAATTAAGGAAGCCTGAAGCAACTATAATTTTCAGGGCAGAGTTACTAAGTGTAGAGAGCTGCACAGAAAGAGAGCTCTGGAGATGTTTCCCCTAGAGTCTCCTGCTGAGTACTGATCACTGAATGCAAGTGAGGAAGCCATCCAAGGCAGGGGAAAGAACTACTGGAAAGGAACAGACCAGGAATAATTTCATGTTCTCACTGGCTAGAGTGGAAAGACATTATGACACATGTGGCATTTAATACAGTACTCAAAAGGTTATTGCCTCTGTAGACTAGACTAAAATCTGGACTAAAGGCTGTTCTGGTCTGCCTAGCAAATCTTAAAGGCAAGTCTTGGAAGGATTATACTGTTTCCAAGTAGCTTCATTGTATCTCAGGAAAAAAAAAACTAAGGAATGTTTACAGGAATATAAAAACACCTAGCAACATATAAGGTAAAATTCACATTTTCTGGTATCCAACTGAAAATTAGCAGGCACACAAAAAGGAAAATAAGACTCATAATAAGGCCAGAAAACAATCAATAGAAAAGATTCAGAAATGACACTGATAATAGAATTAGCAGCCAGGGATTTAAAAACAATTATAACTCAGTTGAAAAAGGTAAAGGAAAGCATAGCATAATAAGTATATGTTGAAAAAGATAGAGGAAAGCATAAGCATAATAAGTATAAGAAGAAATAAAAATGATGCTGTTTGAACTTCTGGACATGAAAACTGCAATGTCTGAAAAGACAAATCTACTGGATGGAATTAACAGCAGTCTAGACATTGCTAAAGTAAGGATTAGTGAACTTGAGGATGAGCAATAGAAACTATCCAAAATGAAACATAGGGAGACAAAAGACTGAAATAAAATGAATAGCGCCTCAGTGAGCAGTGGGACCACTTCGAGGAGTCTGATAAACATGCAGTTGGAGTCCTTGAAGGAGGGGAAGGGATAAAAAATATTTGAAGAAATAATGGCTAAGAACCTGTTGTATAAAAAAACTAGATAAAATAAAATTTAAAAAAAATTTAAAAAAAGAAAAAAAAAAAAGAAATAATGGCTAAAGTTTTTCAAATTTTAACTTATAAACCTGCAGATCCAAGAAGCTCAATTGACCTTCCAACCCAAGAAAGTTACTCCAAGGCACATTATAATCAAATTGTTTTTAAATAGTGATAAAGAGAGAATCTTAAAAGGAAAAAAGGGCTTCCCTGATGGTGCAGTGGTTAAGAATCTGCCTGCCAGTACAGGGGACATGGGTTCAAGCCCCGGCCTGGGAAGATCCCACATGCCACGGAGCAACTAAGCCTGTGCACCACAACTACTGAGCCTGCGCTCTAGAGCTTGCGAGCCATAACTACTGAGCCCACGTGCCACAACTACTGAAGCCCGCACCCCTAGAGCCCATGCTCCACAATAAGAGAAGCCACTGCAATGAGAAGCCTGAGCACCGCAATGAAGAGTAGCCCCCGCTCACTGCAGCCAGAGAAAGCCTGCACACAGCAACAAAGACCCAAAGCAGCCAAAAATAAAAATAAATAAAATAAATAATTTTTTTTTAAAAAGGAAAAAAATATTATGTACAAAAGAACAAAGAATGACAGCAAACTTCTAATTGGATATAATGCAAGCCAGAAGATGATGGATTAACATGTAGTAGTACTAAAAGAAAAGAATGATCATTCTAGACCCCTATACTCAGCAGTATCTTTCATGAATAAAGGTGAAATAAAGACTTTTTGGACATACAAAAGCTAAAAGAACTCACTACAAGCAGACCTGCTCCAAAAAAGATGTTAAAGGAGGAGGTCCTTCAGACAGAAGGAAAATCATGCTAAATGGAAATCTAGGTGCAAAGAAAGGAATGAAAAGCACTGAGCACTGGAACTGGTAAACATTTGGGTTAAAAAAAAGATATTTTTCTTTTCTTTTTTCTTTTATTTTTGGTATGAGCATTCACTGTGTCACAGGCATTCTACTAGTTGTTTTGCACACATAATTAATGTCTTTACATTGACCTTATAAGGTGGAAATTACTATCTCGGTTTCACTGAAGAGGAAACTTAGACTTAATGAGCTCAAGTCCACACATCCTAGTTAGTGCAGAAGTCAGGGCTGGTAGCCAAGAATGATTCCTAAACACATAGCAAGCCTTCAATAAATAGATGTCATTTGAAAATGTGATAAAGGCCATTGCAAAAGTCAAATCTGCAAGGTGATTATGGAATCTGACAACCTCTAGGGCAAGCCTTAAATAAAAAATATTTCTAAAATTTTTTACATAATATTTCCTGGGGAAGTAAGAGCATGTACAAAAGTAACTCTTGGTTTTAGGACAAAGTGATAGGCTGAGCACACACTGTAATATATGCCCTTGGACACCCCAGACACAGTGGAGCACTATCAGTGGACCAGAAACTAGGAGGATCTCTGAGAAATAATATTGAGATTAGGTAACAACAGTAAAAAGTTTCCATTCTGGTGGCCAGTGGAGAAATCTATGGGGGAAAAATGGATACATGACCAAAAATCCTCAGCATTTGAGGAAAGTCAATGTCTTGAAAAAGAGAATAGACAAAACAAACAAATAAATAAAAGAAACTAGGGCTTCCATGGTGGTGCAGTGGTTGAGCGTCTGCCTGCCAATGCAGGGGACATGGGTTCGTGCCCCGGTTCGGGAAGATCCCACATGCCACGGAGCAGCTGGGCCCATGAGCCATGGCCACTGAGCCTGTGCGTCCGGAGCCTGTGCTCCACAAAGGGAGAGGCCTCGACAGTGAGAGGCCCGTGTACCGCAAACAAACAAACAAAAAGAACCTACATATAAGGAAACAGAGTTAATAAAGCAGCTAGAAGAGTTAATAAAGCAGCTAGAACAGGATTTCAAAATAATTAGCTTTAATATCCCTAGTGAGATAAAGGAAAGCATTGTATCAGTGAAACAAGAAGAGAGGGTTCTAAAACAAGAACAGGCTGTTATGAACAACAATAAATTAGCAATCTTTCTTTTTTTTTTGCGGTACGCGGGCCTCTCACTGTTGTGGCCTCTTCCATTGCAGAGCACAGGCTCTGGACGCGCAGGCTCAGCGGCCATGGCTCATGGGCCCAGCCGCTCCGGGGCATGTGGGATCTTCCCAGACTGGGGCACGAACCCGTGTCCCCTGCATCGGCAGGCGGACTCTCAACCACTGCGCCACCAGGAAAGCCCTAAATTAGCAATCTTGGAAAGAGAAGTAACTCCTACTTTACAGGAAGGAAAAACTTTTTTGGTGTCAATGGGTAGTGTTTTTCAATTTTCCAATGGGAAAAAAATAATTTTTCTAGTAGCTGTAGCCAATCTGATAGAAAATCTGAAAACTATAAAGTAAAAACTACGAAGTTTTAGCAGAACCAAATAGCTAACAAGCTCTTACAGAGGCTGCCTTGTTAACCTTCTGTCCAGTGTGCAAAAAAAAGCAATTATAACAATTAATTTTTCTAAGTGTGTAGTGTTCTCTTTAATAGACAACACAAAATATGGCAAGAGAGACAAGAAGCCTAGCCAATGGTGTCGGGGCCCACAGAGCTGATTTGATCCATTTAACAGCAATGGATAGGCATGAAATGCTGTCTGAAGTAGTTCCATGCTTTCCTTGACCCTCTTATTATGATGAGCTATGCAAACTAATGCCTGAGAAGGAACAAGAAAATGAAAGATTTCCTAGACTTTTAATGAGCCCTCAAATGAAGGTTTTTGGCATTGTTTCATATCTCAAAATCAGCAAGAAGAAAATGAACACAACAGTGAAAAAACCCCTAAAGATTCAAATTAAGTAACTGGATTCAAACATGCTGAGACACAAGACTGTTAAGTCTTTGGATTTCTATTGGTTCTGAGGCAACAACTTTCTCTCCTTTGAGCTGAAAAACATCACCCAGAATTCAGGGAGTTGGAGCCATTTGTGTGATCATGAGAAGAACCCTAGAATGCTAATGGCAACTTTACCACACAGGTGGGTGAGTAGGTGTTTGAAGTCCAGGCTGCAATACTCCTGCACACTGACATGGCCTAGAGCCCCCAAGGTTTACGGGACCTCAGTTCCCACCTAATGTCCACGAAATGTGATTTTGATAAAGTTTCAGTAACTTGCTAAAAGAAGATGATCCAAAAATCGGAAAGAGGGCTTCCCTGGTGGCACAGTGGTTGAGAGTCCACCTGCTGATGCAGGGGATACGGGTTTGTGCCTCGGTCTGGGAAGATCCCACATGCTGCAGAGCGGCTGGGCCCGTGAGCCATGACTGCTTGAGCCTGCGCGTCCGGAGCCTGTGCTCCGCAACGGGAGAGACCACAACAGTGAGAGGCCCGCCGTACCGAAAAAAAAAAAAAAAATCGGAAAAAGCATCTTCTTATTTAAGTCAGATTGGTCAATGGTTTATCAAAATAAAACAAATTATTTTTGAAGAACTACTGGTTGATCCTTTTAGGAATCTATAAGCAAGTCCTCCCTGTATAGTCTTGATATTAAAATATTGTCATGCCTGCATAATGGTAATAATAGTCTCTTCTGGATAATAGGAGTAAGAAACAAACAAGCAGAAATGGGGAAAATGCATTTTTTCCATCTGTACTTGCAAAATACTGGTCCCTATAAAATGCTCAAAGGAAAAAGATTTATAAACCAATAACTTGGGGCAGTACTATATAATTTAAGTTTCTCTTGGAGATTCACAATTCACAGTTGAATATTAAAGGCTTTGAGAAGACCTACAGTAAAGAAATTTGTGGATGTTGTTAAACCCAGTATTTCTGAAAATATTGTTCATGGATCTATTTGTTCGTCCATCCATCCATCCATCCAACCATCCATCCATCCATCCATCTATACTAACAAGGATTACATCTCATGGAACTAGTGTTCCATGGAGCACAATTTGGAAAGCATAGTATATTAGAAATATTTTCACTGCTTATTCTCACTTCTGTGGAGATTTCCTCAATGCCCCAGCCAGAATGACCCAGACGGTCCTCTGTGGTCCCATAGAAATCTCCACATACCACTTAGAGGATGCATAAAGAGAATAAACAAAAGTTTGAGAAATAAATTTGATGACTATAATAGCTAGTAGTATATGTGTGTCTCCTCAGACTATACACTCCTCCAGGCATGAGGTATTTTCTTATTCATTTTAATATTATCAGCATGTAGTAGATTGTTAAATACTTGTTCAATCGTCTGGCTACCTTGCCTCTCATCTTTGTTTTTCTCTGTATTCCTGCTGCGTTCTCTTGACGACTGCAGTGTTCCTAGTTTCTGCTTCCCCTGGTTTCGGCTCATGCTTTGACTTAGACTAGAGTCCACTTTGGCCCTGATTCTATATGATTTTTGAAATCTAGAGTGTACCATTCTTTGATTGCTGACTCTGTGTCTCTTGGTTTAAATTATAAAGAAAAGTCTGGTTTAACCTAACCAATGTCTTGGCTCTTTAATCAGCTGTCTACCCTTGATCTAATCAACTGGGCCTGGTCATGTATAATGAAAAGCTGGTCCTCTACATGAGTGAACAGGGTCGTTCGGATGAAGAGAAATCAAGCGCGGCTGGAGAATTGACAAGTCCACCCCACTCCACCACCACACGTGTGCCATGCACACTTGCTATACAGATACCCATGAGTATCAACATGGATCCACTTAGCCTCTTCAGGTTTTTACCCCCACTTCTCAGAAAGAAGTGAAATAGTGAGCATTGTACTGCTAAAAAGCCAGATAAGGTTTGAGGGAAGGAGGAGTCCCTGGTAGTTATCAAATGAAATAATTCACCATTGAGTAATCAAAAGTTAACACTGTACCAAAACATATTATTTAATATATATTTTTTATTTGTTCAGCATCCACTTCAGTGGCTTAAGATGAGTGGACAAAAGGGTTTCAGCTAAAACAATGCTTTTCCCCCAAGCCTAGGATTCCCTGAGTAGTCGTCTAAAACAGCCCAAAGTTCTAGTGCCTAAAAAATTACCTCCCATAATCACAGTTGGTTTTGAGCAGTTTCAAAGCATATGTGTTGGTTAGAACACATTCCATATTTTTTCTTAAATATTGATCCATTTCACCACCAACAGAATTTTTTTAAAATCATTTATATTTTTTAAATGATAGAATATTTATTTTTTAGTATTAGAAGAATAAGAACTCACTAATTCATGAGCCCAGCCATCAGTTCCCATCCCCTAATTTCAAAGCTAGTCATGGGGATCTATAAACTATTTTCACTGTTTTAAAAGGACTAACAAAAAATCAACATTTGTCTGTAATAAAACTCAGAGACTGGCTAACACCTCAGTTTTCTTTGCTTTACGCTTAAACATTGTTTGCTCAATGATAATACTGAGAGTTTTACATTAATCCGAGGATCTGACGGACACCTATAGCCACACAAGTTCAATTTTTCTTTCCTTCTCACATTCTTGCCCCAGTCCCCAGAGAAAAGATCTTCTGCTAAGGGCAGCTCTCCTGGAAAAGGCCATGGAGGCAGCTTCCATCCCTCCTTCCTCTTACTTACTTCTTTCCACAGAATGAGGGAGGGAAATCTGTTTGTTAAGGTTAGCAAGAGCCTGACATTGGCTGTTAGGCAGGGTTAGTACGTTGTCTTCTTGGAAGCAGGACCCCATGTCACACGCTTCCTCCTGGAGCTGCCTGCACTCACTCCAAAAGGTAAGACGAGGGAATCTGAGCAGTCCTGCTGTCTAGGTTTTCCTGATGGTCATGGGAGAGGCTGAGCTGAGGAATCGGGGTGGTAAGTGAGGATGCCCCAGCCATGCTCAGCTCCCAGGTGGTGGGTGAGCATCCCAGTCATGTTTTCTAAGATGAATAAAGGGATGTACTTGGTGTTCACTCAACTCAGTACTTTGCATTTATTCAAAGTCAGCCAAAATGTGAAGGGAAGTTGTGTCTAGTAGGATTTAAGCACCATCCCCCTTCTTTCTTTTTTTTTAAACATCTTTATTGGAGTATAATTGCTTTACAATCGTGTGTTAGTTTCTGCTTTATAACAAAGTGAATCAATACATATACATATATCCCCATATCTCCTCCCTCTTGCTTCTCCCTCCCACCCTCCCTATCCTACCCCTCTAGGTGGTCACAAAGCACCGAGCTGATCTCCCTGTGCTATGCGGCTGCTTCCCACTAGCTATCTGTTTTACCTTTAGTAATGTATACAAGTCCATGCCACTCTCACTTTGTCTCAGCCTACCCTTCCCCCTCCCCATGTCCTCAAGTCCATTCTCTACATCTTCGTCTTTATTCCTGTCCTGCCCCTACGTTCTTCATAACCTTTTTTTTTTTTAGATTCCATATATATGTGTTAGCATACGGTATTTGTTTTTCTCTTTCTGACTTACTTCACTCTGTGTGACAGACTCCAGGTCTATCCACCTCATTACAAATAACTCAGGTTCGTTTCTTCTTATGGCTGAGTAATATTCCATTGTCTATATGTGCCACATCTTCTTATTGGGCGAGGGAGAATTAACACTTAATAAATGGAGTGTGATAGATGAAGTTTTTAAAAACATTATATCCACTTAGGAAGAGAGGGCTTAAAAGGTGGTCTTTGATGAAAAAAGTTTAGGAAACACTGATCAAGTCTAATTATTTCATTTCTCAGACTGGAAAGCTGAGATCCAGAGCACTTAAGTCAAGGTAAGTCATATTTTCAGTGAGCAGCAGAGCCAGATCAGGAGCCCAGATCTCTTGGCCACACTCTATAGGGTCTCTTTCTGCCCCAGCACCATGTCTCAAATTCAGGTGGTGAATTGGGTCAGGAGGATCTTGGGAATGTAACATTATTTGAACTAATGCTTCTGATCATCAGTCTACAAGAAGCAATTTGAGGACCGGACTCCTGAACACATTGGTTTATAACTCTGCCTGCACATATGATCCACTTGGGAAACTTTTAAAAATCCCAATGTCCAGGTGACATCCCAGACCAATTAAATGAGAATGCAGGAGGTGGGGACACAGGCACCACTAGTTTTAAAAGCTCCCCAGGTGATTCCAATGTGCCCAGTAGAGACGCACTGCCCTTACATTTTCCTCAGTAAAGACAGATGCAAAGGTTTTGATTAAGAATTACTTTAACCTCAGCCAGCCAAAGGGCAATTAGGAAGCACTTAAAATTAACTCAACTCCCAACAGCACAGAGCCTTGTGCATAGAGATAAACAATAAATATTTGTTGACGTAGGAAGATGTGACACTTAAACATCAGCTTTGACTTAAATAAACCACCAAAAATAAGAGTTTCTCTTTATTGAAATTTCAAGAGATTTTGGATTGGTGAGGCAGACTGGAGTCTGTTCTCTTGAACACAACCTTTGTGGAGAACAAAAAACCTCATTCACTCTGTGGGAGCTCAGAATTTGTTCCTGAAATCTACAAAGACCAGACAGGAACTAAATTTGGGTGATTCTCTCTCCCTTTCTGTTCTTCAAATGGTCCCTTTTTAAAACAGAGAAGACATTTTAGCTAACTGCCCCCCTTAATCCCAAAGAAAGGGATTGATGGATTCAATGTATCTCCCCTTAAGAGTGGTCATGGCGAGCAGATGAAAGCTGATACCAAGAAGGCTTTAGGTGGAGAGGAACAGTTATTTTCTGTCTTCTCTGGGATTGGGGTCACAGATAGGATGGGAAAGAGCCCTGAACTGGGCACCAGAAAGTCAAGCCTTTCATTTTTTTTTTTTTGCTGTTAGATAGCTGTGTGATCTTAGAAGTAAAAATCTCTCTGACATCAGTTTTCTCACTTACCAAATGGTGATACCTCTTTATTTTCCAGTTGTGTGTGATAATCAAACTAAGTAGAAAATTGGACTGTTGTGTGAGAAGCATAATATTTTCTAAAGATATAACCAATCTGGACCTTGGAAAAGTTGATATTCAATCTATTACTCAAGAAAACAGAAGGTACACATCTATACATTCATTGAACAAAACCTAATGAGGAATGACCAATGTTGGCTGCTGCTCTAGGAACTGGAGATACAAGGGTGATTTAGAGAGACATGCTGCCTGACTTCAGGTGGTATACTGTACTAAGAAATAAAAGAGATTACACAGAGCAGTCAGCCTTCGCTGGGTTATCTTGCAGTAACAACCCCCAGATCTCAGGTGGCTTACAATCACAACTGCTTTTTTAATTTTTCATTTATGTTATATGATGTAGGTGGTGACTTTGCCCACATGTCTTTTCATTCTGAGATCCAGGCTGAAAGAGAAGACTTCACATGGGATATGTTGTTCCCATGACCACGGAAAAGCAGTTGAGCTGGTGCACACACCTGAAGGCTTGTAAAGCTTCCATCAGACACAACATATACTGTATTCCCTTCTACTGGCTACAGCAAGCCATGTAGCCAAGCTTCCCATCAATGGGGCAGGCAAGGGTACGAAACCCTGCAAGTGACATGGCAGCAGGCAGGGATGTATAATCCTTATGCAGAAGCCATGAATAACTGAGAGAGATAATAGAGTCTGTCCCACAGCAGGCACTGTGGCAGTATCAAGATGGTGTCATAAGCTGAGGTAAGGAAAGCTTAGGGTATCATGGAAGGCCAAAGGAAGGACATCTAACTCTGATAGAATTGGGGATTCTGGGAAGGCTTCCCAGAATGCATAGGAATCAGCCAAGAGAATGAGGTTGAAGGAGGGGGAAATGTTTTAGGCAAGGGAAAAACAATACATGTATGAAGGGTCCTGGACAGGGAGAAATATGGCATATTTTTATTCTGGAGCATGGAATTGAAGGGTGGCGTAGGGATAATTAAGGCTGGAGGATTTGGGACCTTATGAATAGGATGCCCACAGAACTTATCTTCCACTATATCTTCCCAATGTAACCACTTTTGGAGTGAAAGGAGACACTGTTAATACATATACAGGAACAACAGGCAAGAATCAAGACTATCTCAGGCAAACCAGGGAGAAGTTCATCTGACTAACAAGCCCATGTTACTCCTGGGACTCCATCCTATGGACAAGCCCTTGAAGGGTTTTAAGCAAGGAAGAGGCAGGAAACTCGTTCTGACTATAATGTGGAGGATAGATTAGCAGGAGGATGAACAGTCAAGGAGACCATAGATCCTAGTAACAATTCAGGTGAGAGAAGATGGAGGGCTTGACACACATGCACACACACGTGCACACACACACACAGACACAAGTGTTATCTATTATATTTAAAAGATGGGCTCATTTCTGCCAAATGAAATACTCATGGCCTACGAAAGTCCCATAAAGTCATGTGTTTGTTTCCAGAGTCATCAGGAACAAAAGGAGAGACTAACATCTTCAGATCATAATACACAGTCTAATATACATAATATACAGTCTAAGGAATATTTTGGTAACTATGGGAGTCATTCCAGTCACTAAACATGTGAGAAAGACTCAAAAACACTTATACATGACTTTTGGTGCCAAGAGACTGGCTTTCCCTGAGGATTTCTAAGGTAAAATATCGTTACTATGCACATCCAGCAGAAATACCATCATGCTTTGTGCCTAAGACAGCTCAGAATTGGGATGGGTTCCAGCTGTTTGGATTGGTAGCACTGTTGATTCATGTCTGAGATCTGCTGGGTGTTTATGCTGAGAGCCTAAAGTGAAAGGGGTCAGCATTATGTCTGGACCCTTTCAGCTGGAGCATCTTTAAAATGAACACCCTTGCTTCTCTGCGGTTCCAGATAACCAGCCAAGATTGGGGAAGATGAGTTTGTGAGGTTGCATTGCCTTCTGGGTGAGAACTTGGAGGCGAGTAGAGATTTCTAAGTGAGCAGCTGTGATCAGGGAGAATTAACCCTAACTGTGGGCAGAACAGAAAACAGACAAGGAATGATTCAAAGGTTCAATGATTCTCCCCACCACCGAGATGATATCATTCCTTTCTTGTCAGGCTTGGTTCCCTTTCTCTCTCTGTATCTCTGTTGTTGTGTTTGTTTGTTTGTTTGTGCCTGCTTTTTTTTTTTTTAACACGTATTCCATTCTAGCAGCCATATACAGAGGTCTTTGAAATAAAAGTATGGCAAGAATATCCATCCATTTATGCCAAGTTCTAACTGGCTGCTGCAATTGCATTCTTTCATGATCTTATTCCCATCAAACACAACACTGTACATGGATGCCCTCTTTTGCTTATTTTGCAATTTTGTAGCTCTGACATGACCACAGTATTACACTAGGCAACTCTCTTCCTCATTTCTGCCCCTTCTTTTCCTCCCAGGACCTTCCCAGCCAGGCTTTGCAGCTGTTATAATCCCACAGAACTTTCTGGTCTACATTTCCAGCCCCCTTGTCTTTTTGCCACAAGCAGTTCCATTGCTGACCCTCTTGCTTCTTCTCCTTTTCTACCAGCCGACCTTATACTGTTCTCAAAATATTTCAAAGCAAACACATTTGAATAATAATGATAGCTCCTACTTTCTGACAGCTTAGGCGTGACAGAATGAGCAATGAGCTCTTTGCCCAGACTGCTTGTTCCATCCTCACCACAGTCAATGAGGCAGGTGCTTTTACTAGCTTTGTTTTATAGAATTGAAAACTGAAATCAAGTACAGAGCCATAAAGTGTAGAACTGGGTAGCTAAAGCACCAATTTCAGTGCTCAACATAGTGTATGTGTATGAGTTAGAACTGTGTATGGCTGCAAGTAACAGGAAGAAGAAAAAACAATTTCAGTGTTTTAAATAGGAGTTTACTTTTCTCATATTGCAAGAAATCCAGAGGTAGTAGGTGCCCCATTGGTTCAGCAACAAAACAATATGAGGATTGATGTCTTCCAAGATGCCCACACAGCTACAGTGACACATCTACCTTCAGAGTTGGAAGGAAAAGGACTTACTTCTTAAGAATCTTTGTCTTATATGGATCAGTGGAACAGAATAGAGAGCTCAGAAATAAACCCACACACCTACAGTCAATTAATCTTTGACAAAGGAGGCAAGAATATACAATGGGAAAAAGATAGTCTCTTCAGCAAGCGATGTTGGGAAGGCTGGACAACCACATGTAAATCAATGAAGTTAGAACACACCCTCTCACCATACACAAAAATGAACTCAAAGTGGCTTAAAGACTTAAACATAAGACATGACACCATAAAACTAGAAGAGATCATAGGCAAAACATTCTCTGACATAATTGTTCCAATATTTTCTTAGGTCAGTCTCCCAAGGCAATAGAAAGAAAAACAAAAATAAACAAATGGAACCTAATTAAACTTACAAGCTTTTGAACAGCAAAAGAAACCATAAACAAAATGAAAAGACAACCTAGGAATGTGAGAAGATATTTGCAAATGACATAACTGACAAGGGCTTAATTTCCAAAATACACAAAGAGCTCACACAACTCAACAACAACAAAAAACAACCCAACCCAAAAATGGGCAGAAGACGTAAGTAGACATTTCTCCAAAGAAAAAATAGAGATGGCCAATAGGCACGTGAAAAGATACTCAACATCACTAATTATTAGAGAAATGCAGATCAAAACAGTGAGGTATCACCTCACAGTGGTCAGAATGGCCATCATTAAAAAGTCTACAGCTAACAGATGCTAGAGAGGGTGTGGAGAAAAGGGAAACCTCCTGCACTGTTGGTGGAAGTGTAAGTTGGTGTAGCCAACTATGGAAAACAATATGGAGGTTCCTCAGAAAACTAAGAATAGAATTACCATATGATCCAGCAATCCCATTCCTGGGCATATATCCAGACAAAACTATAATTCAAAAAGATACATGCACCTCTAATGTTCATAGCAGCACTATTCACAATACCTAAGACATGAAAACAACCTAAATGTCCAACAGATGAATGGATAAAGAAGATGTGGTGCATATGTACAATGGAATACTACTCAGCCATTAAAAAAAGAATGAAATAATGCCATTTGCAGCAACATGGATGCAACTAGAGTTTATGATACTAAGTGAAGTAAGTCAGAAAGAGAAAGAGAAATACTATGTGATATCACTTATATGTGAAATCTAAAATATGGCACAAATGAACTTATCTACAAAACAGAAGCAGACTCACAGATGTAGAGAACAGACTTGTGGTTGCCAAGGGGGAGAAGGATGGGGGAGGGATGGGATGGGAGGTTGAGGTTAGCAGATGTAAGCTTATATGTGGAATGTATAAACCACAAGGTCCTACTGTATGGCACAGAGAACTATATTCAGTATCCTATGATAAACCATAATAAAAAAGAATATTTTAAAAATGTATATATTTGTATAACTGAATCACTTTGCTGTACAGCAGAAATTAGCACAACATTGTAAATCAACTATACTTTAATAAAAAGATGTCTAAAAAAATCTTTGTCTTTTGGGGAAGGGAACTATCCCTCAATCCTAATCCCCCACTCTTTGCCCTCAGCCACTACAACCACCAACAAATTTCCCTCACTTCTCATTGTCTAGAACTGGGCAACACTCCCTGCCACCATTGATCATTTACTGTCCAGTGGTAAAGAGTTTACCAGGACTGATTTAGATAAATAATAATTTGTTCCTTAGAGTTGGGGTCGAGAACTATACTCTGTGAGCTTAAGGTATCTCTCCCCAATAACTGAATAGACTGGGATTACGTTGCAGGGAAGAATGAGTGGAGATGACTATTGGAGAGGCAATTACAGCATCTGCCCACTCAGTGGGTATCATTTCCCAATCCCTTTAGAGTAGAGAGGAATCAATTCCAGGTGTATTCTCCATGTGAATTTTCACTATGGCAGCTGGATTTAGGTAGATGGCCTTTGTGGACAGCATAAAATAAGTCTGAATCCTGGGTATCGTCAGTCAAATTTTTGAAAAACAGCTTGCCTCCATTCCTACAAATATCTGAGAGTGTCTGAATCAAAGGGCACTCATCAACATATTTTAAGAACCCTAAGTACTTTGTGCGATTCACTGCAAGCTGATTCTATGGTCATATGAAACACCAAAGACTTAATATATTCCCCTAGCTCATTTTGATCTCTGATTATCTGATATGTTTATTAAAGAACAATGGGTCATCTTGTCAGCCAATGGACTAGTCATCATTTTTCTGGTTTTCTACCCAATAGCTATTTTCTTCTTCCTTGGGAGGTAAAATACTCAGCAAAAAGATTCAATCTTCCAGCCTCCGTTTGAGGCTACTGGAATGTGGATGTGAATCCTGGAGATATAGCAACCAGCTTGCAACAATGAAGCAGCAAGCATGAAGAAGACTCCAGTACTAAGGGGGCCAGAGCAGAAAACTAGAAAGATGCTGAGATGTTGGTGACATCACATAGCTGCTGAATAGTTCTGGATAAAGGAACAGGCCTTGGGATAAAGGAAACCTTGGATCTCATTCTAAGAAGTAATCTTCATTTAAAACTAGGGCCTAGCCCATAGTGGATGTAAGTGGTCAGCCCTAAATGACCTTTTGGGCTCAATGCTCCTTCATTGACCCCTCTTCCTTAATAAGGAGATCATCACTGAAAACCCCTCAGCTTAGTGTCTGACCTGTAGTGAACACTCAGAAAATAATATCAATTTGGAAGTTATTTAGGTTATTTGTTTCATTTTCACTATCTTTAAAATAATGGGACTATTATTCTGCTGAATGGTCAGGATTAACTGAAGTGACATATATGAAGCACCTGGAACATTCAGTCATTTATTCAACAAGCATTAAGCATTGAGCATCCACTATGGGCCAGGCACTGTTCTAGACACTGAGAATGGCAGAGAGGGACCCTGTTCTCATCCAGGTGGGGACACCCAGACCATAAACTACAAACGTGTGAGCCAACCAGATTGTGTCCACTGGTGATTAACGTTATTGAGAAACCAAGACAGGTGCTGGGATAGAGGTGTGAGCAGAGGTTTATTTCAGTCTGGGTCAGGGAAGGCCTCAGGGAGGAGGTGACATCTCTTTTAAATGACAAGAGAGTCCAAAGGGAGGCATTGAACTCAGTAAATAGCCATTCTATTATTTATTTACATCATTTTCTCACTTAAACCTCACAACAACTCTATTATAATATTCTCATTTTACACATTGGGAAAATTGAGGTCTGGGGAGGTTAAGGAAATTGCTTGAGAATACAAGGCAAATAAGTGTCAGAGCCAGCATTTAAATGGCTATTTAGCCTGAACTAAGACCTGGATTCCAGTATTCCTGAAGGGAAAGCCATTTAGCCAAGACATTTTTGTGCTGTTGTAAGTACAAGCATAAGAGAGGGAGTCTCTTGGGCTGGTGGGCCTCAGTAAGGGTTGGGACCAAGCTTTAGAAATAACTGAATCAGAGTAGCCAGGGCACAGGGGCCTTGCCTAGTGTTCTGGGCATCTCTGGTCCCCGGCTGTCTGATGAACAGGATGCGGAGCTTGATGAGATTCCAAAACATCATCAAGATGGCCTGCATCCCCAGAGACTCTGGAAAGATATTGCCAATTGCCAACCTCATGCTAAGATCACTTTTGTCATATCAACCAGTGCAACAATTCTCAGGAGATGTAAAGTTATAAGCAGTTAATGAGGAAGGAATCTTGAGAAGGAAAGCTTGATGTCACTGCACCCCCTTAAAACTCTAACATTCCTTTCTTCATTCAACAAGTATTTAGTGAGCACCTACTGTGTGCCAAACAGTGATGAAAAGAACAGTCAAGTCCTCGTTTTCATCAAGCTTTCATTCAGAATAGGAGGAGACAGAAATAAACAAGAAAATCTTGGTAATAAAGTGCTGGGAGGAAAATACAATTGAGAAATGAGAGGGGACGGGGTGGGAGGGCTACATCCGAGGGGTGGCAGGGAGGAGATGGGAACTGAGGCCTGAGGGCAGAGATGACGACGAGGAACCAGCCCTGGGAACGTTCAGGGAATGTGTTCCACGGTCCCACCCAACCTCAGCCCAGCCTGAGGAAAGAGAAGCCTGGCCACATTCAAGAGACATAAACAGCAGGCCACCGGACCTGGACAGTATGAGTCAGGGTGAGAGGAGCGAAATGAAGTGGAGGAGCTAGAGCAGGGCCAGGTCATGGGACCTCATTGGCTGCAGTGAAAAAGAGGAACTGAGTCTGGCAAAAAGCCATTGGGGTGCTGCTGTGGAGAGCACTCCCATGTGCTCCTTTGTGCTTGGATAATTTGGGGGACTCCAGCCCCCCACCTACCCTGACTCATCCACTGAGGGGCTGCTATGCAGGCCTTGGTGTCTGCTTCTGTTGTGTCTATGACAGATTCCCGCTAAGGTAACTGGCATAGGAATGAAGCTCTCTGCACTGCGTGGGGCTCCATCTTCTCACCCTGCGTGGCCGTCCATCACTGGGAGGTGACGGACACTCCAGGAGGCTCGAAGCCAAGTGAAAAATATCCCTGTACTGTTTTCTGTACTTCAGCATCTATATGTCAAGAAACAAGCTTTTTCCTCACCAGCCTGTCCCACAGCTATCCTGAGCTCCTCCAGGGTGAAAGGGCATGGATTTTTCATGCTAAACTGGTAGAATACACTGGAAACTGATGCAGCAAGTCCTTGGTCCAGCTCCATGGAGTTATTTGTTGAGAATATCCTTGGGTATAAAATGCCCTTCTGAGGTTCTGTTTCTTATCAGAAGTTATCCCAATGATACTCTCAAGAATCCAGAAAGGTCAGATATTTTAGTCCAAGCCCATCTCTAATTAATTGCCACATTTTTGTTTAAACAGATCACTAGCCAAGTTCAACCTCCAGGTATAGTATGAGCTATTACAATATCACAGCAACATGAAGGGAGCTGCAGTATGTGTGTCAGACAAGCCACTTATATTGAACCCAGCAATGTTGACGAGAAGCTTTTGTCTAATGAACATTTATTTCAGTGTTGAAAATGAGAAGGTCGCCCTCAGGCTCCACCCCCAGCTAACCTCTGGGCCCTAAGGGAGCAGACAGAGCCATGTGAAACCTTGGGCTTCTCAGAGCAGTAAGATGAACCAGCCAGCGGGAACCACAGCCATGGCTCTGAGGCGGTTTGTCTTCTTGAAGAGGAAAAATTAGATAAAAATGAACAACTCTGTCACAGCCTATACATTATTCTTTTGTATTTCACAATTATTTTTTAAATGTCTTTTAAATGAGCCATACTTGTGGGAAAGTGGAACCCTAGCAAGGTGGATTGGGACAAAATTGGATTGAGAAGAAATGTTAACATCTTTACAAGAATATTGACTTTGCTGGATGGCCCCAAGGACAAGAAGTCCTCCCCAAAGAAGCAGCTGGCAGGGCAGGGGGCAGCACTCAGTCCCTGATTCTCTCTGAAATTGCAGCTTTAAAATTCTTTACTTAGGATTTTCACTCTGGTTCTGTTTTCTGGAGACATTTCTTAAGATGCAAATGTTCTTAGGAAAGAGTAATCAACTTCCATCCACTACCAGGTTATTAATGAAGAATTTAGGCAGAAAATATGACTTCATACAGGAGCGGGGCACTTGTGTGCACATGTATGTGTGTGTGTGCTTGCTTGTACCCTCATCTGTGAGTACGTGTGTATACCTGTGTGTGTCCGTGTGTATACATGCAATCTGTGTATGTGTCAGTGTGTGGACATGTCTCTGTGTGTGTGGTTGTGTGTAGCATATGTGTATGTTCCAAGTAGCTCTGGGCTAGGAGTCCAGATAATAGGGTTTTCTAATTGGAGCAAATTACATGCCTTCTCTGTCCTCAGTTTTCTTATCTGTAAAACCAGGAAATCAGACAACATCTTTCAGGGCTCTTCATGCTCAAATGCTCTATGATCCTGTAAAACTATGTAAAGGGAAACAGGAGACCCAAATCCTAGCCCTGCTCTTTACAATTTCATCCAAAGCCAGTCTTTCCTGGCATGTGTGATAAACTTTATTGTCTCATTAGAAACTAGATGGTTACTTCCATCTCTTATCAATAAGAAACACAGATCATTCAATAATTGTGGAGAAAATCCACACAGGTAACAACTTTTTTAAAGGCAGGCAGCAAAATGAGTGACATCCCTCTATGATTTTTAATTTCTCTTCTGCACTTGCTGAAAGAGTTGATGAGTATGTTTCTGAGAATAGATGCAAAACTCTTCCACCCTATTCTGTGGTATCTCTTCAGGAAGGAAATGATATGTCAGAGCCCCAGGTGGACCTCCGTACGTGAAGGCTCCTGAACAAACATAGAACCGGCTTATATCTGAGGAAAAGGGAAGGTAGAGTGACGGGAAATGGTCACAGCTCCCTTCCTTCCAATTGGCAAAGAACAGAATATTTTTCAAATCATACTTATCCAAACTGGTCTTTGTTTCGATTTTATTTATCATACTACCTGTATGATTCTCAGGGTTGCCATTTATTAACTATATGATCTTGGGCACATTTCTTAACCTTTTTGTGCCTCTGTTTCTTCATACATGAAATGGGTATTGTATGCACCTTATAAGGTCGGTGTAAGGTTTAAATGAGTTATTTTATATAAAACCGTTAGAATAGGGCACCTACTAAACATTATATACTTGTTATTGTGTCTAATTTTGGCATTCAAAATATGAATCTCTTCACACTAGTGAAGTGTACCATTGGAAAGAGTAGACTTGGGAACCAGGAACCAGCAAATTCCAGGGATTGCTTCTCTCTGCTTTTAATCAATAAACTATAATTCCATATTTGCATTCCTACATACTTAACACAAGCTGGGGGCCAAGTGCCTGCAAAACTGACAGATGTATTGTGTTTCCTGGGATGCTTACAATAGCTTTCTGTGGCCACAAGTCACACCCATCCCAGAGAGCTTAGAGAAGCCTATGATTCTTCTTGTCTCCTTCACTTCATCAATCTGATATAATTCAGAAATGATAACTCCCTGCAGCTTTTGAGCAAATAATGTGATTAATTTTACTAGTGTAGAAATATGAGTCTTTTTCATGCCACACTGATTTTCAATAGCCAGTTAAAGCATTTTCCTATATGCTGGTCTGGGCTGTCCTGGATGAAACACATCCTTCCCACACCCACTGGGTGTGCCTTCAGTCCCCCTTGTTGGTCTCTGCTCCACCCACTCACCCTTTTTAACCAACATAATTGTTTCAGTAGCAGGATGAAAATACAGTCATAATATAGATGTATCTAAATAGAACGTTCTTTGTTTCTCTATGAATTAACTCAATGTAGCTCTTGATGCCATATTTCCATGTGCAGCTAAAAACTTTGAGTCAAATAACTCAGTTTCCCCCTCCTACACCGTTGGTGAGAATGTAAATTGGTGCAGCCACTATGGGAAACAGTATAGAGGTTCCTAAAAAAACTAAACAGAGAGTTGCCATATGATCCAGCAATCCCACTCCTGGGCATATACCCAGACAAAACTATAATTTGAAAAGATACATGCACTCCTATATTCATAGCAGCATTATTTACAATAGCCAAAACATGGAAACAACCTAAATGTCCATCAAGAGATGAATGGATAAAGAAGATATGGTACATATATACAATGGAATATTACTCAGCCATTAAAAAGAATGAAATAGTGCCATTTTCAGCAACATGGATGGACCTAGAGATTATCATACTAAGCAAAGTAAGTCAGAAAGAGAAAGGCAAACACCATATGATATTACTTATACATGGAATCTAAAATACAACACAAATGAACATATCTACGAAACAAAAACAGACTCACAGATATAGAGAACGGACTTGTGGTTGCCAAGGGGAAGGGGGGTGGGGGAGGGAAGAATTGGGAGTTTGGGATTAGCAGATGCAAACTAGTATATACAGGATGGATGAACAACAAGGTCCTATCATATAGCACAGGGAACTATATTCAAAATTCTGTGGTAAACCACTATGAAAAAGAATATATATGTGTATAACTAAGCCACTCTGCTGTACGGCAAAAATTAAACACAACATTGTAAATCAACTATACTTCAATAAAATTTTTTTAAAAAGTCAAAATAACTCAGTTCCCCTCTGTTTGTGCCCCTGGGCTAGATAATATGCCCAACTCAAAATTCTCCCTCCTTTCCTTAGGGAGTGAGAGTTTATGACCACAGACTGTTGCCCTGACTTTAGAGTGAGGCATTTTACCCTTCTGCCCTCCTCAGCCACCTCCACCCATACTGAGGAATAAGTGGTCCCTCCTGTTCCACTTTGCTTTCAATGCCAGTCTTTACTTCTGGTTCTGATGTTCCCAGCTGATGCAACTTGCAGCCTGCTGTCACTGAACTGTCAACACAGGGGATTTCAAATCTCTGTCACAGGCAGAGAGGGGGGTGAACAAGCAGATCAGCTCCATGGAATCCCCCCACCTCTGACTTGGCCCTGTAAAGCTGCTGGTCTTCTAAGGCTCAGCCAAGTCCAGCATCAGATCTGCAGCTAGAGGGGACTACTCCACAGCCCAGGTCACAGGAAACGTCAACCCGCACTCTCTACCGTCAGGAATGAGTGTCACTCTCAAACCTCAGCTACCTTCCAAGTTCATCCCCTGTGATCCTGGGGACTTTTTGGATGCTCTCCAGGTCCCAGAATTGAGAGAGCCCAGGGCAGAGGGCAGATAAAAGGGTGTGAGTGCACCTCTATGTCAGGACATAGCACATCCTCTTTGCCCAAACCCACCAGACGCCCATTTCTATTTTAAGGCTTGTGTGGAACCAGCTGGGCTCTGTAAGTGACTATTCTTTCCTCAAGACTGTCCCTCCTGCCCATCTGTAGGATGTTTTTCCCCTGCCACCTCCTTCAATGAAAAACAGGGCCATAACTTTTCTGATCAATCTTGGCCAATAAATCTTCTGGTCATCTTAGTCCTCAAAAAGTCTCATACTAATAATAAATGTGTTCTGTCTTAGCTAATCAAAACCCTGAACTTTATTTCAGGCTACATCTTCTTTCCTCATGCAACTGGATCTTGCTACAGGTGAAAGCCTATGGTGGCAGAGGAGCTGAGGGCTACCCTACACAAGCTGTATCCTTACCTTTTTCAGTCTGGTGGTCTCAGTTTCTGACTCCTTGTCAGAAAGCGAGCAGGAACTGTATTACTTGACTGGCTTCTATATGGCGTTGGTTTGTCCTGTTGGTACAGATGGTTAAAACCAACTCTTTCTTTTGGGCAGCCCCCCACCCCTATCTTCCATTCCTCTGCATAATCTGTGACAGGTCACTTACAAGGCCTCCTGCAGTCCCTGCACACGGGTGGTACACCTCCAGACTTATCCAACCTAGCTCTCTTCACCTCTACATAGGGTCTTCTTGGATGTTATAGATTGAAATGTGTTCCCCCTACAAAAAATAAGATATGTTGATGTTCTAACCTCCAGTACCTCAGCATGTGCCCATATTTGAAAGTAAGGTGTTTACAGATGTAATCAAGTTAAGATGAGGTCATACTGGATTAAGCTGGGCCCTAAACCCAATTACTAGTGTCCTTATAAGAAAAGGAAAATTTGGACAATGACACACACAAGGAGAATACCATGTGACCACAGTAGAGATTGGAGTTTTGCTGCCACAAGCCAAGGAAGGCCAAGGATTGAGGGCAACCACCAGAAGCTAGAGACAAGATTCTCCCTCTGAGTCCCCCCAAAAGAATCAGTCCTGCTGACACTAGATTTTGGACTTCTAGCCTCCAGAAGTATGAGAGAATAAATGTCTGTTGTTTTAAGCCAATCAGTTTATGATGCAGCCCTAGGAACAAACACATGCAAATTCTCCTGAGACAGAGCTCCTTCTGTGCAGGGATTGTAGCTTCCTTATTTTGCATCCCCCAGCCCCATTCAACATGATGTCTAGAAGACAGGTATTTCATTTAATCTTGAATGAATGAATGAGATCTACATGATTGGAGAAAACACTCAGATATTTGGTGATGATTGGATGGCTACTTGAACAGTTTGCTTTTCATTTTGCCAGTTTGGTCTCATACAAAAGAGCCATTCAGTTGCAAAACTCTTTATAAGTCAAGAAAGAGATGCATTATTTATATAATTAAAATAAACCCTTGTTAACTAAGTTTTATATTAGTTAAATTATTTAACAACCCAATTATTTTTGAGTTCCTTGTGTGCTGCCCCTATTTAAATAAATCTCTCCTTTAAAATAAGTGATACATAAAATTACCATTCACTGAATTTTGAATACCTTTTTTAAACAGAGACACATCATGGATGCCACTAGTAATTAGTAAACTAGTGCTAATCCACAGAACTGCTATTTTCTTGCTTGCTTTCTTAGTCTTTCTTTTGTTTTTTCAAGTTGTTTTCAAATTAAAGCAACCGTATAGATTCCTAGAAGTCTGAAAACTTTGCTTGGTTGACTCTTCCAGGAAACTCACACATCTATGCAAAATGATCATTACTGTCCCAAGGATGGGATGCAACAGCATTTCTTCTTTTCCCTTTTGTACTCCTTTGACCTCCTTTCTTGCTTCTTTCTACGGTAAGCATGTTTATGTTATCAGATGCAAGAACGTTGAAATCATGTGAGCCCATAATATCAATACAGCATCAGGAAAGGAGGGGGAACCGAGGTCTGCCTTTTTTGCTGAAATTCATCTCCACTCAGTTTGGTACACCGAAAAGAGCAGGAGAGGCAAATCAAGCAGACATATCATCAGTCCTTTTTTCACCAGATTCCTGAAATAATGTAATTACAAATTAATAAATCCAAAGGCAAAAGCTTCAACTGCCCAGAGACATTCGAGACACTGGGCAATCTGTTCTATAGCCAGTCAACATGTAATGCAGGGGGAAATCGTCCTTGTGATATCACAAAGCTAACAGGATAGAAGTTGCAAACAAAGGATGTGATTTAATTGGTAGGGGAGAAATAGGCTTGGTGGATTTCAGCTTCTCCACCAGGAAGGTGGGTCACTGAGGTAACATACTTTTAATTAAGGAAGTTTCAGAGACTTCTTTATCACATGGGTAAACAATTTCTTAGAATAATATAGAGGCTGTCAATGATTCTTTTATGTTCAAAAAACCCTATATTGTGCTGTAGGTCAATGAGAAGCTGTGGAAGGTGAGATTTGTTCAATACTCATGGCCTAAGGTCTGCAGAAATTTCCATAATATAAGGAAGATTCCTACAGGGACGAGAATGCTAAACTGCAGATTTTTTTCCTCCTGGCTATCTCTGCTCTTTTGCTTCATCTTCCATAAACATTGCTAACCATACGGATTGCTAAATTGCTTTCTTTTAAATAAACCCAGGAATTAAAATTAAAACTTTGGCCAATCAATCTATCTTAATAAAAAAAATCATATCAACCCAAGCGTGCGTCAGGGGGAAAAATTGTGTGGATAGAATGAGATTTTAAAGTGCAGCTACAGAAGAGGCAGCTGTTTATTTGAGTATCTCCTATTTTGGAATCTTGGACTTGAGCTCTATAAGTGCCTGATAGGCTATCAGGTTCTTTTACCCATGGCTGTACCCACCAAGCACAAGATGATGGCACTTAAGGCATAGCCATTTCAGCCTGAAACATGGTGACCCTGCAACCAACAAGCACCATTGCTACCAGAGAAAGGATTAATGTAGAATCATTTGCCCTGTATTTATTTTATTTCCACTGTTGTTCCAAACCAACTGTTATTGGGGCTCTAATGGTTCAAATAAATATTCTAAAGCGAATCATATTTTCTTAGTTTTCTTTCAAACCATGGCTGCATATCCATGTCTTTGGTGTCCTGGGCCCATCAAGAGAACATGCTGTTCTTAGTAAAGACAAAAGCATAATAGGAAATTCTACACAATTTAATACCTGATCAAGATTAGCTCAAAATAAAGACTTCTCACACAAGAGCAACAGATTCCATTCAGGTAAGTTTGATCAAGCACAGTACTTGGGGGAAAAAAAAAGAATTTCTTCCTGCATCTTCTCCTATGGATGGTGATTTATCCCTTTTATGAAGGAGGTGCATGCTGTTGGGCTGTGTAGCTCAACGGGAGGGCCTGACACATTTCTGTAGGTATGATTAGGGCGTTGGAGGTCCTATTGATGGCAATGCTGATTTGGGTAGACATTTGTCTTTTTTTTCTGCTAAGTGTTTCATGCACTTAAGGACTTCCCTGCCTTTTGAATTTCAGAGACAGGAAGAGCGCACCACTACTCTACAAGTGGAAACTGCCATATCTTTGCTTTTCTAGCCTCTCTTGCAGGGATGGTGTGAGGTCACAGACTAGTCTCCAATAGTCAGACTCAATCATACCAGACAGAATCAGAAGCCAAAGATGCAGAGAAACAGGTTCTGCATGAATCCTTTCTCTGGTGGCAATGGTGCTTGTTGGTTGCAGGGCCACCATGTTTCAGGCTGAAGTGGCTACTCCTTAAGTGCCATCATCTTGTGCTTGGTGGGTACAACCATGGTTTTTCTCATCGAGCCTGCTCTGTGGCCTAGTGGTAGCTGTTGTCTCTGGCTACTTAACTGTGTTTCTCCGATCCTTACAGTGATCTGTAAAGTACTCCCTATCCCTTTCATACATGCCTTGCTACTGAAATCAGCTAGAGCTCTGTTGCTTGCAATTACGAGCACTGATGTTCATAAATAAATATCAGCACTTCCTTTGCTCTAACTGCTGTGTAGGGTATGGAGAATTTTTCATTTATATTCCCTAAGGGAATGTTGTTACTGAATGTTGATTGCTTTTCTTTAGTCTAAATTAATTAAATGACACAGTATCCATTGTAGAAAACAAATGTAGATCATTTTACACAGTATACTGTAAATAGTGATTATAATGTGTGATCTTTCCAGAGAAACAGTAGGAAACAGTGTTTTCATTCAGACAGTTCCTGCTGGAAATTGCAAGGCTGTCCTCTACATTGTAATCCCTTTCCTCCTTAGCTCTAATGCAGGAAACTCCACTGTGATTTTATAACAAAGTCACAGCAGTAAAATCCAGTGTGGGGATAAGAGCTGGAAACAAAGTGAGTGCATGAATCCTGCTAGTCTATGGAAACCACGTGGGAGGATACAAGCATTTTTCCATAAAAGTTATTAAGACAAGGTATCAAGCTATTGTCTCTGATTTGTGGACAAAGTAAGGCTGTTTTCCAAACTCATCTCCAGCCTTGGGTCCTGCCAAAAGCTAGAGACCCAGGATGCAGAGTGAGCTTGTTTTTAATGCAATCCCATGAACTGAAACTTTGCTTTTCTTGAAAGCTGACTCAGGGGGAGAGGCTGTTCAGAAGCCTGACCAGTGGAAGCCTTCTGACCATGCTACCACACAGAGAGCCTCTCATGTAGCATCATCTGTACTACTTTCTTGGCACCTTACTCACTCGTATCTTTGATTAAGTGCTATTCAGCATTCATAGGCTCCCTGACTGTGGCCCTGTCTCTTCTAACATCTTGGTCTTCATTGAGAGCAGAGTTGACCATTAATATGCATTTATTGAATGAAAGTTGGAAGAGCTCTTGGATACATATTCAGACTGGAGCTGAACTTTGGTGAAAAAGATTCCAGGGATCTGGAATCATGCTAAAGGAGAGGGTGTTGGATGTGTGAGCACATATGCAGGAGAACACAGGAAGGATAGGAACTTTTCTTCCTAAGAAAAGCAAAAGCCAGATTTTAGGCAATTTGTTAGTTAGCTGGTTGGTTAGTTGGTTAGTTTGTTTGGTTTGATTTACTATCCCACACAAAGTACCAGAGCACCAGAGCTAACACTGTCAATAGCACCTTCTATCAGCTGGCATCAATGAACAGGGCATGGGAAGTGGCTTATCAACAGTATTCTATATTTATCGGACATCTATGAAGCTCAGAGCCCTATGGAATATGTTAATTTATTTAATCCTAACAACCTCATGTTTTAGGTTTTCTTTTTTTAAATTAATTAATTAATTAATTAAATTTTGGCTGCATTGGGTCTTCATTGCTGCCCACGGGCTTTCTCTAGTTGCGGCGAGCAGGAGCTACTCTTCGTTGCAGTGCGTGGGCTTCTCATCGCGGTGGCTTCTCTTGTTGCGGAGCATAAGCTCTAAGCGAGCAGGCTTCTGTAGTTGTGGCACGTGGGCTCAGTAGTTGTGGCTTGCGGGCTCTAGATCTCAGGCTCAGTAGTTGTGGTGCACAGGCTTAATTGCTCCGCGGCATGTGGGATCTTCCTGGACCAGGGCTCAAACCCATGTACCCTGCATTGGCAGGCGGATTCTTAACCACTGCGCCACCAGGGAAGTCCCGTAGGTTTTCTTTTTATCCCACTTTACAGATAAGGAAACTGAGGTTCAGGGATGAGCCTGCCTAAAAGCCCACGGGGACCTCCCAGGTGGTCCAGGGGTTAAGACTCTGTATTCCAGTGCAGGAGGCATGGGTTCTATCCCTGGTCAGGGAGCTAAAATCCCACATGCCTCACAGGCCCAAACACATAAAACAGAAGCAATATTGTAACAAATTAAAAAAAAAAAAACTTTAAAAATGGTCCACATCAAAAAAAATTTTTTAATAAATAAAAAATAAATTAAAAAAAATAAAAGCCCACAGGTTAGGAGGCGGTAGCCCAGCCTTCTTAAATCATTCCTTGAGCTTTGTTAAATATCTCATCAAATTCCTTTTTGAATACAAAAACAACTTATTGTGAAAGAGTGATGAGAACTTTTATTCACTTATGGATGTATAACAGTTTTCTATACTGGAATATGCAGGTTTTAATGACAGAAATGTGTGATGTGCTAGATGACTCAGAATAGATGGGAATGAACTGAACTACTTCAGTGTGAAAGTCCCGGGGTGGCTCAGTTCTCTGCTCTCTTCCCAGAGAACATTCATCCTCTGAGAAGGTTGTGCCTGTCTCACAGCTTCATCCCAATCCAGATGACTCCTGAATGTCTGTCTCCAGGCCCTTTCTGCCCCTTTGCCTTCTGTTCCAACCCTCTGGCTGCCACTCCTGCGTTCACTTGAAGCCTCTCCAGCTAGAGCCTTGAACATGGCTTCCTGAGGGAGAAAGCATTTGATGGCTTCACCCTAGAACTTGATCCTACTCTGGACCACCCCCAAGCCCCCCATCTTTTGAGAAGCTGGTGATAATTTTTGTTTAACATTATTCTGAGAAACAGTTGAGCTCCTCATACACAGCTTGACCCTGAAATATAGAAAACAGTAGAGGAGGTTCTGAACAGGTATAACAGAGAAAAAAATATAATTGTTTTCCGGGTAGTCTCTAGGAAATCCAACTGGAAAACTACTTGGGATAACCTTCTGTGTGTGGAATAACCTAATTAATCCTAAAACCTGAAAGAACAGAAATACTCCATATTAATTATTTTAAAATGTTTATGTGCCTACATATGCCAGGCAATTTACACAAGCTATCTTATTTGAGCCTCACAACAACCCTAGGAGGTATTATTATTATTATTATTGTTATTATTACTATCCCCATATTTATGAATGAAGAAAAACAGGCTTAGAGGGATTTTGTGCTGAAGTATACCTAGTTAGTGAGCCAGATTGGACCCTGGTATGACCCCCCAAAGCCATGCACACTCCTCCCCTCATTACTGCCACTGACATGGTCCACTTCATCTACTCAACCAGAGAAGAGCGTTTACAATTGCCTTTCAAAAGTCAATGTCAATATCTATGTAGGATTTATCACCTGAATACTAAGTATGTAACACATTTGTCTCTTCCTACTTGACCTCATGCAGGCATGAGCTACACTAAACTTTACTATAAGTAAAACCTATTTTCACCCCACTTATCTGTCCCAAGGTTCAAGCTCCAGCATGAGTGGGGAGAATCAAAGGATTCTCACAGGACAGGTCACAAAATGTCTGGACAGAGTTGCATTGAATTACCAGCTTTACCTGGTATTTGTAAATTTACATTATAAATAAGGTGTTGATTTGCCTGAATCTGGCTGATATGGGGAAATGGGATGTTTCTGTTATGTAGACAGTCCAAGTCTTTCAGTTAGAAGCTTAGGTTACATATGTTTTTGAAAGGAACAATGAGATTCTAAAGACATCAACATCTGCTTACAGAAAGAAATAAAACAAATAAAACCTTCTGAACTATTTTTTGGCTTTAAAAATGACAAAACAATAAAACTAATATCCATGTCTCTGAGTTATGTATTGGAGGGCCTGCTAGAACATCTCTAGACAATTTAATGAAGTGCAAAGCTTGCTGAAGACAGGTGATAAAATTGGAGCATGGATCTCTTACCCTCTTCCTCTTCTACCAAATAAACGTGGTCACATTTAAGAAATCAAGGAGCACCTTCTAAGTAACATTTAAATCTTTTCCCTTCCCTTTTTCTTTCTGTTCCCTACACCACTTCACCAATTTTTCTGAAATTCTAAGATTTTAGGCATATGGAGGCAGCAATTATTCTAGAAAATTGATAATCCTGATGTTGAAGAAATCAGTAAGTAATAATAATTAAAACATACTAGCTCATAAATACTAACAAATTTACTGGGTTTCCAGGAACTGTGCTTACACAATGAGTTCTGTGCCCAAGTTTAATTGGTCAACATTAATTCCAACTTTTCCATTTATTCTCTCTTCCAAATGATGTTTTCCATAATCTGTTTGCAGTATGCAAGAACCCCTCCCCAAGATCTCAAGCATCTCTTTTCTTACATTGCTTCATAAGGTTTGTATGGGAAAAGAATTAGAGCAAACATATGCAGTATTTATTTGACTCAAATCAATGTGTGCAGTATACACACTCTGTGTCTATGTGGTCACATTTCTTTCTGTGTTTTGTCACCTTTCATAGCATTTATGAAATACCTCTATAAGACAATGTTTCTTTTCATTTTATGGCTTTATAATTGTAAGTATTGCACAAGCAATTTTTAACAATAGGAAACATTTTCAAATGAGAAGGAAAGTCATTCATACTTCCCCTTTCTACCAAATCATGTTTGTTTTGTTTTGTTTATTTTCCTTTTCCAGCTCTCTCCAGATACATATGTAATGTTTTACATAGCTATAATTCTTCTCTAAGACAAATCTTTCCAATTCATGTACTGTATAACACTGTGACATATTTTTACACATAATACTGGGCTGTCCATAATCAAATTAACCTTGCCCATCACAACCTGAATACCTTGAGAGGTAGTTATCTCATTGTTCCCAAAGGTTGTCATTGCACAACAAATTTTGAGCTTCCACTTGGTAAGCTACTTTAGAACTTGCTGTTATGCTTTTGATCTATTTCAGGTGTGATGAATCTTTGTATTCTGAGGGTGGGTTGATTTTTGGACTTTTGTCAAGTCAAGTTTGATAAATAATGTTGAAGTTGATTAGAAAAACAAGTAGGAGTAAAAAGCAATGCCGCTGGTGAGTAACATGTTGAGACACCGAGTCTTCTCACATAGACTGGCTCCAAAGATCATTTCCAAAGAAAGTTTTGAAAGCTACGTGAATAAACCATAATGGAAAAGGATATTTTTTAAAAAATATATATATATATATTTATGTATATATATATATACACACACACACATTCTGAATCACTTTGCTGTAAAGCAGAAATTAACACAAAATTGTAAATCAACTATACTTCAATTTAAAAAAAAAACTACTTGAGAAATGGAAGAATCAGTGTACCGACGTTGGTCTCCCACAGAACCACCCAGAAGGGTACAATGCTCATTTGGAATTTCTAATCCTTGTGTATGATTTGTAAAACCAGTTCCATTCATTCATAACTTGACACCTCAGCCCACCATACTGCTGATGTCTGCCTCGTGCCTGGCTTTGCAGGGACAGCTGCCTCTGAAGTTCTGGGGTCCCAGGAGCACACACCCCTCAAACCTCTCAGATCTAAAGGTCAAACCTCTACTGGGAGAGAAGCCAGACTCTTCCCAGATTAGCTACCTTCAGGAAGCATCCAAAGGAGAGCCTCTGATATTCTTTGCAACTCTTTTTAATCTTGGCGGGGCTGGTCATCTATAGCTGAAAGTGTAGTGGTTCATGCAAAGAACCTCAGTGCGAGAGGATCAAAAGACTAGATTCTAGTCTTAGCGCTACACCAGCTAGCCTTTTCAATGTCATTTGTTCTCTCTGGCTGCTGAGCTGGTGATTCTCCATTGATCTCCACCTAGCTTTGCTCTCTGCCCTTCTCTGCCCTCCTGTGGTCCCTGGGAGCTGACTCCTCTGGTGGCTTTCTAACCCTCTGGCTTCTTGTTTGGTTTGGCAAAAGAGAATCACCTGTAGAACATCAGAGAGTGCAAAGAAAGAGGTTGGGGTATTAATCCTACACGTTTCCTCTCTCTCTCCCTCTCTCCCTCTCTCTCTCTCTCTCTCTCTCCCTGTCTCCCTTAGGGGCAGTGGTTTGCCAGCAGCTGTGCTTCGCTATGCTTGCTGCTCCCATTAGATAACCTCTATCCACAGTTTCTGTTCTTGCCAGCTTCCAGTAATAGTGCCCCGTTTTGCCCCTTAAGCCAAGGAACGGTTAAAGCCCCCCATTGCTATTAGTCCCAGAGTGCTTCAACACTCCCACTCTGCCCAGACCTCTGAAATAGTTCCTTCAAAAACTCCCTTTAGTTAAGCCTTCTATGTCCTGTGGGGTCATGTCTGATGGGGTTGTCTAATACGTATATAATAAAGGGTTCAGATAATTTGCACCTCAAGGTCCCTTTAAGCCCTTCTGTTCCTTGACCACACTGTTTGCTGATTGAAGCAGGGTAATTTTACAACCACAGACTTGCTCAAAGAACAGTAACCTGCTTTTCTAAGGAGGCCTTGACTCTCAATTTTATTATTTTTAAAGTCAACCTAAGATGGCTTAAATAGTCAGTAGTCATCATCAATTCTAGGAAAATGCTTATTCAAAATATTTGGCTTGGAGTTGGCAAATAGACCCCAAAGTGACTTCTTTCTATCCAGGTCTTATTTAAGAACCTCAGGATTAAAAAGCCTATCATTAATTAGGGCACCTTTTCTTTTGCCTGATTCATGAAGTCCACCTTGGCGCAGTCATGTCCCTGCTGACCTGTCTGCAGATTTGTCAGTCTGTCTCTCTGGCCCGCATCCATCTGGCCTATCTAATTGTAACCGCTGGGATGTAACTGGACACCAATGGCGTTCTCCTTCTTGAGTAATCGCATCAATGAGTTATATTAGCTGTCATATTAAAGTAGCTCTCTGCTAACCTCTGGTAATATGAGATCATAGTCGCCATTAGCCTTTTTTTTCAGTTGGGTAATACCATCTCCCTAATGTTTTTGCCTTCTTAATCCAAATGAATAAAATCCAAGAAAAAGAACAACAATCTAAGGGAGTTTGGGAGAGAGTCAATATTTCATTTCTGTAGGTATTTTTTTTCTCAAAATGCAAAAACAAACATGTTAAACAGAGATCTCAGGCAGCACCCAGAATGGTGATTTCCTGAGAAAGTGATCACACATTTTTTTAGGAAGTATGGAAGGATGATGTGGGCTTTGGAAACATCAAACTTAACTTGGAAATAACTGGGGTGGGATAGGGGAATAGGTATAATCATTCTGTCAATTTTACCACCTTGGGCCCTTCTCCAACAATATTAGAGCAGAATTAAAATAAATAGCAACAGCTTACTTAACTGCCATATTTTATTACTCATCCAGGATGAAAAAGTAAGTGGTTTCCAGTTTTTCATCTCTTGCAACATGGATTCAAAGTCATTTTACTGGATTTTGAAGGTGTTTACAAAAATGCCTGGGATTTCTTTTTTTTTTTTCCTATTTAAAATGGATCAAATATACTTTGTTTTCAATGTCTCGTGACTCCAGTATATTTCTCGATGAGTGTGATTTGAAAATAACAAACACCGAGTTCATAAGCTGATGTCACCTGTCATCAATTCAAATTCTCAAACCTTGTTAAACTGAGACTTGCTACTTGGCATTGTCATGGCCCCGGACCATTTTTCTATACTTGCCCTGAAGGCAGGAAGATGGGAAACAGGAAAATCAAGCTGCGAACATAGATGGGAAGTGAGAAGAATTTGAGAGGACTTTGGTGTACAAAATTCAGAGTAGCAGTCCTCTGTTTATATGCACACTCACTTTCCCTCCCTGTGTGGTTCCAGCTATGGAGAAATGCTTAACAGTTTTAAGGAAGGGAAACAAACAGAATTATCCAATTCAGTGAAAATGCATCAAATCAAAAAGTTATACATTTTGGTAGTTCTTTTCCTTTACTGTTTTTTCCTTTTCCTTCCTTCCTTCCCTCCTTTTTCTTTCTTTCTTTCTTTCTTTCTTTCTTTCTTTCTTTCTTTCTTTCTTTCTTTCTTTCTTTCTTTCTTTCTTTCTTTCTTTCTTTCTTTCTTTCTCTTTCTTTCTTTCTTTCTCTTTCCTTTCTTTCTCTCTTTCTTCCCTTCCTTCCTTCCCTTCATTTTTATTCAGTAAAGTGGCCAATGCCAGAAAAATTAAAAACAACAGAGTTATATAAACAGTAACATTGAGATACAATTCAACTCCTTAAAAATGTATTGATCAGATACCAATAACAGCAATCTTGGATATTATGCCCTATTTTAAATGTTGAGAAAATGGTGACTATGTTTGGCATGACCTGCCTTTAGTATGTCCCTTTAGTATAAATACACTGATTGAATTTCTGCTTTTTTGGCAAACCACTTCTGCTGCTTTTAGCAGCAGCTGCTGTTCCTACCACGACTATACTTTGCTACTATCACCCCTGCTCTGCCTTTCTTGGTGGAAAGTCAATTTGGTAAATTGCCAACTCCAGGGATGATTTCTATAGTAATAGGATGCCCAGGGCCGTGGAATTACACACAGGATTGTCAACTTCTGTCTAAATTGAACAACTGTGATAACTATAGTAAAATAAAGTCTTTATAATTAAATGCTTAAAAACAGAGCCAAGCAGAGAAATGGAGGAGGCCAGAAATCTCCCTAATGAATGAAATTCTAATCACTTAGTGTAGTTTTCTTACTTCCAGCAATCTATTTGTTATAAACAGGACAAGGAAGTAATTCCTATTTTAGTCTTTTTATATTTGATAATGTCTTTCTAACCACGTGCTTGAATATACCAAGCTGTTGTTTAAATTCCAAGTTTGAACCCAAGTGGGGTTTAGTGCCATTATGATGCCTATACTCATGGCATCATAGGATTGCAAGTGGTCTGAAGCAATCATTTGGCCCAAGAAAATGGGAAACTTCTAGAACAGAAACTCTTCCAGGCTTTTCTTGAAGCCCTCCAGGATTTGAGATTCCATAATCTCCCTCAGTGAAGTATTCCAGCGTCACATGATCCTGGGACACATTACATCTGTTCCAACTTAAAGAGAGATCTATTTTCTCCAAGAAATTGAAGACAATAACTTCATCTTAGCAGACATCATCTTCTCCTTTTCATAGTAGAAAGAAAATGCATAGCCAAATGGGACCTAACCAAACTTATAAGCTTTTGCACAGCAAAGGAAACCATAAACAAAGTGAAAAGACAACCTACAGAATGGGAGAAAATATTTGCAAACGATGCGACCAACAAGGTTTTAATTTCCAAGATGTACAAACAGCTCATGCAGCTCAATATTAAAAAAACCAAACAACCCAATCAAAAAATGGGCAGAAAACCTAAACAGATAATTCTCCAGAGAAGACATACAGATGGCCAACAGGCACATAAAAAAATACTCAACATTGCTAATGATTAGAGAAATGCAGTCTTTGTTTTTCTCTTCCTGACTTACTTCACTCTGTATGAGACTCTAGGTCTATCCACTTCACTACAAATAACTCAATTTCGTTTCTTTTTATGGCTGAGTAATATTCCATTGTATACGTGTGCCACATCTTCTTTATCCATTCTTCTGTCAATGGACACTTAGGTTGCTTCAATGTCCTGGCTATTGTAAATAGATCTGCAATAAACATTGTGATACATGTCTCTTTTTGAATTATGGTTTTCTCAGGGTATATGCCCAGTAGTGGGATTGCTGGGTCATATGGTAGTTCTATTTTTAGTTTTTTAAGGAACCTCCATACTGTTCTCCACAGTGGCTGTATCAATTTATATTCCCACCAACTGTGCAAGAGGGTTCCTTTTTCTCCACACCCTCTCCAGCATTTATTGTTTCTAGATTTTTTGATGACAACCATTCTGAGCAGTGTGAGGTGATACCTCATTGTAGTTTTGATTGGCATTTCTCTAATGATTAGTGATGTTGAACATCCTTTCATGTCTTTGATGGCAATCTGTATATCTTCTTTGGAGAAATGTCTATTTAGATCTTCTGCCCATTTTTGGATTGGGTTGTTTGTTTTTTTGATATTGAGCTGCATGAGCTGCTTGTAAATTTTGAAGATTAATTCTTTGTCAGTTGCTTCATTTGCAAATATTTTCTCCCATTCTGACATTTGTCTTTTCATCTTGTTTACGATTTCCTTTGCTGTGCAAAAGCTTTTAAGTTTCATTAGGTCCCACTTGTTTATTTTTGTTTTTATTTCCCTTTGCAAATCAAAACTGCAATCACCTCACAGCAGTCAGAATGACCACCATCAAAAAGTTTCAAATAATAAATGCTGGAGAGGGTTTGGAGATAAAGGAACCTTTCTACACTGTTGGTGGGAATGTACATTGGTGTTACCACTATGGAGAACAGTATGGAGGTTCCTTAAAAAACTAAAAATAGAGTTGCCATATGACCCAGCAATCCCACTCCTGGGCATATATCAGAAAAGACAAAAACTATAATTCAAAAAGATACATGCATCCCAATGTTCACAGTGGCACTGTGAGCCAAGACATGGAAGCAACCTAAGTGTCCATTGACAGATAACTGGATAAAGAAGATGTGGTACATATATACAATGGACTATTAGTCATAAAAAAGAATGAAATAATGCCATTTGCAGCAACACAGATTATCACACTAAGTGAAGTAAGTCAGACAGAAAAAAAAAAACAAATATTATATGGTATCACTTATATGTGGAATCTAAAAAAAATGGTACAAATGAACTTACTTACAAAACAGAAACAGATTCAGATGTAGAAAACAAACTTATGGTTATCAAAGGGGAAGCAGGGGGAGGGATAAATTAGGTGTATGGGATTAACAGATACACATTACTATATATAAAATAGATAAACAACAAGGATTTACTATATAGCACAAGGAACTATATTCAATATCTTGTAATAACCTATCATGGAAAAGAATTAAAAAAGAATATAAATATATACAGATATCAGATATAGATATCCAAATCACTTTGCTGTATAACTGAAACTAACACAATATTATAAATCAACTATATTTCAATTAAAAAAAGAAAGAAAATGGGCTTCCACAACACAATGATTAAGTATACAAACTAGAACAAGTTGCTTAACCTCTTTGCAGCTCTTTTTCTTTGTAATATGGACTAAAGAAGCTGACCTCAGGATTGTTGTATAACATATGTAAAGAGCCTGTTGCAAGTTGAAAAAACACAATTTTTTTTCCTATTCTCTAAAACTCCCAAGTTACTCCATTCTTTTTAAAGGAGAGCATGGATGAGACTGCTATTTGCCTATCCCAATCTACATCCTTTCCTTCCCTTCCCTCTAATAGAAAGGCCCTAATTTTGAGCTGGCCCAGCTAAGGATGACATTTGCTAGCCTCTCTTGCAGCTATATATAGCCATATGAAAAAATTCTGCCAATAAATATAAGCCAAAGTGTCATGTGTCTGCTTTCAGAAGGCCTCCTCAAAAGGAGAATGAGCCTCTTCTTTCCTTCCTTCCTTCCTTCTTTCCTTCCTTCCTTCTATCTGTTGCTTGGAACATGTATGTTATAGCTGGAGCTTCTGCTTCCATCTTCAATTCCAGGGATGCAAGTCACACAGTAGGGATGGCAGAACAGAAAGCTGAAAGGCGTTTGGGTGACTCTTTGAGGTTCTATGAAGGCCTCACGGGCCTACATTCAGACTTCTTTTGTTGAAGAAATAAACTACCTTGTTTAATTCATTGTTACTTTAACACTTTCTATTATATGCAGCCAGGCCCAGAAGATAACCTCAAGGGGATAAAATATATATTAAACTTTAATCTTAACTAACAAATAATTAGTGTATATTCCTTAACCACTTATATATTATGTTTCCTTTCATCTATGTTATCATGTTGACTTAGGCTACAGTAAAACTACAGTGATGGTTCACACGACTTGCAATATTTATATTTTTCCTTTAGTATTTATAATTAGCCTATGTTACCTTTTATGCTTGTTTTGGCCTTTCTCCAACAGGTCAAGGTCATTTCCATTTGAATTAATTTTTTTCAGAGGTATTCATAATATTACAAATTCATAACAATTTAGAAAACAATATGGCAGAGTTGAATGGCCTAGGATTTGTAGTTTGAAGCTTAGACCAATCCTGGTACTAGACAAATCATTAATTGTGTGACCTTGAACAAGTCATTTAACCTCTCTGAGCCTCTGTTTTATCCACAACAAACAGGGTTAATAATAATCCTGTCTTCCTGACTTACTGGAGTTAGTGAGAACCAGGTAGGAGAATACATTTGAAAGTACTCTGTAAGATAAAGCACCATAGGGATGTTGCTTGTTATGACTCCTATCAGAAGAGACACACTGCAAGATTCTTTATGCATACAGATATTATTATTATTATAGATAGAATTATCAGAGAGATAATTTTAAAGATTCCAACATATGGTGGTTTCCAATCTCTTCTTTTGAGGGTAAAATAAATCTTCGATTTGAGACGTTACCGTAAAATATAAATGAATCAGAATAATGGTCATAGGCTATAATTTTTTTTCTTTTTGGTTTAAAGTTGTTTTAGGTGCAGAAGGAATAAATATTTAAAATCTTGAATTCCAAGAAATGAATCTGAGGATCTTTGTACTCTTGGTTCTCTCTGGCTCCTTTCTTCCCTTGCCACGCTGGTATGGAACAGTGGAATCTGATCCATTGTCCTTGAAGAGCACAACAGAAAGGTCAAAGTCATTCTTTTATAGCTTGCCAATCTTTTGGGACAAAACTGAAAGGGTCAGTAAAAATCGAGATAACTTACATCTGTTACTTCTTCATTGTCCATGTGGACAATCATAGCAAGAATTATTCAAGCTCAATTTTCTCTTCAAAAGCTGTATTGATTGCTGCATAATGTTTTCTGATGGTCCAAGGATCTTATGTTAACTCCCCAAATGAACTGGGAACACCCATTTTATTTTTACCAGTTAGGTGAAAATTTCAGTTTCAAAGAAGGCTCTGATAATGAATATGCTTCTGTGAAAGAAATGAACTTAAAACCATATGTATTTATCTTGCACATTATGATTTTACTGAATCTGGTGCAGTGATGCACCCTTTTAGGGTGATCACACATCTTGGTTTGCCTGGGACAGTCCTAGTTTATGTCTGCTCTCTCAGCATAATTATTAACAGTATCCCTTTTAGTTTCGAAAGCACTCTGATTTGGATGATAAATTATATGCTTACCCTATTTTAGAGACATTTTATTGTCCTGGTTGACTAATACTGGGATGTCCTTATAAATTCTAAGCAGGCGTCATTCTTTTGTAAATGATCTGCCCTGCTGTGGAGCTTTAAAACAACATCTCTGATAATCCTTGTTGTCTTAGACCCATGAGCAAGACCACTAGACAGTCTTCTTCAGAAAGAAAGGCTTTAAAATGTCACCATTTCTGAACAGCTATATCAGGGGTTGACAAACCTTTTGTAAAGGACCAGATAGTAAATATTGCAGTCTTTGTGGGCCATACAGTCTCTGTCTCAACTACTCAACTCTGCTGCTGTAGCATGAAAACATCCAGACAGTATGTAAGCCAATGGGCGTGGCTGTGATCCAACAAAACTGCATTTACAAAAATAAGAGGAGGAAAGGATTTGGTCCGTGGCGTGCTGACCCCACGCTTGTGTTTTAATATTTTCTCTTGACAACTGACAAAATGGAATTTATACTTTCCAGATGTCTTTTCAAGTGTTAAAAGGAGCAAAAGACAGACAGTTGGCCCTAGTTAGATTGTAACTAATATCATGGAAAGATGCTCTCATTTCTTACAAACAAAGCTCCCAAGCTTTCTGTCATCGACACATCTTGTTCAATCAAAAGAGTCACAGTGCACATTCAATCTAAAGAAGTACAATGAAGATGCTCTCTCTTTAAATGAGTCAACACAAATGTGTATCCTTCAAAGGCTATGGAATTGACGGGCAGCTATATTTGATTGTTTAGGTGTTTTAAACATTGTTTGTTTCCAACATCTATGATGAAGCAGTTTCAGGAAATTTTTATTTTATTTTACACCTCCTTGTGTTTTCATATTATGGGGACAAAGTGTAAATCTACCTTTGAGAGAGACATCTGAAATGCTTAGATAAACAAGCTTGCATCTGTAAAAGAGGAATTAGAGAGGGAGAGAATTGAATACATGCCAGTAGTTAAAACACAAGAGAAAAGTCCATTGCCCTTTAAATTGAAACAGAAGGAAAGACATGAAGCAAAGCCTTGAGTAAAATTAAATAAATGCGAAAGTATACTCAGAAACACATCAAAGCATGGAATTGTTTTCTTGCTATGTTGAGAATTGTGATAATATGGTATGGTTCACAGTGTGTGTGTGCGTGTGTGTGTGTATGTGGGTGTGTGTGAGAACAGGAATTAAAAAATAGACAGCGACAAAATGTTAAGACCAAAATATTGGACATACTAAGCAAAGAAATGTATTCAGTCAAAGTAAATAGACAAAGTTGTGACATGCTTTAAATGATGATGAGTTGATAAATTCTTTGCTGTCTGACCTGGAATATCAAGCCCCAATCGGAAATGAATGGATTGTCTCTCCTGGAGAGGTAGACACTAGTTGCAGCCTGGGGAAAGAGGAAACATAAAAGCAGATCTAGATTTGCCTTGCAATGACAGCTGCATATTAATCTAAAGAATTTCTAAAAAATCAAAAAGGCATTTTTTCAGCAAAATACACCCCTAGAGCCTCAATCATAAAGCAGGGGAATAAACTTGAAACAGGATTGATTTCATCTTAAAGGGAATATTTCTTTGAAATGCTACCAACTGTAGTTGTCTTATTTGGTTTTCAATACTATAACAAAATTGTGCCATATTGTGTCAAATAAGAAGATAATATAACAGCTTTAAACAAATTTTGTAATTATGGGTTCAGTCAAAAGTGCATCAAATTTGTGTGTATTTGGGAAGTTATGCCATTGAATACTAAGTAGCTCTAAATATCAACCTTCATTTTTCACTTCAGCTTTAAGACCTTGACTCTTAAAGGGTTAGATTTCCCCAATAGAAGTTAGAGACTGGAAGAGATCCTACGCATTTTAGTAGTTTGCTATTCTCTTTAGAAAATGCCAGGTGCTGCCCTGGCAGAGACTGAAGATATTTAGGCATGAATGAGATGTCTGTGGTCTAATGCTCTTTAATCAGCCCCTAAGTACAGTTCTAACCATTGAGCATCTTCACGTTTCACTGGGACATTGTTTCCAGGTTCATGAAAAACTGGATTTCTTGTGCTAAGAGAAGGCCTGATAATTGAATCCAACTTGTTTTTGATTTTTATAGAACTATCTTTCCAGCATTTGGTGTCCTTTGAACGGAGAGGGAAAGAGATGAATAGGTTAGAAAGGCCTTATAGATTTTCAATGTGTCAGGCAGGCCTGAGTTCAGGTTCTGAGTGTCTAGTTCTTACAAATTTGGGCAGGCTTCAGTTTCCACATCTGTAAACTGGGGGAAATTTTAGTACCTCTTTTCTAGGTTGTTGTGAGTATTATCTAAGATAATATATACAAAATAAACAGCCTCAAGTCAGGCACATAATAATGGCTCAATAAAATAGAGCTGTTGATAAAGACCCCGAAGTCATAATTAACTGAAACTGTTTGGGTTTTTGAGTAAGCTTGGCAGGAAATAAGTATGGCAGATATTCTCTTTAAGGCGATTTTCTTTTACCAGCACCAAGAGCAGGATTAATAACTTTGACTGGGCTTGAGACGGCAGTGGATGTGAGCACAGAGAATCAGGTGACTCCATACCCTTCTATGCTCTTCTTTCCAGAAGTTTCTTTTGTCACTGAGCCGTTGCACTTAAATATTTTCACTGTAGTCTCTTGGTATAAATTGGGTGTATGCTTTCAATGCACAAGTTTATAAAGTAGTACTGTATCAACGTACTTTCTCCTCCCTGTGCTAAAATGTTTCCATGGAAGAAAGTAAATTGTGGAGCTTTCTATTTTCTTTTTCCTGTTTATTAAAAAAGTTTCCTGCCTGCAAAGTTGCTGGCAAAGTTATCCTTTGTCTCTTAAGACTTGATTCATCTTAAACAAATCTTTTTAAGGAATGCACTGTAGCATAAAGAAAACGGTGCCTGATATTCATCACATGAGCATTACATGAACCTTCAGGAATAAAAAAATCACTCAAAACTGCCCAGGGAAGGGACTTCCCTGGTGGCGCAGTGGTTAAGAATCTGCCTGCCAATGCAGGGGACACGGGTTCGAGCCCAGGTCTGGGAAGATCCCACATGCCGTGGAGCAACTAAGCCCGTGTGCCACAACTACCAAACTTGCACTCTAGAGGTCGCGTGCCACAACTACTGAGCCCGTGTGCCACAACTACTGAAGCCCACGCACCTAGAGCCTGGTTTCCGCAACAAGAGAAGCCACTACAATGAGAAGCCCGTGCACCACAACGAAGAGTAGCCCCCACTTGCTGCAACTAGAGAAAAGCCCGCGTGCAGCAACGAAGACCCAACGCAGCCAAAAATAAATAAATAAATTTATAAAAAATAAATAAATCAAGTGCATGCCCCCATTTTGTGGATGAGGACACTGAGAATCAGAGAACTGAGTATTCAGCCCAAGGTCATCTAACAACCAAGTGGCAGAACTGGGATTTGAACCCAGAGTTTACATCCCTTCTACCTGAGTCAAGTGCATTAGCATCTATTCCATCTTGCAAAATAACAGTGTCTAAGGCTAATTCTTTCCCTTGAACTCCACTGGAAAAGCTGTGTTCTTGCTGCCTTAAGGAGTGGTGGGAACAGGAGAAGAAAAGAGCTTCTTTGAAGCAGTGCAAGTTCTTGGGCCCCATCCCAGACCTACTGAATCAGAAACTCTGGGGAGGGGCCAGCAGGCTGTGTTTTAACAGGCCCTCCGAGGGATCCTGATGGGTGCTAAAGTTTGAGAACCACCACTCTATAGCTCTAGACAACCTGTCTTCAAAATAAGATGCAAGCCACCTCCTTACTGTTTGCCCTACCTTTTCAATCGTGGCCAACAACTGAGCCCACCCTAGAAGGGCAGAGATGAGAAGAATTTTGTGAATGTTGAAAGTGTTTCCACATAGAACCCAATGTTAGCTTTCAGCTTCTCCAAAAAGTAGTACAAAACACACTTTGTCCATTCCTGACAACAGCGTGGAAGCCTTTTAATTAGTCCACCCTAAAGGAAATAGAGATGAGCTCCTTAAGTAGTTGCTCTGATTACCGGTGGGCAGGGGTGTGCATTGTTTTCTGATGCATTTGTTTGGAGTGAGTAGTGCTACCAAACTGAAGGCTTCTTATAGAGGGTGTTAACATAAAAGGACTCCAACAAGCTGTGTGAGGGAGAGGGAGGTGGCGTTGATGGCAGGAACAGTCACAGAGCCAAACACACACACACACACACACACACACACACACACACACACACACACACAAATACCAGTTCACACTGCGCAGACTGATCAATGGCCTGTGTCCCAGGAAAGTGAGCATTAATATTCCTGATACTCCCTAAAAGTTCAAAAGATATATCAAAGCCTGGTGCCTTCCTCCAAGTTCCCATTGCATGGGGTTAAATGTCTACATTTTAGTGAAGGTGACTCAGCCACTGACAAGATGTAGAGACCCAGGTTATAGGAATATAAGAAACTGAAGTGAATACTGTTCGTAGAAATGTCTCATCTTACAACTCTGGGCATCTCATCCTAGCACACATTCAACTCTGGTAAGGAGTCTGAGTAATGGTACCCACACTCTCACAGCTGGAAAGGAATGCTGAGACTCTCCTCCAACTGCCTCTTCAGTTAAAGAACTCTCTCTTCAATAACTCTGTTCCAGAATCATTCAGTATCATTTTTCTTTTTTTTTGAATTATTGTTCATTGGCTTATAGTTGCTTTACAATGGGGTGTTAGTTTCTGCTGTACAGCAAAGTGAATCAGCTCTATGTATACATATATCCCCTCTTCCTTGGATCAGTGTCATTTTTCTGAAGCCACGCAAATAGAGACAGGTCTGCTGATGGGGCTCAGGCTGTTGGAGCCACACACAGAAAGGATATGTGGACCCAAGTCACAAGGGCCAGTTCTGTGGTCCCCAGAAGCACCCTATCAGAAGGTGTAAACTGGCCACACTAAGTAGCTAGACTTTCTGCCCTTTAGTTCAAACGTCTAAAAATAAGAATTTAACTGGTTTAGTTCAATCAAGTCACCCTGGATGAGGTGCCTACACCTAGCCCAATCAGTGGTGGCCAAAGGCGGTCTCTTCAGGGGGTCAAGGAAAGAGTAGATGCTCTAGGTAACACAGAATGATGGGGCTGACAGTGAAACACCAGGTACCACATTGACTTAAAATTAGCAGTAGACATGTCCGTCTCTTCCTCTAGATCATGAGCATCGTCACAACATCTTATTTATCTTAATAAAACCACTTTCTAGAGGAACCTCAACGTGTTAGAGTTGAACTAATTTAATTTAATTTTTTCCAAAAAAAAAAAAAAAAAAAAAACAAACTAGCTGTCGACTTCAGGGTAAAAACAAATATTTCAAATTTCCTTCTTGTAGGCTCACAGTAGAATTTCACTTTCCCCGTCGTGATGAGGTTAGGTGTGGCCACGTGACTTTCTTTGGCTAATAAAATGTGAGCAGAAGTAAAGTTCACATCTGGGCAGAGGCCTTTGAGGGCCAGTGCTTGTTTCACCATGGCTCTGCCCCCTGACTTGAGGACTGTGGAAGCGTACCTCAAGATGGTACAACATCAACTTGTGTCGTTGAGTGACTGCAGTGAGCGAGTCCACAGCTGACCCACACAGCACAAGTAGCATGAAAGTACACTGAACATGTGTCATTAAGACACTGAGATTTTGAGGTTGTTTGTGTTAAATAGCAATTTTGTACTTGACGCTTCTTAAAGAGGGCAAGACAGATTTTACCTGAGCTAATGCAGTAGGGGAGAGAGACATCAGTACAGAATGAACTCAATCCCAAATACAGCAAAGACAACTGGGGATTTATAGCCAATAAGCAGAGTGAGGGGACACAGAGGATGGACAATTGCTAAGAGGAACTTCATTAGATATCAAAGATAGGGGAATTCTCAATAAACTGGCTTGGTAGGATTCTTTGTGAAAACTGGGTCCAGCAGGCCAAGATCAAAGTCTAGTTGAGAAGAGGAACCTGACTAAAGTTTGGTCAAGGAAGGAGTCTTTGTCATTTGTCACTGTAGCCTAGATTCTCTCTGCCACTGGGTTAGGAAACAGTTATTTTCTTTTGAACCCTGTAATAGTTTGTAAGAACTGCTATAACAGAATACCACAGACTGGGTGGCTTAAACAACAGAAATTTATTTTTTCAAAGTTCTGGAAGCTAGAAGTCCAAGATCAAGGTGTTGGCAGATTTGGTTTCTTCTGAAGTCTCTCTCCTTGGCTTGCAGATGGTCATTTGTTGCTGCATCGTCACATGGCCTTTCCTCTGTGCACGTGCACCCCTGGTATCTTTATCTGTGTCCAAATCTCCTCTCTTTATAAGGGCACCAGTCAGACTGGATTAGGGCCAAATGCCCTGATTTAAATTTAATCACCCTGTACAGGCCCAATCTCCAAATAAGTCACATTTGATGTACTGGGTGTTAGGGCTTTAACATATGAATTTGGAGGAACAGAATTCGCCCCACAACAAGCCCCAATTTTGCTCTCTTTCATTTTCCCAGACCGGCCCTAGTTCTGCTGTTTAATATTCCCCAGAATGTATTGAATGCTTTCCTGCTCATGACAGCCCACCAAAGGTGGGACCTTCTTCTGATGTGGTCTGACCAGTGCTGCGGACCACACAACTGTTACTCCCCTTCTTCTAAACTCTGTTCTTCCATGGGCACGAGCTTAATGCCTATGTCACTCAACTGGCTCTTCATGACCCTAGAACTTCTTTGGGGTGGCTTTGCTGTTAAGTTAAATCTCCCTCATTCAGTTGATTTTTCTGAACCCAAACACAGAAGTTTATATTTATGTTTGTTTCTGTTTATGATTTCTTATCATCCTCATTATATTTCCTTTTATTGTTTTTGACTTCTTGTTTGTGGTTTTAAAGTAGCTTTTGAATCTTAATGCTGTCATCCTGTATCCTTACTAGTCCTCTCAGCTGTACTCCCACTGCTGGTTTCATGAGGTTGCCTTCTCTGCATTTATCTAAGTTGTTGGGAGATATGCTTAACAGGAAGGTCCAGCTAGGTCACACTTGGACAGCCCCCTGCAGGTTGACATCTGTCCATCAATTCAGGAGTGTAATAGAACCCCGATGAACTCACCACCGTGCCCTGTACCCAGCCCACATTTATCGTCAGGAGTTGCTTTTCCCCTGGGCCAAAGAAGCCCACACCCACACCCTCTCCATCTTTTTCTTGGGCTATTGTTCCAATGGTCAGCCCGCTAGGACTTGAGCCATTTCTTCTTGGCTGCTAGAGATTTGATTTTTCTGTTGGCTCTGACTTAAGGACTCTGTATGTTCCAGATTCTGGCAGCTCAGCAATTACTCAGCTGGATCTGCCGAAGCAGAGCTTGCCCAAGGGGAACCCAAAGAGGGCACCCCTGGGTAACCCTGAAGCTTGGGTAAGCCTCAGTTCTGACAATAGACTGAGCATTCTGAAGGGATTTCCCTTCATCAGGGGTCCTTGGTACTGTATTGTGGCCATTCTCAGATCCACGTAAATAGAATAAAAAACAGTCTCAATTTAATCTGCCACTCCAGCCCCTGCAAGGACACAGCTGGTGAGGGTGTGCTGACTTTATTCACAAGCCAGTCCCTTCTCTCCAGCCTTGCAATAATTTTGTTGTCTTTGTTATTCTATATCCTGCGGTGATTTCCCTGAGTGCAGTGAGTGATTAATTTAGCTGGTGTCACAGGCTACAACATGTTGATATAAAGGGAAAAAGAATGAGAAAAAGAAAAGTGTGGAAGGGGTGAAAGGCTACTGCAGCAAACACACACAGGGCCCAAGCTCCAGCCCTCGTACAAGATGCTCCAATGGCCAAAATGACCCCACGACATTGTTTTTGTGAACAGGAGTATGAACTTCTGAATGGTTGAGTTCCGAAATTCAAAGCCTGAAACTCTCCCAGGGCTCTCTCACTTCCCACATTGCCTCTGAAACATCAATAGCTTCAGGAAATAATGAAAAGCAAATCAGAAATAAAATCAGAACTTGAAAACCCCTGGTTCTCTATGAAAAGGGCTTCTACTGTTCAAATTCTGGTTTACAAGAGAGTGAGATTTGGGATCTTGTGTGAAAACAAACTCCAGATTTTTCTGCAGTTTTGATACCCAGTTTAACCCTTTATCCTTCTTGGCTCATGAAGCTTAAAGGACTAATGTGACTACTGATTTGAGACCTTGTACTGTTTACCAGTCCTAGGTGGAAGCTTGTCTGTACATATGGTTGTTGATATTGGTGAGGGAGTTTATCAAGTGATAATTGTTTCTATACACAACAAAAGGTAGTTATGGCGTATCTGTGAATAATACAGTTTTCCCCATGGTGACCCAACTCCTCCCTTGCCATTTTGTAACCTGGCTTTTAAACACTGGGTTAAGAAGTAACTTAAGAGAGAATAAATTTTTGTTTTCTCACTAAGCCCAGGTTTTGACATTTTTATCCTTAAAATAATTTTAAAAGAAATAGCAGTGATAATTTTCATTAAAAGTGATACTTCATTAAAGAAAACGTAGAAAATATCTTAGAAAAAGTCACCTAAAATCCCACCATGCAGAGATTATCACTTTTAACATATTTAAGTTAGTATTTTCCAGGCACAAATGCATGTATGTGACTGTATATTTCTATACTTCATTCTAAAAATGAGATAATTCTGGACATACTAGTTTGTAACCTATTTTCTCTACTTAATAAGTTGTAAACATCTTTTCTTGGTATTCAATTTTTTCTACATTATTTTTAATGTCAGCACAGTATTCATTTCATTGGAGGGTGGGGGTAAAATGATACATACTCTGATTTAATCTTAAAATGTAGGAGAGAAAATAAAAATTACTGGAAGTCCTCCTACTCAATAAAAACCACTGTACATGTTTGAATGAGCAGCCTCCTGAGACCTCTCCTTGCACGATATTTTGTGCTTTCCATGGTGCTTTTCAATTTGCTTTTAAACACTTGACAATGGATCAAGGAGAAACTCACATGTCTCAACTTATAGCTCTATATCATTATTTATTTATTTATTTTGGGCTGCATTGTGTCTTCATTGCTGTGTGCAGACTTTCTCTAGTTGCGGCAAGCAGTGGCTATTCTTCGTGGAGGTGCACGGGCTTTTCATTGTGGTGGCTTCTCTTGTTGCGGAGCACGGGCTCTAGGCGTGCGGGCTTCAGTAGTTGCAGCATGCGGGCTCAGTAGTTGCGGTACACGGGCCCTAGAGGGTGCGGGCTTCAGTAGTTGTGGCACGTGGGCTCAGTAGTTGTGGCACACGGGCTTAGTTGCTCCACGGCATGTGGGATCTTCCCAGACCAGGGATCAAACCCGTGTCCCCTGCATTGGCAGGCAGATTCTTAACCACTGTGCCACCAGGGAAGTCCCATCTATATCATTATTTTAAAGGTCTATATTACATCCCATTCTAGTAGGTTCCATTATTTACATGATGAATACACCATTGATGAACATTTCAGTTGTTTTCTTTGTGTGTGTGTGTGCTATTCTAAACAACATTGTGATGGACATCACTGAGATTTATCAGCTTGAACTTGAGTGATTATGTCTTCAGAGTAAATTGTAAAGGTGGAGTTGCTGGAACAAATAGTACACACATTGTACATTTTAACTACTAAAGTGACTTTCAGAAAAAGCACCAATTTTCATCTCCACTAAATAGTGTGTGAGAAAACTGATGCTCAACAACACTGAGTTATATTAACTTAAACATTTAATTTTGTCCATCTTCTGGGTGAAAAATAAAATTTATTGTTTTATTCACATTTTATTGATTATTAGCAGGGGTGAAATCTTTTAATGCATTGAATGTTTTACTTCTATGAATCGTCTGTTAACGTCCTGTGCTTTTTTTGTTATTGGTATTTTCTTTATTGATTTGTAAGAATATTTAGTCAATAATATTTAGTTGTGATCTATCATTTGTCTTGTAAATATTTTTCCCATTTTCTTGTTTTTCAACTTTGTTTATATTTTTAACTGAGCCAAAGTTTACTTTTTGTAGTCAAATTGCTCAGTTTTTATGTATTTTCATTACATGATTAGAAGTTATTTCCTGTTCCAACATTATAAAAAATTATCATTTTTTCTTCTTCAAGAACATTAATGGTTTTATTTTTTTATTACTTTTAAAACTTTGATCCATCTGGAATTTATTTTGGTGTATCCAACTTTATGCTAACTGACCATCCAGTTGCATCAATACTATCTATTGGATAATTCATTTTTTCCCTATTAATTTGAAGTCCTACATTTATATATTATATGTTATAAATTCCCACCTGTTTTAGAACTTGCTTTTATTACAAAAATAGTATATGCACATGGTAAAAAAGGACACAGTCATCAAAAATTGTATACAATAATAAGTCTCCACCAACCACTGCTAGTTCCTCACTTCCCCTCCCTAGAGGGAACCATTTTCCAGAAGTGCTCTAGGCATACACAAGCATGAGAGGTGTGTCTGTGACACATGCATAATACATAGATGTATACATGTCTGTGTATCCCATTTTATGTTTACACAAATTAGAGCTTCCTACATGTATGGCTTGGCACCTAGTTTCTTTTTTCTTTTTTTAATTAAACAGTATATCTCAGAACTCTTTATAAGATCAACAAAGCTACTTCATTCTTTCTCGTAATTGCAGAGTACTCCATTGTATGTAGGTACTGTAATTTGTTTAAACAAATAGCCTGTTTGTTGACAACTTTTTCAGTTTTTTTTTCTATGACCAACAATGCTATAATGAATATCTCACCTCAAATTTCTTACACCTGTGTAAATATATCATGGGACAAATTCTCCAAAGTGTCAGCTGCTGGACCAAAAGGGTATATGCACCTTTTATTTGTTAGATATTACCAAATTGTCCTCTAAGGAGGACTGTCTTAGTCCATTCAAGCTGTTATGACAAAATACCTCAACTGGGTATAAACAACAGAAATTTATTGCTCACAGTTTTGAAGGCTGGGAAGTCCAAGATCTAGGTGCCACCATGGTCAGGTGAGGCACTCTTCCTTGTTACAGACTTCTCATTGTATCCTCATGTAGCAGAAGAGGGCAAGGGAGCTCTCTGGGGCCTCTTTTATAAAGGCACTAATATCACTCAAGAAGGCACCACCCTCATGACCTAATCACCTCCCAAAGGCCACACCTCCTAATACCATCACACTGGGCATTAAGATTTCAACACATGAATTTGGGGAGGCCACAAACAATCAGATCACAGCAAGCTCAAACCAGTTTTGTACTCCCATCTATATTGAAAGAGCTTGCTTAAGATCCTATCTCAAACATTTTTTTTATCTTTCTCAATCTGAAAATTGCAAAATGTTATCTAATTGTTAAAGTGGATTTCTTTTTTTTTTATTCAAACGGAAAGTCACAAAAATTATAATCATCCTCATCAGTTCACTCACTCCCATGTAATTAGTTTTATTTTTCATCTTGATCTTTTGTTAGCACTCTTATGAATTCATCAGTTTTCCATTAGAGTTCTGACAATGCTTATTCATTCAGTTCAGCAGTATAGTCAGTTACCAGAAACCTGTACTTGTCAGAGTTTTTTCCATGAATTCCTTGAAGATGAAACCCTTTTATAGGAACATATTTGCAAAAGCATCAGAGTACACCCAGAACTGTCTGTAAATGACAAAAGACTTAAAAATGACCATGTTTAAAGATTTGATGAAAGTTCATAATAATGCAATTGACAAGGAAATTTAGTTATTTCTGAGATATACATTTTTTAAAAATCTTTTTTGTTGTTGTTGTTGCAGTACGTGGACCTCTCACTGTTGTGGCCTCTCCCGTTGCGGAGCACAGGCTCCAGACGTGCAGGCTCAGCAGCCATGGCTCACGGGACTAGCCGCTCCACGGCATGTGGGATCTTCCCAGACCAGGGCACGAACCCGTGTCCCCTGAATCAGCAGGCAGACTCTCAACCACTGTGCCACCAGGGAAGCCCTGAGATATACATTTTAAAGTAATAACTAGAATTATGGCTTATAACATTGTACCAGAACATATAAGATTTTCAGAAATTTCATGTAATGTCTGAAACATTTATATTAACATATTTCCATACATATAACCCAAAGAAAGATTAGTATTAGTTGTTTTTTTGTTTGTTTTTTGTTTTTTACACTGCAAGTTCTTATTAGTCATCAATTTTATACACATCAGTGTATACATGTCAATCCCAATTGCCCAATTCAGCACACCACCATCCCCACCCCACCGCAGTTGTCCATATGTTTGTTCTCTACATCTATGTCTCAACTTCTGCCCTGCAAATTGGTTCATCTGTACCATTTTTCTAGGTTCCACATACATGCATTAATATACAATATTTGTTTTTCTCTTTCTGACTTACTTCACTCTGTATGACAGTCTCTAGATCCATCCACATCTCAACAAATGACTCAATTTCTTTCCTTTTTATGGCTGACTAATATTCCATTGTATATATGTACCACATCTTCTTTATCCATTCATCTGTTGATGGGCATTTAGGTTGCTTCCATGACCTGGCTATTGTAAAGAGTGCTGCAGTGAACATTGGGGTGCATGTGTCTTTTTGAATTATGGTTTTCTCTGGGTATATGCCCAGTAGGTGGGATTGCTGGATCATATGGTAGTTTAAAGTGGATTTCTTTTATTATTAGTGAAAGTGGGAACATTTGCATGTATTTATAAATGTTTTTTTCTTTTTTTAAAAAACATGAATTCATGTTCCTGTTCCTTATAGTGTTGAGAGAACTCTTTATAGATTGAGAAAATTAATCATTTGTCAATAATATATGTTTTAAATGTTTCTTTGTTGGTCATTTGTCTTTTGACTGTATTTATGATGATATTTTCACTATGCAGAAAATTTAATTTTTAGGTAATGTAATTTATTAACCTTTAACCTTATGCCTTCTGGGTTTGTTTTCTTGCTTAGAAAGGCTTCCACCATTTCAAATTTACAGATGAACCTCATGTTTGTTTCTAGAATTCTTATGGTTTCATATTTTTTTTAATGTTTAAATCTTTGATTCATCTTTCTGTTAGGAGGAAGATTGAGTGTATTCAGTTTTATTATTTTCCCAGAGGTCTAGATAGTTGTCCCTAAAACTGTTTATTGAAAAATCAATTTTTCTCATTGATTTTAAATCATGGGTTTATCATATATGAAATTTTCATATAAAGTTAGCTCTAATTTCTTAAATCTGTTCCATTGGTCTAAGCTTTCTAGTCTGTGCTGACAGTGCAGTTTTAATTATTATAGTTTTATAATACATTTTAATATATGTCAGGTCTCCATCAATAGTCTTTTCCTACTTTTTCTCACTATTCTTGACAAGTGCCAAAATAGACAAGAAATGCTCTAGAAAAATAAATTAATGCTAGTGGGATTTTTATTGCAATTGCATCAAATTTATAGAGTCCTTCTGCCTATTTACTAGGTCTCTTTTCATGTCCTTTACTAGTTTTTGAATTTTCTTTATATATTTCCTGTACATTTCTTATTGAGTTTAATTTGAGATATGTAATGGTTTTTGCTGCTGTTTTGAATGGGATAATTTATTCCATTAAAGTTTCTTTCATATATTGTTTGTCTATTTAAAGCAAACTTAAATGAGACCTTTTTCTTGTCTCAATTCAGTATTGTTGTTCTTACTTTTATGGAGAATTTAGATATGTAACCATCTCATTATCAAATAAGAGTTGTGCATATGACCCATTCCAAACCCCAACCGGGTGTGAAGTGATGAAGAAATGATAGGAAACACCAAGTAGATAATGGACAATCAATTTAATCTTCAGGTAATTGTACAGTTTTGGAGGTTTTTTTATAATTTAACATAAAAGCAAAGGACAGTGTCATTCTTAGCAAAGGACAATAACTTCATATGAATCAATGCTGGTGACCAACACACTGTGAACATTTTATCACTGATTCCTGCCCCCTCTTCCCTTTCTTCCTGTCTGTGTCAGAGATGTTTTAATGCATTCAAAAGGGCTATTTTGGGATTTGAGTCACCTTTTCTCCTTGTGTCTCTGCAACAGACACAATCCATCAACCTCCTGTCATACGCAAAAGAAAAAAATCCACTCTCCAAGATAGCAAGGCGGTCACTTGGTACCGTGTGTTATCATAAGGGCTGAGCCCAGGTTCTCTGATGTTTCTGAGTGTGAATTCTCGGCCACCTCAGATGCCCGCATTTGGTGCCCTGCCTGGCTCAGTTTAGAACAAAACACTTTCCTGACAAGTTGTGTGGTGCTAATTATATTTCAATTAGCAGTTGGTCAAAACCCTGCAGAAAACCAAAGAACAGCCCTTCACAGTTTCTGATAAGAAGTCATATGAACTAAGGCATAATTATTGCATCATGGATAGAGGCTACACCCATGTCATAGATCTTTATATCAGTAACTGAAGTCATAGATGCTAATTTGGCTGTGTTGGGAAGCAGACCTCACTAATCAAGAGAGAATAAAGAAAAAGAGAACTTTGTGATTATTCAACTGACTGGGGGTGGCCTGCTATGATGATGAGAATCCTAAGAAATGCATGGTGCATGATAATTATTCTTTATTTAAAGGAAACATGACCCTTAACCAGTTGTTAGACCCTCTTTCTTTGCAGAAGCAGCTTCCCCACTCCTAATTTACAACAGCTCTATTGCCCAATGCATGGGCAGATTGGAAAAGCATGGAGGCAAACCATAATGTCCCCTGAATTGCAGACTCATAAGGTCGACCACCTACTTGACAGCCATGCCCAGTTTGTTTTTCTTTTTCTTTTTCTTGTGGTACGCGGGCCTCTCACTGTTGTGGCCTCTCCAGTTGAGGAGCACAGGCTCTGGACGCGCAGGCTCAGCGGCCATGGCTCACGGGTCCAACATCGAACCCCTCCTCACATCCACACTGCTATTACTTGTGTGAAGCCGCCATCATCTCCACCAGGCTGCTTCACTGGCCTTCTAAGTGGTCTATTCTCAACAAGCAGAGTGATCCTGTAAATGCTAAAATATGGCTGTTATTCCTCTGCTCAAAAGCCTCCCATGGTTCCCCATGACATTTGGAGTAAAAGCCAGTGTACTTACCATGTTCTACAGAATCCCCCATCACCTCTCTACCACTGCACTCATCCACTACACTCCCCTCGCTGCCTTCACTCTAGACAACTCGCCACACTGATGTTCCTCACACACACCAGACAAACCCCCCCTCAGCCTTTGCACTTGACAGTCCCTCTCCCCCAGGTATCACATGGTTCCCACTATCACCTCCTTAAGGTTTTTTACTTAAATGTCATTGTATCAGCAAATCCTTCCCTGGATATAGTGCCCAGAAGTGCAACCCCACACTCTCACTTCTTCCTTTCTTTATTATTCTCCTCAGTTTTCAGCACTAACATATGTCCCATTTTATTCATTCATCTATTGCCTGATGGAGTATAATGCCTTGGAGGGCAAGGGTTTTGTTTGATTTGTATCCCTTGCACCCAGAACAGAGCCTAGCACACTGTAGGCTTGACAAATATCTGTTGAATAAGTGAATGAATGAATGGACAGTTGAGAGCAAGGGCACAATCAAATTTTTTAACATTGAGCTTTAACAATATACTACATTTTCATTTCTTAAATTAGATACTTGAAAGGCTCATTGATAAAGCATATGTTAATGCCTTTTTATCACTTGAAAAAATACCATCAAAGCTTCAAAGTTTTAATGATCAACTGCTATCCTTTCCTATTGTTTTATTTTTCCTTGAAGACTGTGACAGGCAAAGGAAGGTAGGTCTGTGTGGTCCTCAGCTTAAACTGAAGACTCTCCCATTCTCATTATAATTATGTTGCCATTGATGGAGACAACAGTGTTCAATGTTGTTTTTTTCAGTAGGTAGGGATGTGGGGAAGGCTTTTGTTGGGCCAATTTAACCCTGAATATAATGCTGTAAATCATAAAAGAAAAGTCCCAGCCATTGCAAATTAACCTGGTCCAAATGAAGTCACCCTAAAAAGAGACAGGTGTCAGGATGGCCAAAAGCATTTAGAACCAATTTGCAGTGATACTAAATCTAATGTAAAAAAGAGACCAGAATGATATAACTTAAGTATTTGCCTGGTGGTACATCTTAGGGATCTGGAGCCTACAGTGATACATAAAGCAACATTCTCAGGGTCTCTGCTCATCAAATCTTGGGTTTGATCATCTCAGTCACTTGAAAATTTACCTCTTACTGTTTCTATTGATATAAGTCATGTACTCATTAAGTACACACCTGTGAGTGAAGTTTTGTTACGTGAAAGCTAATTTATACTCACTACACACACGGCTGCTATTTTTATATAGCCAATTTGAGTTTTGTTTTATGTTGCCCGTCACATAGTAGTTCATTTTGTAATGGACTTCTAAAGATTAGAAAACCAGAAACTCATATATAAAGCCAGGTTACTTTAATATTCAGCAGTAGTCTATAACCATGCTATGAGAAATAAATTTTATTCTAAGGCTAGCTGACTAGTCACGGGAGAGCAGGGAGGGTTTTGAAAGAGTATTCCAGATTGGATGCTGCACAACTCACTTCACATGTACTGTATGATTTGGAGATGTGAATGGGACTTGGTACCTAGAATTTCTCTGCATAGAGCAAAAACACATATATAAAGTCTTTTAGTAATGCTGATTTGATTTTTCCCTTCTCAATAAAGCTCTCAACCCCAATTCCCATGTAGAAAGTCAGCACCTCTGTTAATACCAAGCAAGTTCTGTGTAGTGAACTATGGAGGCCTGCATATTTACACTACAATATAAAAATCCAAGTACATATAATGTACATCCATGATTCATCCTACAAGAGCAATTTTCCAGTTTCACTGGTCCATGGGTCACTTTCTTAAAATAGTGGTATCTGAAGTATGAGATACCAATTGCTCACTTGGATGGGTGTGGGGAGATATGGGGTATGGAGGACAGCTAATGAGAGAGGCATTCTGTTTCACAACTTATAAATGTTGGGGGAGATAAGGAGAAACATTCACCCAGCATCAGAGCTCTATGTTTATTTATGTCCTGCCTTTATTTTAAACAATATTTCAAGGCTGTTATGTTGAAAGAGAAATGTTTGAATACTATGTCTCATCCCGTGTTGAACCCTTATACTACACAGGTGGTGTCATGGGACTCTGCTGTCTGTGGACAGAATATTTTTTATCTCAGGACCCCCCAGAAAGTGCTTTTAGGCAACCCAGATCCTTATCACTGTAGGCAGGGTCTCATTCTCTATCTCTAGTAATAATTAGTAGAATATTATATTCAGGCTTACAATACAGAATAGCATTTTTCATTCTGCCAGACTGTGAAATTAATGTAGCACAACCAGTATTTTTAAGTGAAATATAATAGAATAGAAAATATCAAAGGGTAGCTTATGTAATAGGAACAAGTATTGTTTTATAAGTTTGTGTGTGTGTGTGTGTGTGTGTGTGTGTGTTGGGTATTGACAGGAAAGTGCTTGCTTACTGTAGGTTTTTTAAAAGCCATTTATGGCAAATTACATGTATTCAACAATATTTCTATTTTCTCCTTTGAGGTAACATGGCTATATCATTTAAGCCTCTTCTGTAGTTAGATGAACTCATATGACTGAGTTTTGGCCAAGAGCATGTGAACAGAAGTGCCATGCATTCCTTCCAAACTTTGCCCATAAAAATTTCCCAAACTTGATCCTTGCTTTTTCCCCACGTATAACTGAATTGAGAGGACCCAGAGGAAGGTGGAGCCACGACATGGGAGGAGTCTGGGTCCCTGAAGGTACACGTGGAAGGCTGCTTACTCATCAATTCACACTGAACTGTAAAGGGGGTGAAAAATAAACCATTTGTGTTAAGCCACTGCAATTGGGAGTGTTTGTTATAACATCTAACTAACACAGGACTGATGAAAGGGTGAACACGGTGGCAAGGTGCTCTGCTCTCCTGCCCCTGGTTTTATTTCAGCTCCTTTAAAACAGGACACCCAACAAGCACTAAGCTCCACCTCCACAGAGCATGTATGAGGCTTAGATTTCCTCACAGCCTCGCTGCACTTCTGTGTCTTGACTATGACTAAATCTCCAGTTGGACCTTGGCTTTCTGCTCCATTATGTTCAGACATTTGTCTCAATGCCTCACTGAGTCTCACCAAGCCCCTGGGACCTACCCCACAGCCAGTCCTTCCCCATCAGTCCCCTATAGATCCTTATCCATGCTCTGTGATCTATTTCAGCCTTAGGATGTAGGTAATGTCTACAAATAAAATTTATTTCTGACACAAATTTTAATTCATATGAGAATATTATCTTTGCAAGAAAAGAATTTGAATAATTTCAACAGTAACAATGAGTAACAATAGCTAGCGTGTACTGAATGCCTACCATCAGGCATATATTATCCCTAAATCTCACAAAAATCCAGTAGAGTCGATATTATTATACATATTAAAAGAGGAAGAGATTGAAGCTCAGAGAGGCTGGAATTTGTCCCAGGTCACACAGCTATAATATGGACTTGAACTCACATTTGTCTGATGACCAAACCCACACTCATTCGCCTTCCTGATGGGAAAAAAAGGACAAATGTCTAATAGCAAGAGGTTTAGATGTCTATACACTGAAGAGGCTTCTTGGGAGCCTTCAGTTCACCCTCCATAAGAGGGCATCTGTTCTTGGAGGTCCCACTGGGCACTGAGAAATGCTGAACTTTTAGCTCACTTGTGGTTTGTGGGAAACTGGGGAGGTCAGAACTGAACTGAACAGCTCCATGGAGGCTGCAGCCGCATTTGCTGTGCATGTGGCAAAGGAATGCCACACTCCCAACTAAATACGGTTCCCGGCACAGCTCTCTGAAGTTTGGTCAAGGAGCTGGGAACTGACAGGAATAAGCGAGACCACTGGAGGCTTATTCCAGTATAAACAGAACTGGCCAGGTTGCATCTTCAGACAAAAATCTAAACCAATGGTTTTTGAGGGGGATATGCTCATGACAATCCACTGGGGAATGGGAAGAAAATATGAGGACTTCTCCTGGCATAGTAATTCCATTTTAAAATAAGACAGAAATTAAGTGTTTCTAACATCTAATAAATAGGCTGATACCAGTACTCTCATCTCTTCTTTATGTCACACCGGACAATTAGCACCATGACATATCCTGAGGGAAAGTGAGGGTTCCATGTTCCATGGCACAGCAGCATGAGAGCTGAGCCCTTACTCATTCTTACACTTTCTTGTTTTGCAACCCAGTTCAGCTTACATGGCCCTGTTTAAGTGCATTCATATGTTATGTCATCTGGTTGTATTATTTGGGGTTCTCCAGAGAAACAGAACCCATAGGAGATATAGAGCTATATATAAGGAGGTTTATTATAGGAATTGCCTCATGGGTTATAGAGGCAGAAGAGTCCCACAGTCTATTGTCTGCAAGCTGAAGAGCCCAGAAAGCTGGTGGTGTGTTCAGTCAAAATGCAAAGGCCCTAGAACCAGGGGAGCAAATGGTGTAACTCCCAGTCCAAGGTCAAAGACTTGAGAACAAGGGGGCTGCTGGTGTCAGTTCCAGAGTCTGAAGGCTTGAGAACCAGGGGCTCCAATGTCCAAAGGCAGGAGAAGATGAACATCCCAGCTCAAGAAAAGAGAGAGGGAATTCACTCTTCCTCTGTCTTTTTGTTCTATTCTAGCCCTCAGTGGATTTGATGAAGCCCACCCACATTGATGAGAGTGAATCTCTTTACTCAGTCTACTAAATCAAATACTAATCTTTCCCAGAAACTCTCACAGACATACCCAGAAGTAACGTTTTATGAGCTATGTGGGCATCCCTTAGCCTAGTCAAATTGACACACAAAACTAACGATCACATTGGTTTTAATAAAACCAATTGCCACCTGGCTTTAACAAAATCAATCTTTAAAAACATAAAATGGTCATATGGCTTAAGATATTCCTGCCAAAATAGCTGAATGTTGAAGATAGTCCTAATAAGACAAGCACAGGTAAACAACAAGAAAATGACAGAACTGACCCATGTCTTGAGTACTCAAGGTACCATTTACCTTTGTTTTGATCTCAGCTACATCATGAGAAATATATGATGATTTATTCAAATATAATAGACATCATCGACTCTTCAAAATGTGGACTTATTCACCATTATCAATAATGTACTTCAACCCAAGTATACATTGTCCTTTGAGATATTAACTAATTACTGAACTGCATGCAGACAGTTTATAAAGAAATCCGGGGTGCTACTCTACAGTCTTTTACTGATAATAACACCTGGCCAAAAAATTTGGAGAACACTGATACGGAAGACAATCTGGCCCATCCTAGGGCACTTTCCATAATTCAGGTGGTACTAGTAGATATTAAACGGTTAGATCCAGATTTCCACGGGGAACGCCTGGGCCTCTGAAGTTACATCTCTCCACCCCTTTCTTTGGGCTTCCAGAGCTGTACTAGTGCAACCCTAATTGCCTTCATAAACACAGGCAAAACCATCTTTAGCCGCCTGGGACTCTGCTGGGCAGATTTTGCTTTCATCAAACTCTTGCTGTTCTCCATCAAGCATGGTTGCAATGATTCGGTCTTGGTTTAGATTCAGAAGCTTCATGCACTTACTGCTCTAAGCAAAATTTAATCAAAATATTTATCTCAATAATTTGGTCCAAAAGTTTCTTCAAATTAACTAAGGCAAAGCGTTCAGCCAGGTTGCTGCCAAAAGCCCTAGAGTGGGACAGAGGTGCCATACGCTGGCTAGATTCAGTCAAAAGTAAATACAACATTTATTAGCTAAAGTACCACAAAAAGCATTCTAATCAGTTGGTTTCCTCTCATTAAATGTTAATTAGTTCATATAAGTTTCCTGTGTAGGAAAGTATCAAGTACTTAGCAAGCATTAGGGAAGAGGCGAGTCACAAGTGGAGTCTGAGGGACAACAGACACCACTGCAGCAATGACATTGTTACCTTGCTGGGTGACATTTTTGTTTGAGGCATATGTGAGCTTCTTGAGGAAGATCCAGAAGGCCTGCCAGAAACAAACACAGATTAGAATTTTCATTCTGGTAATGAGTCTCTGAAACAACATTTGTTGAGTTTTAAAAAGCATACTCAAAGGGATTAGCTCCTGAACCAAATACTATGATTATATTCCAGATACACTGGCTCACACTGTTTAAACCCACAGAACAGGATAATCATATCATATTAAACGGCCTTTTATTTAGATTGTTTTAGTATGCTGGCTTATAAGCCACTTTGGTAAAGTTATAAAAATAAGAGCAACAAAACTTAGGGGCTGTGTGGACCCCATTGTTAAGTGATTTGGAAATGGGTCCCTGGGATCATACATGTCTGGGGCTAGAAGGGACTGCAGCCAGTTCACATGAGCATGGCCACACCATGCTCATGGTGGCCCCTGTTCTGATTGGCCAGTGCCTGGCCCCAAGCAGTTGCAAAATATAACAAATATCACTCCTGAAAAAGTCTAAATCACTCATTTCACAGATAAAGATACAGTGACCCAGAGAGATAAAGTGACCTGCCCACACTACACATCTTTTTTGTTTTGTTTGTTTTTTTTGTTTTTGTTTTTTTGAGGTACGCGGGCCTCTCACTGCTGTGGCCTCTCCCGTTGTGGAGCGCAGGCTCCGGATGTGCAGGCTCAGCGGCCGTGGCTCACAGGCCCAGCCGCTGCGCGGCATGTGGGATCTTCCTGGACCGGGGCACGAACCCGTGTCCCCTGCATCGGCAGGCGGACTCTCAATCACTGCGCCACCAGGGAAGCCCCACGCTACACATCTTATTAAGAGAAAAACAGAACTTGGACTTGAGCGTCATTCTATAGTGCTCCTTTGGCGTCCCCACAGCACCCTCTTCCCCTGAAATTTGTTGCCATTTTTCTTTATAAACTGGTGATGCAACAACCACCTTTTGATACAGAGTGACAAAGGCTGTTAAGCAGGTTGGGCAAATGCTTTGATAACAGGTAAAAGAGCTATAAATTGCTAACTTTCAAAAATAATGTCAAACATTTATTGAGCGCTTACTACATGACAGGCACAGATACTTCACTTGTTTATTAACTTGTTTAATCTTTTAAACAATATTACCTTTAATCTTTACAATAGCCTTATTGAGTAGTTATGATTATTGATTCCATTTAACACGTGGAAGAACTGATGTGTAGCGAGACTGAGTAACTTGCTATGGAGGTGACTTCTAAGATGACCCCCAATTGATATTCACACTCTGTGTAATTTCCTCCCTTTGGCTGTGGGCTGGACCTAATGACTCACTTCAAATGGAATACAGAAAAAAAAGTGATGGGATGTCACTTCCATGGCTAGGTTATAAGAGCCTGTGACATCTGTGTTACTAGAGACTTTTATTCTGCTGGCTTTGATGGCTACTCTGTTGGAAATGCCCATGTGGCAAGGAACCTGAGGGCAGCCTCCAGCCAACAGCCAGCAAGGAATTTAGACTTTCAACCCAACAGTTCTCAAGGAACAGAGTCTTGCCAAAAACCACATGAGTGAGCGTGGAAGTGGATCCCTCCCCAGTCGAGCTTCAAATGAGATCCCAGACCTTGGGCCAATGCCTTTATTGCAGTCTTTGAGAGACTGTCAAGCAGAGGACACAACTAAGTTGTTCCTTGACTCCTGATCGACCAAAACTATGAGATAATATATGTTGTTTTAAGTCAATCATTTTAGCATAATTTGTTATGACGCAAAAGATAACTAACACAGTTACCCAAGACTACATAGCTACTTAACTCCTGGTATAGCCAGGAGTTGAACCCAAGAAGTCTGGCTGCTAAATCTATGCTTTTTTCCCCTAAATCTACTCTTTTAACCAGTGATACCACACTACCTCTCAGAAGGGACACCCCATTCCTCACGAATGTCATCATCACCATCATCACCACCATTATTACCATCACTATCATCACCTCTGTCCCCATCATCATCACTACTACTACATACCAAATATTAGCTAAGTGCTTTATATAAATAATTTTATGTAATCCTCAAAATGACCCTGTGGGATATATCCAAAAATAAAAATACCAATTCGAAAAGATACATGCACCCCAACGTTCATAGCAGCATTATTTACAATTGTCAAGATATGGAAACAACCTAAGTTTCTATTGAAAGTTGACTAGATAAAGAAGATATAGTATATATACACAATGGAATACTAGTCAGCCATAAAAAATAATGAAATTTTGTCATTTGCAGCAACATGGGTGAACTTGGAGGGCATTATGTTAAGTGGAATAAGTCAGACAGAGAAAGATAAATACTGTATGATATCACTCATATGTGGAATGTAAAAAATACAACAGGGCTTCCCTGGTGGCGCAGTGGTTGAGAGTCCGCCTGCCAATGCAGAGGACACGGGTTCGTGCCCCGGTCCGGGAGGATCCCACATGCCGCGGAGCAGCTGGGCCCGTGAACCATGGCCGCTGAGCCTGCGCATCCGGAGCCTATGCTCCGCAATGTGAGAGGCCACATACTGAAAAAAAAAACAACAACAACAACAACAGCAACAACAAACTAGTGAATATAACATAAAAGAAGCAGACTCATAGATGTAGAGAACAAACTAGTGGTTACCAGGGGCGGGGGGGCAACATAGGGGTAGGGGGAGTGGAAGGTACAAACTATTGGGTGTAAGATAGGCTCAAGGATGTATTGTACAACCCAGGGAATATAGCCAATATTTTGTAATAACTGTAAATGGAAAGTAACCTTTAAAAATTTGTATAAAATTTTTATTTAAAAAAGTGATCCTGTGGTTCCAACTTTATAGTTTAAAAAAAATGAATCTCAGATAATAAAAACAACTCACCTAGGGTCACATAGAAAATTCAGAACTTGACCCAGCTGAGTCCAAAACCAATGCCTTTCCAACTAAATTTTGCTGCTTCTCTGTAAACCAAAGGGCTGTACCTAACTGGTTAATGATGCCCTGATATATAATTTTTTACATCATTGGAAAAAATGTATAACACTTTTTTTAGTAAATCATTGATAACAAAATCTAATTGCTGCAGATTTTTCTAACTTTACCACAGTTAACAATTCCATGGAGACTTTTAGGAAGTGGGATGTAGGAGTGCCGCACTTCTTGTTAGCAAATATAATGAATTGAAGTTAACATCAATTGTATGATACTGTTTCTTTCAAAAATAAAAGTCCTAAACCCTAAATCTAATATAATAACTTGCATTGCATATAAAATCTTGAATGATTCCTTACAGTACAGTGGATGAGAAAGCTCACACTCCTTGCCATAGCATTTGGGTCTGACCATCTTAGCCCAATTTTCAGCTTAATCCTCTACACAGATGTCACCTATGAAACTCAAGTCTGATCATATCATATCAGGGCGTGAAATCAGACACCTAGATTTTTGCTTCCAGGTTTAACACATTGCTTACCAAAGTGCCAAAAAATTTTGAGGGAGAACAGCAGGACAAGGGGAGGAAGGAGAGATGGGAGTATGAAAGGAAGGAAGGAAGGAAAGAAGGAAAGAGGGAAGGGAGAAGAGAGGATTTCATTCTTTTCACTCTAGCAATGAATCCTCAAATTCACTAAATATTCTAATTCTATCATAAGTGAGTCACAAAGTATCCTGACACACTTCAGTTTATAACAAAGTTCCCCTGCAGACTAAACAGAGAGAAAGCAGAAATGTTGGGTACATGACATCAAGTGTTCTACCATAAGCTTTATAACCTCTGCTCTCTTCTGCATCCAGTTTCCATGGTCCTAAGATCCCTTCCAATTTTGCCCCCAAGGTTTTGAGTGTCTGAACCATATTTAAACAAAAAAGTACCATAGGTACTTTTTTAAAGCAACTAGGAACTCTGCAAAGTCCGATGTGCTTCTGGTGGAAGCAATGGAGTAATTAACTGCAATGAATTATAATGATCCTAATCATGTTCTTTAGAATATTTGCAGGGTTAGCTAGGAAGAAATGGCATGCGCAAGACCACCTAAATAATGGAGGAACCAGTAAGCATCATTTTAAATAGTGCTTGCGTTCACGTTGTAGAAGGGATATTGGCATGGTCCTATTCACTGTCACTTCAGTAACCATCAGTTCAGGGATTGCTTCTATTTCTGTATTAAGTCTCTGACCTGCTTTTTGGTAGGCCGACATCACTGTAGTCTTGACAGAGTCCTTCAGACTTCAGCTGTCGGCCTTCCTCTTCCAAGCTCACACCCTCTTGTCCCTAATTGCATTAGAGTGAGGGAAAAGAAAAATGACCTCAATGGTATTTATTTGGCTCAGCAGGATGAAGACTTGGCTGGAAGAGGAAGTGGTGAGGCTGCTGCTCTTAATTCCAAGGGGAAGCCTTGAAGGCTGCTATGAAGCCTGCTGCTCTCTTATTGCTTAGGTCTCAAGTCAGGCTGAAAAGCGTAAAGGGCAAATTTTCAGCATGTGATTTGTACTTCTTTTCATTTTCCTTATAATTTGCCTACAACCGACTGTTTAAAACAATGTGCCTAGTGCTATGTAACTTTAGAGAATGCAGATACTATTGCCGACCACTTCTTGTTTCCATCTCCCCCTCAAACCCTCAAGGTTTTTAAATCTCTAAATGTCTCTCTCCTCCCAAGCATCCCTTGCTCACTCCCTACAAAGTGCCTTTTAGGCACAAACACTATTAGTAGCAACTTTTAAAACTTATTTGGATGGAAAGCTTTATAAAATAGATTATGACCTTCGACCCAGGGATGCCCCAGGGACTGTTAAGGTGTGTAGAACTGTCTGCCTCTTTACTAAATGGTCCCAGACGGCTGTACTTTTCCAGTTCTTATGTCTGTTTTCCATTATTTCCTGCCTCCTCTGTGCTACCAATTCATTGTGCCTACTTCATTTCCCACAAATCCTGACCCACCAAATATGTCTCCCAAAAATCAATTTTTGTTTTCGGAAATAAGAAATAGCTAGGATCTTAGCCATCACCCTTTACTTTCTGACCCAGGAGTTTAAAGTTCACACAGTGAGGTTCTTTAATAAGTATTCCAAGGGACTGAAGAAACATGGTAGTTTAAGATACAAAAGATAGTCACTCTAGGATTAAAAACAAAAGAAAATATTTACAATGATGGTCACCATCTATATTTGGCATTTTATTTCAAGAACTGACTTCTCTTTTATTCAGAGTTCTGAAAACAGCCAGATTCATGGGAGGTAGTTTTTCCTGTAGTCACATCTGCCCAACTTTATTGAATTTCCTTCTCTTAATGAATCATGAGGGTTGAGTTAAATGTTAAATATCGGTGTTTATATAAGGAACATGCATGTTTGCTTTTTCTTCAATTAAGGAAAAGCTAGTTGACCTTTGTGCCACTGAGTCCTGTGCTTGTTAACTGCGTGGCTTTCCCATCTAACAAGCCCTTCTTGTAAGACCCATCACACCATCTCATAGGCACAGTTGGCTCTCCACTAGGTGGCATCACAAAAGAACCTGTGCCCCAGAAACCAGAAGATGGAAAAGTAGGAAATGTCTTATTGTGATGCTGGGGGGGCTGGGGGCGTTGACTGCACAAATGTACACATTAGGAACCTGGGGATGATGAGAGGTTACTTCAAACACTTAACGTTGGAAAGCAACTCAGTATAAGTTTAAGAAACCCAGCTGCACTTACAATCATCTGGAAGTTCTCTTTTTTTCCACCCCTTTGACTCCTCTTCACCCATTTCTCCCACTCTCCACCCCCCACCTCTCTGGCAAACACCAATCTGTTTTCTGTATCTATAAGCTTGGGTTTGGTTTTGTTTTATGTTTTGATTCCACATATGAAAGAGATCACATGGTATTTGTCTTTCTCTGTCTGACTCATTTTACTTAGCATAATGCCCTCAATGTCCATCCATGTTGTCACAAATGGCAAGATTTCATTCTTTTAAATCGCTGAATAATATTCCATTGTATATAAATACCACACTTCCATTACCCATTTATCCCCTAATGGACACTTAGGTTGTTTCCATATCTTTCCTATTGTAACTAGTGCTGCAATGAACATGAAAGTAAATATATCTTTTCATGTTAGTGTTTTCATTTTTTTCTGATAAATACCCAGAAGTGGAATGACTGGATACTATGGTAGTTCTATTTTTAAGTTTTTGAGGAACCTCCATACTGTTTTTCATAGTTATTGCTCCAATTCACATTCCCACCAGCAGTGCACAAAGGTTTCCTTTTCTCCACATCATTGGCAACACTTGTTATTTGTGGTCTTTTTGATTAGGCATTCTGACAGGTGTAAGGTGATATCTCATTGTGCTTTTGATTTGCATTTTTCTGATGATTAATCATGTTGAGCATCTTTTCATGTGTCTGTGGGCCATTTGTATGTCTCCTTTGGAAAAATGTCTATTCAGATCTTCTGCCTATTTTTTAATCGGATTGTTTTTGTTTGTTTTGGCTTTTTTATTTTTTTGCTATTTAGTTGTATGAGTTCTTTGTATATTTTGGATACTAACCTCTTGTCAGATATATAATTTGCAAATATTTTCTCCCATTCATCCCAAAGACAAATTAGATTGCCTTTTTATATTTTGTTGGTTTTCTTTGCTGTGCAGAAGCTTTTTAATGTGATGTTTTTAGCTTATTTACTTTTACTTTTGCTGCTTTTACTTTTTGTGTCAGAGTCAAAAAGTCATCACAAAGACTTACATCAAGGAGCTTACCACCTGTGTTTTCTTCTAGGAATTTCATGGTTTCTAGTCTTACGTTCAAGTCTTTAATCCATTTTGAGTTAATATTTGTGTATGATATAAGATAGTGGTCTAGTTTCATTCTTTAGTATGCGATTATCCAGTTTCTAAGCACAATTTACTGGAGAAACTGTCCTTTCCCCATTGTATATTCTTGGCTCCTTTGTCATAAATTTATTGACCATATGTATGGGTTTGTTTCTGGGCTCTCTGTTTTGTTCCGTTGATCTATGTGTCTGTTTTTATGCCAATACTATACTGTTTTAATTATTATAGCTTTGTAATAGAGTTTGAAAGCAGATTGCATATGCTTTCCAGCTTTGCTTTTCTTTCTCAAGATTGCTTTGGCTATCCAGAGTCTTTTGTGGTTCCAAACAAATTTTAGGATTATTTGTTCTATTTCTGTGAAAAATGTCATTGGAATTTTGGTGAGGATTGAATTTAATTTGTAGATTGCTCTGGGTAGTATGGTCATTTTAGCAATATTAATTCTTTAAATCCATGAACATGGAATATCTTTCCATTTATTCATGACTTCTACAATCTCTTTCCTTAAAATCTTGAAGTTTTGAGTATGCACATCTTTCACCTTTTTGGTTACGTCTATTCCTCGGTACTTTTATTCTTTTTGATGCAATTGTAAATGGGATTGTTTTCTTAATTTCTTTCTCTGATAGTTTATTATTAGTGTATAGAAATACAACCGATTTTTGTGTATTGATTTTGTATCCTGTAACATTACTGAATTTATTAGTCTAATCGTTTTTTGATGAAGGTATTAGGGTTTTCTATATATAATATCATGTTATCTGCAAATAGTGACAGTTTTACTTCTTCCTTTCCAATTTGGATGCCTTTTATTTCTTCTTTTTCCCTGATTGCTCTGGATAGGACTTCCAATACTATGTTGAATAAAAGTGGTGAGAGTGAGCATTCTTGTCTTGTTTCTGATTTTAAAAGAAAAGCCAAGGTTTTTGCAATTGAGTATAATGTTAGTTGTGGGCTTGTCATACAGGGCCCTTATTATGTTGAGGTACATCCCTCTATACTCACTTTGTTGAGAGTTTTTAATCATAAATGGATGTTGAATTTTTTTGAATGCTTTTTGTGCATCTATTGATTGTATCATTTTTATCCTTCATTTCATTAATGTGGTGTACCACATTGACTGATTTGCAGATATTGAACTAGCTTTGCATCCCTGGAATAAATACCACTTGATCATGGTGTATGATGTTTTTAATGTACTGTTGAATTCAGTTTGCTAGTATTTTGTTGAGGATTTTTTCATCTAGGATATTGGCTTATAATTTACTTTTATTGTGGCATCCTTGTCTGGTTTTGATATCAGGGTAATGCTGGCCTTGTAAAGTGAGTTTGAAAGAGTTCCCTCTTCTTTTTTTTTGAAGAGTTTAAGAATGAGTCAAATTAATTCTTCTTTGAATGTTTGGTAGAATTCACCAATGAAGCTTTCTTGTCCCTGATTTTTGTTTGTTGGGAGATTTTTCATTACTGATTCAATCTTCTTGCTAGTAATCAGTCTGTTCAGATTTTCTATTTCCTCGATTCAATGTTATTAGGTTGTATGTTTATAGGAATTTATCCATTTCTTGTAGGATGTCCAATTTTTGGTCATGTAAAAGACTCTTGTGATCCTTTGTATTTCTGTGGTATCAGTTGTCATATCTCCTTGATTTTCATTCCTGATTTTATTTATTTGGGTTCCTTTTCTTGGTGAGTCTAGATAAAAGTTTTTCAATTTTGTGTATCTTTTCAAAGAATCATCTACTACTTTCACTGGTCTTTTCTATTATCTTTTTAGACTTTATTTTACTTATTTCTGCTCTAATTTTAAGCTTTGTTTATTCCTCTTTTTCTTGCTCCTGGAGGTGTAAAGTTAGGTTATTTGAGACTTTTCTTATTTCTTAAGGTATGCAATTATCACTATGAACTTCCCTCTTAGAACTCCTTTTGCTGCAACCAATAAACTTTGGTGTATTTCCATTTTCACTTGTCTCAAAGTATTTTTTTATTTCTCTTTTGATTTCTTCTTTGGCCCACTGGCTGTCCAGTAGCATGTTGTTTAATCTTCACAAGACTTACAAAGTCCTTCATGATCTACCCCATGCTCACCTCTTTAGCACTCTCTGTGATGTCTCCCTTTGTGTATTCGACACTGGTGCTACGCAAAGTGAGGTCCACAGGCTGGCAGCATCAGCATTACCTGGGAGCTTATTGGAAATGAAGAATCTCAGATCCCACCCCGACTTTTAGAATCAGAATCTGCATTTTAACTCATTTATGTGCACATAGGGCTTGCTCTTCGGAACATTAGCTCTGTTTTAACTTTTGAGCCTTCAAAACTACTGTTTCTTCCTCCTGTGACATTCTTCCTGGTCTCACACCCTAAAATCTTTTCTTACTAACACTTTTGGGTGCCCACATAGATGTCATTTCCTAGAGAAAGCCTCCTGTAATGTTCTATGACTGAGTTAAGTGACCTCTCAAATATATTGGATTGGCCAAAAAGTGCGTTCGGGATTTTGGCCAACCGAATACTTCCCTTGTACCTTCCACATTGTTCCATAGTCAAGTTTGTGTAATTAGTTTCTTAAGAAGCGTCTTCTCTACTGTCATATCCTCAGTGTCTAAAACATAGTAGATTCCCAATAAGTATCTGCTCAATTAATGTTAAATAAATAGTAGGTGCTCATTAAACATAAGTTCCAAACCTCTCACCAAAATCCAAATGTGCTATGATCCTAGCCTTTCCCTGACAACGTTAGAATAGAGACCCTCCTACAAGAGAAAATGAGGTTAGGCCAATGTTATTTGTTTTTAATAAGCTATTTCTGGACCCTAGTGATCATCTCTTCCCTTTCTCAATGCTCAAACTCCAAGTCTGGATGAGCTTACAGATTCAGACCTGTTAGAACACAAAGGGGCCATGGAATTCATGTGATTCAACCTCTGAGTCTATAGGTGAGAAACCTAGGACCCAGAGTTTGGCTTTCACAAGGAAGTACAGAGAGGTATATCGAGTATGCACAGGAGCCCACAAGTCCTCCTCCTTTTGAAAAGGCATATTTGTTTACTCCTAGTGTTAGTCTCTTCACACCCCTGTTGCCATTCACAATTCCTCCAACCTACTCAAGAGTCTCTCAGTTCCCTAAAACATATTTAGCCCAACTACAGATATTTTAATTCATTATTAACACTCAAAATGATCTCTTCATAGTTTATCACATACTTTGCCTTCAAATACCTTATACTAAAGTGAGATCTAACCATACCTGCTGGGTAATAAGTTCCACAAAGAAGAGGATGTAAGTTTAAAAAAAAATAGTTGAGGAATACTAACATTAAATTTTCTTCCCATGTCAGCAGGTTTGTGTTTTCTTTCTTACCCTCCTCACTCTGGACATGGCTTTAAAGACTTCTTTTTGTCATCTGTGACATTTTTACAATCATCTACTATATATTTGCTGTCCAATAAGGTAGCCACTAGCCACTTTTAAGCACTTGAAACATGGCTAGTGCAAATGAAGATGTGCTGTAAGTCATTTATATACCCTCAATTTTCAGGATTTGATGAAGAAAAGAATGTGAACTATCTGGTTAGTAATTTTTTATAATGGTTACATGTTGAAATGATAATATGTTTGATATGTTGGGTTTAATAAAATATGTTATTAAAGTTATTCATCCTCTTTCTCTTTACTTTTTTAATGTGGTTACTACAAAATTTTAAATTACCAGTGGGATTCACATTGCACTTCCATTGGACAGTGTTACTCTGGCTTTAGTCAAGAGTGTCCTCACAGTTTTATACTCCTTAAAAAAAAAACCTTTCCTTTGCAATATGTTCTTCATATTTTGTAAAAATTCTACTAAACGGGATTTACTCAGGAGCTTCCACTGTTGTCACATTGAGCTCTCACTTCCTTCCTCACTTAAATTTTCATGAGCATCCTTTGCTTGGGATTTGTCAGAAATTCATTTTGAAATGCCTCCCCAAATTCTCACGTCATTTTCCCTTGGCTTGATAATGAAACACCATTACTAAGAATCACACAATAATGCTAATAATAATATCAATAATTTGTTGAGGTATTACTATGTGTCAGGCACTGTGATAAGTACTTTACATACATTATCTCATTTAATATTTACAAAAACCAAATAAGGTAACTGTTATGATGTCCATCATATAGATGAGAAAATTGATGCTCAGCGAGATTATGGCAAAGACTGGCTAGCTGTTATCAAACCTCTTTCTCTTTCCTTCTCTGCTCATAGCAATGCTCTCTTTCCCAGTTGTGACAACCAAATGTGTCTTCAGATATTGCCAAGTGTCCCCTAGAAGGCAAAATTTCTCCCCTTCCCCCTGTTGAGAACCACTGGTGTAGAGTAGAAATTGTCTTTGTTGTTTCCTTTAAATTCAGGGGATGAAAATTTGGGCACCTTGTGTCAAGGCTTTAACCACTACACTCTTTAGGCAAATGAGACTTCTTGCATATCCCCAATAGTTTGCAATCTACCCTCTTTGTCCCTGTGCCAGCTTCAGACTCTACCTAGTGTCCACTTAATTTTTCTGGCTGGTGAGTCCATATAAATAATCCCTCACAGGGCTTCCCTGGTGGCGCAGTGATTGGGAGTCCGCCTGCCGATGCAGGGGACACGGGTTCGTGCCCCGGTCCGGGAAGATCCCACATGCCGTGGAGCGGCTGGGCCCGTGAGCCATGGCCACTGAGCCTGTGCGTGCGGAGCCTGTGCTCCGCAACGGGAGAGGCCACAACAGTGAGAGGCCCGCGTACCGCAAAAAAAAAAAAAAAAAAAAAAAAATCCCTCACAGACCTCACACCACTGTTGTTTCCTCATTTCCCAAACACTCTCCAGGGATATTGATAGTCCAGAAGTCATAATTGTGAATGATTTTCCTGCCGCACCTCTATCCCAGGGGCAAGAACCAGCCCAGAGATTTTTTGGTTTGCAAAAGTGCTGGATTTCTGATGAGTGCATGGAAGAAAAGGTCAAGTGACACCTTTATTAAACAAACAAACAAACAAACAAGAAACCCTCTCAACAGGCACGGATGGAATTTGTTCATTGTATTTAGTTCAAGACTTTATCCCTAAGTCCTTTTATTTACCCACTTCCTCTAAAGCTAGGTGGTTACAAAAGAAAAATAATTCCAGTGCTCATTCAAATGACTTGGAAACCAGCTAGAATCTATTTCTCAGTCTTTTACATAACAATTACTGTTTTTAAATGCTTGGTACCTGTGTCTGTTTCCCATAAAGCATTACTTTTTCCTTCTCTCCAGCTGAGCCCTGGAGCCCAGTCACACGACCCATGAACAGATTACTTGTTCAAGCCCCTTCCCTGAGAATCATATCAATCTGAACCTTCACTGGCAAGTCCAGCACTCTTTTCACTCACAACACAATATCATGATCTGGTTAACATTAAGTTATAAGCTCCACAAAGCAAGGATGATAGTGTGTATGTGTATGTTCATGTGGGCGTGCATGTGTGCGTATGTGTGTTAAAATATTGACTTTTTAACAGTAAACTTGGAGTTATATCTCCTTTGCTGTTTTTGATTCCTAAGATATTTGGTGTAGACAAAGAGGGATCATTTCCTTTCCCTCACTCCCTTTCAAATCAGGTACAGTTTGGAAGAAAAGTAATGATTTTTTTTTAGGCCATTTCCTTTCCAATAATAAGGACAAATATAGAAAGGTCTCCTGCTGCTTCATGTAGAATTATTTTAAGGCTGTTAAGCTGGTCTATCTAACTTTAATCAGGTGCAGATGAGCGCTTGCTGATCTGTGCATTCTGAAATTTCATTGCTCCTACACAAACTCACTGCCTGGAAACAAGGAAGCCTGACACTTGGAAGGCCGTGCTGTCTGACAAACCAGATTAATAATGAATGAACCCATCTTGTATAATCAGGAAGGGGAGAAATGCTACAAATTAGAAATAAGCATGTTCTTCATTATAGGTGGCAGCAGGATACTGCTTAGGCTATCACTGATGCTCAAATTAGATGCGGGGCACACGAACCACTTGCTGCCTCTCACTGTTCCTTACTTTCCTCTTGAGAGTCTCATTCTCAAGGGATTTGCAAAGTGAGAAATCCTCAAAATTCAAACTTTGGAGATGCATTTGCACCACATGAAAATGACAACTTATTATTTATTGAGGGTGTACAGATATTGTAAATGGGTTACATTTCTATCTTAAATTCAGTTAAAGTTCTCATATTTCCTATACAAATTAGATCAAAATTATGCCACCATGGGAATTTTTGCAAGATTTCTGGTATTCTCAAGAGATGCTTACTCTGAATATCATGTGCTTTCAGAGAAAATGAGCTGCAGTCTCAGAATCTGGGGAAACTTGCTAGTGTTTGGCTGGAGCTTCTTTTAACATAGTCTACCAAGGACTAGCCCTGGTATTAGTGTTGTGTGCATGTGTGCACACCAAAACCTGAGCAGGTACAAAAATGAAACAAAGTGAAAGATCTCAGGAAAGATGCAAGGGAAAGCCAGTTAACATCACCACATCAGCCAAACCTGAAAACGTATTTCTGTAGTGCAAAGGGTGGACAGCCTGTACATGTCAGCACCACAGATATCTCATAAAATATCAAAGTAGCCCCTTATTTGTCCACCTATTGGCATCTAGTATGTGGACGACAGTATCAGTTTGGTTCTGGAGACCTTGAAAAAGGTCAGCCAAAATCAGGACAGCATCCATAGCAGCTGATAGATAGGGGATCAGAGGGTTTGAGGGATGAAAGATTTCAGGAAAGAAATCAGATCATATGTGTGGCAGCAGAGAGCCCTTTGCAAGGACAGAAAGTGCCACCTAGTGCCACACTAGTGCCTCACCCTAGTGAGGGTAGCCCAACTGTGGTTGATATATGCTCCGGGGATAAACGTAGGTCTATGGAGAAACTCCAAGTCACACTGACCTATGTTCACTCATGTGGCCCATCCTGACCATTGCTCATGCACAGCCCTCATGAGTAGCTATCACTGAGCTAGGCTTTCAAAACCCTATGTGTGGTAGGTAGAATAATGCAAGATGTCCATGTCTATAATCCCCAGAACCTGTGAATAGGTTACATTACATAGTAAAGAGGAATCAAGTTTGCAGACAGAATTAAGGATTCAGCTGACCTTAGATGGAGAGGTTATCCTGGATTCTTCAGGTGGACCCAGTGTCATCACACGAGTCTTTTTAAGTGGAAAGAGGCAGAAGAGAAAGGACCAGAAAGATGGCAGAGACTTGATAAGCCATTGCTGGCTCAGAAGATGGAAGAGGGGTATGAGCCAAAGAATGACGGCAGCCTCTAGAAACTGGAGAAGAGGAAAAATTGATTCTCCCCTAGAGCCTCCGGAAGAACACAGCCCTGCCAACACCTTGATTCTAACCCAGCAGACCCATTTCCGACTTCTGAGCTCTGGAACTCTAAGTCGATAAATTTGTGTTGTTTTATGCCTCTGAGTTTGTACTAATTTGTTAACAGCAGCAATAAAAAAAGAAATCAATTACCCCCCCCCAAAAAAATGACTTGTAACATATTCTTAAATATTTTTGGAACTTGTATTAGAGGGAATGACACAGGCAAGATGGGCCTCATGGCAAAACCTCAGATGGACTGGTGGCAGGGGGAGGTGAGGAAGACTGCATATGATGTTTGTCACGGCTTTTGTTCCCTGTCTAGTCCCCTGGGGAGGAGCTCTTGGGGGCTACAAAGTAATAATTGAAATAACTGTTTTCAGTAAAACCACCATAAAGCAGCATGCACAAAGAAGCATTGCTTTGGAGCCCTGCTGGCAGGGTATAACACAGGAGGGCACACAGACTGTCTATTTTGTGCTCCAGCTATGGAGGGGGCTGCAAAGGTCTGTGGAGCCTCAGGAATGCTGCACTGTCTGGCAGTGACTTGGGCCGTGGTGCCCAGTGTTTGTGGCAGCATAGCAGGGCGAGCCCAGAAGAAATGGTCATTTGCGTAGTCGATAGAGCAGGAAACCTTACAAGGAACACAGTGACATGAGGTCCTGAAGAGGCAGCCGTGCCCACCAGATGCCCTGTTATTATTCATGAACAGAGCTGAGCCCTCCTGGAAATCATCGAACAGAACTTCATTGATGGCTGATGGTCCTCCCAGAACAAGTGACAAGCAAGGTTGTCAGCCCTCATGTGACCCTCTTATAACCCTAGGCTGGGGTGGCCTGGGGTCCCGAAGTTTATCTTTTACTACCCAAAACTGTATAAATGATAGGCACAAAAGAAAAGGGAGAATTCACTGATAGTATCGGGATGTGGCAAAATTTTCCAAGAAATGTCTGGGACTTCTGAAAATTTACTATGTGGTATCTAAAGCAGATTCAAGCCTAAGGCTAGGCAGCTGTGAGGCAAATATTCAAAATTGCTTTGTTACCAACTGTTAGCAGAGAAGTTTTCACTGACTATGCCATCACTGATGTGGTATCAGCCCAACAAACTCATACTGGCAAATAAAAGACATAACATTCTAACTTCGAACCTATATCCTGGAGAATTCAGATGTTTAACATGAAAAGAGGATGTGTTCTTATTTTTGTCTGAGAGCAGTTTCCAATAAAAGGGGATTAAAAGAAGAGCACCCTCAAAGTTCTCTCTAGCTTTACACACTCCATACGAAAGAGTGCAGGAGGGAGGGGGTCTTGCCCCGCCTGCACCCGGGAAGAGCCCCGTGGATGTCTCTTTCTGAGTTCTGTGTTAGTGTCATTCTGCTACAAGGCACCAAGAGGCCAAAGCTTATCTCCTTCAAAGTGTTTTCTCAGTTGATATTGCCAGTGTTGCTGATGATTTTTCCTCTAGTCCTACGTGTACAAATTGACTGTTCTCTTTGTTAGAAGCGTCTCTGGATTCATTCCTGGAGATCTCCTGCCCTCTCTATTTGGTTTGCCATATGTGTTAAGTAAAACCCCTGCTATTTACTTTGATGAGATTCAAGTGTTCCTCTCGTGGAGGAAAGGAAAGCCTCTTATATGACAAGATGAATAGGAAAGAGCTGAGACTGGTCGCATACAATCAGAGCTCACACAAACCCCAAGCAAAATGAAGCTGAAAATACCCCTTTAAACTGATTCAAAGTCAAATTTAGTTATAAGCTCAGGGCAGCTGCAGATCCCAAATCATGAACCAAGGCCCTTCTCCATGAGCTCTTCCACCAGCTTGAACCTAAATATAAGTAGTTGTTTAGAGTTTATTTTCTTTTTGTTAAGGTATAGGCCAGTGGTTCCTTTAATTCAATTTCACAGTCTTTTATCGCAGTAGAACAAGGCAAGGAAAAATTAGAATGTGGAGTCAAAAGACTTGAACTCAAGTCTAGAAACTACCAGTTCCTAGTTGTGTGACTGAAGATAACTGGCTTTATCTTTCTGAACCCCAGGTTCTGCTTCTGCAAATTAGGGCAATCACTACCTGTTTTACTGCCCTCACAAGACTGCTGTGAGGCACTGATGAAGAAAGGGTTTGTGAGTGCAATTCATTATAGAGTGCTCTGTAAATGTCATCGTCGTTGTTGTTATTATTATTGGCTAGAGTCTGTGAGGGACTCTATGTACAATTCATAGTCCAGACTCTCAAGGAACTTATAATCAAAGTGAAAAATCAGAGGTATATACAGCTGACTATAAAATACAGCAGAATGTGATCACTGCCCAAGGAGCCCAAAGGAATCAGAGACCCGGGGACACTGGAAGATTATGAAAAACAAGGCATTGAGGTCCATCCCGAGCAAGGGGTGGCATTCTGGAGGGATGGGGAGAAAAGCACTTTGTCAGAAGGAGCAGCATGACTAGAGGTGCCCAGACTTGTGCTTGAGGGAGACCTGGTTGCAGGAGCCAAGGTGCTTGGCATGGAGGGGCCAGGCCACCAGGGGAATTCTAGAACTGGAGAACCCTGGGAAATACGAGTTATTTCTACATGAGTGTAAGCACGAGCCACAGGTTCTAATGTCCCAGCACAGAGCTTGAGCTTGAATTGGGAGGAAGGTTAATAAAGCATTGAATTTTAACCAGGTAAAGTGTCTTGTCCTTACTTTAAAACTTGCCCACTTACAGATTCTCTTCCACAAAGCTGATCCTTAGTTGTGTTTTCTTTTTCCCCATTAATTAAAGAGGCTGAGCCTTCTCAACTAATTCTTCTCAAAAATCTTACTGAATTTTTGTGCTTTCTTCACATCCTTCACCAGATTCAAGCCGAAGAAAGTTTATACTTTAGGGAAAGCCCAAGATGAACTGTAAATATTCCAGAAGTCACAGTCTATTATCTTTTCTGCAGCTTCTAAACAATGCATGCTAGTTGATTTCCCTGGCCTACACAGGCTCTTTGGTACTGAGTATCCCTGTGGCCAACTGAGGCTTTGCAGTTTTCTTGCAGCTGAGAAGTGAACTGCACAGTGCTCTGTGATCAGTTGTATTTTTCTTGCACTTGCATCTCATTTTCTTACACATCTGCGTGCAGAACTGCACCCACCCGCCGCCACACACATACAAGCTTACTCTGGGTCCGTCTCCTATACTATGGCTTCACTGGGTCCCATTCCTTGGCTGCCTTTGTAGTGTCATCATGGGGAAACTGACTATCAAATGTTAACTTACCCAAAGTGATTAGTATAAAATCTGAAGAAAGGTGTTACTTGCGTATGTTTTAGAGACATCTTACTCTTTCCAGAACTGTTTCCTTTCTCCAACACCCACTATTTACTGTCCCTCAAATATTTTGGTATGATTTTTCTATTTCTCCCATAGATAGCACTTTAATGTTTTAACGTAAAGAAACCTGTTACAAACTCTAGGGTCAGCTATTTTCTCCCCAACTTGTTAAAAGATGCCCTGTGTGGTTCTTCTAATAATTGTATGCTGACTTAAACACATTTTTTTAAAGCTCTCAGTTATATTCTTGAGCAGTGTTTAAAATCTTAAGCACAGATTTTATTATTAGAAATAATGAGAACTTTAGCTTACACAATGTGTAGTTTATATAGCAAAACTACAAATTTCCCAAGCTTTGTTTGCTTCATGTGTTACAAATATGGTAAATGCAGATCTGATAAAAGCAATGATTATTTTTAGGTTTATGGGTCAATTAAAATAAAATACTATAAGAATTATTAAGTGTAAGAATTTTAAAATCATAATTTAAATTTTATATGCTTTAAATTGAATATTTAGGAGATTATTTTCAGAAAAAATTCTTTCATAGCCTCTAATCTTTACTCCCATGCATATGAAATATGTAGTAAATTGAACAAAACATTACAATATTACGTAGAAAACTTTCAAGTATTTGAAATAAGAGTTTCTAGATTTTATTTTCACTGCTACATATGATGAAATTATTATAGAGTTCAGATATCCAACACCCTCCATGCCTTCGCCCTCCAAATTTAGTCAATTCAATGAGAAAAAAAGGTCCAAACATCAAAATAGCTATTTAGCACCAAATGAAAGATTTTTATCAACATTTCAATTGACAATATCAATTAATATAAAAGATTTGACATTCTTGTCACTTAAAATGCAGATAAAATAATGATGTTGATTAATGAAACACTCTCTGTGACTTGACTGACAGGATCTACCTAAAATATTTTAATCGCTCTTAGAGATGGGAAATCTCAGCGTGTGAGCCCTTCAGTTTTCCATGGGATAGGGTGCAATAATAGTTAAGAGTAAAAAGCTGCAAATAATGACATTTAGCTTAACAGATCTAGGACAAAGAGTAAAGAAAGGAAGCCAAGAAGGAAGCGTTCTGGCTGAAACTACTTCCTGCCAAGCAACATGAGAAGCATGTTTTCAAAGAATTGCTTAACATCTCTAGATGAGAAGTCCTGTGAGGCCAATAAATTGTTCTATCTTGTTCATTACTGTGTTTCCTAGAAAAGCGCCTGACAAATGCTTGGTGATCAGTAAATGCTGAATGAGTGAATGAAAAAAAATTAGGTGAATGAAGTAACGTTATTGCTGAGAAACATGCGAAGAAAACATAAGAAAGTAAGAAACTATAGTGAGATTAAACCAGATGATTTAATATACTTATTAAAGTTCCTATACTTATTCATTCAACAGTTATCTATTAAGCTCCTATTATATTCCATGTCCTGCCGTGCCCTAATGATAGAAACGTTCACAGTCTAAAGTAAGAGAGACACAAACGATTAACCAAATGCAATGTGAAAACTACTGTGATTGGGGTCTGTAAAATAATTAATGAGAATATGGATGAGAAAAGTGTTAATTCTGCCTAAAAAGAGAGGTCAGGGAATGTTTCCCAGAAAAGGTGATATTTGATTTGGGGTAGAAGGATGAGCAATTAGGTAATTTGGAGGACCATCAGCAGAATGTTGTTGTTGGTAAAAGGAAGAACACAGGCAAAGCCCACGAAACGTGAGAAAACATTGAGAATTATAATATTGCTTGACAATCGCATGTATGAGGTGGGGACTGGCCCAGAAACACTGGCATGATCCAGAGTATAAAGGATATCGTAGGCAAGGCTACTTCATGTATGCCAGATCTGTGGGGCGTGGCGAGCCTTCAAAGTAATTTAGGCAAGGGAGATATGTGTGAACTGTGTTTTTAAACTGTATGTGCCAGTTTCGGAAGACTGACTCATAACACATCAATCTTTTTGTCAAGAATAACTAGAAAAGATAGATTTAACATTTTTAAAAAAGTTTTGGACACACTGTAGAGCTACCAAATCACCCAGGACTTGAAGAACCAAGGTGTCAGAAAGAAGGGAAACTGTTGAAGTAAACATGATGTTCTACTCTTCTTTTTCCCTCAAGGAACTTCCAGTTCATAAACATCTTGGGTGGAGAGGGAAAAGCAGATGCTAAAAGACAAAGAAGCTAAGTACAGCTTTCAAGGAATCTTATAGGTTTGGAGAGACAAAAAATTGGACTTCAGGGGTACCAAGGCAGTCAAGACTTGAGGGGTCAAGATTCTGGAAAGAAGGGAATGGAAGAAAAGTGAAAACAATAGTCTAAAATCCTTTCTTATCAAGGTTATTTGATGGTCTGCAAGCTATGTAGGCAGATAATTTTTAAAGCTAAGCAGAATCATAGACCTAAATGTAAAACAAAAACTAAAAACATTTTGAAGGTAACAGAGGAGAAAATCTACCTGACCCTGAGTTTAGGGATAATGTTTTTAGATACAATACCAAAAAGCATGTTTATGAAATAAAAAATTGATAAGTTGGACTTCATTAAAATTAAAAACTTTATTCTGTGAAAGACACTGTTAAGAGAATGAAAAAACAAGCAGAGATTGGGAGAAGATACTCACAAAACATATATTTGATAAAGGACTGATACCCAAAATACATGAACAACTCTTAAAACTCCATAAGAAAACAAACTATTTAATTTTAAAAGGGGAAATTTATTTGAAGAGACACTTCACCAAAGAAGATATATAGATGGCAAATATAAACATATGAAAAGATGCTCAATATCATATGTTATTAGGGAATTGCAAATTAAAATAACAATGAGATACCACTAAATACCTATTTAGAATGGCAGAAATCTGAAACACTGACAACACCAAATGGTGGCTAGGATGTAGAGTAATAGAACTCTCCTCGTTTATTGCTGGTGAGAATGCAACATTGTTCACTTTGGAAGACAGTTTGGCAGTTTCTTGCAAAACTGAACATACTCTTCCCATACAACCCCTTATCATACTCTTACCCAAAGGAGTTGAAAACTTACATGTACACACACACACACACACACACACACACACACACACATACACAACACGGTACACAAATGTTTGTAGCAGTTACTAATGGCCAAAACTTGGAAGCCACCAGATGGTCTTCAATGGTGAATGGGTAAACAAACTGTGGAACATCCATAGAATGGAATATTATTAAGCAAATAAAAGGAAATGAGCTATAAAGCCATAAAAAGACATAGAAGAATCTTAAATAAGTATTGCTAGATGAAAGAAACCTATCTGAAGAGGCTACATACCATATGATTCCAACTATATGATATTCTAGAAAAGGCAAAACTATGGAATCAGTAAAAAGATAGTGGTTGGCAGAAACTTGGGGGAAGGGATGGAGGGGTGAGTAAATTGAACACGGGATTTTTAGGGCAGTGCAACTATTCTGTATACTATAATGGCTATATGGCAATATACACTTGTCAAAACTCATATACTATACAATGTAAAGAGGGAACCCTAATGTAAACTATGGATGTTAGTTAATAATGTGTTAATATTAGCTCATCAATTGTAACAATTGTACCATACTAATGCAAGATGTTAATAATAGTGGATGCTTTATATGTATGTGAAAGTAAGGGTATATATGGGAACTCTCTGTATTTGCCACTCAGTTTTTCTGTAAACCTAAAACTACTCTAAAATATAAATTCTGTTATTAAAAAAAGCTAAACAAAGTGTCAACTAAGAGGCTATCAATTGTCTTATGGTGCTGGAGATATATTGGCTTAGCCAAAAAGTGCCTTTGGATTTTAGGTAAACATAAAAACACATTTTTCATTTTCACCAAGGACTTTATTGAACAACACACATTCACCCTTTTGTTCTACTACCTTCTGCAATTTTTCATGCAACTTCATAATTCCATCTTCCCAAAACTTTTTTATCTTTTTGAGCAAAGAGCTGTTCCAGGTGCCTTTTATAGTCTTCCAGAGAATTGAAATTTTTTCCATTAAGAGAATTTTGTAAAGACTGAAATAAATGGAAATCCGAAGGTGCCATGTCTGGTGAATACAGTGGATGAATCAAAACTTCCCAGCCAAGCTGCAACAGTTTTGGCCTGGTCATCAAAAAACATGTGGTCTTGTGTTATCCTGATGGAAGACTATGCGTTTTCTGTTGGTTAATTCTGGACGCTGTTCATCGAGTGCTGCTTTCAGTTGGTCTAATTGGGAGCAGTACTTGTTGGAATTAATTTTTTGGTTTTCCAGAAGGAGCTCGTAATAGAGGACTCCCTTACAAGCCCACCATATACACAACATCACCTTCTTTGGATGAAGATCAGCATTTGGTGTGGTTGGTGGTGGTTCATTTCCCTTGCCCCACGATCTCTTTCATTCCACATTATTGAACACTATCCACTTTTCATCACCCATCACAATTTTTTTTTTAAATGGAACGTTTTCATTACATTTATGTAGAGAATCACACGTGGAAATACAGTCAAGAAGGTTTTTTTCGCTTAACTTATGTGGAACCCAAACATCAAAGCAATTCACATAACCAAGCTGGTGCAAATGATTTTCAATGCTCGATTTGGCTATTTTGAGTATGTCGGCTATCCCCCACGTGGTATGATGTTGATTGTTCTCAGTTAATGTCTCAATTTGATGGCTATCAACTTCAACTGGTCTACCAGACTGCGGAGCATCGTCCAGCGAGAAATCTCCAGCACGAAACTTTGCAAACCACCACTTTTGACACATTCAATCAGTCACAGCACCTTCTCCATATACTGCACAAATCATTTTTTGCGTTTCAGTTGTGTTTTTACTTTTCTTTAAATAATAAAGCATGATATGCCGAAAATGTTGCTTTTTTCTTCCATCTTCAGTATTAAAATGGCTACACAAAAATTCTCCAATTTTGATAAGCTTTTTTTTAAAATGCATGCTGATATGACAGCTGTCAAAATACAATCTAACAAAATTGTTTCTAATGAAGTTAAAGACAACTAAGCGCTACTAGAGCCATCTTACGGAAAAAAAACGAACGAAACTTTTGGCCAACCCAATAAAACTTGGAAGTGAAGGTCTGCCAAGTTGAGAAGGCACGGTAAAAATCAGACTTTTTGTTGGGATCCTACATTGATTAAACTCAAGAATAAGGCTGAATCAGAAATAAGTCATGACTTGTATACACTGAAACTCAGCCTTAAATCAGGTCAATCACTCAATGGGTTAAACTTACATGCTCCTGATGCCTGCTAGAAGCCAAAGAAAATTATCTGGAGGAGAATTAGCCTGTACAAATTATCATACCCAATGTCTGTAACTCAGTCAAAAATTATATGGTATAGAAAGGATTTTTTAAAAAGGTGAAAGTAGAAAAATAAAAACAAAGTCATAGGTAAACTGGAATTTAAAATAACTGTGAAAAGATATGAGAAGATTATTTTATCAGAGATATGGAATCTACTTTTGAAAGAATCAAATAGGCATTTTATTATTAAAAAATTTATTTCTTTATTTATTTTTTGGCTGCATTGGGTCTTCATTGTGGTGTGCAGGCTTCTCTCTAGTTGTGGCATGTGGGTTTTCTCTCTCTAGTTGTGGCATGTGGACTCCAGAGCATGTGGGCTCTGTAGTTTGTGGCATGCAGGCTCTCTCGTTGAGGCATGAGAGCTCAGTAGTTGTGGCACGTGGGCTTAGTTGCCGCAAGACATGTGGGATCTTAGTTCCCTGACCAGGGATCAAACCGACACCCCCTGCATTGGAAGGCAGATTCTTTACCACTGGACCACCAGGGAAGTCCCTCAAATAGGCAATTTAGAACTTGAAACATAGCTGAGGAGAAAATTAATGACCTGAAATATAAATTAGCAAAAAATGTGCAGCTTGAGGCAGTTTGAAGGCTAGAAAATACAGAAAAGAGGAGGAGTTGTATGAGACTTACTGAATATATCTAATATACATGTAACTGTAGTCCAAGAAGGATAGGATAGAGAGTATTTTTAAAAGCAATGTTTGAAAAGATAATGGGACAGAAACCATTCTGTGCTCATGGATTGAAAGAATTAATATTGTTAAAATGTCAAAAAGACAACAAGTAACAAGTGTTGGTGAGGATGTGGGGAAAAAAAGGAACCCTCTTGCACTGTTGGTAGGAATGTAAATTGGTATAGCCACTATGGAGAACAGTATGGAGGTTTCTCAAAAAACTAAAACAGAACTACCAAAAAAAAAAAGGATACAAATGAACTTATATACAAGATAGAAATAGACCCACAGACATAGAAAACAAACTTATGGTTACCAAAGGAGAAAGAGTGGGGGAGGGATAAATTAGGAGTTTAGGATTAACATATACATACTACTATATATAAAATATATAAACAACAAGGACCTACTTTATAGCACAGAGAACTATACTTTGTAATGACCTATAAGGGAAAAAGAATATATATATATAACTGGATCACTTTGCTGTACTCTTGAAACTAACACAATGTTGTAAATCAACTATACTTCAATAAACAGTAAAATAGAACTACCATACAATCCAACCATTCTACTTCAGGTATTTACCCAAAGAAAAGAAAAACATTAATTTGAAAAGATATATGCTCCCCTGTGTTCATTGCAGCATTATTACAATAGCCAACCTAAGTGTACAAACACACACACACACACACACACACACACACACACACACACACTGGACTATTAGTCATCCATGAAAAAGAATGAAATCTTACTATTTGCAGCAACATAAATGGATCTAGAGGATATTATGCTAAGTGAAATAAGTCAGACAAAGAAAGACAAATACTGTATGATTTCATTTATATGTGGAATCTAAAAAACAAAAACAAAACAGAACAAACTCATAGATACCAATAACAAATTGGTGGTTGCCAGAGGGGATGGTGGGGGGGAGGTTGGGTAAAATAGGTGAAGGTGATTAAGAGGTACAAACTTTCAGTTATAAAATAAATAAGTCACAGGAATTTAATATACAGCACAAGGAATATAGTCAATAAGATTGTAACTATTTGGTATGTTGACAGATGGTTACTAGACTTAACATGGTGATATTTTCATAATGTATTTAAATGTGAATCACTATATTGTACACCTAAAACTAACTTAATATTATATGTCAACTATACCTCAACTAAAAAAGACCTAAGTATAGAGCTATACCATATTTTTGGATTAGAACACTCAATATTATTAAGATGTCCATTTTCCCCAACTGATCTATAAATTCAACAAAATCCTCCCTCCTCCTCAAAACCCTGTCAATCCTTTAGATTTTTTTTCCTGCAGAAATTGTCAAGCAGATTCTACAATTTACATAGAAATGCAAAGGGCCTAGAATAGCCAAAACAAACTTGTTTTTAAAAATTGACTAATTTGAGATTTCAAGACTTACTGTAATGAGAATGCAGTGTGGTGTTGGCATAAGGATAAATGTATGACATGGAACAGAATAGAGAGTCCAGAAATAGACGCACATATGCATATGGTCAACTGATTTTCAAGAAAAATGCCAGAATAATTCAATGGATATATAATAACTTTTGTAATCAATGGTGTAGAATATTTGGATATATATGCACAAAAATATAAATCTTGACCCTTACTAAACAACACATACAAAAATTAGCTTGAGGACTTCCCTGGTGGCTCAGTGGCTAAGAATCCGCCTGCCAATGCAGGGGACACGGGTTTGAGCCCTGGTCCAGGAAGATCCCACATGCTGCAGAGCAACTAAGCCCGTGCACCACAACTACTGAGCCTGCGCTCAAGAGCCTGCACACCACAACTACCAAAGCCCGCACACCTAGAGCCCATGCTCCGCAATAAGAGAAGCCACTGCAATGAGAAGCCTGCTCACTGCAACGAAGAGTAGCTCCCACTCGCGCAACTACAAAAAGCCAGTGAGCAGCAACAAAGACCCAATGCAGCCAAAAAAAAAAAAACTTGAAATGAACAAAAACCTACACGTGAGAGCTGAAGCTATGACACTCATGGAAGAAAGTAAGCTGACATTTAATTCAAGGATGTCCTTGAATCAAAGGTCAGAGATTTCTTAAATAAGAAATAAAAATATAAAACATAAAGGAAAAATTGATAAATTGGATTTTATCAAAATTGAAATTTTTGCTCTCAAATAACACTATTAAAAAAAATCCAGAGGCAGCTCAGACTAGAAGAATATATTTGCAAAACTTACATCTGATAAAGAACTTATATCCACAATACATTAAGAAAAAAACTCTTACAATGCAATAGTAATAAAAGAAACAACCCAATTTTTTTTTCATAAATTTATTTATTTATTTATTTTTGGCTGCGTTTGGTCTTTGTTGCTGGATGCAGGCTTTCTCTAGTTGTGGTAAGCGGAGGCTACTCTTTGTTGCAGTGCACGGGCTCTAGGAGCATGGGCTTCAGTAGTTGTGGCACGTGGGCTCAGTAGCTGTGGCTCACAGGCTCTAGAGTGCAGGCTCAGTAATTGTGGCACATGGGCTTAGTTGCTCCATGCCATGTGGGATCTTCCCGGACTAGGGCTCAAACCCATGTCCCCTGCACTGGCAGGCAGATTCTTAACCACTGTGCTACCAGGGAAGTCCCAACCCAATTTTTTAAGTGGGCAAATGACTTGAACAGATACTTCAACCAAGAAGATATACAAATGGCAAATAAACACATGAAAAGTTTCTCAGCTTCATTAGTCATCAGGGAAATTAATTTAAAATCACAATGAGATGCTACATACCCACTAGAATGGCTAAAATTTAAGACTGAAAATGCCAAGTGTGGGCAAGGATATGAAACAGCTGAAGCTCTCATACACTGCTGGTAGGAGAGCAAAATTGTACAGCCATTTTGGAGAGCAGTTTGGCAGTTTCTTAGTTAAACATACAGGTACTATCAAACTCAATAATCACATCATGTGTTTTTTTTACCCAAGAGGAATAAAAGCATATGTTCATTTTTTTATAAAGGAAAAAAAACAAAAAACCTTGCAGGTGAATGATCATAGCAATTTCATTCATAATAGCCAAAACCCATAAATAACCCAAATGCCCATCAGTTGGTAAATGGATAAATAAATTATGGTATATAAAATTATAAAAATAAATGAACCAGTGATACACATAGCACAATTTTTAAAAAACTACTCATATATAGCGATATAAAAAGGAGCATACTATTGATACATACAGTAACATGGATGACTCTCAAAAGCATTATGCTAAGTGAAAGACAGATACTAGACTGTGTATTTTATGATTCTATAAATATGAAATCCTAGAAAAGGCAAACGTAAGGGACAGAAAGCAGATCAATGATTGCTCAGGAGTGGGGTTGTGGGGAGAGGATTGACTACGGAAAGACACAAGGGAAATTGAAATATTTTATATTGTGATTATTGTGGTGGTTACACAAATACATGTATCTGTCAAATCTCATTAAATTACACACTTAAAATTGGTGACTTTTATTGTATGTAAATATACCTCATAAACATTGTCCCCCAAAAGGTGAAATAAAGTTAAAAACAATAAGACAAAAGCTGAGATTATTTGTCATTACCAGGTCCCACATTAAAAGAAATATATAAAAGAAGTTCTTTAGACAAAAGGAGAGTTCTTCACAAAAAAAAAAAAAAAAAAAAAAGACAGAATACATTGCCACATTGGAATCACAAAATATGGGATGGATGGAGTTAAAGAGCTCTAAGGTCCTTTCATTTTTTCAGGAAATGTAAAAAATATAATTTGTATTAAAATTTATAAGTTGAAGACACATGTAATTTTAAGATAAACTCCAACAAATCTTTAAGAAAAAGACAACACAGGAAAATGAGCAATACATTTGGAACAAGCACTTCAGAAAAAGATATCCAAATGGACAAGTATATGAAAAAGTGCTCAGCCTTGTGGGTCATCAGAGACATACCAATTAAAAACACGATGAGAGGACTTCCCTAGTGGCGCAGTGGTTGAGAGTCTGCCTGCCGATGCAGGGGACACGGGTTTGTGCCCCAGTCCCGGAGGATCCCACATGCCACGGAGCAGATAGGCCCGTGAGCCATGGCTGCTGAGCCTGTGTGTCCTGAGCCTGTGCTCCGCAATGGGAGAGGCCACAACAGTGAGAGGCCCATGTACCACAAAACAAACAAACAAACAAAAAACCACCACAATGAGAAACAACTACATATTTACCCATCAAAATGGCTAAAATGTAAAAGATCAACACAGATCAAGGGTTGGCACAGCCATGAAGTAAATGAAACATTCCTACACTGCTGGCTGGAGTATAAATTAGAACAACCACTTTGGAAAAGTGGTTGACAGCAGGGACTAAATCTAAGCATATGCATAGCCTATGAATCAACAAGTCCTCTCTAAAATATACATTCAGCAGAAATATGAACATAAAGTCAATACTACAGAGCTTTAGTCATAATAGACAAAAACTGCAATGAACTAAATGCTTATTAACAGACAAAAGGATAAATTCCACAAAATGGAAACCTATACAGCAATGAAAATGAATCAACTATAGCTACACACATCAATATAGATGAATCTCTCAAAAATAATGTTGAATGAGAAACACCAGACATAAAGGAGTACATACTGTATGATTTGAGCTATGTAAAGCTCAACAACAGGCACCAATCCAAGGTGCTAGAAGTTGGGGTAGTAGTTATATTTAGGGAGGTATGGGTGGATTATAACCTGGAAGAGGCATAAAAGGGGATGTCTGGGTGTTGGTAATGCTCCGTTTCTTATTCTGGGCTGCGGTTACCAGAGCATATTCACTTTGTAATAATTAATCAATGTAATAAACACTATTGGTGTCCCACACAGATCCCCTTTACTTAATGTATCCCTTCCTCAACTGCTATAAGTGGTGGATACTAGCAGCTCACAGCTGCACCCTTGTTCTGAGAATTAAAAGAAGTGGTTTCCCTTGGAAATACTCCCAAGGTCATACCTTCCTATCAGGGTGATTGACAGCCAAAGGTCAAGTGATATGGAAGTGCAAAAGGCCAGGCCCCTTGGGATCACAGTGAGGCTAGACTTTAGCTGGACCTGCATCCTTCTGTGGGGAGACAATTCCCCAGACGTCTTTCAAATTTCTGCACCTCTTGTGAACCAGAGGCACTGACTGCCTTTGTTTTGCATGGTCCTTAGAAGAATATCTGTACAGTAATCATCCTTGAAAGATAAAAATAGTATCTTCCTGGAAGAAAGGGTAGGTTTCTTTACTGTACCATATAATAAATATAATATCTCCTTCCAGGGCAAAGTTCAGACAGGTTACTGCCCATTATAAAAGATTCAGTTTCCCTAAAGTCGTGCTCCTATCCTGTGACAACCCACTACTTGTGCAGTATTACCTGGCAATATTTGTATCATCTGATGGGAATTATGGCTCGGGGAACCAGTACAAATGCTGCTACTCTGGCTGCTGCTGTTGCTACTGTTAGCTTGCAGATAAAGTAAATTCTCAGAGCCTTCCCAGCTCTTTACAACTTCTTCTGCCACTTCTCCTCCTTCATCTGTTCTCTTACAAGTTTCAGCTGAGTGTACTACTCAATAAATCACATACATAAAAATCCCTCTCCCAGGTTCGGCTTCTAGGGAACCTATTCTAAAACAATACAGTTGTAGACTTACGATGTGTGCACTTTCCTATATGTACTCTATACTTCTACTTTAAAAAAATAGTTTATATAAATATATTTTAAATTATAAGGATATAAAACAGTTTATACAAATATATAAAATATAAACTAAAGTGTAGAGCATGGATTAGAGTAGGAGGAGATTGGAGTAAAAAAGTCAAATTGAAAGTCTATTACTAGAGAAAAAGAAAAGAATTACTAGCTGATAATCACCCTAAAAGATTAAAGTCTATTCTTAGAGTATAGGTTAGAGGAAACGAAAATCTGACTGAGGTCAGTAGCACATCAATAAATATAAAGGGGCAGATTCAAAAGATATTTAAATGGTAGGATGCAGGGTTGCTATACAATATATTTAACAACTTGTAGACACGGATGTTGACCCATCATAATGGATACCAGCCATAAGCAACTGCTCTGGCAGAACTGGTGCCTGCAGGCAGAATATCACCAGGTCTGACAGGATGGATAGGACTTGATAACCGGTTGAACTCAATGAGTGAGAAATGAATTGAGATGCCTCCAAAGTTTTCAGCTTGGTGACATGGAGAATAATATTGCCTTTAATATGGGTAAAATCATTTCTATTTACATAACCTCAATTATTTGATTTTTACACAAATGACTCCCAAATCTCTCCAACTCTTCTGAAAATCAAAATTATCTGAATATCTTATTCCACACACACACAATTTCAAATAAGATATGTTTTTCATCTTAAAAATATTTTGTAAATCATACCAATTAGAAGCCATAAAGAAAGGAATGTAGACCAATAAAGTAAGCCAGCTTGACAGATGATGTATCACTTTTAATCACACAGCACATGCGACTGCCAATTGCTATTTTTTTCTGTTAAAGCTCACTTTACAAATCACTTGACTCTTCCTAAGGTAGCATAAAAGCAGCTGGATTTTATGGAGTGAGACTCTGAATTGCTAATTCACAGTCTTTTGCCATATATCCCCTTTTAATGCAAACAGCTCAGAATTAACTCTCCTTAAACGATTAAGAACCTATGGCTTTCCATCTTCCCTTTCCCATAATTACCAGTATCTTTTAAAGAGGAAAGTGTGTTTTCTGTTCATTAATGGTAATACTACCTAGGAAGACCAATCAGTAAGTCCATGATCCGCCAGTCACTGTGGAAGTCAAATTACCCTCAACCAGGACAAAATCAATTAACACCACTAGGGATGTCATTATTGTCACATTATGTCACCTGATAGTCTCCAGGGCCTATAAGTGATTTAAATTTTTTTTTTACTGCTATGATTCCTGTGGGGGGGGCGGGGAGAATGGGGTAAGGGATAAACTTCACATTAACAAGGGAGATTTCAATTACAGGGAAATTAACTTTACAACATAGAAAAATGAAGCTACTGTTTTAGATCTTTGGGAGAAAATGGTTAAACACTAAGATAACTCTGAGGCCTAAATGATTTCTTGTACTGAGGTATATTTTAAAGGTTTGCTTAAACAAAAGCTGCATTGGATGGAGTCATGAGGCACTTTCCTCAGGGCACAGTAAGCCAGGGACTGGAAATCTATCAAACCATGGCAAGCTACACTCTGCAGTCAGAAGTCCAAGAGGCCAAAGTTGTGATTTCCTTTCTAATAAAATCAACTTGTTTCCCATCATGAAAAATAGTATTGTTCCAGTTCTGCAAAGTTAGACACTCATGTCAGAAAAGAGGGTGAAATAAGTATCTGAGAAGCAGATCTTTTTTGGGAAGGCTGGAACTCATGCTTTGAGTTGCATAGACATGTCACAAGCAGGGTGTC